>NC_066580.1:280345106-280967192 GCF_024323335.1 Lathyrus oleraceus
GTATTGCTGGATTTTTTAAATGTGCTTGATTGTTTGAACATGATGCCAAAATGATATGTTGTGCTAATTGATTTGTCAAATGCTTATGGTTTGTCCAATTGCCTTGAAATTTGACATGCTTATTCATAACATGTGACATGATCCTTCGGCTTTTATTTGGCATTTTTACCATTTAATACCACTATTTTGGACACATGGACATATGTTGTAACATTTGGTGTCACATTCTTGACCTTGTACTTGTGCATTTTCATTCACACACCATTTGTTTGCTTCTGGACCTAATTTTTGGTATGATGCGTGTCCATAACATGTTAAGTGAACATAAAAAATTTCATGATCATTGGATTCATTTCTGCTTTAATGTGGATTTTCTATGTTTGATATCCAATTTTGATCACATTGTTTGCCTTTGCCTTATCTTGATTAATTGATGGCTTTGCTTAATGATTTGGCTTTGGTCCTTTTGAGGCCTTCTTCTTGTTTGATTGAATGTGCTTCATGTGAAATGTTGACTTCTGTTTTGGTCATTTCCCTTGCCTTTGACCCTAGTCTTTGTACTAGTGGTTTGTACTCACCCATTGTGTTTGTGTTTCAGGTATTTAGCACTAATGATTGGTGTGGCCTCATCATTTGAGATGCCATTTGCTTTGATTACTAACCTTTGTTGTGTTGTAGGTCCATTGATGTGATGAACTCCTTTGAGTGCTTGCATTTGAGACTTACCTTGTGTATAATTGTTGGATGATTCCACTGTTGTCTGTTTGGTTTTCTGAATACAATATTGACTGTCTGGATTTTTGTACAGGTACATTAGTCGCTTGTAGCTCTTGCTTGAGCTTTGCTTTGGAGTGTGGTTGGTACACCACTTAGGTAGCCATTCCTTTTTCTCCATGTAGTCTGGAAGTCCTGTCACCTTTTTGGCAGGCATTTGGCCGAAGTCCTCCTTAAGAGGCCATGTTTGTGATTGTTTACATTTGTGCTGAAGACCTCCTTGTTGAGGCATGTTACTTGTTAAGTCCTCCTAAGTGAAGAGGAAATTGACAGATAGAAGGGATTAGCAATCAATCCCCTATTATTCAGTGAGTCGTTCATTATGCTCGCACTACGTGCTGATGCTCTTGAACATAACCCAAGATCTTTGTATAGAGTCAGTCAAGTGAAATAGGGTCCCTCATTTTGGATCCCCACGCCTTCTTTGATTCAAGCTCACCCAGGCCAGGGTTAAGAGCATGAGGTCTCATCCTCATTTCCTTTCATCAGCTTCACCGTAACTCTCAATGTTAGTGGTTAAGAGCTCACAGATCACCTGAATACATTTGGTTTGTTTGTCGAGGTTGATATGACCCCTCTTGACTAAAGCCCACCTATTTTATTGAGCCACCTTGTCTGTATATAGTGTGTGCTTGTTTTCTTATTTGTGAACCCTTCATATGTTTGTTCATCATGCATTCTATTTGCTTGTTTGTTTTGAGGAGTTAGATGTAAGTCCATCTATTGGCATTTTGTTTCCTGTTTTGTTTTTGGAGTTGGATGTAAGTCCATCTATTGGCATTCTGTTTCTTGTTTATTCTTGTGGAGTTAGATGTAAGTCCATCTATTGGCATTCTGTTTCCAGTTCTATTGTTAGGAGTTGGATGTAAGTCCATTGATTGGCATTATGTTTCCTCTTTCTTTGGTTCTCTTATGAGACTTGCTTATTGCTTTTACCTTGTGTTGCCTAATTCCAAAGGAACTTACTTGGATCATCTCTATGATCTTGAGAAAGGAATTCCTATATGTGGTTGCATCCCTTTATCCCTCACCTCTTGCATGCTAACCTTGATCCATATTTTCATCCTTAACTCAAACCAGAAACTTTTGTGCAAACATTTGACTTGTTTTCAACATTAGAAACCTAGGCCTTATGCCTCTGATTTTCAAACTTTCTTTTCATAATACTCATTTTGAATTGAACTTTAAGTCAACTGTGACTATCTTTGTGAATACTTCTAATTGGTTAATTCAACCCACTCAATTGCTTTTGTGGCCCATGTCCACTTCTTAATCAAATTTTCATGCATATAGATCTGAATTATCTTAGTGGTTGATGTAAATCTCACATTTGTCCTTAGTGATTGAATTGTAAGACTTTCATGCTTATTATAGGGCATAATCCCTCACTAGCATGTCGAAGCTATTCTCACGTGGTGGACTTGTGGTTGTTCGGGTCGAGTTTTCTCCCTTTGATAACGAAAGACCTTAAGGCTTTTGTTTAAAATCAATCCATATTTGTTTTGAAATCTTTTACCCGAACTACGGGGTTTTGATCCTTATCTTTCATGAAAAGGTAAGTAGGCAATGGATTCATCCATCCAAACACAAAATGTAAATAAACTTGTATATTCTTTTCTCATCTCTTCAATCATGTTTGCACAAAATACTTTCATAAACAATAACAATACAACAAGTTGTGAAAAGGGCTCCCTAGGAGTACCTAGGATGCATTGGGTGCCTAACACCTTCCCTTTGCATAACCAACCCCCTTACCCAGATCTCTGACCCCCTTTTACTAGTTTTGTTTGTAAAACTTTATAGGTTTTTGTTCGCTTTCTAACCTTTCCTTTGGATAAATAGAAGTGCGGTGGCGACTCGACTTTGTATGATTTACCTTGGATCTAGTTAATATTTGCAATGGTAACGAATACACCGCTACAGGAGGGATGAAGAGAAATAACTATAACGTAAATAGAATATTAATAAAGATATGAGATATAGGGGATATCAGTGTGTAACGCATCAAACTTCAGGGATTCGATAGATAGTTGGCGTAATCTTATTTGTCAAAATATTCTTCAGTATAAATTATTTATAGAAAGGACCTAGTCTCACACTCTCGTTTTTATTGACTCTGACCATACTCCTAAACTAGAATGCTTGGCTCTCGCGGTCTCATTTTGAATTTGAAAGTAATTTTTTAATATAAATAAAGTCTAATTAATCCTAAAGCGCTCTCATTGTGTTTAGGATTAATGCCTAGTTTCAGCTATCTAGTTAAAATCTCAAACTCTCGTTCTGGTTGACCGTAACCTTAGTTTGTTTTGTACTCTCGTACCAAAAACAGTTTGATTAAAATAAGAAACTAAAACCAGAAAAAATAAGTTTTATAAAAACTAACACCAATTATTTATGAATCCCGTTGATCAATTACCATTTATAGTAAGTTTTCATTACTGAATGGACGCAAAACAGAGACATTCGATACACTGTCCAAGCATTTAAGGTACAATTTGAGTAGTTTTACTTCCGTTATTCTATTTACGCATTTTTAATCTTTGTTATGTTTTACTTTGTTTATCTTGATTTTATGCGTGGGATAGTTGTGTTTTTGTCCGACAGATCCAGGTAGAAGAACCGGAGAACTCAGAACACGACAGTGCGAGAGTCCGGCACGCAAAAGAGCAGAAAACCCCGGTACAGGAGGCCTGACACGGCCACCCGTGTCACCTGACACGGCCACCCGTGTCACCTGACATGGGCCGTGTCAGGGCAATGGAAGCAAAGGAAGGAAAATAGTAACCTGACACGGCCACCCGTGTCAACTGACACGGGCCATGTCAGGCAGAAGCCCCCACCGCATTAGCCTTGCCAGGGGCGTGTCAAGAGAAACAGTAGGCTGACACGGCCACCCGTGGCAGTTGACACGGGCCGTGTCAGCCCAAGCCCAATATTTCCAATTTTCTCGGGCTTTTCATTCTCTGGGCTTTGTGGAGACATCTTTGGACCTGTCCAACTGCTGCTGGGAACTTTCACTATAAAAAGAGGTCTTCTGCCAAAGGAAAAATCATCTTGGAATACAGCAAACCACACTATTATGAAGCAATCAAGTATTACAGAGATCAAGGCATTTGGAGAGCTGAAGAGATTCATGAGCGGGAGCGATTGAAGATCAAAGTCATCCAATTACTTGTAATGTGTAATTTTTATCTTGAATTTGTTTGAAACAATATGAGTAGCTAAACCCCCGATGCTAGGGGGTGTCCCTGATTTAGAATTGTAATGAATTTGAGTTTACATTTGCGTTTATAATTTTTTTTTACGGTAACCTTTTGATGTGTTTATTGCTTTCTCTTTCGGACCAATTGAGATTGATATATGGTTATCACTTAGGCTGGACCGCTGGTGATAAGGTTTTCATCAGGTTACTCTGTAGTTGATATCACCTAGGACTAGGGATACCCTGTATGAACCAAAGCATTCTTGATATTATACAGCTCAACTTTACCCTAATTGGCTATGGACATAGGAATTAGGGTAGATTGATTAAAGGTTTTCTCACCAAGGACTTGGGAGAAAATACCCTTGAGAACTGGTAGTAATTGATATTTGTTGATGCAATAGTAACTCAGAGTTATTACAGGGATAAATCATACACCTTCCCTGGCATTGTTCCTTTTTCTCTATAAACCCTTATTTTCATATTTCTTTATTATTTTATTTTTACACTCAAAAACCAAATTAATACTTTTTGTTTAATTGAATGATAATTTAAACTCAATACTAACGTGCAGTCCTTGAGATCGACATTCGGGGAATTTCCCCATTATTACTATAAAAGGAAAAATAGTACACTTGCTATAGAGTTTAATTTTAGTTCAATTAAAATTTTGTTGCTCTGCAATAAAATTATTTTTTTTAATATTTTCCTAACCAGTGTATGCGAGGAAAACCCTCAGCTGAAATTCTTTTTGACGCAGAGATCGAGAGAACCCTTCACAGAAGACGCAGAGAACAAAGAGTGGATTCTACATAAGAAAGTACCTCGGATGAACCAGAAGTCAAGGAACCAATGGCTAAAGTTCCTCCAATTCCACCTCCGGAAAGACTCCTAGGTGACTATGGAGGTGCAAACGCACCGGGTGGTCGACTGACCATTGTTAACCAACCGGTGAATGTGACAAATTTTCAACTGCATCCTAGCATAATCAATTAATTGGAAAGAAAACCTTTCACCGGAAAGGTTAATGAAGATGCCAACAAACACCTGCAGAGATTTCTGACCATGAGCACCACCTTGAAACTTGATGGTCACACTGATGAAGAAAAAAAATTAAAAATGTTCCCGTTCACTTTAGCTGAAGACGCGGAAGAATGGTTATATTCTCTCCCGGCCGGTAGTATCACTTCCTGGGAGGAGATGGAAACTGCATTCTTAAATGAGTACTTTCCAGCATCAGTATTCCTGAGAAAAAGGTATGAAATTCTTAATTTCAAACAGAAGGATGGTGAATCATTGGGAGACACTTACAAAAGATTCAAAAGGATATTAGTAGTGTGTCCCACTCATAATATGGATCAGACCGAACAAATGCAGATATTCGTTAATGGGCTGAAAATAAAAACAAAACAGTTGATCGATATAGCAGCCGATGGCTCAACAAATTTCTCAACAGCCACTGGTATTAAAAGGATTATTGAAGCAATAGCTGTCAATGAGCATCTAGAGCTATATGACATATGTACCAGGCAGCCAGATGGGGTGATTGATCTAAAATTAGAGACAAATAAAATCCGTCTGAAAGACACTGTTGCTGTCGAAGTAGACAAAAAGCTGAAAGCTATGAATATAGGTACTCAACAGATAGCGCAGGTTCAACCAGCTCAGGAGAGCACTTGTGAAATTTGTAATGGACCTCATCACACTGTCTATTACTTTGCGACTCCCCAACAAATTGAAGAGATCAAATTCTTGAAGCAGAATAATCCCTACTCTAACACTTACAACCCAGGGTGGAAGAATCATCCAAACTTCTCTTGGAAAGATCAGAGAGGGAATGTTCCGCAACAGGGTACAGGGCAATATCAGACTCAGTATCAGCAACAGCAACAACAACAACAACAGGCACCTAAAAAGGCAGACTGGGAGATTGCCACTGAAAACCTGGCAGCTCAAAATAGGCAATTTGAAGAAGAGACTAGAAACAATCAGAAAAACACCACCGCCTCCCTAAAGAATCTCGAAGTTGAGTTGGGGCAGATAACACAGCAACTGGCAAGTTCTCGAACACCAGGTTCCCTACCAAGTAAAATAGTTCAAAATCCGAGAGGTCAGGAGAATGTTAATATTGTCACGACGACAGAGAAAAAGGCTGCTAAAAAGAAAAAAATTATATCACCGAGCGAGCCGACTAAAGAAGAAACTACAAAAGGGACTAAACTGGTGATTAAGTTGCCCTACCCTCAGAGAATGACAAAGAAGGAACCTAGTGAGTCAGACTTGGAGAAATTCATGACAATGTTTAAAAGGGTTGAGGGTCATATGGCCTTGTTTGAAGCACTTGAAAGGATGCCCATGTACAAGAAATTCGTGGAAGAGGTAATGGCTGAAAAGAAACCAACCACTGAAGAACAGGTATCCAGGAAGGAACAGTATAATGCAAACTCACTGGAGCAAAACATTCCTAACAAACAAAAGGATCCAGGAACTGTCACAGTACCATGCACAATCAAAGAAAAAACCTTCAAAAAGGTACTAATAGATTCTGGAGCTAGTGTGAATTTGATGCCATTATCGATCCAACACAGGCTGAGTATTAAAAATATCAGTGACATAAAGACCAATCTGAAGTTTGTGGATCACTCAAGAAAAGATGCATATGGTATAGCTGAAGATGTGCTGGTAACAATAGCGGACTTGAATTTTCCAGTTGATTTTGTAATCCTAGACATACTTGAAGATAATGAGGCACACATCATTCTGGGTCGACCTTTCATGAAGACGAGTCGATGCAACCTCGACATGGCTCAGTGCACGTTAACCTTGAAAGTTCACGACAAGGAAATAACATTGAATGCTATTGAAGATCAGGAGCTGGAGGAAGATACAGAATCTCAGTATCAAGTAGGCTTAATCAGGACATTGAATGCTATTAAAATCTCACCACTGCCAGTAGCCACCCTAAACGGAAAGATTCCCAACACCAAGAGGAAGGTTAAAAAGGAATCGTGACACAAAGGAGTCCACACTGAGAAAAGAGACAACGTCCTAGTTGTAAACAAGAGGTACAACAAGGTTTTGAACCTGAAATACCCCCCATAATAAGAGGGATCAACCGTCGAGCCATGCGACGTTAAACGAAGCGCTTCGTGGGAGGAAACCCACGCTTTTTATTTCTAAGCATTTGTGTGTGTCTGTAGGTATACATTAGTCCTACAAGGAGGAGCCAGAGGAACCAGCGGTTGACCTGACAAGAAAACCAAAAATCGGCCAAAAGAACAGCCTGACACGGGCCGTGTTAGGAGAGAGAAAAATGCATGAAGGGTGTTGGAAAACAGTGGCCTGACACGGCCACCCGTGTCAGCTGACACGGGCCGTGTCAGGAGCACTGAAGGAAAATTGGTTTGAAGTTTGGTAAAATAGTGGTCTGACACGGCCGGCCGTGTCAGCTAACACGACCCGTGTCAGGATCACTGTAAAACATTATGTGGAAAGTGGCTAAACAATAGCCTGACACGGCCACCCATGTCAGCTGACACGGTCGTGTCAGGCATGCGGATTTTTTGAAATTTTGAATTTTTCTTGGGGCCCACCCACTTAAACCATTCTTAACCATACTTTTTCCCTTATCACTCATCATTATCAGATTTTTACCATACTTATCATCACTCTCTCTCATACTTTTTCATCTTCTTCTCCCACTCTCTCACAAACTCCATTAACACTCACTCACATCACCACACAAAACCCTTCATGCACCCAAGTTCCCCTCACCTATAGCTAAAACACCCTTCACAAATATTTCTCACCTCGTCGTCCCGATCGTAACCACGGTTTCAGATTTTTCTAACTCAAAAGTTCAGAATATTACTATTTTTTTGCAGGTCCAAAATGCCCCCGAGAAGAATCCTTACCGAAAAGCAACAACTTGCAGAGATGGCGAAGTCCCGGAAATGCCCGAGCCGGAATCCTAATCCCCACAATATTGTGTTTGACAATCCGGAGCAAGAGCGACGTTACCAAATTTACCGGAAGCGCGAGCTCACGCCGACCAGGTATATGTGTGAGAATACTCTAAACGCTCTAGGGTTGAAAATTGAGGTAGACCGAATGTTCCATGTCTTGGGCATGCTCGAGTTTATGAGTTTGGAGGCGCCGACCTACGAGCGCATTACTCTCGAGTTCCTCAGCACTTTGGAGTTCCAGCTGGAAAAGCGGTGGGTTAACACAACCAGGTATTATTTTGGCACCTTACGCTTCCGTTTGTTTAACAATTATCATGAATTGTCTGTTGAGGAGTTAGCTGCCATACTCCGACTCCCTCTAAACGGACCTGGAGCGGTCCCAAACGGGTTTTCTCCTAAGGATTTCTGGATCGCCATAACTGGGAGGACGGATTACTCCTCCAAAGGTGCGAAAGCCTCGGGCATCCAGAATCCCTGTTTCAGGTATGCCCAAAAAGGCTTAGCCTATACCCTGTTCGATAGAGGCGACAGCACTGGAGTAGCTACTCAGAGAGAGTTATTCTTCATGTACTCGATGGCTCAAACCAAGACCATCAATGTAGCAGCTGCCTTTGCAGTAGACTACCTGGGGAGAGTCGGCCGAGCGAACTCCGGAGGAATTTCCGTGGGAGGTATGATCACCCAAATTGCATTGCATTTCGGGTATCAGGCTGTTTTACTCGAGGACACGCCAATTGCAGGTAATACAAAAATTGACATGTCTGCTCTGATTTCCCAAGGTATGATTGCGGTTGCCCCTACCTATTATTCCGTCCTCATTCATAAAAGGTTTATCCTTGCTCTTCCGGATCCGGACAGAGTGACCATTACTAATTGTGCGAATTAGATGTATGTGAGCGTCGATCCCGATGCGGATGAGGGCCACGACATTGACCATTTTAATGCAGGTGAGCAATTTGTAGATGATCAGGCAGAAGGAATGGAAATAGAAGAGGAAGATCCTCAAGCACCTCCTGAGCAGTTTGCCCCACAGCATCAGGAACCTACCCAGCAGACGGCGGGTTCATCATCTTGGTCAACTAACCAATGGAGCTGGGTACAGACCGAGATAGGTGGCTTGAGGACTGAACAACAAAGGCAAGGCATCGAGCAAGCCCGTCAGGGAGCGATGTTGGATGAGATGAGCAGCATGATGCGACAATTGATGTTGCATTTCCCGCACCCACCTCCTCAGTAGGACCCTGTGAGTTCCCTCCTCCACGCTTGTTCACAAACATTGTGGACAATGTTGAGTTCAAGGGTGGGGGAGATTTTATGTCTTTTATTTGTAATTTGTTTTGTGTTATTTTTACTTTTTTAATTTTTTATTCTAGATTGAATTTGTCTGTTGAATGTACATTATGCTGCAAGTGTATGTGCCAAGTCTGTGTTGATAGGTTGCAAAAGTAATGATCACAATTGAGAGTGGATGAAAGATCACACCACTCACCATGGCTTGTTGGGAAAAATCTCCCCAGAAAGTGACACTGCTGAAAGTAAAGATCGGACGCAACGTATACAGCTTAACCGACACGAGTATCCTGCACACTCTGAAGTAAGAAAGCAATTGCACCAAATTAAGGAGCACTGTGGATCCTGTCAAAGCTGAACCAAACCAAGTGAGTCAGAAAAGGCCAAACAGATTAATCATCATGAGCGTCATTCAGGTTTGTCTTTATCACTCTAAATTTGTGTAGACTCTCTAGGACTGTCACTGCATGATACACACACTGAGGCACATTGTTTGTAATTAACCCTGAGTCTTTCTAGCCATCCCGAATTATTATATCCTCGTTAACCCCCTTTGAGCCTATATCCATTTTTTGTTTAAAACACCATGAATGTAACCATTGGCCAAAACACTTCCTCACCCTGTTCAGAGTCATGAGAATGTATTCAAGCTGTGTTGAAAAGCTAAGTTTGGGGTAAAAAACCCCCAAAAGCTCTCAAAGCCCTAGAAAGTGCAAAAACAAAAGAAAAAGAAAAATTGATGAATCGAGAAAAAGAAAGAAAAATAAAAATCAAAGACTCGATGATTCAAAAGAAAGAAGCACGGAAAAGGGCAGTCGGTAAAAATTCAAGAAATAAGAAAAAGAAAACCGAGGAAATAAAAGAAACAAACACAGGATGTAACATCGACTCTGAACCAAAATCCCCTTGTTTTCCTTTTTGCATCCATACCCTAACCCAAGCCAAGCTACAACCCGAAAGACCTCAAAAGTGTGTGTGTTATGTGTAAGTGATGAGAAAAGAGGGACTATTCAAACTTGTGAGTGATATTGCATACTTTGAAGTATGAGTGTAAACAGCTTACCCCGAGAGAATTGGTGAGATGTGAAATAAGCTGACAGGTGAAACGGTGCTTTGAAGTGGAAGTGTGAATGATGACTTACGAGGATGGGTAGGACTTGTGGAAGGAAAAGGGAAGACGTTCGCGAATGATCTCAGCAGTGGTGGAAAGCATAAAGAATTCTGGGGAGTGATAATGAAACATTACTTGGGACAAGCAATGAGCTAAGTTTGGGGTTGTGATCAGTCACCATTTATAGTAAGTTTTCATTACTGATCCGACGCAAAACAGAGACATTTGATACATTGTACAAGCATTTAAGGTACAATTTGAGTAGTTTTACTTCCGTTATTCTATTTACGCATTTTTAATCTTAGTTATGTTTTACTTTGTTTATCTTGATTTTATGCGTGGGATAGTTGTGTTTTTGTCTGACAGATCCAGGTAGAAAAACCGGAGAACTCAGAACACGACAGTGCGAGAGTTTGGCATGCAAAAGAGCAGAAAACCCCGGTACAGGAGGCCTGACACGGCCACCCATGTCATCTGATACGGGCCATGTCAGGGCAATGGAAGCAAAGGAAGGAAAACAGTAGCCTGACACGGGCCGTGTCAGGCAGAAGCCCCCACCGTGTTCGCCTTGCCAGTGGCGTGTCAGGAGAAACAGTAGGCTGACACAGCCACCCGTGTCAGCTGACACAGGCCGTGTCATCCCAAGCTCAATATTTCCAATTTTCTCGGGCTTTTCATTCTTCGGGCTTTGTGGAGACATCTTTGGACCTGTCCAACTGCTGCTGGGAACTTTCACTATAAAAAGAGGTCTTCTGCCAAAGGAAAAATCATATTGGAATACAGCAAACCATAGAATTGTGAAGCAATCAAGTATTATAGAGATCAAGGCATTTGGAGAGCTGAAGAGATTCATGAGCGGGAGCGATTGAAGATCAAAGTCATCCAATTACTTGTAATGTGTAATTTTTATCTTGAAATTGTTTTAAACAATATGAGTAGCTAAACCCTCCAATGCTAGGGGGTGTCCCTGATTTAGAATTGTAATGAATTTGAGTTTACATTTGCATTTATAATATTTTGTTTATGATAACCTTTTGATGTGTTTATTGCTTTCTCTTTCGGACCAATTGAGATTGATCTATGGTTATCACTTAGGCTGGACCGCCACTGATAAGGTTTTCATCAGGTTACTCTACAGTAGATATCACCTAGGACTAGGGATACCATGTATGAAGCAGAGCATTCTTGATATTATACAGCTTAACTTCACCCTAATTGGCTATGGACATAGTGTCGCATACGCGAAAAACAACCGGCCGGAAAAGACACAGAGCCGCCATCGTGCGTTATTTATCCCAAAGGAGGGAAAGGAAACGCTCAAAGTAAACCTGAAAAAGGGAAAGGAATGGTCTTACGACCAGAGATTGCAAGGATCGGGAGTCGGTTATGCAAGGGGAAGGTATTAGCACCCCCTCACGTCCGTCGTACTCGACGGGATCCACGCTCAAAAGAATAGAATAAGGTTGCTGATAAACTGCTCAAAAACTGCACACACACTGGAATAAGCACAGGTGAAAGAAGACGGAGAAAGCGGACTCGGCAGGATGTCGCATCCTGGGCCTACGTAGTTTGTCAGACACAAACATCAGAGTCGACGTAGTTCGGGGATGCGGGAAACGTGCTCGCTAGGACATCGCATCCTATGCATACGTATCTTCTCTAACCAGAGTAAGAATCAGAGCACTCGTAGCTTGGCTAACGCACGCCGAAACAAAACACTAAAAGGAGACGCTGAGACGTCAACGAAACACACAAACGGAAACAGACTGCCAATGGCTGGTCTTACATCTGACTCCGAACAACAAACGCAAATAGGAAACGGAATGCCAATCGCTGGACTTACATCAGACTCCAAGCACACAACAAATAGGAAACGGAATGCCAATCGTTGGGCTTACATCTAACTCCACAAAAGAAACAGGAAACAGATAGCCAATCGATGGTCTTACATCTGACTCCATAAACAACAAACAAACGGGAAATCGAATGCCAATAGATGGACTTACATCAGACTCCGAACCAACAAACGCAAACAGGAAACGGAATGCCAATGGCTGGTCTTACATCCGACTCCTAACACACACAACAGGGTGAAAAAAGAAAAAAGAAAAGAGTCTCGATTGCAACTAGGGCAAGAGAAAAGAAAGGTCTCAATCGCAACCAGGGCGAGAGAAAGGGAAGGTCTCAATCGCAACGAGGGTGAGAGAAAAGGATTAAATGTTAGTCGTCAGTCAAACTCGATAAGACATCGCATCTCGTGCCTACGTATCTCATCTGGACATGAGAATCAGAGTTGTCGTAGTTCGGCTAAACTATTTCTGTTGGTTTTGTGTTTTTTAGATGAACAACATTACTAAGCAATCTACCGGATGCTCGACCTTGGGAGACTTACTCACCTGTAATAGAAGGAGTTAACGTGTCCTTAAGAGAAGATAATGTTTGTTTGTGTTTTAGGAAAGCTCACGCAAGAAAGGAAGTCCTAGACGAAGGAATCGTGCTACCTTAATTGACATGCAAATGAGAGACTATGCAAAGTCTAGCAATCCTATGGGGATACAATCACACCACACAAACACATACAACATGAAGTAAACACACCAACAAGGGGCTCAAACATCAAGGGTGAGGCTTTAGTCAAGGGGTCATATCAACCTCGACAAACAAGCCGGGCTTTAGTCAAGGGGTCATATCAACCTCGACAAACAAGCCAACTGGAAGGGTATCTGAGGGCTCTTAACCACTGACATTGACCGTTAGGGTGAGCGGATGAAAGGTAATGAGGGTAAGACCTCATAGCTCTTAACCCGGGCCTGGGTAAGCTTCAATCAATGAAAACATGGGGATCCAGAATGAGGGACCCTACTCCACTTGACTGACTCTATATACAAGGATTGTGGGTTAGGTTCAAGAGCCTCAGCACGTGGTGCGAGCATAATGAACGACACAACGATTAACAGGGGACTAACTGCTAGTCCCTTCTATCTGTCAATTACCTCTTCACTTAGGAGGACTTAAGTAACCATGCCTCGACGAGGAGGTCTTTAGCTCGAAAGTAAACAAACACAGTCATTGCCTCTTAAGGAGGACTTCAGCCAAATGCCTGCCAAAAGAAACGACAGGGCTTCCAGACTACATGGAGTTAGAGAGTGATTACCTATGTGGTATGCCAACCACAAGCAAAGCAAAGCTCAAGCAATGAGCTAAAGCAACTAAAGTACCTGTAAGAAAGTCGAACAAGTCAATATTCACATTCAGACTAATCAAACAGTCAATCAACAATGTTACAACCAATATGCACACAAGGCAAGTCAACAACTCAAGTGAGTTCATCACCAAGAGACCTACAACACCACAAAGGTTAGTGGACAAAGCAAATTTGCATCTCAAGTCACAAGATTGCATCAACCACTAGAGCTAATAGCTTGAACCTGAAATACAAAGCTCAAAAGATGAGTACAAACCACTAGTACCAAGACTTGGGTCAAAGGCAAAGCAAAAAGTCAAAACAGCAGCCAATATTCAACATGAAGCACATTTATTCAAGTAAGAACATGTCCTAAAAAGGACCAAACTCAAATCCTAGGGCAAATCCCTCTAATGATCATGCTAAGGCAAAGGCAATCACAAAGCACACAATTGGACGTTAAGAGTAGAAATTCCATATTAAAACAGAAGTGAATCAAATAATCATGGAAACTTTTATGTGCACACAACATGTTAAACACAGGCATCATGCAAAAAATTGGAATCAGAAAAGCTCAATTGACATGTATATAAAAATGAACAAGAGCAACATCAAATTGTGTGACACACATTGTCACACCATATATTCATGTATCTAAAACAGAGATGGAACATGCTAAAAATACCAAACAAAATCTCAAACATCCTACAACATGTTAAGAATCAGCATACCAAATTTCAAGTTAATTGGCCAAATAATGAGCATTCCACAAAAGAATTGGTACAACATGTCACACTTTACATCACATTCAAACAATCAAGCATATTTCAAATTCCAGCAATGATAAAATCAGGAAATCACAATCACAAAATAATAGACACTCAAACAATCATGTAGGAAAAAATTTAAATTAAATTGGACTTGTTTTCAATTTGTTATGAAATTTTCAATTTGATGAAAATAAATGAAATAAATGTGACAAGCCATGGCAATATTATGTGAAAATGAAATAAAATGGAAAAGAGAAGTGTCTCGACAGGGTATTGAACCCAGGTCCCTCAGGTCAAAGTGGCGCTTTAATGAAACAAATGGAATAATCCAAAATAACGTGAGCGAGTATCGAACGGACGCAGCGAAGGTCATAGACGGTGTATGTACAAAACATAGCGTTTTGGCTTAATCAAAAGGTGAGAAATCAAAAGTCCTCGTGCGGAATCGAACCCAGGCCTATTATGTTCATGCGCGCTACAGTAAGCCCTAGCACTATTAATTGCAGACGGCGGTTGGGACGGTGGAACACGGTGGTTTCCACCGTCTTCTTCATCAAGTCCGGCGAGCAACATATGAACACCATCCACTTTTTGCAGAATTTTACGTATGATACACCAATGGACTCGTCTAATCACGTGCATCATGAATCTAACATCTATTCATACTAAAACTCAACGATCAAAGCTAATCGAACCAAAACATTTTTCATGACAAAACTTTAAATCAGCATAACTCAAGCAATATTCATCCAAATTCAATGAAATTTACATCAGCATGATCAGTGTTCAAAGGTCTACTCAATTATGGTAATAAAAACAAGAATTAAGATGATCGAATTTCCAACCTCTTGAAGAATAGTCAATGGAAACAGTAGATTCAAAGCCTTGCAAGTGTTCAGATCTGCTCCTCTACTCTTGTTATGAAGTCTGGTACATGAATTGAAGCTTGACACGACCTAGATCTAGCTCAAATGGAAGTTTCCATATTCATGTTCTTGATCTTGATGTGCTTGATTCTTGGCCAAAATCTTCAGATCAATGCTTGATTCTTCATCAATCACACTCAATAATCCAGAATATGCAAGAAAATCAATGAGTTGTGTGCAAAAATTTGAAGTTTCAATTGAGAGAAAATTTGGAGGGAAAGAAAATTTTGAGATCTAGAATGTGTTAGCATGAACAATTATGTTATTATTAAGCCTTTATACCACATGCTAATTACTTTGCTAATGATACTTAGGCTTGGCTAATGAAAGTTTAATGCAAAATGAGGTGTATGACCAAATTGCAAAATTCACCTTATGCATGGCTCAATCTCACGTGAACAGTAGCATGCATGGTCCAACTACACTTAAAATGAGCTTATGAACATGATAGGATTGGAATTAAACTCATATGATCAACCAAATTCAAATTCTTCATTTTCCCTCCAAAAAGCACATGCATGGCCAAATGATCGTGTGACATTATTTCATGCAATGCAATGATGGATTTGGAAAATATAGGTCATGACATGCAATTTGCAAAAAGAGTGGCCTAAATTGGAGTTTTAGATCAAAAGTTATGGCACTTTGAAGTTTCATGCACACTTGGTGATCATTTGCTCATAACTTCCCAACCATTCATCAGATGCTCATGATCTTGGACTTTTTGGAAATGGGAGAGAAAGATCTTCAACTTTCATGTTGGAAAAAAATTCATTTGAAGCTTCTTTGATGTTGGAAAGTCAAGTTGAATATGGTCTAAAAACTTGCCATTTTTGGAAACTTGAAATTACAGGTCACTTTCCATTTTGGGAAACTTTTGATCTGACTTCAAAATCTTCGAGCTAGATGTTTGACATGATGAATAGGCCTCTTTTGGACATGAATGAAGTGTCTCAAACCAATTCTCCACCTCCTAGCCCTCAGTTGACTTTATATTTGACTTGTATGGGGCCCAGATGACCTGGACATGCACTGATGACTTTGAGCCTCTAACACTTGGTCAAGTTGCTTCAAAATGAACCTTGGCTCATGTAAGCTCTTTAGAATACTCATGTGGCCTTCAACTCAAGGAGAACCTTGCCTTTTGCACTGATGATTCTCTTGATGCCAATGTGGAATGCAATGATGCAATGCACTATGAAATGATTTATGACCTACAAAAATGAAATGAATGCATGAATGAGGGGTGCAAATTTGAGGTGCTACAGCTGCCCCTATTCAATCAACTGAGAACCTGAACGGATGAGAGCAACGACTGTCAGACCTTCAAGGTAAACAGGGATTGAATACCCAAGAACCGTAGAATTTGCACTCTGCGGGGGATGAAACGAGGAACACTCGACTTGATATACACTGATATCAAGGAAAGCGGGGCCATTTACCGATGGCGGCTGGTGGAACAGTCGACTTGATATACACTGATATCAAGGAAAGCTGGGCCATTTACCGATGGCGGCTGGTGGAACAGTCGACTTGATATACACTGATATCAAGGAAAGCGGGGCCATTTAACGATGGCGGCTGGTGGAACAGTCGACTTGATATACACTGATATTAAGGAAAGTGAGGCCATTTACCGATGGCGGCTTCGACTGGGAAGGAACAAGATGTTTACAACTGGAACCAGACAAGACGTTTACCGACGACTCTACTGGCGATTTTGATATTTATCAAAGAAAGGATACATGACCAGACATTTACCGATGACTGGGAAGAAACTCGACGTTTACCGACATCGAAAGATGATGTTTACCGACACCAAAAAAGGACGACCAGACATTTACCGATGACTGGGAAGAAACTCGATGTTTACCGACATCGAAGGAAGATGTTTACCGACACCAAAAAAGGACGACCAGACATTTACCGATTACTGGGAAGAAACTCGATGTTTACCGACATCGAAAGATGATGTTTACCGACACCAAAAAAGGACGACCAAACATTTACCGATGACTGGGAAAAAGGAATCACGACCAGACGTCAACGGACGAATGGGAAAGAGAAACCACGACCAGAAGTCAACGGACGAATGGGAAAGAGAAACCACGACCAGACGTCAACAGACGAATGGGAAGAGAAACCACGACCAGACGTCAACGGACGAATGGGAAGAGAAACCACGACCAGACGTCAATGGACGAATGGGAAGAGAAACCACGACCAGACGCCAATGGACGAATGGGAAGAGAAACCACGACCAGAAGTCAACGGACGAATGGGAAAGAGAAACCACGAGCAGACGTCAACAGACGAATGGGAAGAGAAACCACGACCAGAAGTCAACGGACGAATGGGAAAGAGAAACCACGACCAGACGTCAACAGACGAATGGGAAGAGAAACTACGACCAGACGTCAACGGACGAATGGGAAGAGAAACCACGACCAGACGTCAATGGACGAATGGGAAGAGAAACCACGACCAGACGCCAACGGACGAATGGGAAGAGAAACCACGACCAGACGTCAACGGACGAATGGGAAGAGAAACCACGACCAGACGTCAACGGACGAATGGGAAGAGACTCGATGGTTACGGACATCGAAAGATGATGTCTACTGACACCAAAAGAAAGGAGACAAGGAGACCCACGTGGGGATCAACGCGACACCTACTGGTATCGTAAGGATGACATCTACCTATGTCAAACGAGGCAGACACTTGCCATGGACTACACTGGGGAGTCACGCTTTCCTTTCACGGACGGGTGAGGAAATAAACCTCTCTGGGGATTACCAATCCTGAATGCTATCAGGAGCAACTGCTGCAAACGTGCCACACAGATGTTGAAAAATGATCCACCTCTACTGGGGAAACGATCCAAGCCTACAAGATGCGAGGGGAGGAAAACTCCTGCTGGGAAAGCAAGTGATCACTTTGCTGGGCACACAGTTCCTGATTCGATCTCCCAACTCTGTGGGGAATAGCACTGCTGGGGACGCTTGTTGATCTGTCATTCTCGGAACGACAGAGAAACCAACTCAACTAGGGAGTCAACTGTTGGGAAAACACCAACCTCTCGACCCTGCTGGGGAAACCAATTCTGAAATCGACCCAAATGACCCAACGTCACGATGCTAAGCTCATCAGAGTAACATCTTCACCAGCCATCTAAACCAATCCTCGAATGGTAACCACGACTTAGGGCTACTTTATGCTAGCAATGCTGATGCATGAGTTTTTTTCAGCGTAATGCTCCATAACCATGGAAATGCTACGCAATTAATGATGCAATATGTTATGCTTATCTAAATGATGAATGCATAAAAACATATCTCCCTCCGGGGACTCTACTAGGGAGCTCGAGGAACCCTGTTGAGGAACTTGATGTCACTCCCATCTCCACCCTGCTGGGGAATAGCGCTGCTGCTGGGGAACGGATAATCCTCACTGGGGACGACCTCCGCTGAACTCGATCTGCTTGGGGACTTCGCTGGGGGAAAACAAACAGCGCCCACCTCCGCTGGGGAAACAGCAACCTTCAGACTTGCTGGGGAAATAACATTCTCAACCCTGCTGGGGATTACAGCAAACTCCCGACCTGGCTGCTGAGGAACAAACTACCCACAGACACCTCCGCTGGGGGAATAGCAACCTTCAGGCTCGCTGGGGAAATAACAGTCCTTAGATTTGTTGGGGAAAGAGCAACCTTCAGGCTCGGCTGCTGAGGAAATATCGGTCTCGAATCCGCTGGGGAGATACGGCCTATTTGACACGGAACGCCCGTCGATTCGTCGAACACTGGCATTCACCATCCAACCACAGTGTCAAATTTCCACTTTTGAGAGCTCCCAGACTCATCCGGTCTCTTCTGATTCATCACCTTGTATTCTCGGCTTTTCTCTACTTCGAGACAATCGATCTCCTCAGATCTGGGCCAACTCTTTAATCCTCAAACTTTAAAGAGTCTTCTTGATTACCCTCTAGGATCGTCGCCATTCTTTCGCCGTCTTTTCACCGTTATTCTATCCCTCGTCCCGGATTTGACTTTGCGGGGATCTCTTGTCAAAACGCTTCACATCACAACCTGCAAGTGAGTGAAAATAACCAACAGCACCTGCAAAAGAGATCGTCAGATAAAACGTGCCCCATGCGTGCCAAAATTTCAACACTTAGGTCACTCAGACTTCCAAATAAGATTTCACATTTTCAATCTTGTAAACATGCATCGGAAGGGACCTCTATGTCTCAAAATGCAAAGATTCTTTATCAAAATAAACGGATGTTTTTGCAATCAAAGCGGTAATGAAAACAAAAACAAAATTTTTTGACTGAACATGCATTTTATTGATTGAAAAAGGTGGCTCATGACTGAGCAAAACACCGGAAGCAATCCCTGAAAAGAGGTAATTGCGCACAAAAGGAAAAATCTATCCTAATGGCAATGTGAAACCGTGATCACATCGAGTTCCAACCCGGTTACACCTCATATGTCCTCAAGACTCTCCGCACTTTCTGCCTTCTGAACAAGACGCTTCCGACCGATCTCTGCCGGTGATTATCCAGGTGTCTTAACCAAAGCACAAACGATCATGCTAGACGCAGTTGTTTGTTTCAATCCCTCTGTTGCCTGGACCGCCCTTTCGGGTTTTCGGTCCACCGGGTTACCCTTTTTTGCCCAAGCCGCCCTTGTGGGGTTTTCGACTTGTCGGGTGTACAATTTTCTTTTTATCCCTAATTTTTGCCCGAACCTTTTCTCATTTTTTTTCGGTTCGCCGGGATGCCCTTTTTTGCCTGGACTATTTTATTCTTTTCATTCAGCGGGTCTCTTATACGAAGTATTTTTTAACTGCGTCCGCATACACAGGGGATGGAAAATCCTCACCATCCGTGGTCGTCAACAACAAGGCTATGCCAGAGAAGACCTTCTTGACCACGAATGGGCATTCATGATTGGGGGTCCACTTGCCCCTACGATCGTTTTGAGGAGGAAGGATCTCTTTCAACACCACGTCTCCCACATGATGCCCATGAGGTCGCACCTTTCGGTCAAAAGCATGTTTCATTCGCTGTTGGCACAACTGCCCATGACAAATAGTTGCCAGCCTCTTTTTCTCAATTAGGCTCAACTCTTCGTACTGAGTCCCTACCCACTCCGTCTCTTTCAATTTCACGTCCATCAGGACTCTCAACGACGGAGTCTGGACCTCGACTGGTAACACGGCTTCCGTCCTATACACAGCGAGAAAGGCTTTGCCCCATTAGACGCACCGAGGTTCGATACCCAGGATACAAGCTTCGTGTTCAGCCACACTGTTGTCGGTGCATTCAAATGCTAGTCGGGCAGCAAAAGGACCGTGGGCTCCCCTTTGGCGTAACCAAAGCAACACCAACTCATACCATTCACGTTAACGGCCCCATCAAACATCAGAATCCGTTCGGATTCAGGGTCAGGCCCCTCCTCCGGGATCAGTTCCTCACAATCTTTCGATTTGAGAACCATGATGTCCTCATTAGGGAATTCAAACTTCATCGGTTGATAATCCTCAATGGGTTGCTGGGCGAGGTAATCAGACAATACACTCCCCCTTGATGGCCTTTTGAGAGGTATATTGAACATCGTATTCAATCAAAATCATTTGCCCTCTCGCAACCCGTCCGGTCAATGTTGGCTTTTCATGCTGGCTGTTCAAATACATACCTGATCGGATCCACCTTGGAAATCCACAAAGTGGTATGAACCAGCATATACTGTCTCAGTCGGCGAGCAGCCTATGCCAAAGTACAACAAGTTTTCTCGAGCAGTGAATATATTGTTTCACAGTCGGTAAACTTTTTGCTAAGGTAAATTGCATGCTCTTTTCGACCAGACTCGTCATGCTGCCCCAATACACACCCTATAGACCCCTCGAGGCCTGTCAAGTACAGAATTAACGGTCGTCCCCCCACAGGGAGGAATCAGAATCGGAGGCTCCTGCAAATATTCTTTTATCTTTTCAAATGCCGCTTGGCAGTCATTATTCCACCTGACCGTTTGATCTTTTCTTAACAACTTGAATATGGGTTCATACGTGGCTGTTAGATGAGATATGAACCGTGAAATGCAGTTCAATCTACCTAAGAAACCACGAACCTCCTTTTCTGTTCTCGGTTCAGGCATTTCCTGTATTGCTTTTTTCTTTTCTTTTTTTTCTTGTTTTTTCTTTTTTTTCAGCAGGATCGACCTCGATTCCTTTTTTCCGCTAACAATAAGCCCCAGCAACTTACCAGACCGCACTCTGAAAGTGCCCTTATTTGAATTCAACCTTAGTTTGAATTGTCTCAACCGGTCAAACTTGGCCAAGTATATCAGATGCCCCTCTTCTGTTTGGGACTTTGCTATCATGTCATCAACATAGCATCCGATTTCATGATGAATTATATCACGAAACAAAGTCGCCACAGCTCTCTGATACACGACACCGACGTTCTTTAGACCGAATGGCATCACCTCCGCTCTTGAGACTCGCCTCCAAGGCGGCCCCAATTTTCACTTCCTTTCAGACTTCTTCGGTGCCCCGATTAATAACCCCAACTCGCTCCTCGTGCGGTTGAATCACCTTCTCCTCTTGTTTCAACAATCTGGTTAATTCCTTCGACAGTTCACAATCTTCTTCGCCTTCTTCTTCGGCATGATAGATCGGATTGTCGAAGTCATATGAGGGTGTAACAGAATTGTTATCAATGAGATCCAGAGAATACAAAAGTCGGAACGAGACAAAACACAAGGAAGGAAAATGAAAATAAGCATTGCCATTTTTATTATTTTTTAAACTGCAAAAATAAATGAAAAACAGGGAACACCGCTTTTAATACCAAAAACATCCATTTATTAATGATGCAAAATGTTGCAAAATGAAACACATGAAGTGGCCCTTACAATGGACCAATACGTTTCGGGAAAAACGTATGGCTTTCATGCAAACAGTATCGAAAAACAGAAATATTACTCTTCATGATGAGTGACAGTGATGATCTTTGAGGCCTTCCAGTTCCCTGGTACGCACGATTTTATCCACGATTCGAGCTCGCAGTCATTGTCAATCTCTTCACCCACCGCACAGGCGTGACCTGGATCCAGCATTCCAGCACTGATGAACGTGAACGGTTGACGACGTCCTCTATTTTGTCCAGACAAGTCTTGGCCCGGCTGATAGCCAACCCCGAATCTATCTGTTTTCACTGCAATGTCTACCATTCTTCCCCAGCCTTTGGCCTCTCCGCTCTTCACCACTTCCATGGCCTGTTTGTAAGAAGAAATGGACGGCCTTTTATCTTCTTTAGCAAGAATGACATTCTCCACCTTGACGGTTTCAAATGACTGACATGGTGATTCACATGGTTCACCGTTCATTTCCACCTCCATCATTCCCTGAATCGTTTCCCTCATCATTGCACACCCATTTGTCGCGACAGCCGCACAACAATTATCACAACCTGGGAAAACTCCACTCTTCATCAGATGTCTCTGGACCACAGACATTGGAGTTCTTAACTGATCCACATCTGTCTCCTCCATTTTTCTTTTGTCCTTTGACATCACGTTCACCCCCACAGGACCATGCATTGGCACGGGGTCAGCATTAACATTCGGTGTCGGTGCAAAATTGATGGCTTTAGAATCCACCAAATCTTAAACGGCATGCTTAAAAGCTCTACAACCCTCAATGTGATGTCCGGGTGCCCCAGAGTGGAACTCGCACCTGACGTTCTCATCGTAATTTGCAGGCCTCCGATTTAGTCCTACAGGAACCAATATCCTCGGCTGAACTAACCCAAGATCCTTCAACCTTCTAAACAGAACGGTATAAGTCACGGGTGGCCTATCAAACTGACGATCCGTCGTCCCTCTTTTCACCTGGCACCCAGCTTTCTGTGCTCTCTGTTGAGGTGGATGTTGTTGCTGTTGGACAGATTGATTACCAACAGGAGTAGTCACTGTAGCAGCATACGGGTGGTAACGATCTCTACCATGTTCCTTACTGGTATGCACACCACTTGATTCAACCTCCTTCTTGTGCTGACCATTGCCAGAGAGCTTCTTTACTCCAGACGACGGAGCATTTCCCTGTATTTCCTCCGTTATCAGCCATTTTTCAATCCTCTCCAACCTCTCGGCGATTGCTTTCTGCCCCAAGGCGAGCCCTTGCATGATGTTGAACAACTCACCCATCTTCTCTCTCAGCTCGAGAATATCAGCGTTGGGTGGATCCATCAGCTTGGATTTGTTGAGTCTGGCCGAATATCTGAGCGGAAGAGCTATGTGCACCGGTTAGATGCTGACACCTACAAAACAGAAAACAGGTTAATATGACTCACACATGCAATGTCTACCCGTACGAGGAACATGCGGTCCTTCGATTCTGGCTTCATCGAGACGGACAATAATTCGACAATAACATTCTGACATCAATATGTCTCTCAACCAGAATCTCAACAGAGAATATACCCTGAATACGGATAGACATGAGTTAGATGCGGATGAATGCAAAGTGGGAATGATGCAGATGCATGAATGCAAGTCATAGTGCATCCTCCAAGTCATCTGAAGATCAACTGTATTGGATTCTGTCTTTGAACTGGTCACAGTCATCTGAGGGACCAAGTCACCATAAATCCAACTCGGGGAGTTCCGAAATAAACGGAACTAGAGGTTATATCACCCTCATCACTGGAAATCCACTGAGTGGATGACGACAAGATCCTCTGAACAAGTACCCTTGGATTCAACCCGGGGATCCGAAATAAACGGAACCCGCTGATAAATACCGCGGACAGAACTCCGGCGTCTTAGAAATAAATATCCATAAATTCGACTGAACCAAAGTCACCATCACAGCATCACTGACAGAACCTGTACTTGTAAGAATCAAACCCTTCCCTCACAGGTGAATTCTAACAAGGTCATCCTAAGGCGGATAATGGTCTTGACAATCAGGCAAGATACTCAATGGGTTTGCCCTTTCGGGTGTGCCGTTGTAGCTCTCATAAGATCATCTAAACCAAAGATCCGAGAAATAACGGTCACCGAAGTCAACAGCTCAGAAGAGATAATCCAACCTGAGTGGAATACTCCAAACGGAAGGATTCTCTCAACTGAACCTCGTCCGGCTGTGGTATGTCACATCTCCGCATCATGTCGTACAACATGTGAAGAGACATGAGACCACGCTAATCCTAGGTGTATGCTCGGGCCTGGGTATTGGGCCTCACTCAGAACACCCACCCCAAATCAGAAGAACCAACCTGTACAGAATCCAACACAATGATAATATGATGCATGCAAACATATATGCAAATATATACAATCACAGTATAATAATCACAACCAATAAATAAAGCAGTAAAAGCAACAAAAACTATCCTAGAGAGCGCTAAGATTGACTCGCTTAGGGAAGATGGACCAGCAAGAGGTCAACTTCTTTGAAAATCCCCAGCAGAGTCGCCAGCTGTCGCATACGCGAAAAACAACCGGCGGGAAAAGACACAGAGCCGCCACCGTGCGTTATTTATCCCAAAGGAGGGAAAGGAAACGCTCGAAGTAAACCTGAAAAAGGGAAAGGAATGGTCTTACGACCAGAGATTGCAAGGATCGGGAGTCGGTTACGCAAGGGGAAGGTATTAGCACCCCCTCACGTCCGTCGTACTCGACGGGATCCACGCTCAAAAGAATAGAATAAGGTTGCTGATAAACTGCTCAAAAACTGCACACACACTGGAATAAGCACAGGTGAAAGAAGACGGAGAAAGCGGACTCGGCAGGATGTCGCATCCTGGGCCTACGTAGTTTGTCAGACACAAACATCAGAGTCGACGTAGTTCGGGGATGCGGGAAACGTGCTCGCTAGGACATCGCATCCTATGCATACGTATCTTCTCTAACCAGAGTAAGAATCAGAGCACTCGTAGCTCGGTTAACGCACGCCAAAACAAAACACTGAAAGGAGACGCTGAGACGTCAATGAAACACACAAACGGAAACAGACTGCCAATGGCTGGTCTTACATCTGACTCCGAACAAACAAACGCAAATAGGAAACGGAATGCCAATCGCTGGACTTACATCAGACTCCAAGCACACAACAAATAGGAAACGGAATGACAATCGCTGGGCTTACATCCAACTCCACAAAAGAAACAGGAAACAGATAGCCAATCGATGGTCTTACATCTGACTCCACAAACAACAAACAAACGGGAAACTGAATGCCAATAGATGGACTTGCATCAGACTCCAAACCAACAAACGCAAACAGGAAATGGAATGCCAATGGCTGATCTTACATCCGACTCCTAACACACACAACAGGGTGAAAAAAGAAAAAAGAAAAGAGTCTCGATTGCAACTAGGGCAAGAGAAAAGAAAGGTCTCAATCGCAACGAGGGCGCGAGAAAGGGAAGGTCTCAATCGCAACGAGGGCGAGAGAAAAGGATTAAATGTTAGTCGTCAGTCAAACTCGACAAGACATTGCATCTCGTGCCTACGTATCTCATCTGGACATGAGAATCAGAGTTGCCGTAGTTCGGGCGCCACAAGCCCATTTGCTTTCGTGGCCCATTATCTCTATAAAACTCCATTTTCTTCTCTTTTTCTTTCCTTTTTCTTTCCTTTTTTCTATTTTCCATTTTGCTTGTTGTAAACCTTTTAACCGATGAATACCTGCATTAAACATAAAATACCAAGTAATAATAAGTGTTAATCAAGTAAAAAGCAATGCATATTGAGCCAAAAATACGATACATTTTCGTGTTATCATGTCCTTTGAGGACCGTGCGCCGAATGTGAAAGCTAATCCATTTCTTGCTCATGGTAATTCCTCTGTTAATATGGTAGACGGTTGTCCAGAAAGTTTCCGAGTCTTCGATGTACGATGTATTCGTAGGTCCTTGGTGGAGATGTATAAGACCCTGTGTACCATCAGTGATTGCGAGCACGACCATGATGGTTGTGCAATTTGCAGTGTGAACCCCCGTAGGTGTTCGGTTGTCAAGAGAGATATCCAGAGGTTGATGGATGAAAATGTGATCCAGATTCAACAATCTAGGGATATAGATTATGTCAATGTAATAGTGCCAGTGTTCAAGACCCCTGAGTGGTTGGTAATTCAGTTTGATAGCAGCAGTAGTAACAGCGTCAATAGGTCGGTATCGCCGTTAGTGATACGGTTAGCAGGCCCAGTCCTGTATGCACCCGATAGAGTTGTTCCGTATCAGTATAATGCGACAATGGTAGAGAAAGGTCAAGAGGTTCCATTGCCTACGACTAGTTCTATTGTGAATATTGCCGATATAGCGAAGGTGCCCGTAGTGGTCGTGTTTTTGGTCCTGTTTACCCGAAGAATGTAGAGGATGTCAGTAAGAAGGTGGGAGTTCCTGTAGTATATTCGGTTAGTGCTCCAAAGTGTCAGTCTGGTGAACACAGTTGTTTGAATCCTAATGATGATGATGAGGTACTTCGTTTGATTAAGAAGAGTGAATTCAATGTGGTGGAGCATTTGCTCTAGACTCCCTCCAAAATTTCAGTGTTGTCTCCGCTAATGAATTCTGAAACGCACAGAGAAGGATTGAAAAAGGTATTGGAGCAAGCTTATATGGAACATGATGTAATAGTAGATTAGTTTGACCATATTGTGGCTAATATCACTTCCTGCAACAATTTGAGTTTTTGTGACGAAGAACTTCCCGAGGAAGGCAAAAATCACAATCTGGCATTGCATATATCGATGAACTGCAAGGAGGATGCGTTGTCCAATGTGTTGGTTGATACCGGTTCTTCATTGAATGTGCTCCCAAAGTCAACTCTGTCAAGATTTTCGTATCAAGGAGCTCCGATGAGGTACAGTGGCGTGATCGTCGAAGCTTTTGATGGTTCTCGCAAGACTGTTATTGGTAAGGTGGACCTTCCAGTGAATATAGGTCTGAATGATTTCCAAATTACTTTCCAAGTAATGGATATCCACCCGGCCTATAGCTGATTGTTAGGAAGGCCGTGGATACATGAGGCAGGAGTTGTTACGTCAACTCTACATCAGAAATTGAAATTTGTGAAGAATGGTACGCTCGTCATTGTGGGTGGAGAGAAAACTTTGTTGGTAAGCCACATGTCATCTTTCTCATATGTTGAAGCTAAGGATGAGATTGAAACTTTGTTCCAAGCTCTACCTATTGCTGAAGAAAGGAGAGTTGGGGGCACCTATGTCCTCTTTTAAAGACACGTAGGAAGTTATTGAAGATGGTAGTTCTGATCAGTGGGGTCGGATGGTATAGGTCGCCGAGAAAAAAATTCGTGTTGGTTTGGGTTTTCAACAAAGGTCATCTGTTAAAGATGTTCAACCTAATTTCCGTAGCGGAGGGTTCATTCATGGTAATAAACAACACTCAGCTACAGCAATTGAGGGGGATGAAGATGAAGATTGCACCAATTTTGTGACGCATGGAAAAGCTTGCAACAATTGGATCGCTGTTGACGTTCCTATTATTGTTCATCGCTCTAAGTAATTGCTTTATTGTTTTTTAAAATCCTTCTCCTATGCCTAAGGGAGAAGTGAACATTGTTTGACATCTTTCAAATTGATCATTAATAAAATACAATTCTATTCGTCCACATCTATGATGTTTTATTTTTACTTTTTTTCTTTTTCTAAAAAAATGGTAATCACAAAAAAAACATAAATAATTAATAATTGTCCATCTGCATAATATTTGGTTGCAATTCACTTCTCTAAAATCAAAATATCAAATCATTATGCAGGTTGGTTTCTAAACAAATTGAATACAATGATCCTACTCCTTCTCCAAACTTTGAATTCCCTGTGTTTGAGGCTGAGGAAGAAAGTGATGAAGAAGTATCTGATGAATTGTCTCGTCTACTTGAGCATGAGGAAAAAGCCATTCAGTCGTTCGAAGAGCAGATTGAGTTGGTCAACTTGGGTTCCAAAGATGATGTGAAGGAAGTCAAGATTGGGTCTCGATTGTGTACAGAGGTTAAGAAGGGGTTGGTTGATCTTCTTTGAGAGTATTCAGATGTGTTTGCTTGGTCCTATCAAGACATGTCTAGTTTGGATTCTGAGATTGTGGAGCATATATTGTTGTTGAAGCCAGAATGCCCGTCAGTCAAGCAGAAGCTAAGGAGGACTCATCCTGATATGGCAATGAAAATCTAAGAAGAAGTGCAAAAGCATATTGATGCTTGTTTCCTTGTTATTGTTGAGTATCCGCAGTGGGTGGCCAATATTTTGCATGTTCCTAAGAAGGATGGAAAAGTTTGTATGTGTGTCAATTATATAGATTTGAACAAAGCCGGTCCAAAAGATGATTTCCCTCTGCCCCACATTGGTATGTTGGTAGACAATATAGCTAAATTCAAAGTCTTTTCGTTTATGGACGGATTTTCCAGTTATAATCATATTAAAATGGCACCCGAGGGAACACTATGTTAAAGAGTGATGCCTTTCGGTTTAAAGAATGCTGGTGCAACTTACCAAAGAGCAATGACCATTCTTTTTCATGATATTATGCACAAAGAGATCGAAGTCTGTGTTAATGATATGATTGCTAAATCCAGTGATAAAGAAGAACATGTTGAGCATTTGTTGAAGCTGTTCTAACGTTTGAGGAAGTACAAACTCCGCTTGAATCCCAATAAGTGTACTTTTGGTGTTCGTTCTGGTAAGTTGTTGGGCTTTATTGTCAGCGAGAAGGGTATTGAAGTTGATCCTGCCAAGGTCAAAGCAATATAAGAGATGCCTGCACCCAAAACTGAGAAGCAAGTCAGAGGTTTTCTAAGCCGCTTGAATTATATCTCAAGATTCATTTCACACATGACTACCACATGTGCGCCTATATTCAAGCTTCTTCGGAAAGATCAGTCTTGTAATTGGACCGAAGACTGCCAGAAAGCTTTTGACAGTATCAAAGAGTATCTGCTTACGCCTCTGATTCTGTCTCTGCCTGTTGAAGGAAAACCTTTGACCATATATTTGACTGTGCTTGAAGAAAGTATGGGTTGTGTTCTTGGTCAGCAAGACAAAACTGGAAATAAAGAATATGTCATTTACTACCTCAATAAGAAATTCACCGACTGTGAGACTCGGTATTCTATGCTAGAAAAGACTTGTTGCGCATTGGCTTAGGCTGCTAAGCGTCTGCGTCAATATATGTTGAATCATACCACTTGGTTGATATCCAAAATAGATCCAATCAAGTATATTTTTGAGAAGCCTGCTTTAACTGGGAGGATTGCCCATTGGCAGATGTTATTATCAGAGTATGATATTGAATAACGATCTCAAAAAGTGATTAAGGGTAGTGTCTTGGCTTGGCTCACCAACCTATTGAAGATTATCAGTCAGTGCAGTATGATTTTCCTGATGAAGAGATCTTATACTTGAAGATGAAAGATTGTGATAAACCATTGCTTGAAGAAGGGCTAGAACCTGGTACCCGTTGGGGCATGGTATTTGATGGAGCTGTTAATCAGTATGGTAATGGCATTGGAGCAGTGATTATTACTCCTCAAGGCACGTATTTTCCGTTTATCACTAGATTGACTTTCAAGTGTACAAATAATATGACTGAGTATGAAGCTTGCATTATGGGGCTTGAAGAGGCCATTGATCTCAAAATCAAGTATTTAGATGTCTATGGAGATTCAACTTTGGTCGTGAATCAGATCAAAGGTGAATGGGAGACGAATCAACCCGGTTTGATACCATATAGAGATTATGCAAGGAGGATTTCAACTTTCTTTACAAAGGTTTAGTTTCATCATATCCCTCGAGATGAAAACCGGATGGCAGATGCTCTGGAAACGTTGGCTTCAATGATCATGGTGAAGTATTGGAATGAAGTTCCTAATCTAACTGTGATGCATCTTGATAGGCCAGCGCATGTGTTTGCTGTTGAAGAGATCAAGGATGAGAAGCCATGGTATTTTGATATCAAATGTTTTCTCCAAAGTCAGATTTACCTGCCTGGGGAATCTTTGAAAGATAAGAAGACTTTGAGGAGATTAGCTGGCAACTTCTACCTGAATGGTGATGTGCTTTATAAGAGAAATTTCGATATGGTTCTGCTCAGATGCGTGGATAGACACGAAGTAGACCTATTGATGAATGAAGTCCATGAAGGTTCCTTTGGTACTCATTCCAATGGATATGCTATGGCAAAGAAGATGTTGCGAGCAATTTACTATTGACTGACAATGGAATCTGACTGTTGCAAGTTTGTGAAGAAATGCCATAAGTGTCAAATCTATACAAATAAGATTCATGTTCCTCCGACACTGTTGAATGTCATTTCCTCTCCATGGCCCTTCTCCATGTGGGGAATTGATATGATTGGCATGATTGAGCCCAAAGCTTTGAACAAGCATCGTTTCATTCTGGTGGTAATTGACTACTTCACAAAGTCGGTTGAAGCGGCATCGTATGCGAATGTAACCAAGCAAGTTGTTGTGAGGTTTATCAAGAAACAAATTATATGCCGTTATGGTGTGCCAACTAATACCATTACTGATAATGGTTCGAACTTGAATAATAACATGGTTGAAGCTCTTTGTAAAGACTTCAAGATTGCACACCATAATTCTTCTCCCTACAGACTTAAGATGAATGGGGTTGTTGAAGCTGCAAACAAGAACATCAAGAATATCATCCAGAAGATGGTTGTGACGTATAAAGATTGGCCTGAGATGCTCCCATTTGCTTTGCATGGGTATCGTACATCCATCTACACTTCAACAGGGGTAACCCCTTTCTCACTTGTTTATGGCATGGAAGCTGTGCTCTCGGTAGAGGTTGAGATCACATCATTGCGTGTGCTGATGGAAGCCAAGTTGACTGGATCAGAATGGTGTCAGACCAGATTTGATCAGTTGAATTTGATTGAAGAGAAGAGATTGACTGCCATGTGTCATGGTCAGTTGTATCAGCAAAGAATGAAGAAAACATTTGGTAAGAAGGTCATACCTCGTGTATTAAGATAAGGTGACCTTGTGCTCAAGAAAATCCTATCTTTCAAACCAGATTCTAGGGGCAAATGGACTCCTAATTATGAAGGCACATATGTTGTTAAGAGAGCCTTTTCAGGCGGTGCTTTGATTCTTACAACTATGGATGGTGAAGAGTTCACGCATCCTGTGAATGTTGATGCAGTCAAGAAATACTTCACCTAAAGAAGAAAAGAACAACTCGCTAAGTTGAAACCCGAAAGGATGGCTAAGGAAAAAATGAGCGTCTCGGTGGATTGAAAACCTGAAAGGGCGATCCAGGAAAACGTTAGAGACATAAAACAGAAAACATTATCCCGATAAATTAAGTACTCCTACCTTGGGGCAATTTATGCAAAAAAAATTAGGGATTATGGCAAGTAACTGCAAGTTATTGATCCCCAATCGTAAAGACTTTCTTGAGCACAATGTTTGGTTCTAATTCATCTTCAGCCAAAGCCAAGAGCACAGTGGATATCAAAATTGGTAGAATGATTAGTGATCATTGTATTCAATGTAGCCCTTTTCCATGTAAATTACCATTTTTCAACTTTTGTAAAGATCTATGGAGTCTTGTCATTTACAGACTACCATCCTATTAAATAAAATTGAGCTTTTTATCCAATTGTTTCTACTCTTATTTATTCAGCTAAGTGGAATTAAATTTTATTGTGATCATTTTGAAATTAAAGTTTTAAAATAAAAAGCATGTTTTCTTAAATAATAAAAGCAGTTACTTTAAAAAAAAGCAATTAAAGGAATATCAACAGCGGTTTGAAGAACGGTAAGCCCTAAATGCGAAGCATTGTTGTTTTCTCCCCAAGCAGTTGGTGCAATCTCCGTTTATTCTCAAAAGCTTTTCAGCATCTCCAGCCGAGTTGTTGGTTTCCCCAGTTGAGTTCGTAGTTGCCTCCCTCGAGTTATAGGCACGTTATTGCAGTAGGTTGCATAGATTCAGAAAATTTTAGTCCCCGTAAGTCGCCATCAGAGTTATCCCTAACCTCTGTTAGCCCCGACTCTTGAGCAGTATTTTCGATCCTCTACAAGGTTGTCTCCCATTTGATATGGTGTTAACCTAAAAAATCCCCACAGAGTTGATAGTGCAGGTTTTCGAAAAACCTTTTCCCTCTCCCTAGCCAGGGTTGAGCCTTTGAGATAGATGATTCCCGTTCATCCTTCGCAACCCTTTCTCTCCAACAGATGCTTCCCTCTTGTGAGGATTGGTTGAGTATTGTATTGGTGATGCAGACCAGTGACATTTGTATCCTTTGTAGTCGTTTTGTCAGTATAATCATCATATATACATATACATATACATATACATATACATTCATAAATTTCATTATTGCATCATAATGCACTTTGTCATTCATTATTTCTCTGATCCTCTGCTACGGTGGTATACTTTTCCCCCACGCAGATTTGGTATGTCTGTCCTCTTTCAATTGTAGAGTGTCACCCCCTCAAGAAGAAAGAATTTAACCTTTCTCATTCCCCACTGAGTTACTTCCTCGTGGATGATCATTATTTTAGTTTCCTCCCCAGTTGATTATCTGGATGGAAACGCCCCCCCTGGGTTATATCCTCATTGGGTTGAGTCTTTGATTGACCGTTTCTTTCTAGATCTTACCTAGATAGATGCTTTTGGTCCCCTGAAAGTTTATTACCCAGTAACTGATAGTATTCTTCTCAATTTGCAAGTATTCCATTTTTCCTCAATACCCGGAAAAAGTAACCCTTTTCTCCCCGGCGGGTCCGTTTTCACGTTTCCCAGGAAGTCTATCCTTGATATGTTCATCCTAACTGATGACGGATATTTTCTTCCCCCGCAATTGAGTCTACCCTTGATATGTTCATCCTAACCGATGACAGATATTCTCATTTTGGTATTCTACCCAGTAAAAAGGTAGTCGTAATCCCTATTTCTTTCCTCATAGAGTTAATCCTTGATATGTTCATCCTAACCGATGACGGATTTCCTCTTCTCTGCGGTCTTCTGCCCAGTAACCGATAGTTGTAAATCTTGTTTCCCCTTGGAGTTTATCCTTGATATGTTCATCCTGACCGGTGACGGATATTCTCTTTTCGGTATTCTATCCAGTATCCGATAGATATAATTCCTACTTTTTTCAGGTAGTTTATCCTTGATATGTTCATCTTAACCGGTGACGGGTATCCTTCCTAATATCCCCAGGTGAGTCTATCCTTGATATGTTCATCCTAACCGATGACGGATATTCATCCCCTTTGAGTTTATCCTTGATATGTTCACTTTAATTAGTGACTGATATTCTCTTTCTTTGCGGTCTTTTTCCCGGTACCCGGTAGTTGTGAACCCTATTTGGCTATTCCCCAGCAGGTTATTCTTACCCAGTAACTGGTAATGAATACAGCTCTGGGTTTCCCCCAGCAAGTCATCCTTGATATGTTTACCATAACCGGTAACGGATGTCCTCTCTGACAGACTATGTTATCTCCTTACCCAGTACCCGGTAGTGGATAATATACTTTTGTTGCTCCTGTGTTGAAGATCTTTTCTTCTCCAATTGAGTTTGAGCGTGTATTTCCTCATTGAAATCTCCATTTCCTGTTTGGTTCGAGTATTTCAGCTTTGTTCTGATCTACCTATTTCCCATGCAGATGTTCCTTTTATCCCTAGCTGAGTCTTTCCATAGATTTATTTTCGTGGAATCCCTCGATTCCCCCAACAGTTTTAAAGTCATAGCCTGGCCTACGCACAACCTTTTTCCCCCTAGAGTCTCCGTCTCCCCAGTGAGTTTTCCTTACGGAATATGTTATACTCCTGCGGACTTTCGGTTTCTCCGGATTCTTTTCCTTTGTGGCAACATTTCCCCACTGATATTATTTTAACATTCAATCATATGCACCATGAGGTCTCTTAGGGACCAAAATTTGTTTCTATATGTTGTTATTTAAGTCCATTCTACTGAGTCAATGTGAAGATTTTAACCTTCATCTCCTCATCTAGAACGTCCTTAAATAGGGGCAGCTGTAAGACCCCAATTTTGACCCTAAGATCCCTCATGCTATTCTCATCATATGCATTAGCATTGAGATCACACCTTGGCATCCTCCTTACCCCTCACTCACTGGGTTTGCATTGGGAGAGATCACCAAGCACAATTTGATTGTATCATACTTTTTTTTCTTTATTCACTAACAAAAATACCAAAAATATGTCAATGTATAGTTTGTTGCTTTTGTAGGTAGTGCACATGCTCACCTTTGATCTAACAAGCTCATATCTAGGGTTTAAGACCCTCATTGTAAGGAGCTCAATCAAGAAATGGTTTACTATGGCTCTAAGTATCATATATGAATTCCCATGATCTTCACATGTTATTTTGATCAAGAAATCATCAAGAGTTTGGAGTTGGTTTGCCTTGGAAACCCTAATTCATTTGGGTATCTTATGTGACTTCTTCAACAAGTTTCTTCACCAATTTATCAAATATTTCAAGGGATACTTCACATTACATCATCTTATGTATATATGATCCTCCATAAGTCCCAAAAGTCAATAGAATATCAAGCTATCAAGTTGGTTCATGGTGGTTGACCAGAGGAATTCAACTAGTCAAAACTGGGGTTTCCTAGACCCTATCTCCTACTATTTTTGTCATATGAAAGTGATTACAAGAGCTAAGTTACTCTAAATGACATTCCAAACAACTTTCATGTTGAGGTCAAGAGCTAGTTTTTCTTGGAAAGTCATTTTTTATGGTGAACGATTATAGGTCATTTTGTCTAAACCCTAATTTGGAGGTCAACTTCCCAAGACCATAACTTGCCCAATTTTTATGAGATGAAATCCATTCAAGTTTCATGATCAAAGTCAAGATGTCTACTTAAACTTTGATGTTTGGAGGAAGTGCAAATTCAACTTGAAAATACATGTGATAAAGGGAAACATTATAGGTCATTTTGGGCCAATACCATTGAACAAGTGATTTTTCTCAACTTCTAAAATGCATAAATCCTTCATGTTAAATCCAAATGAAGTCAAATTTGTGACCAATTTGAAGGAATTTGAGAGAGCTACAAATTTTATGAAGGAACGTTTTTCATTTGAGGTCCATAGAAAAAGTTACTCAAGGTGAAAGAAGTGAACATATGGCTTGATACTTAGAATTTTTTTTTTGATATGTTTGATTTTCCAAACTTCCACCTCAAAACTCATCATGATCCAAGCTTCAAATGAAATAGTGTACAATATGAAAGTTGTTCCTATTGACCTAACCTTTCCAAAAAGTCCAAATTTATCTCATTTGGACAAAGTATGAATGAGTTGCGCATGGCTTAAAGTTGAAGGACCATTTGGAAGATTTGAAGTTCCACTCTTCATACACGATTGCATGGCCTTTCCACATGATTTCAGCATTGCTTACACATAATTTTGGACCTAAGTGCATCATTGGATGGGCCTATCACACGCCCATGCAAGCATGCAAGTGAGATTTCCAACTTTGGCCAAAATGGAAGTGTGCAATTATCAATCTCCTTGGCTATAAATAGAAGTCCTCTTGCTCAGAACTAAGGACCCTGGCGCGTAAGCTTTAAATCAGCAACCCTAAACCCTCACATTCAAAGGATAAGCTTGAAGATTTTCTTTGAAAATCGAGTTTGAATCTCACACTGTTTTTGAAATTGAAACTCCAAGAGTCCTTCCTTCTCTTTGATCCATTTCCACTCCATCAAGCATCTGAAGCAAGGCCAAGCATAATTGAAAGCAAGATCATGCCAATCTGAACCTGCATTGATGGTGATTTTCAGAATTTTTCATCTCTTCAAATCTCACTCAATTATCCATTATTCTTGTTGATTCTTGGTTGTATGAAGTCCTACCAATGTAAGGAACAAGATTGAGTTGCTTAGAGGTCAAATCGAAGCAACTCAGATCATGATCCTCAAATTTCAACTCCTTGTATCTTTCTATATACTTTGAGTTAGACAAAATTGAGGTCAGATTCGAGCTCCTGAGCACTTTTTTCTTTAAATTTATGTCCTCCTTTTTCATTTTGGTGATGGTTGAGGGTGGAGAAGTCCGGTGAGGTCCACCGGAGAAGAAGACCAGAGCTCTGGCTCCGGCGGTGTGTTGACACGCTTCTGAACCACATGATCCTTTTAATTTGTTTTAATCTGGGGCGTCCAAAGTGATTACCACGCGTGTGGGACATTTGACTTGGTGTATGGTGGAACACGCACTCAGATCCACTTGATCTGCCACCTCAATTAATGAGGGAGATTAAGTGATCCACGTTTTTTTGTAATTTCTGAATTTTCATTTTAATTGCCTTATTTTCATTAATTCATATTAATTTTAATATTGATCCAAAAAATATGGGACTTTCATCAAAAAAATTCAAATATTTTTCTCTTTTATTTTCTGAATTAAAATTATTTTTTGGATCAATATTAATATTTTTCATGATTTAATTGTTTTGTGCATCTTTTTAATTGTTTAAAAATACTTTTAAGTCTCCAAAAATTATGAAATTTTTTCTCCAAGGTCCTTTGACCTTGTTTGACCTATGATAAATATTTTGGCCATTTATTTGGTGTCTTAAAGAGGTTTTAGGTTTTTGATCAACCATAATTTAATTTAGTGCATTTTTTAATTGATTTTTAATTGTGAATAAATTGTGTTGAGCTATTTTTGTTGACTTGTTGAGTTTGACTATTGTTGTTGGGCCTTGTTCAAGGTTGATTTGAATTTGTTGTATTAAAATCATTGGATTTAGGGGATTGATGAAAGGTACATTTCATCTCCCAAAATGAATGAATGATTTTAATTTGATAAAATCCTTCTCTTGTCCAATTTGTGTTTGTCTCATTTCCCCTCCTCTTCATCTTCAATCCCCTTCTATCACATTCATTCCATTGACCTATGTTATCTCTATATCCTAAGGCTAATTGGTTGATAATCCAATACAAGTATGGATGAGATTAGGTCCACCCTTTTGCCATTTTCTTTTAAGTGTGGTATATTTTAGGAGTATGGTTCAGAATACCATATCTCTAACATGCATTAACACTAAAATTTCTATTGCCCGACCTCAGATAGTTGTGACTTCTACATAAGTCCAATTACGATTGCTTAACATAACGCTAAATTTTGACCCAAAAGCATAACATTATAGTAAGTGAGATTTCAAGTCTCCCCCCTTTTATGGTATTATGTGGAAACTTGGCCTTTTTTCCTTCCTTTGGAAGATGTCTTGGTTCAGGGATCCATGTTTGTGAATAGAGGGTTGAGTGTTCTCCAAAGAATGGCTTAAACAAGTATAAAGCAAAAACAATACTAACTCTTAATCAACTAACATTTGACTAACTTTTAATTTCAAGTCATTTACTTTACGCACTTTAAATTCAAGTCATTTATCATTTGCCATTATTCATACCATTTAACTTGTTTATCTTAATGCCATTTTCACTTTACTCATTTGAGCCATATATCGTGATTGTATATACTTGTTAGTGTATTTTGTTTGTATTTGTGGTCTTTTGACCTTAATGTACATAATAACAACAAAAAACCCTAAATATGTTTGTGTGGACTGTTGAATTTGATTTGAGACTTGGACTTAGAATTAGGCAACATTCCCTATGCAAAAGGACTTGGCCAATGCCAACTTTTTTGAAAGCAAGTCATTGTGAATTGAGCCTTCATCTGATGCAAGTATTGAGATCCCTTTTGAGTTCATCTGCTACATGGTCTTAATGAAGTTGTTACTTTGAACCTGTGTCTAATGCCTTATTCTGAGCCATTAAAGGAGTATGTCATCTGATGCATGGGAAATTATAAAGAAGACTATGGAGTTGCTTGCTTGGATGTGGCTATCTTTATTTGATGCCTTTCTCTTCATCTTGCTATGTGTGTATTGATATTGCTTGATTCTAAAGTCCAAGGGAAAATTGGGTTTCTATGTGACATTCTTGTCTATTGGATTGCATCCCATTGGTCAGGTCTTTTCAACTCTTAACTTTTAAATTTTTGTTTAGGATTAGTCTCTTCATCTCCTCCCACTTATTTAATTTCAAATATCTCCCTCCTTTTAAAATCTTCTTTTCTTGTGATTTCTAAACCTAGACTCTTTATTGCAAATTAGAAACTTTGACCTTATGCCATTGCATTTTTAAACTCTTTTTCTTAATAAAATTTGTAAATGAATCTAACCATATTGACTTAAAATTTCAAAAGATAAAAAGAATTAACACCCATTCAAACTCTTTTAGGCGTTTGGTACCTCTTTTAAACTTTAATTTTTTGTTAAAAGCAACTCATTCACTTTGAAATTGTTACCATGAACTACGAGGTTTTGATCCCTCATTTTTATGTTGGTACGTAGGCACAAGTCCGAAGGTCTTGTCAAACACAAAAATATAATTAATGAATTATTTTCTCATCCCCACACTCTATTTATTGCAAACATCTGTTTATACCAAAACACATGTACATACAAAAAAGGGCTCTGTAGGAGTACCTAGGACACTTTGGGTGCTAACACCTTCCCTCTGTGTAACCAACCCCCTTACCTGTAATCTCTGGAATTTTATTAGTTTTGATATGAAAACTTCTTATCTTTGGGTTTTGTTCGTACTTTTCCCTTTTCCCTTGGAAACAATAAAAGCGCGGTGGCGACTCTAGTTTTATTGACGTTAAGTTTATCCATATCTTGATGGTCATGAATTTACCGTTATAGCAGTCATGGGGGGGAGCGTAAGAGTTTAAACCTAATTCCAAGAATTGATAAATCTAATGTGTCACACTTTTATCACGCATGCTCAAAAAGTGGGACAGCTGTCGCCACTAAGAACCATATGAAATCAAATGACAAGACAACCATTTAATGGAGCAACTCTTCAGAATCAGGAAGATAAATCAATAAGATTGTTTCTGATCAGAATCTTTCTGATTCATGAAAACTTCCTTACTTCTGAAAGCTCATATTTTAGAGTCAGAAAGAATAACAATCTCAGAATCTAATATAGAGTTCTGAAGACTTAAACATTCTGAAATACACCTTATCATTCTGGACATAATTTCATAAAAAAAATTCAGAATGAACCCGAATCTATCTTCAGCAAGGAGTTTTATAAAGATATCATCCCATTGATGGTCTATATCAAAAAAAATTAAATGAAAATTACCCTTCTGAACATAGTCACGTAAAAAGAGATGTTTCATTTCAATATGCTTAGCCCTAGAATGCAAGATAGTATTCTTAGATAAACAAATAGCAGAAGTATTACAAGAGAGAATATGAGCGTTACTCTCAGATGTTTGATAATCTTCCAACTGACTCTTCATCCAGAGTATTTGATTGCTGCATCCAGAAGCTGCAATATATTCATTTTTAATTGTTAAAAGCGCGATTATTGATTGTCTCTTACTAGACCATGAGATCAAGTTATCTCCCAGAATTTGGCAATTTCCAGAAGTACTTTTCTTTCAATTCTGTCTCCAACATAGTTAGTGTAACGCCTCAGACTATTTGTGACGCTTCATACTTCTTTTAGGATTATTGACTGACCCAACAAACCAACACGGGTCTTTTCAGCATGTTTTGTCCTCACTCACACGTTTTCCAGGAAACTTCCCAGAAGGTCACCCATCCAAATACTACTCCAAGTCAAGCATGCGTAACTATGGAATTCTTATTTATCAGGCTACCGAAAAGAAGATGCATATTATTTTCGGTAGCCTAACAGATAAAAACTCCAGAGTTAAGCGTGTTTGACTTGGAGTAGTATTTGGATGGGTGACCTTCTGGGAAGTTTTCCGGAAAGCGTGTGATTGAGAACAAAGCATGCTGAAATGACCCGTGTTGGTTTGTCGGGTCAGTCGGTAATCCAGAAAGCAGTCTGGGGCGTTATAAATGGTATTAGAGCCAGACCTCTCCCAATATGATGTGGTTCGAGGATGAACCAAGCGGAAGCTGGTGGGCATGTAACACCCGAGGCCGGAGAGAACAGAGAGTGGTTACATGTTACACCTGAGGGCGAGGGAGTGGTTATCGGTGCACGGAGCATGACAATGAGACACTCCTAGCAGCTTCTAGGGAAACACCGATTTCACATCGGAATGAGAAAGATCCTGAGGCTGTGCAAGTATGAGACTGCATGGTTGAAGGAAGGCTTATAAGGATTAATTGGTATTACCTATAACAACAAGATGTATCTTCTTTTCGATAGCCTAACCAATAAGAACTTTATAGTTAAGCATGCTTCACTTGGAGTAGTATTGGGATGGGTGACCTTCTGGGAAGTTCCCTAGAAAGCGTGCGAGTGAGGACAAAACATTCTAAAAAGTCATGTGTTGGTTTGTGGGGTCACTCGGTAATCCCAAAAGTAGTCTGGGGTGTTTCAAATGGTATCAGAGTCAAACCTCTCTCAGTACAATATGGTTCGGGGATGAACCAAGTGGAAGTTGGTGGGCATGTAACACCAGAGGCCAGAGAGAACAAAAAGTGGTTATTTTACATCCGAGGGAGAGGGAGTGGTTATTAGTGCATGAGGCATGACAATGAGACACCCCTAGCAACTTCTAGGGAAAAACTGAATTCACATCAAAGTGAGAGGGGTCCTGAGGTTGTGTAGGTAAGGGACTACATGGTTGAAGGAATGCTTATAAAGATTAATTGGTACTACCTATACCAACAAGATGCATCTTATTTTCGATAGCCTAACAGATAAGACCTCCATAGTTAAGCATGCTTGATATGGAGTAGTATTTGGATGGGTTACCTTTTGGGAAGTTTCCTAGAAAGCGTGCGAATGAGGACAAAATATGTTGAAAAGACTCGTGTTGGTTTGTGGGGTCAGTCAATAATCTTGACAGCAGTTTGGGGTGTTACAGTCAACGTCATAATAGCCTACTAATTTATACTCACTTGATTTTTTATTAAACAAACTAAGGTTAGTAGTACCTTTCAAATACCTAAAGATTCTCTTAATAACAGTTACGTGAGTTTCCCTAGGATCTGATTAGAAGCGAGCACATAAGCAAACACTGAATAAGATATCAGGTCTAGAAGTGGTTAGATATAAAAGAGAGCATATCATACCTCTGAATAGCTTCTGATTTACCTTACTGCTTGCCTCTTCTTTCTCCGGAATACATGTAGGATGCATTAGAGTCTTTGCTTTCTTACATTCTGATAAGTTGAACTTCTTCAGAAGTTCCTTTGTATATTTTCTCTGATGAATATATGTTCCTTCTGATTGTTGATCAATCTGAATTCCCAGAAAGAACTTAAGTTCTCCCATCAAACTCATTTCAAATTTTGCCTGCATTGACTTAGCAAAATCCTTGCATAATGACGCATTAGTAGAACCAAAAATAATATCATCAACATAAATTTTCACAACCAGAATATCATTCTTAAAGTTTTTTTAAAAGAGAGTTGTGTCCACTTTCCCTCTGGTAAAATCATTTTCCAAAAGAAAGTTACTTAGTCTATCATACCATGCTCTGGGAGCTTGCTTTAGACCATATAACAATATTTTCAATTTAAAAACGAAATCATGATTTTGAGAACTTTCAAAACCAGGAGGTTGATGAACATATACTTCTTCAGAAATATATACATTCAAGAATGCACTCTTAACATCCATCTGATAAAGGATGATGTTATGATTGACTGCAAATGAAATTAAAAGACAAATAGACTCTAACCTAGAAAATGGAGCAAAGGTTTTTGTATAGTCTATACCTTTTTCCTGACTATAACCTTGTGCTACCAGTCGAGCCTGTTTCTGACAACCTTGCCTTTCTCATTCAGCTTGTTTCTGAAGACCTATTTGGTTCCAATAATATGGAAGCCTTTTGGTTTTTGAACAAGATCCCAAACATCGTTTATGGTGAATTGATTCAGTTCTTCTTGCATACCTAAAATTTATTCATTATCCAGAAGAGCTTCATTAATTGATGTGGGTCCTATCAGAGACACCAAACCTAGAAGAGTCTCTTCATAAGGTTTGAATGAAGATATAGTTCTGATTGGAGCATTCTTGTCTCCCATAATCAGTTCTTCATAATGATAAGTTCTTAATCTACCCTTCTTATGATGAGTTGGATCAACGATTGTTTATGGTTGAGTCATTTCTTCAGATTATTTGTCTTTGCCTTCTGAGTCTCTTTCTCCAGAAACAGTATCTTTGGATTCTGAAAGATTGATCTTCAGATCTGAAAATTTCTCAACTAGACTTGACTTTTCAGGGTCCAAGCTTATCATTAAATCTAACATGAATTGACTCATCAAAAATTCGTGTTCCTGTGTTAAAGATTCATTAGCCTTTAGAGCAGTCAGAATATCGTAACAAAAAACACTTATGTGCTTTAAAATCAAACTTGCCAAGATTCTCTTTAGTGTTCAACATAAAGCATTCACATCCAATAGGGTGAAAATAAGAAATGTTGGGCTTTTTGTTCTTCCACAATTCATAAGGAGTCTTACCCAGAATAGGTCGGATAGAAATCATGTTCTGAATATAACAACTTATGTTAACTGCTTCTGCCCAAAAATGCTTAGCCATATCAGTTTCTTGGATCATGGTACGAGCCATTTCTTGCAAAGTCCTATTCTTCCTTTCTACAAATCCATTTTTTTGTGGAGTTCAAGGACAAGAGACATCATGGGAAATACCCTTTTAATCAAAAATATTTTCAATATGTTTATTTTCAATCTCGCCACCATGATCACTTCTGACTTTGACTATTTTGCAATTGATTTCTGTTTGCACTAGTGAGCAGAAGGTAGAAAATGCAGAATGTGACTCATCTTTGTGTTTCAAGAACTTTAACCATGTCCAATGACTATAGTCATCAACTATGACCAATCCATACTTCTTTCCATTGATAGAAGTAGTTTTTACTGGTCTAAAAAATTAATATGCAGAAGTTCTAACGATCTAGAGGTAGAAACAACAATTTTTGCTTTGAAAGATGTTTTAGAAAACTTGCCTTTCTGGCATGCTTCACAAAGAGCATATGAAGAGAACTTCAGGTTGGGTAGACCTCTGACTAATCCAAGATTATTTAGCTAAGAAATCCTTCTCATGCTAACATGGCCCAAACGTCTCTTCCATACCCATTGCTCCTCATTAACAGACATTAGACATTTTACATTTTGATATTCAAGATCAGAAAGCCTAATTTTGTAAATGTTGGTCTTCCTCTTTCCGTTAAAAAGGATTGTACCATCTTTCTGACTAATAACCTTACACGAATTTTGGTTAAAGATGATATCATAACCGTTGTCACTAAGTTGGCTAATAGACAACAGGTTATGCATCAGACCATCAACTAAAATAACATTAGTAATAGAAGGAAGTTTACCGTTACCAATGGTTCCAGAGCCAATGATCTTTCCTTTCTAGTTTCCTCCAAAACCAACGAAGCCTTCAAGCTTAAGTTCCAAATCTTGGAACATAGACCTTCTTCCTGTCATGTGTCGCGAGCATCCACTATTCAGGTACCATGACTGGTGTTTCAGTTGAGCTGTGAAGGATGTCTGTAACATAAATTATTTTATCCTTAGGTACCCACTAGGTCCTCTCTTGTTAGTTTTCCCAGAGTTTCTTAGAACTTTGGATCTTTTAGCAGAAGGATAATCATGAGGAATTTGTACATGATAATTAGGTTTTAGGACAAAGTTATTTCCTTTGTATGCTTTTGTATCTATGCAGAAGTATCAAGACCAATGCCAGCAGGCACGAAATGAAGATAGAGAGATTTTGGTTTTACCTTCTAATTTTCATCAAGTTTTATAGATTTTGTACAACCAAAACCTTTCTTTCCATTTCTGCTAACTCCATATATCAAGGAATCCATCTTGCTTTTATCTAGACTTTTAGCCAGAAAGTACTGGAATGCTCTGTCATCTGATGACGCAAACAATACCAGAAGCTTTTGAAATCATTTCCTCTTCTAGTTTTGAAATTTTGCTTTTCGAAGCAGAGTTGTTACTTTCTAAAGAAAATACTTTTTCATTTAGAGGGGAAATATCTTTCTCATGCTCTCTCTGATTTTATGAAGCAATTACTTGGACTTGTTTAAGGTTCTTGTATTTACTCTGAAGACTCTGGTACTTTTCCAGCATTTCAGAGAGACATGATTCAATATCAGGATGAGATAGGTTAGAAAATACCTCTTCAGAATCGGAGTCAGATTCTGATTCTGTTAATACCTTGTCTTTTGGTTCTTCAGAACTTGTGGGATCCTTTGTAGTTGCCATTCTTGCAACGTTGGATTTTTCTTCATCATAATCTTCTTCTTCAGATTATAAGTCATCCCAGGTAGCCATCACCCCCTTCTTGACTTTAGAGAAATTCTTCTTGGGCCTTCTGTTCTTCTTCAGCTTAGGACAATCATTTTTGTAGTTGCCTGGATCCTTGCACTAGAAGCAGATAACTTATTTTCCAAAGTCTTTCTTCTTCTGTCCAGACGAATATTCGAAGCGACCAGCAGTCCTTCTGACTTCTCTGAACTTCCCTTGACCACTTGGCTTATGTTTCCAGAGTCTGTTGACTCTTTTTGAGATTAGAGACAACTCATCATCATCATTTGAGTATTCATCAGATCCTTCTGATTCTTCCTCAGCTTGATAGGATCTTGTCTTCTCAGGCTTGGATTTTAGAGCAACAAATTTACCTCGCTTCTGAGGTTCATCTTCTTCTAGCTCAATCTCATGACTTCTTACAGATCTAACAAGTTCTTCAAGACTGGTGTTGTTGAGATCCTTTGCCAGCTTCAAGATAGTTACCATAGGTCTCCATTTTTTCAGAAGACTTCTGATAATTTTCTTGACATGATCAGTTGTAGAATACCCTTTTTCCAGAACTTTAAGTTCTGCAACAAGCATCCGAAACCTTGAGAACATAATCTCAATTGTTTCATCATCTTCCATTTTCAATGCCTCATATTTATGCATTAAAGCCAATGCCTTTGTCTCCTTTACTTGAGAATTTCCCTCATGAGTCATCCTCAGAGAGTCAAAAATGGATTTGGCAGAATCTTTGTTTGTTATCTTCTCATACTCCATATAAGAGATAACATTAAGCAACATGGTTCTGGCCTTATGATGATTTTTGAAGTCTTTCTTTTGTTGATCAGACATAGCACTTCTTGCTAAAGTATTTCCTTTAACATTTACTAGGTGAACGTAGCCATCGACTACAAGATCCTAGAGATCAACATCGTAACCAAGAAAGAAACTTTCTATTCTATCTTTCCAATAGTAAAATTTCTCACCATAAAAAATAGGTGGTTTTGCATTGTAATGATCTCTTTCGTTATTATTTACAACGCTAGCAGCAACCATTGTTTCTCACATAAACTGTATCGGTACTGAACACTGTGAGGTGTTGATAAAACTTTTTATCACATTTAGAACTGGAGCTCTGATACGAATTGAAGGTGTGAAAACACAAGAAATGGGGGGTTTAAATTGGGTTTTACAAGCAAAAGTTTTTTCCAAAACAAGAACACCACTAACAAGTTAATAACAAAGAGATACAAAACACAAGTATTTTTATCTTAGTTCGCTTGAAACTCAAAGCCAATCCAGTCCACCCGCCAAGGTGATTTTTCCTTATACATAAGGACTTAATCTACTATATTCAACAGATTTCAACAAACACAAAGAATAACCTTCTTTGTCTTCTCAATGATTCAATTATACCCTAGTCTACTTAAGGACTCACAAAGACCAACCTTCTCTGTCTTCTCAAGGATAACCTCCTTAAGGAATAAAACAAATAGTTTGAATAATATTTTGTGTGTTACAGGATGCATCTATACAAGCAGATTTTACATAAATGAATAATAAACACTTAAAGAAAAACTGTGTACAAAAGAATGATAGCTTTTTCACAAAGAAAATAACTTGTCAAAATATTGTGTCACCGATACTTTTCTTCAAGTCTCCAAGTCTTATTTATATAGCATAACCATAACACCGTTGGAGGGCAAGATGAAGAAAGCTCGTTTGAGCGGCTACCCACTGTTGGATGGGAAAGGAGTGATATTGAGCATTGTCGTTCGCCCATAAACTCAGTGACATGTGTGATGTATAATACTGTCTATGCCCATGAAATCAGGTAGTGGAAAGGATGTTCAATTTGTACCACGTACTATTTGATCACGTTCCCATTTTGATCTTATCTTTAAGTTCATTGGCTTCTGATGGAAGTTGATGAAGCATGAAACGAAGAAACATAAAGCTAGATTCAGAAACTTCAAAATCTTTGGTCAGAATCTTGACAGTGTCAATAATCTAGCTTGAGATCTTCAAGATCTTCAAAATCTTCAGAGTCTTCAGAATCCTCAGTCAGAACCTTGATAACTTCAATCGTCTGGCTTGAGATCTTCAGAATCTTCAGGTACATAACACAACTTCAGTAGCTTGCCATTCTTCAAAAGTTTGGTGATCAGAGTCACGTCCAGGAGCATGAACTGAGAGAACATTGCAACAACAACATAGTGTCTCCTTAGAAGCTTCTCATGAGTGAATCAGCATAAAAGCAGAAAGATTATTGTAGCAGCAATATTGACCATCTTTCAGAACTTCTGCTAGCTGATGCAGAAGTGGATTTGGAACACATAGTTCAGAAACTGGTGACGTTGCACATAATATATTCAAAATCAGAACTGGTTGTTAAGGTTATACAATGACAAACCATTAGGGTACCAAAATTGTTCTCACACAAAAACAACATTGTTATCATAAAAACTCAAGGTATAAATGCATAACCAAATCTTGTTCTAACACCGGTATCCACCAATACTCTGGATAAAACTGTATCCACACATTCAATTGAGATATGTAACGCTTTATAGTGGTTTCTACCTTCGGGCGACAGTTCATCATCATTGAAACCCAAACAGCTACTTGTAGAAATATTGGCCACGATGGCTTCAAACTGGTTCATAGATATTTCTTGAGGGACGTGTGCTACTCTTAAGAACTTCATAAGAACCTCCATGTGTGCCTTAGAACTCATTAACAATGCTAGGATATATATCTTTGAGGGGGTTTGGTTGAGTTGATCAACCACCTTGTAATCGCTCCTTTTGATGAGGTGGAGAAATTCCTCAACTTTGTCATTGGGAGTTGCTTTTTGAGTTGTGTTCTTCCCTTGATCGTCATTCACCACTTGTTTACCATGTACATGCTGAACAGAAACTCTGATGTCTGAACACTCTGATTCAGAAACGATCACCAAAGACTTAGCTATGAAGTCTTCCACTTATGGCAAGAATCTAATTTTGGAAGAAAGTTAAAGCACCCCAAACTACTTTGGAAAGAAAACAGAGATTAATGACATTAATCATCCATCATTGCCAAGATCCTTTCAACCAACGATCTCCTTATCAAACCCATATATATATATATATATATATATGATGGATCTCTTCAAAAAAGAAAAAAACGAAAACACACGAGAATACTGAAACTAATATCATATCTCTTACTCATTTTCCTTTCACACGAGTTGCTGCTCTAAAGTGTGAACGTTTCTTTTGTTCTTATATTGTGTAATTTTTGCTTACCTAGAAGCACTAAGCACTACTGTAATTTTTCTGTAATTGCTGAATATTCCTCAAGTGACTTGTTAAGTCTGTATACTTGAGAGGGCTAAGATATCTTTATCCTCTTAGACGCTCATTTGTTGTAATGTTTTAAGATTAGTGGATTAAGTCCTTATTGAAGGCAAAATTACCTTGGGCGGGTGGACTGGAGTAGCTTTGAATTTCAAGTGAACCAGGATAAAAAAATTGTGTTGATAGCTTCTGTTTTCACGTGTGTCTTGTTTTCAAAAGTTTTTATTATCAGTTAAAAACAATTCAAACCCCCATTTCTTATTTTTCTCAACCTTCACATAGTTGTTCTATTAGCATAACCTCTTGATCTATCAGTTCCTGAATACCAGTCTTCAAATTTCCACAAACTTGAGGATTCATCAAGAAATCTTCACAATCCATATCATAGCCATGGTATATCTTATTCATCAATAATTGCTTCTTGACAGTAGCCAAAAAAAAAATTTATCTTATCCACACCGAACATCACCCTCTTACTCACACATTCTTCTACAACACTTACGGAAGGGCCGACATGAGGCGGCATAAGATTGTTGTTTGTGTTGGGACCATTCGGCATGAATGTAATGGCCTTAGCATCAAGAAAATCTTGTACCTTGTGTTTAAGAGCCTTGCAATTCTCAATCGTATGGTTGGGTGCCCCTAAGTCGAACTCACAATGAGCGTTGGCGTCATATCTAAGAAGAATAACAGTTGGAGGCTTTAACTCCCTTAGTTGTACCAAAGACCCCTTGAGCAGATATGGAAGCAACGTAAGTTGTAGGGATGGGATCAAACTTTCTTTCAGGATTCATCTTCCTCTGTTGACCGAGTTGATAGTATTGTTGTTGTTGACTAACGTATGGTTGTTGGTACGGAGCTGGTTGTTAACCAACATTCCGCTCTGTTGGGAGGGTATATGGTTGTTGTTGATATAAACCAGGTGCCATGGCATCTACTTCCTGATAAGGCGACTGATATGCTTTACCCATTCCTCTAACGACTGATGCATTATTGGTTTCTCCCTCCTTTTTCTTGGTGAAACCAATATAGGGTTTCTTTGTCCCATTAGACGGGCCAACAACACTCTAAATCTTACCGCTTTTCAGATAATTCTAGATCCTTTCTTCGGTAACCACCAGATCTAAAAATCCAGCTGAAGTACTTCCTATCAATTTTTCTAGATAAGGCCCTTGAAGGGTGCCCATGAACATGTCAACCAGCTCCTTCTCAAGGAGCAGAGGTTGGACTCTAGCTGCCAGCTCTCTCCAATGCTAGGCGTACTCCATAAATGACTCATCAGTTTTCTATGTCAAGCTTTGGAGTTGGGTCTGATTCAGAGCCATGTCCGTATTATATTGATAGTGTTTAAGGAATGCCTTAGCCAATTCCTTCCATGTTCGGATAGACGTGCTCTCTAACTGCATATACCACTCGAATAAGGCCCCACTAAGGCTGTCTTGGAATAAGTGCATAAGTAACTTCTCATCACTATAGTAGGTAGTCATCTTCCGGCAGTATGCTCGAACATGTCTTATGGGATAGCTGACCCCTTGTATTTTCAAAGTCAGGGACTTTGAACTTGGAAGGTATTTGGATGCCTGGCACCAGACACATCTCAACAGCATATAGCCTAAAAGCGTTGGACTATTTCATGGCTTTCATCTTCTCTTATATGACATGGGACTCCCTTTCTATCACATCACTTGTTGGTCCAAAAGTATCATAGACTGATTCATCTCTTGGATTAAAGAAAACATCATTATGACTGTCCACTTCAAAGATAAGAGGATTGATATTTGTGAACAACATTTTGGTTTATCGGACCTCCTCCATAGATGGAGGCGTGCCCACAGGTGGAACCACATGGATTTGCACATCATGATTGGAAGGTATAGGTGTAGGAGGGTTGGTAGCAGCAACGACCCTCTGGTTGGCTTGACGGAGTTCCTCCTGACCCTTAGCAATGGCTTCCTGGCCCTTGGCCACAACTTGGATTGTATCCATCAGTTACACCATTTGGGCGTGCATACTGAACACCTCTTCTCTCAAGGCATTTTGATTCTGCTCGAGCTGATCCATGAGTGATTTTTGCTTACTTCAGGTATTATATTGATGTTAAGAAGTCAGATTGTCGTTTCTGAATGGAAAAAAGGTCAAGTGGTAAGTCTCTTGTTTTGCTTTACGTGATACAGAATGATGCATGTTTTGGTTTTATTATTTTTATTGGCAAAGCTCTTAGTTGTCGTGTTATTCATTACAGGGAACAATCAGACATTTGGCATTTCAATCAAAAATAAAAGCATACACAAGGTGGAAACGTAAAACCTCATTCATTCATTCTTTTTGGAATTAACATAACAAGTACAAGTAAGTTAAATAGACATCCCCCTTTGAACTAAAAACAAATACAAGTGACAAGTTAACTTGGAAAGTGACTCCTTGACACTTGTGAAAAGCTTCAACATCGGTAATTAGTTCGGCCAGAGTCTTCTTACATAACTTCACGAAGTTGTAGACTTGGTGAGGAGTGTTCTTTGGCCACATGATTAGATCGACGTCTTTCATCTTGTCGGGGAAATCCTAAAGAGCGTAATTGGTCAAAAAAGCCATGTTAGCATACTTGTTCTTCCATTATGTATATATACCTTGCATGTTCCTAATAATGGCATCTCTTTCAGCTATGGCACCATCGGTTTTTTGATAGGAATTTTCCCAATATTGGTAGTTGTTTCTCAACTCTTGGTAGGCTTTATCAAGAATTCCTGCCTTCATGTTTTGGATTTGCTCACAGGCTCTTCCTAGCTGAAACTTCTCATGAAGGTAGGCTTGGTGTATCTTCTCCTTATCCAATTTCTCGCGGGATGTGTGATCCTGATACTCCTTGATGGTCTTTCTTAATTCAAGGATCTGAGCTTCGTATTCATCTCGTACACTCTTCTTGGACAAGTTGGAAAACTCTATAGTCTTTTCCAAGTCTCGGACGATGCGCCAGGCTCGATCTAATTCATTATTGTGACCATTAAGTTCTGAATTCGCTCCTAGAAGAGCACCACTGGTCCACTCTTTCTTCCCTTTATCTTCTCTGGCTTTCTTCTTACTGTTTTCATACTGGGTTTTTTGTTCCTTGCTCTCATCTTCTAAAACCTCATTCTTTTGCTTCTCTTTAATGAGTTGGAGTCGTAGCAGAGTGTTCTCTAATTCGAGCTCGTTAATCTTATCAGTAAGCTTCTCAATATCCTCTTGTAAGATTGGCCCAGGCTCTGGTACTTGAGGGAAGGATGAGGACTCAAAGAAAAAAGGGATTTTGACTCTTTAAGCTCTTTCCCTTACCCATTGTACATATGGCTCTTTGGCAATGACGTTCTTCTTCCCTAGTTTTGGACCACTTTTAACAATCTTTGTCTAAGCTTTTCTCACTTTCCTTACAACAGGGTTGAGTGGATCGATACCATTGATGACAAACGGCACCAGGTCTTTATCCTCATGAGGGTCATTCATTGTATGCACAAACTTCTTCATGCATAACGCGGGGTTGTAGTTGATGTAACCATGTGTCCCTATCAATGGTACATTAGGAAATCCTCCATACTTGAGAATGATGTATTTGGTTTCCCATTCCCTTTTGTACCATTGAATAGCACTGGTGGAGAGTGAAGCAAACTTCTGAGGTCACGAAAGATAGTTGGATACAAAATGACCCTTTTGCGGCATATGGGTTTTCATCCACATGTGCAACAACGGAGCACAACAAAGGAAAGTCCCATCTTTCTTCTCATGACGAGTCTGGAAAGTGTGATAAAAGTCTTCCAAGAGGAAACATAATGGATTTCCAGATAAGAAGATCTCTACTACTGAGCGATCTATGAAATTGTCAATGTTTGGAAATAAAATGATTCCATATATCAACAGTGCCAAGACTGCAACACGTGATTCCAATTTCTCTTTTTTAGCAAACTTCCAGATGTGGCCTTCCACAAGCTTCCTTGTGAGCCCTTTGATAACCCCCTTAGGTGCCCAATTGGCCACCAATTCATCCACATCAAGATCCAACATTGATGATAATTTGGGCATAGTGAAATCTTTTTCCATATTTGGGAAAGGATTATGATTTCTAATGGGTCGATCCAAAATCCTCTCGAACCCTTCCAATGTGGGAGCTATCTGGAAGTCCGCAAAAGTGAAACACCACAAAGGGATGTAGTAAAACTGAGCCAAAGTAGTAAGAGCTCCATAGTCCACCTTTCTCAGCCAATAGGTCCAAAATATTCCCATAAGTTGCTTAGAACTTGTACTTGATGGGCGTCAATCTAGAACTCAAGGCCTTCAAGCTGTCTATCTGAGGTTCCATGTATCGGAAAGAAAATGTGCTTTTCTTGGGAGGAGGATTCATGATTACCTTGACAAATGTCCTTGTAGGTTCCTGCAATAAACATTTGATACTAAGAGCCTCATTTTATATTGTTTATGCTTATGATACATGAATATATGAATGCATGGACGAACAATACTCAAGCATTGCTTTATAAGTTGAACAAATAAGTAACCATAGTTTCATAGGTTCGAGGTATGGATGGAGGATAACACTAATTGATTTCCACATCAGGGATCTCACGAGGCATGATCTAGGGTTTTAAACAGGAACCCTCGAGTCATGGATCCATCTGATTGTTTGTCGCTTACAGAAAAAGCATGTCGATCGACAACCCTTTCAAGTAAATCTATTATGGGTGAGGTTTTCGTACCGGCCCACACGAGAAAAGCTCCTCGGGGACCCGCACTACGTGACCTTCAACATTGGGTTCTAAACAAGTGTCTCTGAATCATAGATTCCCTCGACTATTTGCCACTTATATCAATTTACTTGTTAGGCGACAACTCTATCAAGAAAATATATTCTGAGTGAGATCTTCGTACCAACCCTCACGAGAAAAGCTTCTCGGGGACCCGTACTACGCAACCATCAATCCTAGTTAGCCAAAGGTTCAAGGTTCTATACAGGCCCTTAAATTTATGGATCCTAATGAAATAATTGATCGCTTATGCCAATAGCTTGACGATCATCAATATTCTCAAAAGAATCTACTCTAAGTGAGGTTCTCGCATCGACCCTTACGAGAAAATCTTCTCGGTGGCCCATACTACTCAACCTCTCCTATCTCAAGTTTCACTCTAGACTCGGGTAAAGAGTATTTCCCACAAGGTTTCTTGCAATCAAGGCAGTATCTATTCAATACCATAACACCATGGAGCCACATAACAGATATCACATGAAAATTCAAAGCGAAAGGCAATAAATAAGGCAAGTAGTGTAAAAAGATAAACACTCAAACATCTGAGGAAGCAACCTAGACTAGATTTGGCTTGCTTATGGAAGATGTCCCTAGCAGAGTCGCCAGCTACCGCTATGCAAATAATACAGAGTCTCCATCGGATTTTTTTATTCCAAGAGGAAAGGGAAAATATCGAGAAAACCCCAAAGAATGATCATCGCAACCATGAAGTAATTTGGAAGTCGGTTATGCAAGGGAAAAGTATTAGCACCCCTCACATTCGTCATACTCGATAGGAACCATCTAGATTGTTCTTTGCTTGAATGGGTGTCGTAAACTTAATGTTTACTTGCTAAAGGTATACATAGTGAAAATGGGTTTTTTATTAGTGTGTTCGCCAAGTATTTGGGCCCTCGTGCCTATGTATCCTCATTCGTGCAATGAGGAATTCAGAGCCCCGTAGTTCGTGGGAAAAATGTTTATTTGGTGGTGTAACACCTCAAAATTTGCCCTCCTCTTCTTGGGACTAGCTTAGCATATTTCATTTCATTTTTTAGGACATTAGGCATTTGCATATTGCATATCATGTGAGAATAAGCAAGTCATCCTCCTAGGTCTTTATCAGAAGATAGAGGGGTTAAAAGATTCAAGCCTGAGGGTCTCATGAATTGATCACTAATCATCTGAGGTTTGTGCTTCAATTAGGGTTTTCTTGGTTCCTCAAGGAGGTTGGTTATTCTCTTGGTTGAAATGGTACACCATCATCATCATGGTTCATTATTCCTGATCAGATTCCTTGGGATTAGGGTTTTGACCTCTGGTCAACCCTAATCAGTTGCATTCTTCTAATCAGGGTTCTGCAAGGAGATGAGGTCTTTAATGAGATGGAGATCATCATGTGATTTTATTGAGCTTGTATAAGCTAGGGTTTCATTTTTGGAGTCATTTCATCAAGTGGTTGAGGCTCAGAATCATTAGTGTATGTTCAAGTCATTTGTCAACCATAAAAAGTCAACTGCAAAGTCAACTGTGGATTTGGAGGTGGGAAGTGGATAGAAATACTTCATTCATGTTCAAACAAGTCTCATTTTACATTTCAAACATCAACATTGAAGAATTTAAAGTCAGGTCAAAACTTTCCAAAAATAGAAAGTGACCTATAATTTGAACTTGCCAAAAATGGAAAGGTTTTCAACTTCAAAGTACATCATCAAGAAAGCTTCAAATGAAATTTTGTTGAACATGAAAGTTGTAGATCTTTCTCTCCCATTTCCAAAAAGTCCAAGATCATCAATTTCTCATGTGTGGTTAAGGAGATATGATCAAAACTTGACCAAGTGTACTTGAAGATTCAAATGAGCATAACTTCTCAACCAAAGCTCCAAATTGGATGGCTCTTTTTGCATTTTTCTTCTCTTAACCTCTAGTTTCCAAATACTACATTGCATTACATGAATTATATTCACATGATCATTTGATAATTTCTTGGATTTTTTTAGGGAAATTTTGAAATTCAAAATTGGTGCATGGCTTGATCATTTTACCATTACGTTTGGCTCTAAAATCAAATTTTAAGTGGAAATGAATCAGATTTTCGTGCACTATTCACCATGCATTTCATGCATAGGGTGAAAAACCAAATTTGCCAAAACACTCCATAACTCACTAATTCCATTTGCAAATTGGTTTAAGCATAATTAAGCATGATTAGGGGGAGGTATAAAAGCCAAACCCTAACTATTTTTCAGGGGGAGAATTCAGAATTTCAGATCTAGATCAAATTTACAAAACTTTTCTCTCAAAATTTTCTTTCAATTTCTTCAAACAAAATGCATTTATCTTGATCAATTCATCATTCTGAAACATCATTGAGCAAGGTTGAACATAGATCCATAGCAAATCGTGCTTGTTTGAAGCATATTGAAGCTTGAACTCATCCATGGTGAATCAAAATTCTAGTTGAATTAAGTGCAATTGAACTTCAAGCTTTCATCCAATCAACTGTACAAGCATTATAGAAGAAGTTTGGAGCATTGCAAGGCCTGAATCACACGAATTCCAAATCTGCACTTCAAGAGGTCACCAAATCGAATCTCTCTTTTCTCAAAATTATTGTGATATTATTGTAGATCTTGATGTGCTGATCATGTTGAGCTTTAAATCATGAAATCCCATGCACTATTGGTTGAGTTAGGTTAAGTTGAATTTTCATGTGTTGTCGCACCCCAAAATTTGACTTTGGCTTTTGTTGACCACATCTTGATTAATCTCGTTGTCTCGTATTCATCTCAATTTCTTAAACTTCGCGTGACAACTGGTTTGATTAGGTTTTGTGTGTTTTCGTTGCTTACCGTGTTGTATTTCGTTGTTTTAGCAAAACCTGGCCGATATCGTTGCCTCGTATTTATCTCGCTTATCTCTGTTGTGCGTGGCATCGCTTCGATTAGGTTTTGTGCGTTTTTATCTATTTAATTGTTTGTTTGTCGGTATTTTGACTGTATTTCGAATATATTAGAGTTTTCGTATTGTCCGATTATTTGTGATTGTGTTTGTCAGCGTTTTCGTGATGTCGTGTTGATTTTATTATTTCCTAGGGTTGTTTATTTAATTACGTGTTGTGCCGTGTGATTTAATCGAGTCTGTTTGAGTCGTGTTGTTGATTTTACTGGTTTACCGGTTTACTGGTTTATTGGTTTTATCAATTTGTCTGTTTTGCTGTGCAAATTGTCATCATTTTTATCGCGTTCGTGTCGCTCGATTTTATCGTATTTTAATCGTGTGCCGTTTAATATTATTTGTGCTTAATATTAATTGTGTTTAGTTGTTAATTAGTTTATTTAATTAGGATTAATATTATATTAGTTTATTATTATTATTATTATATAATATATAAATATATTATTAATTTATGTTAGATATTTTTTAGGTTTCTTATTGTTTAAGTAATCTAAATATATATTATTAATTTATGTTAGATATTTTTTAGGTTTCTTATTGTTTAAGTAATCTAAATATATATTATTAATTTATGTTAGATATTTTTTAGGTTTCTTATTGTTTAAGTAATCTAAATATATATTATTAATTTATGTTAGATATTTGTTAGGTTTCTTATTGTTTAAGTAATCTAAATATATATTATTAATTTATGTTAGATATTTTTTAGGTTTCTTATTGTTTAAGTAATCTAAATATATATTATTAATTTATGTTAGATATTTTTTAGGTTTCTTATTGTTTAAGTAATCTAAATATATATATATATATAGATGTGGTTAGTAAGAAAAGAAAAAAGAAAAAAAAGGTGGATCAGTAAGGAAAAAACGTGTGGTGAGAGAAACAGAGAATTGAAAAGAAATATTTTTCCAAAAGCATTACCGTATTTCACTTGTTCTTCATTTTCGGTAACCCAAAATCGTCCCGATTATTCACCGAAACACAAAACCGATTGCATATCTTTGAAGTTCGTTGAGTCCAGGTCACAAATATCCAAGGTTCATTTCATTCCGGCGTCGTTTCACCGATCAAAAGCGACGTTGAAGTCAGGTCTCACGAAGGCAGCCAGCACTGCGTCGGTGACGGTTTCCAGCTTTCGGTCGATCATTTGGACGATCAGAAGTTCATCCTCTTCACACAAGGTAATATTCTTCACTTATCTCTGAAATCGGCAAAGTTCCGGCTTGCCGACATGTGTTTTAATATATTATTTATCTATATATATATATATATATATATATATATATATATATATATATATATATATATATATTATTTTTGTCTATTATATATCTAAATAAATAAATATATATATATATATATATATATACATATATATATATATATATATATATATATATATATATATATATATATATATATATATATATATACATATATATATATATATATATATATATATATATATATATATATATATATATATATATATATATTATTTTTGTCTATTATATATTATTTGTCTAAATGTACATATATATTATTTTTGTCTACTATATATTTATTGTCTAAAATATAAATATATATATATATATATATATATATATATATATATATATATATATATATATATATATATATATATATATATATATATTTGCATATATATATATATATATATATATATATATATATATATATATATATATATATATATTACTTTTGTTTACTAAATATTGTTTATCTTTTATTATTATTTTGCATATATATATATATATATATATATATATATATATATATATATATATATATATATATATATATATATATATATATATATATATATTTTGTTTACTAAATATTGTTTATCTTTTATTATTATTTTGCATATATGTTTTATTTAAATGTTAGTTAAATTAATTATTTGTTTAAATGTTTATTTTAATTAAATGTTTATTTATATCAAATGTTTATTTTGTCTAAAGGAAATGTTTATATTGTTTTTTTATATTTGTTTATGTTGTTACTAACCGTTTCGTTTCAGTTTCAGCTCGATTAACTCCACTAACTATTCGTAATACTAACTATTCATAGCTAACTGTGTTGTAATAATTTACTTTCTCGCATTTTTTATGTTCTGTATTGTGTGTTTAATCGTATTGTTCACGTTTTATGTTAAAAAATCGAAAAATCCCAAAAAGAGAAACCCGATGCGATTCCAACGGTCGCCGTTTAAGAAACCCTTTTCACATACTCACAAGCTTACTCTTGGGCTTCCTTATAATGAGCCCATTTATTTATTGTTTCAGGGTTTAGGCTCATTCAAATCTTTTGCCAGCTTTGGCTTTTCAGTTTAAAAACATTTTTAAAAGGACGTTTCAGTCTCGAAGCCTCCCGCCTAGGTCGAGCAAGAGATGGCAAGACACGCCAATCAAAAATCAACAAAACAGACTTTCCCCTTTTCTTTTGGGAGAACTACGTGGATTCTGATTTCTCCATTGCGCCTTGGAGATACGTAGGCATGAAGTCTACGACTTTATCGAGTCCAAAAGCAATAAAATCAAGTTCTTTTCTCATCTCCCCAATCAAACGATCAAAGCGAAAAAAGCAAAGCATTCACATAAACATAAGCAAAAAGGTTCCTGTGGAGTACCACAGATGTAGAGGGTGCTAATACCTTCCCTTTGCATAACCAACCCCCGAACCCGTAACTCTAAAGGGATTTATCGTTATTTTTCCCTTCCTCTTTTTGGATAAAATAAAAGACGGTGGCGACTCTTGCATTTAAAATATTTTTCAAACGGGTTAAGTTCAATCAATACTTAATCTCGTGAAAAATCCCGCCGCGACATGTGTGAAACTTGATTTGCTCGATTCCATGTGTACATGATGATCCATGCTTAGTTTGTGTTAGATTCGTGATCTATGATGAATATACTACATGTTGATGTGCTCATTTGTGAAATCTGGAAAAAATGTTCTTGATCATTGATGAACATCCACTGTTCATAAGCCGCGCGTTGAAGAAGATGATGCAGACCTTTAGAGAACGGTTTTGATTCATTTTACCACGTAAATTCGTTGCTCATGTGTTTCTATTAGGGTTCAAATCTGATTGGTTAAAACATTTCCCATGCACGCTTCCTATTGGCTGTTTCCGCTTTGACTTATGTTTGACTGCCAGCGCATTAAGTGAAACGACTGTGCTAAATAAATAATTCCATTTTATTTCATTTAATTGTCACATGTTTATTTCATTTCATTTTCAATCTTTAAAAAAATCAAAACAAATTGAATATTGATCCAAAAATTACCAGATTTTTTGCATTGTGATCCTTGATCTCTCTACTTTTTTATCACCATGATTTTGCAAGTTGTGCTTGGCTGGATAATTTTTTGCCCTAGGATATTTGAACATGTATGCTATTTTGACATTGCCTTGCTTATTCATTTGTGAAATGCAGGTCTTTGATCCAATGATTCTGAAAATTTGCATGATGAAACTAGACTCATTGCTTGACATTTTGGTGGTGATTTGGTATTTTTATCAAATGTCATCTTTGTTTTATGCCTGTGCTAAGTTGGTGTGACAATTTGTGTCACACCTTTGCTTGTTCAACTTGAATGATGTGTTTAACATGCCAAATGATATTCAATTGTCCTGATTTTTTGTGTGATGCATGTTATGAATGTTGTGAATGAGCATGAATTTTGTTGGATTTATTTGGATCATTTCTGATTTAATTGAGATTTTTCATTCTGGTTGGTCACATTTGAGCTTTAAAATTGCCTTGAACTTCATTTGATCTTGAAATGCTTTTGGTTAATGATATTGATGTGAGACCTTTTGGATTGTTTCAAGATGTGTTTGAAGTTGATTCATGTTAATTTTCAGCTTCTGTTTTGGATTTTTTTCTCCAGCTTTGACCCTAGGATTTGACCTAGTGGTTTGCCTCTCACATTTGACTTTTGGTTTCAGGTTGAGCATTCAAGTTTCCATTTATTAATGATGCTCTATCATTTGAGCATTGATGTTTGCCTTTGATTATTAACCTTTGTGTGTTTTGTAGGTTGATGTTGACTCATTTGAGTTTGACTTTTGGCTTATGCCTTTTGTACATTGGGATTGTGTGTTGCTCATTGACTGTTGTATTGTTTGTCTGAACATTATACTGATTTGTCTGATGTTTCCACAGGTACTTAAGTTGCTTTAAGTTCATTGTGAACTTTGCATTGCTTGGTTGCTTAACCACTGAGGTATAACTCTCTGACTTCATGTAGTCTGGAAGACCTGTCCTGTTATGTGGGCAGGCACCTGTCTGAAGCCCCCCTTAAGAGGCAATGCTTGTGAATGATTACTTTTGTGCCAAGCAGGTAAAGACCTCTTAAGAGGCAATTGGCAGATAAAAGAGATGTGTAATCCATCTCCTGTTATTCAGTGTGTCATCCACTTTGCTCACACACCATGTGTTGATGCATTGTGGATATTAACCCAAGATCTTTGTTGTGTCAGTCATATGTGGAGAAGAGTTCCTACTTTCTGAACTCCCACACCTTCTATTTTGAGTCAAGCTCTCCCAGGCCAGGGATAAGAGCTGTGAGGTCTTATCCTCATTTCCCATTTCATCTGCTTCCCCCTAACTCTCAATGTTAGGGTTAAGAGCTAACTACACCCGATTCCAGTCGGCTTGTGTTTCACAGCCTAACCTTGTATGAGCCCAATTGTGTGCATATAGTGTGTGTGGTTGTTTATTGTGCTTGTGTTGTTTGACTGTGCTGTTTAGGATAGCTTGCTCCCTGTGCAAGTTAGATAGAAACCTCAACCTAGGACCACTGTGGATTACATGATAACCATTAGGCTCGAGTCAGGCTCCCTTCTAGTTTGTCATTTTCCAGTCTCTGGTTAGGTTAGAAGTTCTTTCCCTGTTAAGGGGAACTACGTTGCCCTGATCCTCATACCAGATGAGGTACGTAGGCAGGAGATCGTGCGAGATCTCTCCGGGCACCCTTTTTCTTTTTGAGTGTGTTTGCTTGACAGTTATTAGGCTCAAGTGCCAGACTCCCTATTAACTTGTTTGGTTGTTAACCTTCTTATGTGTGTTAGGAGATGGATGTAAGACTAGCGATTGGCATTCCGTATCCTATTGGTGTGTGCGTTTGGAGTCTGACGTAAGTCCAGTGATTGGCAGTTGGTTTCCTGTGTGTGTTTTTTGGTTCGGAGTCTGATGTAAGTCCAGTGATTGGCATTCGGTTTCCATGTTTGCTTGTTTGGGTGGAGTCTGACGTAAGTCCAGCGATTGGCAGTCGGTTTCCTGTGTTGGTTTTGTTTCGGCGTGCGTGAGCCGAACTACGGTAGCTCTGATTCTCATTCCAGATGAGATACGTAGGCATAGGATGCGATATCCTAGCGAGCCCATTCCCCTCTTATTCCATCTGTGTTTCCTTCCAGTGTGCGTGCATTCTCTTGAGCAGTGTTTAGCAACCTTTCTTCTATTCTTTTGAGCGTGGATCCCGTCGAGTACGACGGATGCGTAGGGGTGCTAATACCTTCCCTTCGCATAACCGACTCCCGATCCCATCTCTCTTTGGTCGCGAGACCATGTCTTTTCCAGGTTTACTTCGAGCGTTTCCTTTCCCTCTTTTGGGATAAATAACGCACGGTGGCGGCTCTGTTTGTTTTGTTTTGCCCGCCGGTTGTTTTTCGCGGATGCGATAGCAGGCGACTCTGCTGGGGATTTGAGAAGTTGACCTTTCTGCTGGTCCATCTTCCCTAAGCGAGTCTCTCCTAGCGTTCTCTAGGATAGTTTAGGTTGCTTGTGCTGCTTTATTTATTGCATTTATGATTATTATACTGTGTATATATTTGCATAAATGTTTGCATGCATCATACTATCATTGTGTTGTCTTCTGTACAGGTTGGTTCCTCTGTTTGGGGTGGCTGTTCTGAGTGGGGCTAAAGCCCAGGCCCGAGTATACACCTAGGATTAGTGTGGTCTCACGTTTCCTCACATGTTGTATCAGCATGTTGTTGCGACGTGACATACCACAAGCCGGACGAGGTTCTTCTGAGTGAGCTCTTCCTTAGTGGGGTATTCCACTTTGGTTGGGTTATCTCTTTAGGTCTGTTGACTTTGGTGACCGTTCTTTCCCGGATCTTTGGTTTAGACGATCTTAAGAGAGCTGCAACGGCACACCCGAAAGGGCAAACCCGTTGAGTATCTTTGCCCAATTGTCGAGACCATTATCCGCCTTAGGATGATCTGATTAGAATTCACCTGTGAGGGGATGGTTGATTCTTACAGATGCATGTCCTGATGGTGACTTTGGTGGTGACTAATGTTTCAGCTGTTGATCAGAGTCCTATTTACAAGTCGGATTTATGGATATTTATTTCCGAGACGCCGAAATTCTGTCTGTGATATTTATCAGTGGGGATCCATTTATTTCAGGATTCCCTAGGCTGGTTCAGAGGGTCTTGTGGTTATCTGTTCAGAGGACTTTCTGGTGATGATGGTGACATATTCTTCAGTTCCGTTTATTTCGGAACCCTGAGTGGGATTTGTGGTTACATATTCCTTCAGATGGTTGTGATCAGTTCAGAGGCCGTAACTCAGTGCAGTGAATGTTTAGATGACTTGGAGGATGGCACAGTGCATTGCATTCATACATCAGCATCATTCACATTTTGCATTTACCTGCATCTAACACATGTTTATCCATATGCAGGGGACATTTTTGATTGAGATCCTGGTTGAGAGACTTCTTTGTTCCAGACATGAGGACCGGTTTGAAAGACGATGTTGTCTACAGTTTCTTCGACCCAGAGATTGGTGTACTGAAGGATATGATAGCATTGATTACACCTGACCATGTGGGGATGTTTCGTGAGGCATACGGTGGTATTTTGAAATTGGTTTTCAGGCTCACAGATAGTGATAGGAGCGTCGTCCATACTCTTCTCCAGTTTTATGACCCGGGCTTGAGATGTTTCGTCTTCCCGGATTACTTGTTGGGACCTTTGATGGAGGATTATGCTAGCATCCTGGGTATTCGGATCAGAGATCAGATTCCATTCTATGTCACTAAGGGGGAACCTGATGCTGCTGAGATTTCTCGTGCTCTTTATTTGAGCCCAGAGATGATCAAGGGGGGTTTGAAGGAGAAGGGAAAGTTGCCCAGTTTGCATCTGAGTTTCTTGGAGGCTAAAGCCAAGGAGCATGCTGTTGTGGGTAATTGGAGGACCGTTTGTGCTTTGATTGCTGTGAGCATCTATGGGATCATCCTGTTTCCTAATCAGAAGAACTTTGTGGACATTAATGCCATTCGGGTGTTTATGCAGAGGAATCCCATTCCTACCTTGGTTGGGGATGTCTATTACTCGGTCCATAATCGGAACGAGAAGCGGCGTGGGGGGTTGATTAGATGTTGTGCTCAACTGTTGCACAAATGGTTTATGGGGTACTTGCCTTCCAGAGGTGCCTTTGCTTTTGTTCTTCATGACCATGTGGTTAATTGGGCGACCAAACTGATGGGTTTGCGAGCCAAGGACATAGCTTGGACTCACAATGGTGTGGCCGGACGAGATTTCATCTACAGTTGTGGGAGTTTTCCCAATGTGCCTCTCATAGGAGTTCAGGGTTGCATTAATCACAACCCGACGCTTCTTAGGAGACAGATGGGGTTTGCTACGGAGGTTCCTCCTCTCGAGCGCGAGGTTCAGGAGTCATTCTATTTCCCGGCTGAGGGTAATCTGACACGGTTGAGGCAAGTGTCTGGGGCATGGCGAAATATTCAGAGGAAGGGCAAGGTTCCTTTCGGCAAGATTAATAGCAGGTCTCTTCCTCCATTTGATGATTGGCTTAGGAAGAGGATTGAGCTCACGCATCTACCATTTCCTGGGGGTGATCCTTGGTATCCATTGATTGAGGGGCCACAACTTTCTGTCAGCATGGAGGAGTTCCTTGAGATGAAGAAGGAGAGAGATCAGTTGCGAGCAGAGAAGGTTGAATTGGAGATGAGTGTTGCTAGAGTCCAAATGGCTAATCAAGAAATCAAAGGGAAAATAGAAGACCAGGATAAGAGACATGCTCTGGAGGTGAAGCGCTTTGAGATAGACACCGCCTATTATTGCAAGATCAACCAAGCTTTGGAGTCATCTGCGAAGGAGCATGACATCACCAAGGAGAAGTTGGCTAGAGCTTCGAAGGTCATTGAGGATGAAAAGAGGAGACAAATTCTTGTGAAGACTCAGAGGGAAGTTAGAGCCAAAGTCCTTACTACAGAATGGGAAGCGGAGAAAGCAAAGATTATTGCTGAGAGAGATCATTATCTTGCTGAGAGGGATCATTATTTCCGACAGATGAAGATTCACCAGAAGGAGGTGGGGAGATTACAGCAGGAGAACACTGAGCTCAGGTTTGCTATGAAGTTCACCAGGATGGTTGATGATGCAAAACCGTCTGTAGGACCTTCTTCAGCTTAGACTTTTGTCGCAGTTGTTATCATGTGTTGGATTACCGTCAGGCCTGTTGACGGAATTCACTTGCTTGTATTTTCTTTCTGATTCTGGAGAATTGTAATTTGATTTGTATTAGCCTGATGTATGACTCTTGCACGTGCAGTGCACTTTTGATATACATTGGTTATTATCATTCAGTGATTGATCTTCAAGCTTTATTTGCTTATCTGTGCATACTCACAACACACATGGCTGGGTGATATCTTTGCTAAATCATAACTTTCTGCTCTGTATGGCAAAACCAGACGATTGATGTCAGAATGTTGCTGCCGAATTATTATCTGTCTTGATGAAACCAGGATCGAAAGACAGAGTGTTCCTCATATGGATAGACATTGCATTCATGCGTGAGTCATAATAACCGTCTTCTATTTTGCAGGTGTCAGTCTCTAACATGTTTGATTGACACAGGAATGATGAATCCACCCAACACCGACATTCTCGAATTGAAAGAGATGATGAGGGAGTTGTTTAATGTTGTGTGAGGGCTCACCTTGGGGCAGAAAGCAATCGCCGAGAAGGTGGAGAGGATTGAAAACCGGATGAGAATGGGGGAAATCCAGGGAGATGCTCTGTCGTCTGGAGTAAAGAAGCCCTCTAGCAATAGTCAGCACAAGAAGGAGGTTGAATCAAGGGATGTGCATGCCAAAAGGGGTAAGGATCGTTACCACCCGTATGCTGCTGCAGTGACTATTCCTGCTGGTAATTCATCTGTATCACAGCAATGGCAGTCACCTCAATAGAGAACACAGAAAGATGGGTGCCAGGTGAGAAGAAGGACGACAGATCGTCATTTTAATAAGCCGCCCGTGACTTATGCCTTTTTGTTTAAAAGGTTGAAGGATCTTGGGTTGGTTCAGCCAAGGACATTGGTTCCAGTGAGACCGGATCAGAGGCTTGCAAGTTACGATGAGAATGTCAGGTGCGAGTTCCATGCTGGTGCACCTGGACATCACATTGAGGAGTGTAAAGCTTTTAAGCATGTCGTTCAAGATTTGGTGGATTCTAAAACCATCAATTTTGCACCGATGTCGGATGTTAATGCTAACCCCATGCCGATGCATGGTCTTATGGGGGTAAATGTGATGACAGAGGATAAAAGGAAAATAGAGGTGACAAACGTGGATCAGCTGAGGACTCCAATGTCTGTGGTCAAGAGACATCTGATGAAGAGTGGAGTTTTCCCTGGTTGTGATAATCCTTGTGCTGCCTGCACCGTCACTACAAATGGGTGTGTAATGTTGAGGGAGACGATTCAGAGAATGATGGATGAAGGACGTCTCCGATTTGAGAAAGTTGATTGGGGGAAGGGGGACATCTTTGTCAGCCACTTGTCATCGTTCAAGCAGGTAGAAATGGACAGTGAAATATTTGAAACACCATGTCAGGCAGTTGAGACCGTCAAGGTAGAAAATGCCATTTGTGTTGAGAAAGAGAAAAAGCTGTCCATTTCTTCTTACAAGCAGGCCATGGAGGTGGTGAAGAACGGGAAAGCCCTCGGCTGGGGAAAGATCATAGACATTGTGGTAAAAGCAGATATGTTCGGGGTTGGCTATCAGCCAGACCAAGACTTGTCTGGGCAAAATAGAAGACGCCGTCAACCGTTCCCGTTCATCAGTGCTGGAATGTTGGATCCAGGTCACGCATGTACAGTAGGTGGAGAGATTGACAGTGACTGCAAACTGGACTCGTGGATAAAAGCGTGCGTACCAGGGAATTGGAAGGCCTAAAAGATCATCACTGTCACTCTGCGTGAAGAGTAATATTTTCTGTTTTCTATATGTTTGCATGAAAGCCATACGTTTTGCCCGAAACGTAATGGTCCATTGTAAGGGCCACCTCATGTGTTTCATTTTGCAACATTTTGCATCATTAATAAATGGATGTTTTTCAATTAAAAGCGGTGTTCCCTGTTTTTCATTTATTTTTGCAGTTTTAAAAATAAAAATGGCAATGTTTGTTTTCATTCTCTTTCCTTTTTGATTTGTCTCGTTCCGACTTCAAAAAAAGCTATTCTCCTGATCTCGTTGATAACAATTCGGTTAGACCTCTATATGACTTCGACAATCCGATCTATCATGCCGAAGAAGAAGGCGATGAAGATCGTGATCTGCTGGAAGATTAGCCAGGTTGTTGAAACCAGAGGAGAAGGTGATTCAGCCACACGAAGAGCAAGTTGAGCTTGTTAACCTGTATACCGAGGAGGTCTGAAAGGAAGTAAAAGTTGGTTCCGCCTTCGAGGCGAGTGTCAAGAGCGAAGGTGATGCCATTCGGTCTCAAGAACACCGGTGCCACGTGTCAGAGAGTCCTGGTGACTTTGTTTCATGATATGATTCATCATGAAATTGAATGCTATGTTGATTACATGATAGCGAAGTCCCAAACAGAAGAGGGGCATCTGGTGGATCTGGCCAAGTTGGTCGACCGGTTGAGACAATTCAGACTGAGGTTGAATCCGAATAAGTGCACTATCAGAGTGCGGTCCGGTAAGTGGCTGGGGCTTATTGTGAGCGAAAGGGGAATCGAGGTTGATCCTGCTAAAAAAAAAAGAAGAAGAAAAAAGTAATACAAGAAAATGCCTGAACCGAAAACAGAAAAAGAGGTTCGTGGTCTCTTAGGTAGATTGAACTACATGTCATGGTTCATATCTTATCTAACAGTCACGTATGAACCCATATGAAAAAAGATCAAACGGTCAGGTGAAATAATGATTGCCAAGTAGCATTGAAAGATAAAAGAATAAGTTGCAGGGACCTCTGATGCTGATGCCTCCTGTGGAGGGAACAACTGTTAATTCTGTACTTGACAGGCCTCGAGGGGTCTATGAGGTGCGTATTGTGTCAGCATGACGAGTCTGGTCGAAAAGAGCACGCAATTTACCTTAGCAAAAAGTTTACCGACTGTGAAACAATACATTCACTGCTCGAGAAAACTTGATGTACTTTGGCATAGGCTGCTCGCCGACTGAGACAGTATATGCTGGTTCATACCACTTTGTGGATTTCCAAGATGGATCTTGTAACACCCCGATAAAAATAAGATAATTATTTAAATTAAGTTAATAGTATATTTATTAATTTAATTAAATAATTGGATTATTATTGGGATTATTATTATTATTATTGGAATAAAAGTTGGAATTAAAAAAGGTCCCATTTGGTAAAAAGAGGTTTTCACGTGAAAACAGAGAAACGACTCAAAAAGTGGAAAAGGAAAAAGGGCAAAGAGCCAGAGAACAAGGGTGGAAGAGAGGAAGAGCTCGAAGCTAAAGGATTGCCGGATTAACTCAGGTAAGGGGGGTTTATCGTCGTTTAATGGGTATTATGGGATAACATGTAATGGGTAGTGATAAACCATTGATTTGACTCTGATTAGAATGATGCATGATGAAATTGTGAACTTTTGGATGAACTAAATTTGGATTATAATTGAAGGAGATTCGTAGGAATTAGATGTAATAATGTTAGAATTTGTGAAATTGAATAGGGTATGATTTGTGTTAGATAATATGAACGAATACTGTGAAAAATTGGACTGTGGAAGGTTAGATCTGAGAAAATTCGTAGCAGAGAAAACCCATAGCAGATCTGGAAATTCTGGTTTCTGGTCATACGCGTATGGCACTAGGCAATACGCGTATGAGATGGTCTGGTACGCGTATGGCACTAGGCAATACGCGTATGGATGAGGAAGATGGTGTTTTGAACGTGGTTTGGTCTCTGTTGGTACGTGTATGGGGAAGTGGTACGCGTAGCATACGCGTATGAGGCAGGTGATACGCGTATGGGATTGGCTGAGAAATGGGCCATACGCGTATGGGACTAGGCATACGCGTATGGGCAGAATTGTGATTTTTCTGAGCTGTTGTTGTGCAGTTCTTGGTTGTTCAGCTGAGTAATGTAAATTAGCTGATGTAAGATAGAGTAGGGATCATTTCCCGTTGTTTTGAGCAGTATAGGTATTAGTAGAGTGTGCTAATACTGTGATTGATTATGTGGCATGACATGATATGATTATGTGATAAATATGTTGATGATGTAGGATGGTATGCATAATGTTGTGAATGTATCTATTATGTATGCAATTGTGAATGGACTGTTTATGGCTTAGAGTGTGAGCATATGTCCATTGTGGATTGTTGATGTTTGCATGACTAAGTGATTTAGCTTGCATGTTGTGGCCTTTATGGTGGTAGCTAATTCCCATGGTGAGGAATTAGTGAGTGAGTATTATAGATTATTGTTGATGTTTGCATGCTAGGTGATTAGTGTGCATATCATAGCCCTTGGGGTGGTAGCTAATTCCCATGGTGAGGAATTAGTGAGTGAGTCACTAGGTCTCAAATGAGTGGGACTAGTGAGCTTGGTAGCCGTATCTGGATTTGATCGGTGAGGTTGAACTATATGTTCACGAATAGTCGGTACCGCATGCATGAAGTCTCATTGCATAATGTATGTATGTATGGCGTATAATATGAATGGATGTATTCCAATATTATACGTGTTGTTTTGGTGATTGTGTTGAGCATGATTTTGGAGTTGATATTGCCGTTACTGATTGTGTGATCTGATTAGGGTGATTGAATGTGTTAACTTACTTAACATTACATGATAATTTATAATGCTTATTATATCGATTGAGGAACTCACCCTTACAACTATGTTTCAGGTAACGAGCAGTGATTGAGTAGAAGCTAGTCCTTGGAGTCTAGTGTAGTTCCTTAGTGGGTCATGCTCTGGTAGATGTAACATCGGGACGGGATGTTTTACTTGTTTTTCATTGATGATTGTTGAACAAGTTTACATGTAATGTGTTACATGTTTTGCATTGTTGTTAGACTTTATCCGCTGCGAATTATGCAAATGTTTTATTTTGATTAAATAAATGAGCATGACAGGATATTTTGGAAAACGGTGTCAAGTGTCAAGTGTGACACCCTTTAATTGCATATCTACTCTGATTTATGTTTTGATGTTTTAATTTAAATTTGGGGTATTTTAGAAGGGTGTTACATTAGTGGTATCAGAGCATAGTCGGTCGAGTCGAGTCGTAATTATTCTGTTTCCCTGTACGGGATAGGTGTTGTGTAACCCTATCAGTACTTATTGTTTTAGCTTGTTGGGTTTCCAGAATAGAGATGGCTGGAAGAGGTAGAGACGATGCTGCGATTGCTGAGGCTCTGGGTATGCTAGCTGGAGTACTTGGAGGGAATCCGAATGTTGTGGGAATGGGAGTTGCTCGTCAACTGAGTGAGTTCCAGAAGAACAATCCTCCAATGTTCAAGGGAGCATACGATCTAGATGGTGCTCAGAAGTGGTTGAAGGAGATCGAGAGGATCTTCCGAGTAACTGAGTGTGCCGATAACCAGAAGGTCAGGTTCGGTACGCATATGCTGTCAGAAGAAGCAGATTATTGGTGGGTTGCTACCCGCACTGAGTTGGAAGCTGCTGGGAATACCGAGATCACCTGGGCGGTGTTCAGAGAGAGATTCCTGAGGAAGTACTTTCCAGAGGATGTCAGAGGAAAGAAAGAGATAGAGTTCTTAGAATTGAAGCAGGGTAACCGGTCTGTTACTGAGTATGCTGCTAAGTTCACAGAGCTGTCGAAGTATTACACTCCCTATAACGAGGCTACTGGGGAATTTTCAAAATGTGTGAAGTTTGAGAACGGGTTACGTCCTGAGATCAAGCAGGCTATTGGGTATCAGCGGATTAGAGTGTTTTCTGATTTGGTTGACTGTTGCAGGATTTTTGAACAGGATACCAAGGCTAGAGCAGAGAGCTATCAGCAAAGGGTTGATAGGAAAGGCAAGAATCAGAATGATCGTGGGAAACCGTATGCAACTGGCAAAGGTTTCCAGAGACAGAGTGGGATGAAGAGACCTAGTGGGGGAGACTCCAGTGCCCCTGCTAAGTGTTACAGATGTGGTCAGGCTGGACATCATATCCATGAGTGTACCAGTAATGAGAAGAAGTGTTTCAAGTGTGGGAAAGGTGGTCACTTGGCTGCAGAGTGCCGGTTGAAGACTGTGACTTGTTTCAACTGTGGAGAGGTGGGTCATATCAGTCCATAGTGTCCTAAGCCGAAGAAAGAGAACCAGTCGGGAGGCAAGGTCTTTGCTTTATCGGGTTCTGAGACTTCTGCAGATGATCGTTTGATCCGAGGTACGTGTTATATTAATGGCTTTCCTCTTGTAGCTATTATTGACACAGGTGCGACTCATTCCTTTATATCTTTGGATTGTGCTGTGAAACTTAAATTAGAGATATCTGATATGCATGGAAGTATGGTGATTGATACTCCTGCGAAGGGTTCAGTGACTACTACTTCAGTTTGTTTAAATTGTCCTTTGAGTATTTTTGGTAGAGACTTTGGGATGGACCTCGTGTGTCTTCCACTAGTGCAGATTGATGTTATCTTGGGTATGAACTGGTTGGTGTTTAACCGAGTTTATATCAACTGTTTTGATAAGACTGTGATCTTTCCTGAGAGTGAGGAAGGAAAGAGTTTGTTTCTATCAGCAAGGCAGGTAAATGAGGCAGTAGCAGATGGGGCAAAGTTGTTTATGCTGTTAGCGACTTTGGAGGCTAAAGATAAACTGGTGATTTGTGATCTAGCCGTGGTGTGTGATTTCCCTGATGTGTTTCCCGAAGAAGTGAATGAATTACCGCCAGAGTGTGAAGTTGAGTTCTCGATTGAATTGGTACCTGGTACTAGGCCGATATCGATGGCTCCGTACCGTATGTCTGCTGTTGAGTTGACTGAATTGAAGAGTCAGCTGGAAGATCTGTTGGATAAGAAATTCATTCATCCGAGTGTGTCACCGTGGGGTGCACCAGTGTTATTGGTTAAGAAGAAAGAAGGTACTATGAGGTTGTGTGTGGACTACAGGCAACTGAATAAAGTGACGATCAAGAATCGGTATCCTTTGCCGAGGATTGATGATTTGATGGATCAGTTGGTTGGTGCGAGTGTGTTCAGCAAAATAGATTTGAGATCGGGGTATCATCAGATACGTGTGAAAACTGAGGATATTCAGAAGACTGCTTTCAGAACAAGGTATGGACATTATGAGTATTCTGTAATGCCTTTTGGTGTGACTAATGCGCCTGGAGTATTTATGGAGTATATGAATAGGATTTTCCATCCGTACCTAGACAAGTTTGTTGTGGTGTTTATTGACGATATTTTGGTGTATTCGAAATCTGAAGAAGAGCATGCTGAACATTTGAGAGTGGTTTTAGGAGTTCTACGAGAAAAGAAGTTGTTTGCTAAATTGTCCAAATGTGAATTTTGGTTAGAAGAGGTTAGTTTTCTTGGTCATGTGATTTCAAGAGGTGGTGTTGCTGTTGATCCTTCTAAGATAGAAGCGGTATCTAAGTGGGAAGCTCCGAAGTCAGTTTCTGAGATAAGGAGTTTTCTTGGACTTGCAGTTTATTATAGGAAATTCATTGAGGGATTTTCTAAGTTGGCGTTACCGTTGACGATGTTGACTAGAAAGGGGCAAGCGTTTGTTTGGGACTCAAAATGTGAAGAAGGTTTCCAAGAGTTAAAGAGAAGGTTAACTACTGCTCCTATTCTGATATTACCGAGTCCGTCAGAACTATTTGAGGTTTACTGTGATGCTTCATTGTTGGGTTTGGGTGGTGTGTTAATGCAGAATAAACAGGTTGTAGCTTATGCTTCGAGACAACTGCAGGTTCATGAGAGGAACTATCCGACACATGATTTAGAGTTGGCAGCTGTGGTATTTGTTCTGAAGTTATGGAGGCATTACTTGTACGGGTCAAGATTTGAGGTTTTCAGTGACCATAAAAGTTTAAAGTATTTGTTTGATCAGAAAGAGCTGAATATGAGACAGAGGAGATGGTTAGAGTTTCTGAAGGATTATGACTTTGGTTTGAATTACCATCCGGGTAAAGCAAACGTAGTGGCTGATGCATTGAGTCGGAAATCATTGCATATGTCTATGTTAATGGTTAAGGAGTTGGATTTAATTGAGCAATTTAGAGACTTGAGTTTGGTGTGTGAGAGTACTCACAATAGTGTTAAATTGGGAATGTTGAAGTTAACGAGTGGCATCCTGGATGAGATTAGAGAGGGTCAGAAATCCGATGTGCTTTTGGTTGATAAGTTGACTCTAGTGAATCAAGGTCAAGGTGGTGAATTCAGAGTTGATGAGAATGGTGTTTTGAAATTTGGTAATCGGGTGTGTATTCCAGATGTTATCGAACTTAAGAAGAGTATCCTTGAGGAAGGACTTCGTAGTGGCCTGAGTATTCATCCTGGGGCTACGAAGATGTATCATGATTTGAAAAAGTTATTTTGGTGGCCGGGAATGAAAGGAGAAATTGCGAGTTTTGTTTATTCTTGTTTGACTTGTCAGAAGTCAAAGATTGAGCATCAGAAGCCGTCTGGGCTAATGCAACCGTTGGCTATTCCAGAGTGGAAGTGGGATAGTATCAGTATGGATTTTGTTTCTGGTTTACCGAGGACAAGTAAGAATTTTGAAGCTATTTGGGTGATTGTTGACAGATTGACAAAATCGGCTCATTTCATTCCGATCAGAATGGATTATCCGTTAGAGAGATTAGCTGAGTTGTATATTGAGAAGATTGTAAGTTTGCATGGTATTCCGTCGAGTATTGTTTCGGACAGAGATCCTAGATTTACATTGAAGTTCTGGGAAGGTTTGCAGAGGGCTTTGGGAACTAAGCTGAGATTGAGTTCTGCATATCATCCGCAGACTGATGGTCAGACTGAGAGGACGATTCAGTCACTGGAGGATCTTTTGAGGGCTTGTGTTTTGGAAAAAGGAGGTGCTTGGGATTGTTATTTACCTTTGATTGAGTTTACCTACAACAATAGTTTTCATTCGAGCATTGGTATGGCACCGTTTGAAGCTTTGTATGGTAGGAGATGTCGGACACCTTTATGTTGGTATGAGTCCGGTGAGAGTGTTGTGGTTGGACCGGAGATTGTTCAACAAACTACGGAAAAGATTAAGATGATTCAGGAGAAGATGAGGATTGCTCAGAGTCGTCAGAAGAGTTATCACGACAAGAGGAGGAAGTCACTTGAGTTTCAAGAGGGAGATCATGTGTTTCTTCGTGTTACTCCGATAACTGGGGTTGGTCGAGCTTTGATGTCGAAGAAGTTGGCACCTCGATTTATTGGTCCTTATCAGATTTTGGAGAGGATAGGGGAGGTAGCCTATCGTATCGCTTTACCGCCGTCACTTGCGAATTTGCATGAGGTTTTTCATGTGTCTCAGTTGAGGAGGTACATTCCTGATCCGTCGCATGTGGTCTAAGTAGATGATGTGCAGGTGAGAAATAACCTGACTGTTGAAACATCACCTATGAGGATCGAGGATCGAGAGTTGAAGCAGTTGCGGGGTAAAGAGATTGTTTTAGTAAAGGTAGCTTGGGGAGGACCAGCAGGTGGAAATGTGACTTGGGAACTTGAGAGTCAGATGAAGGAGTCTTATCCTGGGTTATTCACTTGAGGTATGTTTTCGAGGACGAAAACTCTTTTAGTGGGGGAGAGTTGTAACACCCCGATAAAAATAAGATAATTATTTAAATTAAGTTAATAGTATATTTATTAATTTAATTAAATAATTGGATTATTATTGGGATTATTATTATTGGATTATTATTATTATTATTATTGGAATAAAAGTTGGAATTAAAAAAGGTCCCATTTGGTAAAAAGAGGTTTTCACGTGAAAACAGAGAAACGACTCAAAAAGTGGAAAAGGAAAAAGGGCAAAGAGCCAGAGAACAAGGGTGGAAGAGAGGAAGAGCTCGAAGCTAAAGGATTGCCGGATTAACTCAGGTAAGGGGGGTTTATCGTCGTTTAATGGGTATTATGGGATAACATGTAATGGGTAGTGATAAACCATTGATTTGACTCTGATTAGAATGATGCATGATGAAATTGTGGACTTTTGGATGAACTAAATTTGGATTATAATTGAAGGAGATTCGTAGGAATTAGATGTAATAATGTTAGAATTTGTGAAATTGAATAGGGTATGATTTGTGTTAGATAATATGAACGAATACTGTGAAAAATTGGACTGTAGAAGGTTAGATCTGAGAAAATTCGTAGCAGAGAAAACCCATAGCAGATCTGGAAATTCTGGTTTCTGGTCATACGCGTATGGCACTAGGCAATACGCGTATGAGATGGTCTGGTACGCGTATGGCACTAGGCAATACGCGTATGGATGAGGAAGATGGTGTTTTGAACGTGGTTTGGTCTCTGTTGGTACGCGTATGGGGAAGTGGTACGCGTAGCATACGCGTATGAGGCAGGTGATACGCGTATGGGATTGGCTGAGAAATGGGCCATACGCGTATGGGACTAGGCATACGCGTATGGGCAGAATTGTGATTTTTCTGAGTTGTTGTTGTGCAGTTCTTGGTTGTTCAGCTGAGTAATGTAAATTAGCTGATGTAAGATAGAGTAGGGATCATTTCCCGTTGTTTTGAGCAGTATAGGTATTAGTAGAGTGTGCTAATACTGTGATTGATTATGTGGCATGACATGATATGATTATGTGATAAATATGTTGATGATGTAGGATGGTATGCATAATGTTGTGAATGTATCTATTATGTATGCAATTGTGAATGGACTGTTTATGGCTTAGAGTGTGAGCATATGTCCATTGTGGATTGTTGATGTTTGCATGACTAAGTGATTTAGCTTGCATGTTGTGGCCTTTATGGTGGTAGCTAATTCCTATGGTGAGGAATTAGTGAGTGAGTATTGTAGATTGTTGTTGATGTTTGCATGCTAGGTGATTAGCGTGCATATCATAGCCCTTGGGGTGGTAGCTAATTCCCATGGTGAGGAATTAGTGAGTGAGTCACTAGGTCTCAAATGAGTGGGACTAGTGAGCTTGGTAGCCGTATCTGGATTTGATCGGTGAGGTTGAACTATATGTTCACGAATAGTCGGTACCGCATGCATGGAGTCTCATTGCATAATGTATGTATGTATGGCGTATAATATGAATGGATGTATTCCAATATTATACGTGTTGTTTTGGTGATTGTGTTGAGCATGATTTTGGAGTTGATATTGCCGTTACTGATTGTGTGATCTGATTAGGGTGATTGAATGTGTTAACTTACTTAACATTACATGATAATTTATAATGCTTATTATATCGATTGAGGAACTCACCCTTACAACTATGTTTCAGGTAACGAGCAGTGATTGAGTAGAAGCTAGTCCTTGGAGTCTAGTGTAGTTCCTTAGTGGGTCATGCTCTGGTAGATGTAACATCGGGACGGGATGTTTTACTTGTTTTTCATTGATGATTGTTGAACAAGTTTACATGTAATGTGTTACATGTTTTGCATTGTTGTTAGACTTTATCCGCTGCGAATTATGCAAATGTTTTATTTTGATTAAATAAATGAGCATGACAGGATATTTTGGAAAACGGTGTGAAGTGTCAAGTGTGACACCCTTTAATTGCATATCTACTCTGATTTATGTTTTGATGTTTTAATTTAAATTTGGGGTATTTTAGAAGGGTGTTACAGATCTAATCAAGTATATTTTTGAAAAGCCAGCATTGACCGGACGGGTTGCGAGGTGGCAAATGATTTTGATTGAATACGATATTCAGTATACCTCCCAGAAGGCGATAAAGGGGAGTGTATTGTCTGATTATCTCGCCCAGCAACCTATTGAGGATTATCAACCAAGGAAGTTTGAGTCCCCTGATGAGGACATCGAGGTTTTCAAATCGAAAGATTGTGAGGAACCAATCCCGGAGGAGGGGCCTGACCCTGAATCCGAACGGATTCTGATGTCTGATGGGGTTGTTTATGTGAATGGTAACAGAGTTGGTACCGTTTTGATTGCGCCGAAAGGATCCCACTTTCCTTTTGCTGCCCGACTGGCATTCGAATGCACCAACAATGTGGCTAAGTACGAAGCCGGTATCCTGGGTATTGAACTTCGGTGCGTACATCTAATGGGGCAACGCCTTTCTCGTTTGTATATGGAATGGAAGTCGAGTTACCGGTTGAGGTTCAGTTTCCCTCTTTGAGAGTCCTGATGGACGTGAAATTGCAAGAGGCTGAATGGGTAAAGACCCGGTATGAGGAGTTGAGCCTGATTGAGAAAAAAAAGGCTGGCAACCGTTCGTCATGGGGCAGTTGTGCCAGCAGCAAACAAAGCGGGCTTTTGACCAAAAAGAGCGACCTCGTGTGTATCACGTAGGGGATCTGGTGCTGAAAAGGATCCTTCCTCCTCAAAACGATCGTAGGGGCAAATGGACACCCAACTATGAAGGTCCATTCGTGGTCAAGAAGGTTTTCTCTGGCAGAGCCTTGTTGTTAACGACCATGGATGGCGAGGATTTTCCATCCCCTGGGAATGCGGACGCAGTTAAAAAATACTTCGTAAAAATTGACCCGCTGGACGAAAAGAATAAAAGAGTCCAGGCAAAAAAGGGCATCCCGGCGAACCAAGAAAAAAATGAAAAAGGTTCGGGCAAAAATTAGGGATAAAAAGGAAAAACTGTACACCCGGCAAGTCGAAAACCCCACAAGGGCGGCTTGGGCAAAAAAGGGTATCCCGGTGGACTAAAAACCCGAAAGGGCGGTCCAGGCAAAAGAGGGACTGAAACGAACAACTGCGTCTAGCATGATCGTTTGTACTTTGGATATGACATGGATAATCCCCGGTAGGGAGCAGTCGGAAACGTCTTGTTCAGAAGGCGGAAAGTGCGGAGAGTCTTGAGGACATGTGGGGTGTAACCGAGTTGGAACTCGATGAGATCGCGGTTTCACATTGCCATTAGGATAGATTTTTCCTTTTGTGCGCAATTACCTCTTTTCAGGAATTGCTTCCTTTGTATTGCTCAGTTTGAGCCACACCTTTTCAATCAATAAAATGCATATTCAGTCAAATAATTTTGTTTTTGTTTTCATTACCGCTTTGATTGCAAAAACATCCGTTTATTTTGATAAAGAATCTTTGCATTTTGATACATGGAGATCCCTTCCAATGCATGCTTATAAGATTGAAAGCTTGAAATCTTATTCGGAAGGTAGAGTGACCCAGGTGTTGAAACTTTGGCACGCCTGGGGCACGTTTTTATCTAACGATCTCTTTTACAGGTGCTGTTAGATATTTTCACTCACTTGCAGGTTGTGATGTGAAGCCTTTTTGACAAAGGATCCCCGTGGAGTCCAATCAGGGACAAGAGATTGAAGAATGGTGAAAAGACGACGAGAAATGTACGACGATCCTTGAGAATTAATCAAGAAGACTCTTCAAAGTCTGAGGACTGGAAAGTTTTTACGAATCCAAGGAGTTCGATCTCCGTAGAGTACGGAGAAGTCGAGAATACAAGGTGATGAATCAGAAAAGTCCAGACGAGTCTGGGAGTTCTCAAAAGTGGAAAGTTGATACTGGATTTAGAGATAGAATACCAGGGTTCGACGAGTCGACGGGTGTTCTGCGCCAGAATTTCCTTGTTTCCCCAAGCAGAGTTGGGATTGTTACCTCCCCGGCGGATCCAAGGTCTGTGTCTTCCCTAGCAGGGTCGGGATGGTTATCTCCCCATCAGGTTTCAGATCGATGTTTCCTTAGCAGTCAGGCCTGAAGGTTGCTATTTCCCTAGCGGAGATGTCCGTTGCTGGCTTTTTCCCCCAGCAAGTTAGAGACTGTTGTTTTCCCCGCAGAGTGCGGTGGTGGTTTCTTCCCCAACGAAGTCCCCTAGCGGGTTGGGTGCAGAGGAAGTCATCCCCGATAAGGGTGGTCCTCTTCCCAGCAGCAGTGCCATTCCCCAGCAGGGTGAAGGTTGTTGTTGTTGAGTTCCTCAGCAGAGTGCTTCGAGCTCCCCGGAAGAGTCCCTCGAGGGGGATACTTTTTATGCATGCATCATTTAAGAGATCATAGCATATTGCATAATAAATTGCGTAGCATTTCCATAATTATGGAGCATTGCGCTAAAAAAAACCATGCATCATCATTGCAAGCATCAGCTAGTCTCAAGTCGTGGTTACCGTTTGAGATTTGGTTTCGCCAGTGGGTGAAGATGCTACTCAAGCCGTGGTTACCGTTTGAGAAGTGGTTTCGCTAGTTGGAAAATCAGTATCAGCATTGCAAGCATCAGTTACTCGAGCCGTGGTTACTGCTTGAGATTTGGTTTTGCCGGATGGTGAAGATGTTACTCTGAGGAGTTTAGCATCGTGACGTTGGGTCAACGGTACTCCCCAGTAGTGCGATACTGGAGGGAGATTTCTGTCGTGCGAGACAGAAGTTGGAAGATGTTACTCTGAGGAGTTTAGCATCATGACGTTGGAGTAACAATGTTCCCCAGTAGTGCGATATTGGAGGAAATATTTCTATCGGACGGAGATGGAAATAAAACCAAAGAACGTTACGCAATCAGCGCGAAAATACATTTCAATTGGAGAAAGGGAAATGTTGCGGCATTTTCTGGAGAACGGGGTTCAAATAGAGATTGGAGTTGAAGATTATATCCGGGATGAGGTCCTTAGGATTGTCTTCTGATCATGTGTCACCTTAGACTTTGGTTGAGGCCGACAGAGGTCGTTATGGGTGTCTTCTGAGGCAGAAATGCACATGTTACCTTCCTGTTGTGAAGGTGTACCCTCTGATATGTCGCCATCGGAGTGGTGTTTTGGTGTTATTTCTGACGTTGCCAGCGGAATTATCACAAGAAAGCGGAGAAGGGGGTTCAAATGGAGAGAAGGAGATGCTGGGCATTTTCTGGAGAGCGGGGTCCAAATGGAGAAAGGGAGACACAGGGTGTTTTCCGGAGAACGGGGTTCACAATGGCGATCGCGAGTTATCGTCAGGCGACTGGGGTTCAACTGGAGAGCGGGGTTCATTGTTTGGCAAACAAGACTACTATGAATATGTCGGGGATCAAATGCGGTGATCGGGGATCATACGCGCGAAGATATTTGTTCGGGGTGCAAGAAAAGCAAAAAAAGATTATCAATCAGAAAGTTTCGGGGTTCAAGAAAGAGTAAAAGAAATAATAATAATAATCCCCAGCGGATACGGTGTTCAGGCCATGGTTATTCCTGTGTTACCATTTATTTTGGTATCCAGGTCAACGTTCCTTTTCGGTATTCAGGCCGACGTTCTCCGTGCCAGACGGATTCTTCTTTTGATATTGCTTCTTTGCCGATTCTAACAGGCATTGTTAATTATTTCCCATCAGAGTGAAAATTGTTCGTCTGTTCTTGGTATTCAATCACTCTTCACCCTGATCATCTGAAAGCCGAGGCTATTCATATCGACAGGTTCACAGTGGATTGAATAGGGGCAGCTGTAACACCTCAAAATTTGCCCTCCTCTTCTTGGGACTAGCTTAGCATATTGCATTTCATTTTTTAGGACATTAGGCATTTGCATATTGCATATCATGTGAGAATAAGCAAGTCATCCTCCTAGGTCTTTATCAGAAGATAGAGGGGTTAAAAGATTCAAGCCTGAGGGTCTCATGAATTGATCACTAATCATCTGAGGTTTGTGCTTCAATTAGGGTTTTCTTGGTTCCTCAAGGAGGTTGGTTATTCTATTAGTTGAAATGGTACACCATCATCATCATGGTTCATTATTCCTGATCAGATTCCTTGGGATTAGGGTTTTGATCTCTGGTCAACCCTAATCAGTTGCATTCTTCTAGTCAGGGTTCTGCAAGGAGATGAGGTCTTTAATGAGATGGAGATCATCATGTGATTTTATTGAGCTTGTATAAGCTAGGGTTTCATTTTTGGAGTCATTTCATCAAGTGGTTGAGGCTCAGAATCATCAGTGTATGTTCAAGTCATCTGTCAACCATAAAAAGTCAACTGCAAAGTCAACTGTGGATTTGGAGGTGGGAAGTGGCTAGAAATACTTCATTCATGTTCAAACAAGTCTCATTTGACATTTAAAACATCAACATTGAAGAATTTAAAGTCAGGTCAAAACTTTCCAAAAATAGAAAGTGACCTATAATTTGAACTTGCCAAAAATGGAAAGGTTTTCAACTTCAAAGTACATCATCAAGAAAGCTTCAAATGAAGTTTTGTTGAACATGAAAGTTGTAGATCTTTCTCTCTCATTTCCAAAAAGGCCAAGATCATCAATTTCTCATGTGTGGTTAAGGAGATATGATCAAAACTTGACCAAGTGTACTTGAAGATTCAAATGAGCATAACTTCTCAACCAAAGCTCCAAATTGGATGGCTCTTTTTGCATTTTTCTTCTCTTAACCTCTAGTTTCCAAATCCTACATTGCATTACATGAATTATATTCACATGATCATTTGATAATTTCTTGGATTTTTGGAGGGAAAAATTGAAATTCAAAATTGGTGCATGGCTTGATCATTTTACCATTACCATTGGCTCTAAAATCAAATTTTAAGTGGAAATGAATCAGATTTTCGTGCATTATTCACCATGCATTTCATGCATAGGGTGAAAAACCAAATTTGCCAAAACACTCCATAACTCACTAATTCCATTTGCAAATTGGTTTAAGCATAATTAAGCATGATTAGGGGGAGGTATAAAAGCCAAACCCTAACTGTTTTTCAGGGGGAGAATTCAGAATTTCAGATCTAGATCAAATTCACAAAACTTTTCTCTCAAAATTTTCTTTCAATTTCTTCAAACAAATTGCATTTATCTTGATCAATTCATCATTCTGAAACATCATTGAGCAAGGTTGAACATAGATCCATAGCAAATCGTGCCTGTTTGAAGCATATTGAAGCTTGAACTCATCCATGGTGAATCAAAATTCTGGTTGAATTAAGTGCAATTGAACTTCAAGCTTTCATCCAATCAACTGTACAAGCATTATAGAAGAAGTTTGGAGCATTGCAAGGCCTGAATCACACGAATTCCAAATCTGCACTTCAAGAGGTCACCAAATCGAATCTCTCTTTTCTCAAAATTATTGTGATATTATTGTAGATCTTGATGTGCTGATCATGCTGAGCTTTAAATCATGAAATTCCATGCACTATTGGCTGAGTTAGGTTAAGTTGAATTTTCATGTGTGAAACTTGATTTGCTCGATTCCATGTGTACATGATGATCCATGCTTAGTTTGTGTTAGATTCGTGATCTATGATGAATATACTACATGTTGATGTGCTCATTTGTGAAATCTGGAAAAAATGTTCTTGATCATTGATGAACATCCACTGTTCATAAGCCGCGCGTTGAAGAAGATGATGCAGACCTTTAGAGAACGGTTTTGATTCATTTTACCACGTAAATCCGTTGCTCATGTGTTTCTATTAGGGTTCAAATTTGATTGGTTAAAACATTCCCCATGCACGCTTCCTATTGGCTATTTCCGCTTTGACTTATGTTTGACTGTCAGCGCATTAAGTGAAACGACTGTGTTTCACATTCAGCGCGCCTTTAAATTCAAATTAAATAAATAATTCCATTTTATTTCATTTAATTGTCACATGTTTATTTCATTTCATTTTCAATCTTTAAAAAAATCAAAACAAATTGAATATTGATCCAAAAATTACCAGATTTTTTGCATTGTGATCCTTGATCTCTCTACTTTTTTATCACCATGATTTTGCAAGTTGTGCTTGGCTGGATAATTTTTTGCCCTAGGATATTTGAACATGTATGCTATTTTGACATTGCCTTGCTTATTCATTTGTGAAATGTTGGTCTTTGATCCAATGATTTTGAAAATTTGCATGATGAAACTAGACTCTGTTTTATGCTTGTGCTAAGTTGGTGTGACAATTTGTGTCACACCTTTGCTTGTTCACCTTGAATGATGTGTTTAACATGCCAAATGATATTCAATTGTCCTGATTTTTTGTGTGATGCATGTTATTAATGTTGTGAATGAGCATGAATTTTGTTGGATTTATTTGGATCATTTCTGATTTAATTGAGATTTTTCATTCTGGTTGGTCACATTTGAGCTTTAAAATTGCCTTGAACTTCATTTGATCTTGAAATGCTTTTGGTTAATGATATTGATGTGAGACCTTTTGGATTGTTTCAAGATGTGTTTGAAGTTGATTCATGTTAATTTTCAGCTTCTGTTTTGGATTTTTTTCTCCAGCTTTGACCCTAGGCTTTGACCTAGTGGTTTGCCTCTCACATTTGACTTTTGGTTTCAGGTTGAGCATTCAAGTTTCCATTTATTAATGATGCTCTATCATTTGAGCACTGATGTTTGCCTTTGATTATTAACCTTTGTGTGTTTTGTAGGTTGATGTTGACTCATTTGAGTTTGACTTTTGGCTTATGCCTTTTGTACATTGGGATTGTGTGTTGCTCATTGACTGTTGTATTGTTTGTCTGAACATTGTACTGATTTGTCTGATGTTTCCACAGGTACTTAAGTTGCTTTAAGTTCATTGTGAACTTTGCATTGCTTGGTTGCTTAACCACTGAGGTATAACTCTCTGACTTCATGTAGTCTGGAAGACCTGTCCTATTATGTGGGGAGGCACCTGTCTGAAGCCCCCCTTAAGAGGCAATGCTTGTGAATGTTTACTTTTGTGCCAAGCAGGTAAAGACCTCTTAAGAGGCAATTGGCAGATAAAAGAGGTGTGTAATCCATCTCCTGTTATTCAGTGTGTCATCCACTTTGCTCACACACCATGTGTTGATGCATTGTGGATATTAACCCAAGATCTTTGTTGTGTCAGTCATATGTGGAGAAGAGTTCCTACTTTCTGAACTCCCACACCTTCTATTTTGAGTCAAGCTCTCCCAGGCCAGGGATAAGAGCTGTGAGGTCTTATCCTCATTTCCCATTCCATCTGCTTCACCCTAACTCTCAATGTTAGGGTTAAGAGCTAACTACACCCGATTCCAGTCGGCTTGTGTTTCACAGCCTAACCTTGTATGAGCCCAATTGTGTGCATATAGTGTGTGTGGTTGTTTATTGTGCTTGTGTTGTTTGACTGTGCTGTTTAGGATAGCTTGCTCCCTGTGCAAGTTAGATAGAAACCTCAACCTATGACCACTGTGGATTACATGATAACTATTAGGCTCGAGTCAGGCTCCCTTCTAGTTTGTCATTTCCCAGTCTCTGGTTAGGTTAGAAGTTATTTCCCTGTTAAGGGGAACTACGTTGCCCTGATCCTCATACCAGATGAGGTACGTAGGCAGGAGATCGTGCAAGATCTCTCTGGGCACCCTTTTTCTTTTTGAGTGTGTTTGCTTGACAGTTATTAGGCTCGAGTGCCAGACTCCCTATTAACTTGTTTGGTTGTTAACCTTCTTGTGTGTGTTAGGAGATGGATGTAAGACCAGCGATTGGCATTCCGTATCCTATTGGTGTGTGCGTTTGGAGTCTGACGTAAGTCCAGCGATTGGCAGTTGGTTTCCTGTGTGTGTTTGTTGGTTCGGAGTCTAATGTAAGTCCAGTGATTGGCATTCGGTTTCCATGTTTGCTTGTTTGGGTGGAGTCTGACGTAAGTCCAGCGATTGGCAGTCGGTTTCCTGTGTCGGTTTTGTTTCGGCGTGCGTGAGCCGAACTACGGTAGCTCTGATTCTCATTCCAGATGAGATACGTAGGCATAGGATGTGATATCCTAGCGAGCCCATTCCCCTCTTATTCCATATGTGTTCCTTCCAGTGTGCGTGCATTCTCTTGAGCAGTGTTTAGCAACCTTTCTTCTATTCTTTTGAGCGTGGATCCCGTCGAGTACGACGGATGCGTAGGGGTGCTAATACCTTCCCTTCGCATAACCGACTCCCGATCCCATCTCTCTTTGGTCGCGAGACCATGTCTTTTCCAGGTTTACTTCGAGCATTTCCTTTCCCTCTTTTGGGATAAATAACGCACGGTGGCGGCTCTGTTTGTTTTGTTTTGCCCGCCGGTTGTTTTTCGCGGATGCGACAGGTGGGTTTTTTTTATACCTTAAAAGAGGGTTTCAGAATGATGCCCTAAGGCACAAAACAAAAGGTTTGATGAGTTTGATGTTGTTTTTAGGTTTTGAAAAGAGATTTGTTTGACTTTGGATTGCACTAAAGACTATGGGTAAAGGTGAATATTTCCAACTACCAAGTCAAGTGTCTTGTGTCCAAAATACTCAAAATGAGGGTAGGAAAGCTCCATTCTCATCCCTTATCTACCACTTAAGGCTCGTGGCATACAATCCTAATCATATTTTATTGTGTTTTAAATTTGATTTAAGAAATTCCACTTGACATTGGATCAAGGGTTTGTTTATTATTTATGAAATGGTGACGATCCTAACTTCTAAGATTGGCTAACAAGAAACAACAGACAAAGGAAAGCGAGAAGAAAACTACAACAAAGTAGGGAGAGGGATACATGAAAAATACAAGGGATTGATGCGAGAAATAAAGGGTCTCATTGTAAGGTAGCCCAAGAGAAAGCATTGTGTGTGCATTGTGTCCTAAGCTAACAAGTGAATAATGGAATTACAAAGCATGTCTCCCTAAGGCAGTTCCATGAATGCTCTCTTGTAATGAAAGATTACAAATCCATAATGCTCCTAAGTTGTATAGGTAAATCACATTGGTCCAAGGTCCAAGAAAGGGTCCTAAAAGAGTCCTCTAAGTCCATCATTAAGTCTCACAATGAACTATTTTTGGTCTTTTCATTTTATCATGTTTTTTGTTCTTTTTCATTAGACAACAGGTTAAAATCATAACAAAGATGCATAAATATAAGATATAATGCATAATGATGATATAGATGATAATGATGATAGATGATAGTTAGGAGCATAAGATAAATGACAAGAATGTAAACAACAAGTGAAATTTAGAGTGCATAAGGTAAATGATAAGAATGTAAAGTAAAAGTTAGAGTGCATAATGTAAATGTTAGAAGTTATATGTTAGAAGTCAATTTGCAAAAAAAGAACGATTACTTGAGATTATCTATCCACAAATTAAAGGACTCAAAATATGACGCATTAAGGGATAACCTATCAATGATTCAAAGTGTCAAAAATGATCCAATGATCATTTGTCAATAGGTTTGAATCAAAGATGATTAAAATAACCAAAATGATCATATATCAATGATTTGAAGTGTGGAAGATTAATCAATCAAGCCATCAAAACAAATTAAAATAAAGTAAATAAAATGTTAGTATTTAAATGTTAATTTTTATTAGAGATTAAATCAAATTAAAGTATTGACAAAATAGAAAAAAAAAACAAAATAATAAAATAATAGCATAAAAATAAAATAAAGAACAAAGAAAAAAACAATAAAATAAAACAAATATGAAAACAAAGGAGCAAGGAGGTGCATAATCGGATTTGGAATGCAAACAACACTTCAATGGGCTTAGGGCGCAAGTGAGGTCCATAGCCTCTGTTCAGTATTGGCAGGGGTGTGAGAATGTTTCCAGAACAACCAAAATGAGTGAGCCTGAGGATAAGTGAGCCTAAACCAAAACTTATGAAGAAGAAACTCACGTGTTCCTTCACACATTCAAAATTTCAAATGTGCAAAGCACCTTGGCCTAAAAGAGACTTCCTCCGCTATGCCGGAATCGGCTCCGGCGGCGGAGGAGGGCCAACCATAAAACAAAACCCACCATCTTCTTCGTCTCAGCCTATACATTCCAAATCCACTAACCAAACATTTAAATTCTAAATTTTGCGACCGAATCGAAACGGAGAAGCTAAGAACCCTAAACTAAAGATTTACAAATTAAATGGCGGTTATGAGGAATCAAAGCCTCTCATGAGAGGGCTTTGGTTCCTAGAACAAGGCGTTACATCTTGGTGTCGATCTCGAAGAAAGTGGAGCACAATATAGCACCTTCCTACCGGAGTAGATGACGCATACGGAGGCGACGGCAACAGAATCCACAGGTATGATTCAATCCTTTTTCTTCTTCTTCTTCCTCTTAGAATGCTTCTTCTGCTTCACTTTCTTCTTCCTCTCTTCTCCTCTGCTCTGAATTGTTGTTCTGGTGTTTCATGGAGAGTGAGAGTTATGGGAGTGAGTGAGGGTTGAGAGGACTATGCTCAACTGTTTAGAGCTTCACATATTGAAGCTATAACAACTATGGTGTATAGCGTATGGTGAGGGTGGTGACTCATAAATTTTCAAGAGAGAGAGAGAGAGAGAGAGAGAGAGAGAGAGAGAGAGAGAGAGAGAGAGAGAGAGAGAGGGAGAGAGAGAGAATCCTGAAGGGTGTCAGAGGGAATGATTTTAGGGGGCCTCAAATGATTGAATGATGATGGTTTTATAGAATGATTGAGGAGAGGGTAGATTAGGAAATTGGATCCGAGTTTGTTAGGTTTTGCTTAGCTGGAAAATTAAATGAATATTCTCAAATAAGATGTGAGCCTTTTCTACATTTGGGCCTGGAGTTTAGCTAAATTATGAACTAGTTTTGTTTAGTGTTATTCAGTCCAATCAATCCATTGCTGTAAAAATTGTTTTGATTGTTAGCTTTGATTGAGTTAACTGTTAGATGGATGTTAAGAATTACCCTAATCTAATTTAACTGTTAAGATTCAGTTAGGAAATTAATTAAGTTGTGTTGCGTTTTTAGCTAGTGGATTGAACTGACTCTTTGGTTAGTTTACATTTATAATTGTTTTGAGTTGTAAGTGAAAAGAATTTGAAGTGTTAATGGTTTTTGTTAATTCAATTCCAGTTCAATGAGTTTGTTATTAATTCCATTTGAACTTTGTTAATGTGATTAGTAGACTATTAGGATCTAATGTTATCCTGTTATGAATTGCTACTCTTTCCATTATGTTAAATGGAATGTTATGGAAGCTAATAGATTGTTGTTACCAGATTTGGTGGTAATGGACTGACAAGGAATGTTTGCTGCAGGTGATAACTTGCTGCAGAATTGATGGTTTGTGACACATTCTTGACATGGTTTCTACAGGGTTTATTCCTCTGGCTTGGGTTTTCATCATGATGTTGCAGCTGGGTTTATGTGCCTTACTGCAGCTTGACTTGGCATATGTTTTCACTTGCTTCATGTTGCTTATTGATCATTCGTGCCATGGTTGTTTGTGAGTTGAGTTCTTTTATGCCTTACTGCAGGTTCATGGTTGGATGCAGCAGGTTGGCATTTGCATGTTTTGTGGCCTTAGTTTCATGGAATTGCTAACTGGTGGTATGGCTTTGGTGAGGTTTCATGGGTAAAGTTGCCTTGATGTTGGTTCTGAAAATGGACCATGGTGTACTGTAGTAGGTTTGCTGCAGGTATGATATTCTGACTTGCACCAATGGCATGGTTGCAATAGGTTTTGTTTATGTTTCTTTGCAATTTTGACTTGGTTTTGCAGTAGGATATTTGACATGGTTTAGCAGATATGTAGGCTCATTGTCTTGATGCTGACTGCAGGCCTACACTTGACACAATGTTGCTACAAGTTTTGGATATAGTCCTGCATATGCATCAATTGGCTTATGATTCAACCTTGGTTTGCAACATGTGTTGGCAATGGTTCTACAAGGTTTGATAGCAGTCACATGGTTCTGCATTAGGCTTTTTTGTACAATTTTTGCAGAATTTCATAACACGCTTTGATGTGGTTTATTGTTAAAAATTGCTTCTCTTGACATAGTTCTCAACATACTTCATTTGGCTTATGCACTCATTCAGACCTTGAGTTTGTGTGTTTTGGTTTGCTAGGTTTATGGCATACATTGGCATGGTTATATACACAAGGAGGATGGTTAGACAAAAGCTTGCAAATAAGGGGGCTAGCATCAAGTGAGCATCATGCATAAATGGCATCAAGATTGGACTTAGGATTAGAAATAGGACTGGGATTTAGGATGCCAAGTGGTGCAAAGGTTGAGTTGACTTTGGTCAAAGTTGACCAAAATGTCAACTATTGACCAAAGTCAACATTTGGTCAACATGTCCCTTTTTTTGTAATTTTCCATGTGTTTGGACATTTGTAATAATGTGTAATGGAATTTGAGGTTTTTGAATGAAATTGACATTTTATTTGAATGAATCTTATATTACTTGAATAGATGGACTTTGGTCTTTGAATCCATTGATGAATCATGACTATGAATGTGACTTGAATTTAACTTGACTTGAAATGGATTGTATGGATATGAAAGATATTGAAATGAATTAACATACTAACATGAATCAATGGACATTAATTGTGAATGAATCAAGATCCAAGGACCAAAGTGCACAATGATTAGGGCCTAGCCCAAGATTCATGGACCAAACACCAAAAAAATGTCATGAAATGGCCTTGAATGAAGTTGACCAGATGAAACCAAACAAAACATGGACTAGGCACTTGAGATGACAAGATGAAATAGGCCTAAGAAAGACATGAACTTGGACTAGGCATGAGGATATTATCAGATGAAATGCTATGGATGAATGCAAATGAAAGTTGTGGGGATGTGGACTTGAACTCAAACCAATGGACACAAGCACAAGATGAATGGAATCAAAACCAAGGAATCAACATGAATGAGCCATGAACAAGAGACCATTAAATGAAACTTGACCAAGCAAGGGAGGCACACACACAATGATGATTGATCAGATGAAATTAGGGTTGGTGGCCCACATAAGGAGTGTTGGACATGATTAGGATTTATGAGGCCATGATCAAGTGGGAACCCCCAAATTAGTGTTCTACTTCAACAAGAAGCCAAAGTTGAACCACCAATGACAAGTACATACACAAGCCTTAAGAGATACCTCTAATTAAGGTTTGATTCTTGAGTCACCTCTAGCTGCTCGGAAACCCTAGTTTCCACTAGGTACAGGCACAAAGCTTTGAATCAAAAATGTTATCTTGTATGGAACAATGTTTATGCAAATGGAATGAGTGACCATGAGGACATGCATATGATTAGGGTTAGTGACCTAGATGATCATTATGAACGGTAGGGTGAATTTTGGGGTATGATAGGGAGCATAAATAGTTTGAGATCAAGGTGGAATGGGTGATGAAGTTAATTGTGAAGGAGGAAATGTTTGTGGTATATGTTGTTGTGGTTGATGTAACTGAGCTTCAGAAACTTGAAGAGTTTTTGTAATAGGTTCTATAACAGTTGTTTGTGTGGGAGGTGGTTGTGTAATGCGAATGTTTCGAGAAGGATATGGAGAAGGGTGTGTTGGTAAGACACATTCGTAAATTATAGAATCAGAAACAACAAGATTTGCAGCTTCAAGAGACTTACCAGAAGTAGTTTCACTTGAATCTTTTGTTGATTGTTGGACAACTCCATAAGTGTCCCTTAGAAGCATCTTCCTTTGGCACTCACTTAGAGGCACTTCATCTTCGTATTGAGACTCTACAACCTTCTTCTTCTTCTTTGGTGCAGAAGTCCCTTCCTCGACATTTTTTCTTTTTCTGCTTCTCTTATAGAGTTGGCCATGAACATTTGGATATTCTTCAAATAGAACAAAAGGATCTACCAAAGGATCGATGTTATCCTTGAGGCAACTTTCTAAGTAGAACGCCAAGACTTCCGGAGGATCAATCTTGGTGAAAATGGGATAGTTTTCCTAGGGGATTCTAATGCCACATATTTCATCATTGGAGGGGAAATGTTCTGGCTTAGAAATATTGGAGATCAGACCTATACTTTCAAGTTCTTTCCCCATAAGAGTTTACCAAATTCTTTGATCAATTCATCAGTAAGTCCACACACAAGCAGGTCATCCACTAAACCGTTCTCGACCAGAATGTATGAAATCAACCGTCCATTGGGAATTAATTTTCCTTTTCCTTTCTTTGAAGAACTACTAGATATGGATTCTCTTATAGAATCCCTCAGAAATTTGAACAAAATAGAAGGGAGTGCCAGCTTCAGACCCTTCTCCAGAAATAATAGCATAAACTTTTGACGAGTGTTGACATAGTCAGAAATATTAGTTCTTGGTCTATGGTGGATGAAATCCAGAATGATCTTGAACCAAACTCTTAGGTTGTTTGTCAAATCCTTGGCACTGGGACCTTTATCATCACCAAGACTAGTTCAAGCCTTGAAGATGACAAATGCTATTTTTTCTTCTCTCTTAGCATTGGTTTTGACATTGTGGATTCTTTTCCTCTTCTATTGTGCAAGATTAAATAAACAATGGATTTCTTAGTGATTACGGTCTTCCTGTTTATAATATATGAAGTTACAGTTTCCTTTTCCGTAGTAGCATGCACCAAAAACTTCTTTACAAGAACTGGGTAAATTGGACCCTTTAATATTTTGAAGAAAGAGTCCCATCCTTGAAAAGCCAAAGTCTCAAAGAAATCAAACCCATTCTCTTTGATATTTTCGAAGTTCACGATCGTTTCAAAGAGGACCATTAACTCATCAATAGGAGTATTGAGGGTTAACTCAAGAATCCCTTCCACAACGGGATGATTCTCATCAGCAATGGAGCGAATAGGAGATTGTTATTGTTGAAGAGCAACCATTGTATGAGGTTGAAGATGAACAGTTGTAGAGAAAGGTGTTTGAAGGTTTAAAATAAGAAAGTATGGGAGTAAAGTGTAGTGTGAAAATGTGAGTGAAGTGGGTTTATATAAAATATTTGCAATGATGACAAATTAACAACTAAGCATACATGGGGGGAGGCATAAAATATTTGAACCTAATTCCAAGAAATGAAAAACCCAATGTGTCACGCCATTATCACACATGCTCAAAAAGTGGGACATATGTCACCACTAAGAACCATTGTTGAAAAGTATATCTTCGGCAAATATTTTTATATCGTATCCACAGAGATTGGTTGTTATTACCGACGTTCTATAATCCAAATTGTTATAATTTTAGAAATTAACAAAGTTGTTTTGTTTGGAAAGTTATCTTGTGAGTAAATGTCATTAAAAACAGTAAAATGGTTTTAATCAAATGTAAAAGCTTGGCAAGATTGGAGTTCACTATTCCAAATGCTTATGATTCCTTATGATAACTATATAGATTTAAGATTATTGATGATGTTCAAGTATCCTCTCAATGTCATTTATGTCTAAATGATATTGTGATAATCACTATATTGATCCTTAGACGATCTCTCCACCTAACTATCAATATAACAATCTTTAATGGTTGATACCAATGAAGAGTAATGAACAAATCTATCTCTACAACTTATTCACTACTTGAAAATCTATTTTATGTCAAGACTCAAATAATCTCTTTCAACAACTACTCAAATCTGATTTTCAACTTAGGGCAAAAATAGCATTCAATACATCAACAATCTTTTATCATATATATGAATCAAATGGAATACATAAACAAATGAGAATAGCTACTACCTCCAATCTTGACAAAATGGGGTTTAGCTCCTCATCATCATTTTACAAAGCAAAATGCAATGGAAGAAAAAAAACTCTGTTTTTCTCTCTTACAAAATATATCTCTATCTGAATAATAATCAATGTTACAATGTTAGAATACATATCAATTTCCATTCTGAATTTCTAAAAGGGTTGACGTTTCCTCATTTGATCATTTCCATCCAAAGTAGAAAAGCTATCCCAAGGCAGACACCAAAATGGCAAAAACAGTTGGTCATGAAAAACAGCACCCTTGGCCCAAAATCAGCTTGCTGGATTCGCAGCCTTCGCGGTGCGAAGGTGGTTTGCGGCGCGAACTGAAGCTATCTCAACTTCCTTGCTTCGCAAGCTTCATCCCAAGAATCTTCCAAGTGGTATTCTTCCAAGTTAGGCTTCCCAATTGCATTCAACACTTCTTTAAATTTATGATTGTGCATTCCAAAGCTCTCTTGCCCAAAAATTCTACAAAACTAACAAATATGTGAAATAACTATTCAAAACAAAATAAATTGAACCTAATTGCATTTATATAAAATAGTGAGAATAAAAGTGCGTAATTACATCAAAACTTGGTAAAAGGGACCAATAAAATGATGTAAAAAGTAGTACTAATTGGTCCCTAACAACTCTCCACAACTTAACATTTTGTTTGTCCCTAAACAAAAGTTTCCACCCTCACAACCAAAGCAATGACACAAAATATTGAACAAAGATTTACCAAGGACATTCAAATGGTTCAAAAGTGTTTGGCAATTTCTTAATCCACCTATCTCAATTCTAGACAAATCATGAATAAGAGAAATGGTTGAGTGCAAAAATCATTCCAAGGAATTCAAAGCCATATATGTCAAAATTGAATCAAACTTACACACACATCATAATAATGATGAATAACATGAAGGGTTACTTTCACTCATCCAAGCAATTAAATCAACAACAACTCAAATCATGCGGTTATCACAACAAATACCAAATCATGTAAAAATTAAGAATCAAAAGGTCTTTCAAAGGTTGTAATGTGGCTTAGGTTACAAGAAAGGATATGATTAAGAGAATTCAACAAAGTTTCCTATTCTAAGGGAGCATTCCCAAACATTCAACACTACACAATTTCCCTTTCTTTGATCCCTATTTTTTTTCTTTTTCTTTTTACATCCACACAACCATGAGCATTTTCTTTGCTTTTTTCTTTCTTTTCTTTTTTCTTTGCTATATGGTTTCAAGGGTGATTTCTTTTTCTTGTTTCTTTTTATATTTTTACCCTTTCATAAAAACTCACTTTTCCAAGTTTCTAATCAACTTTTCACTTTACTCTCCCCACCTTTAGATTCCAAAACCAAATTTATTCAATAATGCTCCCTACTTAGACATAAGCAAAAGGCAAAATTTGCAAACAACTCGGTTTGAGGTTTCAATTGATACGAAAGAAATTAGGATTCATTTATTCCAAAATTTTCAATTGATTTTTACGATGATCAATCAAATGAATCCTAAAATAAGCTCAAAGGGGTTTAACTAAGGATTACTCCTCACAAGGTTAGTTGATTCAAACTTTTTGGTCAAGTGGTTTTTCTCACAAACAATGCCTCTATCATTTTCAAAATTTTCACACAAAATGGATTGATGCATGATTTAGCATGATAAGAATGAGTTGAAATAATGCTTGACGCTTTTTAGTGTACAATGGAAAGCTTCCTCACAATTGGTTAAGTCCTATTTTGATTCAAAAATGACATATACTTCAATGAATTTATGATATGGAATTTGCACATACCATCAAACTACTCATGTTAAGTCTAGAAAGCGATAAAGTGTACCTTGAAATGCCGACACTAATTCTTATCATCACCACTCGAAGTGTCCGATGCTTCTTTCTTTGCGAACATTTCTCGGTTGCTTTAAGCTTGACTTAAGAGTAAGAACAATTAAATAAAAAATGTTGGTAAACCAATTTGATTGTAACACACTTAAATCTCAAATAGTATTCATGCAATTATCAAAACAACTAACAAAAAACAAAGTTTTGGTGAACTAGAGCCACCCAAAAGTACATCAAAAATTTTCCAAAACAAAAATAATACAAAGAGAACTCAAAATGACAACAAACTCCTCAAATTCACCAACTCCTCAATCCTCCTCCTCTTGGCCACCACCAACAGCTCCAAGGACGTCCTCCATCTCATCATTAGGGTTTGCACCACCTCCTGCACCCCCCATAAAATCTGGCCTGCCCTCAGGCCAATTAGCATAAGCCACATATTCTGCCTGAGAAGGAAATGTGCGAGCTTCGGGTGCAAGGAACGTGTTCTGGAATTGTTGTTGCATAGCATCAAAGATAAATGACTGAGACCTCCTAGAAGCCTCAAAGCTCTCACAGCAATAATTGGCAAACGCCATCTGGTCAAAGACTGGAGTAGTGCGGGGTCGGGGTCGGGGTCTGGATGACGAAGTCCCAGCTCCTTCGGTTTTATCCATTTGGCTTTGGCAGAATCTATTCAGATAGGCATCGTTAATCACACTAGTGATAGAGAAGTGTACTTCATCCGGAATGGCAACATTCGCCCGACGGCAAAGTCCCATGATCAGCCCCGGGTATGCAAGCACACCTGCTTTACCACCAAATTTGGTTCCACTTATAGCCATCTGTTGGTGTAAGCCCTAGAGGCCAATACTTTTGGTACTTGTATCGAATTATTTATTAATAATAAAAGGCTTTTTCTTTATTACGTTTGTTTAATAAAGTCCCTAGAATAGCTAGTCTGTTTAATGTATCGAGTATGACTTAATCATGAGATCACATTAAACATAAGGACACTATTCTTAAAGTATCCGTAGTCGAGCTTTAGTGTGAAGTGGAATAACATTAAAGCATTAAGACTATTATGTTTGTAGACTGATGATCACATCTCATGGATCATGGATAAAGAGTTATCAAGTCTTAAACATAGGTATGAATATTAAGAGTAATATTTATACCGGATTGACCCGCTATGAGAATACTATATAGAAAGTTATGCAAAGTGTCATAAGTTATTCTCATGGTGATAATAGTGTATTCCACTCTTCGACCTGAAACCACTATGGATCCTAGATGTAGAGTCGAGTGCTTTATTGCTGATCAAACGTTGTCCGTAACTGGATAACCATAAAGACAGTTGATGGGTACTCCACGAAGCATGCTGAAGAACATGAGTGACCTAGATGGAATTTGCCCATCCTACATAACAGGATAAATGTCTATGGGCCCAATATTGAACTGGACAAGGATGACACGGTTTATGCCTTGTGTTCAATATAGACATAAGGGCAAAAGGGTAATTATACACATAAGTATTATCACAGAAGGAATTGTCAGATCACATGACATTTTCGTGTCTTGGGTAGTAGTGATGTGTTGCTAGATACCACTCACTGTTTATTATGTTAAATGCGTGATTTAATATAATTGCCAACGTCACGAAAACCTACAGGGTCACACACAAAGGACGGATTGATGAGAGATAGAGTAACTAAGGAATACCGTAAGGTACGGTGCCCTTAAGTGAATTATAGAACATCGTAAGGTACGGTGTACTTGAGTAGAATACGAAATATGGTAAGGTACCATGGGCTTAAGTGATTTTGGGCATATTATAAGATATGGGCCAAAATACACTTAAGTGGGCTTTTAGCTTGAAGCCCACACAAGTGGTTCTATAAATAGAACCCTTGTGCAGAAGCATTGATGGCGGTTGCATTCTTTTCGTTTTCACTCTCTCTCTCTCTCACTCAAAGCCTTCATTCGTACCAGCTAGCACTGAGATTGAAGGAACCCGTTCGTGTGGACTGAGTAGAGACGTTGTCATCGTTCAACGTTCGTGATCGCTCCGTGGATCTGCATCAAAGGTTTTGATTGTCACAAGAGATCTGCACCAAAGGTTTCAGTCGTCATAAGAGGTAAATATTCTATCACTGATCATGACCATTCGTAAGGATCTATAAAGGAGATAATTTTTAATTTTCGCTGCGTTTTGGACCGCAATTCTCCTTCAGTGGTATCATAGCCACTTACGAAACCATGAACCGGATAGCTGTTTGATTTCTGTATTAATCTGATTAAAAGACAGAATGAATCAATTAATTAAACGGGTAATTAAATTTGGCATCATAAGTGTACGAGTTGGATGATTGATGTTGACTATGCTTCGGAATCCGACATTAGTATGGTGAAGCAGCGATACATCGATCGTCCATATGTTACACAATTGAGACCGATCAACTTATATATGATATAAGTAATCCTAATGCAAAGTACGGTATATGTGATATACTGTTTATGTTTCGTTCATTCAAACACTAAATGATTGTTTTCCTTTGAGCGATCAATGGTCATTTGCTTCGGAATCCGACATTAGTATGGTGAAGCAATGACCTATTGATCAATCATACTGAATCAACAATCGAGGTGTGTTTGACGGTCTGAAATTGGCGCATTAGGGTTAGTGACGGCGCAAGGGTTGTGCCGTCAAAGAGTTGTGAATTTAGGGCTTTTGGAACACGTCCGTTGACTGTTTCAAAGTTCTGTTAATTTGGCCGCGTGCCGTTCGTCACGAGCTTGTGACGAGCGTAACAAGCTGGGCGTGACGGTCGTCACGTTCTTTGTGACGGTCGTCACAATCACATGTCCAGAAAAGTAGGCGTTTCTGTTTTGGGCGCGTGACGGTCGTAACAGACCTGTGACGGTCGTAACAAGCCTGTGACGGTCGTAACATGCTTGTGACGGTCGTCACACTCACAGAGTGGGGTTTTTGTTTTGTGACTACGCAAGGGTTGTGTTGATGCAAAACAATGTCCATTTCAAATGAATTGTTCATTAAAATTTTGGACAGGGGCGCTGACCGGGCAGCGGAACCCCCGGCTAACTCTGCGTAGTGTGATCGGTCGCCGAAATTTAATTTGGTTTTAATTAATTAAAGGAATTAAAAATTAATAATAATAATAATAATAATGTGTTTGTTATTATTGCCTTGTGGTGATCAGTTATGGCCCTAGTTGTCCTTTATTTTGTTTTGGGTTTTTAAATACGACCTGCGTGTCGTGCCTCTCCTTTTAATCTCTCAATGTAACTTCTTTTCTCATCTCAATCCCTCGTATGTAAAACGAGTTTCTTCTGTAATGTAATGAAGAAAGAAAAGAAGACAATGTTATGAAGAAAGAGAGGAATTCAATATCAAAGGAGGACAACCTTGAAGATCTTGCTTGGAGAAGCTTAGAGAAGAATTCAATATCAAAGGAGGACAACCTTGAAGATCTTGCTTGGAGAAGCTTAGATCGTTATTAGGTTAACTTAGGTTCTCTCATTGGCTTGGGAGAACAATTGCGCTAGGGGCCATAACTGTTTTATTATGTATGTTGATGCATGTGTATGTATGTTGATGCATGTGAATATATGTTGATGCATGTGAGAGACGAGTTATATGATAAATAAGCCGGTGAGATCAGAACAATTGCAATTCCCTCAAACTAAAATATTAAGTTTATGCTTTCCAAGTCTTAGCACTCATCAAGACTAGTATCGGATAATGTAGGTTTCGCCTACGCGAGGTGCATGTTCTATATCAGTAAGGTGCGATGGGATAATTGTAATATCCAACTGCTAAGACAATGGGTAAAACTTAACTAAACAAATTATAATAATATTATATGTTTGCTTTCCAAGTTTTAGCACTCATCAAGACTGGTATCGAATATGTAGGTTTCGCCTACGCGAGGTGCATGTTTTGTATTAGTTAAGGTGCGATGGGATAATTGTAATATACAACTGCTAAAACAATGAGTCAAACTTAATTATAATTTTATTATATATGTTTAGAAGCAAGAGTTGGGAATAATCCATATGATGGATTGGAATAAGGAGTTATTCACCCAACTGAAATTTTCGAGAGTTGTATGAGATATAACTGGAAGGAGTTCCTACCTAAATAACCTAGTTTTGTGTAATCCGCCTACGCGGACTTAGAACGAAGTGAAATATGGATCTCGACCCACTAGAAAATCTTCCAACGGGATTTTCCGAATCAAATGATGAGGGTCATTTGTTTTGAGTAAAATAGTGGGAGCATATTTAATTAAAGGCCTAATTAAATATGTCAATGATACTTATATTTTCATTAATTCTTATGTAGATTACCATGACAACAAACACCTCAAACAACATCTTGCGATCAATCCTTGACAAGGAAAAACTGTCTGGGACAAATTTCCTAGATTGGCACCGAAACCTGAGGATTGTCCTCAAACATGATAAAAAGCTGTATGTCTTGGAGACTCCTGTTCCTGAAGAGGAACCTCCTAGTTCTGCACCTAAGGCAGAAAGAGATGCTTATAAGAAGCATGTCGATGATGCCAATGAAACTGCTTGTCTCATGCTAGCTACCATGAACTCAGAATTGCAAAAGCAATATGAGAACATGTCAGCGTTCGATATGATCAAACACCTGAAGTTGCTCTATCAAGAGCAAGCAAGGCATGAGAGGTTTGAAGTTTCAAAAGCCCTTTTTCAAAGCAAGTTAGCTGAGGGAGCCCCTATAAGTCCCCATGTGCTCAAGATGATTGGGTATGTGGAAAACCTTGAAAGGTTGGGTTTTCCCCTCGGAAAGGAACTTGCGACTGATTTGATCTTGCAATCATTGCCAGATAGATTCAATCAATTTGTCCTAAATTTCAATATGAATGATATGGATAAATCTCTTCCTGAACTGCTAGGCATGTTGAGAACAGCTGAGCAGAATCTGAAGACAAAAGGGAAGTCCATTCTGATGATCGGAAATGGAAAGAGACAGAACAAAAGGCCCACCAAGCAGGGTGATAAAGGGAAAGGCAAGGAAGTTGCCAAACCCAGACCCATTGTTGCTGCTTTGAAGCCTAGTGGAGGCATAGCAAAGGCAGGCACCTGCTTCCATTGCGGTAAGACCGGACACTGGAAGAGAAACTGCCCAAAGTACCTGGAAGATACGAAGAATGGAGTAGAGACTTCAATTTCAGGTATTTTTGTTATTAAAATAAATTTATCTACTTCTGCATCATGGGTATTAGATACTGGATGCGGTTCTCACATTTGTACAAATGTGCAGGGGCTAAAAAGAAGTAGAGATTTGGCAAAAGGTGAAGTTGACCTACGAGTTAGCAATGGAGCAAAGGTTGCTGCTTTAGCCGTAGGAACTTATGTATTAACTTTACCTAGTGGTTTAATAATTCAGTTAGAGAACTGTTATTATGTACCTGCAATTAGCAGGAATATTATTTCCATTTCTTGTTTGGACAAGTTTGGTTTTTCATTTATAATAAAGAACAGTTGTTGCTCAATTTATTTGAATGATATATTCTATGCTACTGCACAAATGAGCAATGGACTATATGTCCTTGATCTCGAAATGCCTATATATAACATTAATACTAAAAGGATGAAACCTAACGAGTTAAATCCAACTTACCTTTGGCATTGTCGATTAGGCCACATAAATGAGAAACACATTTCCAAACTCCATAAAGATGGACTCTTGGACTCTTTTGATTATGAATCATATGAGACATGCAGATCTTGTTTAATTGGAAAGATGACAAAGTCTCCATTCACAGAAAAAGGTGAAAGAGCGAATGATCTTTTGGGCCTAATACATACTGATGTATGTGGACCACTGAACATACCAGCCAGAGGAGGTTTTCAGTACTTCATCACATTTACTGATGATTTCAGTAGATATAGTTATGTGTATTTAATGAAACACAAATCAGAGTCCTTTGAAAAGTTCAAGGAATTCAAGAATGAAGTACAAAACCAACTAGGTAAGAACATTAAAACTCTTCGATCAGATCGAGGTGGTGAGTATTTAAGCCTAGAGTTTGATGACCATCTGAAAGAGTGTGGGATCCTATCCCAACTCACTCCTCCTGGAACACCCCAATGGAATGGTGTATCTGAGAGAAGAAATCGAACCCTGTTAGACATGGTCCGATCCATGATGAGTCACGCCGATCTTCCAAACTCCTTTTGGGGACATGCACTATTGACAGCAGCTTACACACTTAACCGTGTTCCATCCAAAAAGGTTGAAAAGACACCATATGAGATATGGAGTGGTAAGAAACCACATATGTCTTACATAAAGATTTGGGGTTGCGAGGTTTATGTGAAACGACAAATTTCAACTAAGCTTGAGCCCAAATCTGACAAATGCTTATTTGTGGGGTATCCTAAAGAAACAAGAGGGTATTACTTCTACAATCCTTCTGAGGGCAAAGTGTTTGTCGCTCGAACTGGAGTTTTCCTAGAAAGGGATTTTATTTCCAAAGGAACCAGTGGGAGAAAAGTAGAGCTTGAAGAAATTCAAGAATCACAAAGCATAGATACACCTATGGAGGAATTAGAGCAGGAAACACAAGAAGTTGTGGAAGCACAACCTGCTCAAGTAGAACAAGACCAGCGTAGGTCAAGCAGGATACGTCAACTACCTGAGAGATATGGATATCTCATAACTGATCAAGGTGATGTATTACTCATGGATCAAGATGAGCCTGTGACCTACCAAGAGGCCATAACTGGTCCCGAGTCTGAGAAGTGGCTAGAAGCCATGAAATCTGAAATGGATTCCATGTACACAAACCAAGTTTGGACCTTGGTAGAGCCTCCTGTAGGAGTTAACCCTATAGGATGCAAGTGGGTCTTCAAAAAGAAGACTGACATGGATGGTAGGGTACATACCTATAAGGCAAGACTGGTTGCAAAAGGATATAAACAAATTCATGGGATTGACTATGATGAAACCTTTTCACTAGTTGCAATGCTTAAATCTGTTCGGATTTTACTTGCTATCGCTGCATATCATGATTATGAAATATGGCAGATGGATGTCAAAACTGCTTTCCTTAATGGAAATCTCCTTGAGGATGTGTACATGACACAGCCTGAAGGATTTGACATACCAGAGGAAGCCCAAAAGATATGTAAGTTACAAAGATCAATCTATGGATTGAAGCAAGCTTCCAGAAGTTGGAATCTTCGTTTTGATGAAACAGTAAAACAATATGGATTCATCAAGAACGAAGATGAGCCATGTGTCTACAAGAAGGTTAGTGGGAGCATGATCGTTTTCCTGGTATTATATGTAGATGACATATTACTCATTGGAAACGATATCCCTACCCTACAACAAGTAAAGTCGTGGTTGGGGAAATGCTTTTCTATGAAGGACCTAGGTGAAGCAGCCTATATATTAGGAATCAGAATCTATAGAGATAGATCACAAAAACTGCTTGGCCTAAGTCAGAGTACATACATAGACAAAGTGTTAAGACGCTTTAATATGCATGATTCCAAGAAAGGATTCATACCTATGCAACATGGCCTGTGTCTATCAAAAACACAATCCCCTTTAACTAAGGAAGAAAGGGATCGCATGAATAAGATTCCATATGCATCTGCAATAGGATCTATTATGTATGCCATGTTATGTACTCGACCATATGTCTCGTATGTTTTAAGTGCAACGAGTAGGTACCAATCTGATCCTGGTGATGCTCACTGGGTGGCTGTCAAGAATATCCTTAAGTATTTAAGAAGGACTAAGGACTCATTCTTGATATATGGAGGTCAGGAAGAGTTGGCTGTAATTGGATACACCGATGCTAGCTTCCAGACAGATAAGGATGACTTTAGATCGCAATCTGGTTATGTGTTTTGCTTAAACGGTGGCGCTGTGAGCTGGAAAAGTTCAAAGCAAGATACAGTTGCTGATTCTACAACCGAGGCCGAGTATATTGCTGCCTCAAGTGCAGCAAAGGAAGCTGTTTGGATCAAAAAGTTCGTTAGTGAACTTGGCATAGTTCCTAGCATTGTGGATCCCATTGGTCTCTACTGTGATAACAATGGTGCTATCGCACAATCCAAGGAGCCTAGATCTCACCAACGATCTAAACACATACTTAGGCGTTATCATCTCATTCGAGAGATAATAGATAGAGGAGATGTGAAAATATGCAGAGTACCTACACTTGACAATATTGCTGACCCACTGACAAAGCCTCTTGCGCAGCAGAAGCATGATGGCCATACTAGATCTATGGGTATTAAGGGGATGCCTGATTGGCTCTAGTGCTAGTGGGAGATTGTTGGTGTAAGCCCTAGAGGCCAATACTTTTGGTACTTGTATCGAATTATTTATTAATAATAAAAGGCTTTTTCTTTATTACGTTTGTTTAATAAAGTCCCTAGAATAGCTAGTCTGTTTAATGTATCAAGTATGACTTAATCATGAGATCACATTAAACATAAGGACACTATTCTTAAAGTATCCGTAGTCGAGCTTTAGTGTGAAGTGGGATAACATTAAAGCATTAAGACTATTATGTTTGTAGACTGATGATCACATCTCATGGATCATGGATAAAGAGTTATCAAGTCTTAAACATAGGTATGAATATTAAGAGTAATATTTATACCGGATTGACCCGCTATGAGAATACTATATAGAAAGTTATGCAAAGTGTCATAAGTTATTCTCATGGTGATAATAGTGTATTCCACTCTTCGACCTGAAACCACTATGGATCCTAGATGTAGAGTCGAGTGCTTTATTACTGATCAAACGTTGTCCGTAACTGGATAACCATAAAGACAGTTGATGGGTACTCCACGAAGCATGCTGAGGGACATGAGTGACCTAGATGTAATTTGCCCATCCTGCATAACAGGATAAATGTCTATGGGCCCAATATTGAACTGGACAAGGATGACACGGTTTATGCCTTGTGTTCAATATAGACATAAGGGCAAAAGGGTAATTATACACATAAGTATTATCACAGAAGGAATTGTCAGATCACATGACATTTTCGTGTCTTGGGTAGTAGTGATGTGTTGCTAGATACCGCTCACTGTTTATTATATTAAATGCGTGATTTAATATAATTGCCAACGTCACGAAAACCTACAGGGTCACACACAAAGGACGGATTGATGAGAGATAGAGTAACTAAGGAATACCGTAAGGTACGGTGCCCTTAAGTGAATTATAGAACATCGTAAGGTACGGTGTACTTGAGTAGAATACAAAATATGGTAAGGTACCATGGGCTTAAGTGATTTTGGGCATATTATAAGATATGGGCCAAAATACACTTAAGTGGGCTTTTAGCTTGAAGCCCACACAAGTGGTTCTATAAATAGAACCCTTGTGCAGAAGCATTGATGGCGGTTGCATTCTTTTCGTTTTCACTCTCTCTCTCTCTCTCTCACTCAAAGCCTTCATTCGTACCAGCTAGCACTGAGATTGAAGGAACCCGTTCGTGTGGACTGAGTAGAGACGTTGTCATCGTTCAATGTTCGTGATCGCTCCGTGGATCTGCATCAAAGGTTTTGATTGTCACAAGAGATCTGCACCAAAGGTTTCAGTCGTCACAAGAGGTAAATATTCTATCACTGATCATGACCATTCGTAAGGATCTCTAAAGGAGAAAAAATTTAATTTCCGTTGCGTTTTGGACCGCAATTCTCCTTCACCATCTTCCTCATTTCTCCCGCTATGATTGATGTTACATCCACAGATTTTTCAATCATAATGTAGTATAGTAAACACCCTATATCCAGAGGGATCGTGGTGGTGTGGCTCCTTGGCCGAATATTGCTCAACAGCAGCACCAGAAATGCCCTTGCTTCCAGATTTAGATTTTCCCTTTTCCAAGACTTCGGAAGTCCTTGATCATTTAGGTCAAATGATTTTCCTCTAAGGCACAGGGTAGCATTCACCGCTTGAAGATCCCACACATTAGCCAATTCCTGGGTACGATACTCGCACCGCTCGTTCTCTCCCAGGGTTAGAGGATTACCAAGATATGAGTTAATGGTATCTCTCCCAAAAGAAATGATCATGCCTCTTACCCTTGTTTGGTAGTTGAAAGCTACCCTCTTCTTGATGCATGGCGTTTGCATAAAACTCCCGAACAATATCATAGTTGATTGTCGCTTCTGGTTCACAAAGTTTCGTCCACCTTTGTCTCTCAAAATTTGAAACCACGTTCCGATAAGTCCCACCCGGTAATAAATGGATGAACCTTTCCGGCTGGATGGTTCTCTTGATAAGGTTTTCGAATCGTTCCTCGTGTTCGTCACTTGTGAACCTTCTTAATGAACGGGGTTGAACGGAAGCCGTGGTTTTGGTTCTCTTAGACATCTGCAATAATCATCAGAACAACCACACAACAAAACATGAAGAGAGTTAGCAATCAATCAGCATAAAAACATGGCCCTGGAATTTCCCAGTTCGCGGCGCGAAGGCCCGTTCGCGGCGCGAACCCTGTGAACCAGGAAATCTCCAGGAGCCTCCTAGGGTTCCAAAGATGTGAAGTTTGCTACTTCCAACGGTCATGGTCTCCAACTCTATCCTATTCCTAATCTAAATCAGACATGCAAAGTGATTTCAAGTGTCAATTTTCAAATTTATTCCAATCCCTAACCATACCTAAATGTGAACCCAAAAGGAAATGGATAAGAGGATATGAAAAACATAACATACCTTATTGAAGCACTTGATTCTTGTTAGCAAATGAAGATTTGGGAGTTGGGGAAGGAAGATTTTTAGCTTTTGGAAGTTTTGGGAGTGAGAGTGAAAACGAGGGAAACTTGTTGTTTTGAAAATGAATTGGAATGAACAAGAAAAAATAACCTAAACAGAACTTAAGTGGTTCTGCCACGCACTGTTCGCGGGGCGAACCTTGTTCGCAGCGCGAACTGAAGCTTTGCATTCAGTTCGCGGGGCGAATGATGGTCGCGGGGCGAATGATGGTCGCGGGGCGAATGATGGTCGCGGGGCGAATGGAAGAAAACAGAACCCAATTTCACAAAATTTAACACAGCAGAATTGAAAAAAATGTAAAATGCAGAGTTACAACGTTGGGTTGCCTCCCAACAAGCGCTTCATTTAACGTCGTTAGAGCTCGACGGTCCAATGATTAGCCCGGTCTAGATAAAGAAATGACACACACATCCCGATTTACGTCGCCACTATGGTAGACTTTGAGTCTTTGTCCATTTACAGTCTAGCTCTCTTGTGACTTTGGATCCTCGATCACAATGGCCCCATAGTTGCGCACCTCTTTGACAACGAACGGTCCTGACCACTTTGACTTCAGCTTACCCAGGAATAACTTCAACCTTGAGTTTAAAAGCAATACCATTTGTCCAACATGAAACTCCTTATGACGGACCTTTCCATCATGGTATGCCTTTACCTTTTCCTTGTAAATTTTATTCGAATGGTAAGCGTTGTTCCTTGATTCCTCCAATTCATGGAGTTGCCCTTTTCTTCTTTCCCCAGCTAAAGTGGAGTCGAAGTTCAAGAATTTGAGAGCCCATAATGCCCTATGCTCCATTTCCACTGGAAGATGACAAGTATTCCCATACACCATTTGAAACGGAGTTAGCCCAATAGGTGCTTTGTAGGCGGTACGATACGCCCACAAAGCTTCATCCAGTTTCAAGGACCAATCTTTTCTTGAATTCGAGACTGTTTTCTCAAGAATCCGCTTGACTTCTCGGTTTGAAACCTCCGTTTGACCATTCGCTTGTGGGTGGTAGGGAGTGGTCACCTTGTGCTTTACACCATAATGTTGCAAAACTTTTTCTAGAGGTGTATTGCAAAAGTGTGAGCCTCCATCACTTATCAACACCCTCGGCACACCAAAACATGAAAATATGTTTTTCTTTAAAAATTTGATCACTGTTTTGGCATCGGCCTTAGGTGAAGCAATTACTTCTACCCACTTCGAGACATAGTCAACGACCACTAGTATGTACTCATTTGAGAAAGAAGAGGGGAATGGGCCAACGAAATCAATACCCCGACAATCAAAAACTTCTACTTCTAGCATGTTGGTTAGAGGCATTTCGTCCCGTTTTCCTATTCCTCCACTCCGTTGGCATGTATCACAACTCTTCGCATGTTCATGTACATCTTTAAATAAAGATGGCCAATAAAAGCCCGATTGGAGCACTTTAGTGGCTGTTCTCAAACCGCTATAGTGACCTCCATACGGAGAGTTGTGACAATGCCAAAGGATGTCTCTTGACTCCTCACTTGTTACACACCTTCTCAAAATATTGTCTACACCCACTTTAAACAGATACGGATCATCCCAAACATAATATTTTGCATCCGCCAAGAATTTCCTTCTTTGATTGCAAGTGAGGTCTTCCAGTGTTAAACCGGTTGCTTTGTAATTAGCAAAATCAGCAAACCAAGGTCTCACTTGAATCGCATACAGTTTTTCATCCGGAAATTCTTCTCTCACTTCCTCTTCTTTGTTTGTAATGTCCACATTGACCAACTGAGACAAATGATCCGCCACCAAGTTTTCGGAACCTTTTTTATCCCGGATTTCCAAATCAAACTCTTGCAATAAGAAAATCCAACGAATTAGTATTTGTTTGGAATCCGGCTTGGTTAGCAAATATTTGATCGCCGAGTGGTCAGTGTAGACTACAACTTTTGACCCAATCAAGTAAGCTCTAAACTTTTCCAATGCGTACACTATGGCTAGTAATTCTTTTTCAGTTGTTGCATAATTGACTTGTGCTTCATTTAACACTTTACTAGCATAGTGAATAGCATGAAAAACTTTATCTCTTCTTTGACCCAACACCGCACCAACCGCATAATCGCTAGCGTCACACATAAGTTCAAAATCAAGTTTCCAATTTGGTGCCACGATTATGGGTGCGGTGACTAAATTTTCTTTTAAATCAAGGAAAGCTTTGAGACATGACTCATCGAAAAGAAAATGTGTACCTTTATTGAGCAAGTTACTCAATGGCTTTGCTATCTTTGAAAAATCTTTAATGAATCTCCGGTAGAAACCGGCATGTCCGAGAAAGCTCCTTATTCCTTTTATATTTGTTGGAGGTGGTAGTTTCTCGATAACTTCCACCTTAGCTTTGTCAACCTCTAATCCTTCGGAGGAGATCTTGTGACCGAGTACAACACCTTCGGTGACCATGAAGTTGCATTTTTCCCAATTGAGCACTAAGTTGGTCTCTACGCATCTTCCCAAAACCATATCAAGATGTTTTAAGCATAAATCAAAAGATGATCCATACACAGAGAAATCATCCATGAACACCTCGATGCACTCTTCTATTAAGTTTGAGAATATAGCTTGCATACACCGTTGAAATGTGGTCGGTGCATTACATAACCCAAAAGGCATTCTTCGGTAAGCAAAGATGCCAAAAGGACATGTAAAAGTTGTCTTCTCATGATCCGCCGGATTGACCGAAATTTGGTTGTACCCCGAATACCCGTCCAAGAAACAGTAGAAATTTTTGCCGGCTAACCTCTCCAACATTTGGTCCATGAAAGGTAGTGGGAAGTGATCTTTCCTGGTAGCTTGGTTCAACCTTCGATAGTCAATACACATCCTCCACCCGGTTACCGTTCTTGTCGGAATCAACTCATTTTTATCATTCTTGATAACTGTCATGCCACCTTTCTTGGGAACTACTTGCACCGGACTCACCCATGCACTATCGGAGATAGGATAAATCATTCCGGCTTCCAAGAGTTTGACAACTTCTTTCCGAACTACTTTTTTCATTGATGGATTTAGATGCCTTTGAGGTTGTGCCACGGGTTTGAAATTCTCTTCCATCATGATCTTATGCATACAATAGGTCGGACTAATACCCTTCAAGTCGGATAACACCCACCCTATTGCACCTTCATTCGTTTTCAGCACTTGAATCAATTTGTATTCCTCTTTTATGGACAAGGTGTTGCTTATAATCACCGGTTTAGTACATTCGTCACCAAGGAACACATACTTCAAGTGTGAAGGAAGCATTTTCAACTCTAATTTTGGTTCTTCCGTTTTCTTCGTCGCATCCAAGTCCTCCTTTGTTTCTTCTTGATAAGTAAGCTCACCACAAGATTCTAACTCATGCAACATTGCTTCAATCTTTTTTTCCTCATTTTCGGTCAACACATTGTAGGCTCCGATAAGAGATATTTCTAGAGGATTAGAAATATGGACTTGGTTTGCGACCTCCACTACTTCCTCTTCGATTGCATCAATTCGAAAAGAATCATGCTTGTCATTTGGATGCTTCATAACTTCAAAAAGATTAAAGGTCACCTCTTCGTCTTGCACTCTCACCTTCATTAGTCCATCATCTATGTCAATCATCATCCGGGCTGTTTTCATGAATGGTCTTCCAAGAATTAGAGGAACATCACGATCCTCATCCATCTCTACTATCACGAAATCTACCGGAAACAAGAATTTGTCCACTTTCACTAACATGTCTTGAGCAATTCCATATGGTGAAGTGGTAGACTTGTCGGCTAGTTGTAAAGTCATCATTGTCGATTTGATCTCAACATTTCCCAATCTTTTAACAATGGAGAGGGGGATTAAATTAATGCTAGACCCCAATTCAATCAAACCATTACCAATGTATGTGCTTCCAATGGTCACCGGTAAAACGACTCGGCCTGGATCGGATTCCTTCCTTGGGAGAGTCTTTTGAATGATGGCACTACAACGTGCATCAAGTAAGATGGTTTCGTCTTCCACGTGTCTCCTTTTCTTTGTAAGAATGCCCTTCATGAACTTTGCGTACCGTGGCATTTGTTCTAATGCGTCGGCAAATGGAATATTGATTTGAAGTTGTTTGAATATGTCCATGAACCGTGCATAATGCCTAGCATTGTCCTTCTTTGATGGAGCATGTGGATAAGGTAGATGTTAGGTTGGAATGACGCTCACACCTTTCTCTCCTTTCTTCTTCTTTCTTGGTTCAGCATCCTTTTTCACCTCCAATTCAGGTTGTTCTTTTGCTGGCAAAACCTGCTCTTTTCGCGGCGCGAAGGGGGATCGCGGCGCGAACTGTAGAGTTCCAGCCACTTTCTCCCTTCCACCAACCATGTCCTCTTTTTCCAGCACCCCATCCGTATCATTCTCTACTGTAATTTCCTCACTTTTTACACTTGTCAACTCTTTACCGCTCCTCGTGACAATTGCTTTACAATGCTCCTTTGGATTGGTTTGAGTGTTAGCGGAAAAGGACGATCCTGCGTTTTGTTCCGACAGTTGCTTCACAAGTTGGCCTACTTGATTTTCTAGATTCTTAATTGCTGCTTCGTTACTCTTCTGATTTGCCATGGAAGCTTGCATGAATTGTTGAAGAGTGTCCTCTAGCTTGGAATTTCCTCCTTGAGAGTTTGGGTGTTGATAGGGACTTTGTTGCTAAAAATTTTGATTGTTGAACCTTGATGGTTGATAGCCTTGATTGTTTCTTGGTTGATAACCTTGATTGTTATGAGGTTGCCTTTGATAGCCCTGATTTTGATTGTTCACATAACTCACTTCTTCTAGTGGAGGACAAAAACCAGTAGGGTGATCCCCTTGACATAATTCACAACATGCTACTTGATGTCGAACTTGAGACCCTTGAATTTCTTTCATTTGCTGTGGAAGCTTGGCCATTTGTTGAGTGAGCAACTCCACTTGTTGAGAGAGTAGCTTGTTTTGAGAAAGAATGGCATCATTGGTATTCAACTCAAGAACTCCCGGTTTACGTTGTGAAGGGCTACAGTCATGTTGACTTTGACGATCATTGAGTGTCATCCGATCAATAATGACTTTAGCTTCTACAGCATTCTTTGACATAAGAGAGCCACCCGCGGTAGCATCCAAAAGTGTCTTGTGAGTTGATTGGAGCCCATTTAGAAAAATATGGATTTGAGTGAGCTCATCAAAACCATGACCCTTGCATTTTCTTAACATTGACTTGAATCTTTCCCAAGCCTCATTTAGAGACTCGTTGCTTCCTTGAGTGAATACCGCAATAGCCGTTTTAGCTTCCATGAATCGGGATTGAGGGAAATATCTTTCTAAGAACTTTTCTTCTAACAAATTACAATCCGTCATCACTCTAGGTGCTTGATCAAGGTACCACTCCTTTGCCTTTCCCACTAAGGAGTGTGGGAACATCCTTTTGAATAACGCCTCTTCACCCGTTTCATCAATTCCCGTAGAACCCGCAATCTCATAGAATTTGATGAGATGGGTATACGGATCTTCATGGTCCATTCCGGTGAATGGATTTGCATAGAGAAGTTGGAGGATTCTGGTCTTCATCTCCGTATTTCTTCCTCCACGGGCAAATTGAGCATTTCTTCTTGGACTATTAGCGGAAATTTCGGTACGATTATCATCCGCCATGTTTCCGTCACAAGCTTCTACAACCACTTCTTCGATTTGAACAAGTGCGAAAGTAGATGCTTCTTCTCTCCGGTTCCTCTCTTCGGTTAGTTTCCTTCTTCTTCGTGTTTTGCTATTGAGCTTCCGAAGTGTTCTTTCAATTTCGGGATCGAATTGAAAATGCTCCTCGGTAGCTTTTTCTCGCATGCACTAGAATCTACAAAACTAACAAACCAAGTGAAACACAAGAGGGATAATAATAAAAGTAACAAAACTTAAAACAATGAATTATTGCAATGCTTGTAATATCGAACACCAATCCCCGACAACGGCGCCAATTTGTTGAAAAGTATATCTTCGGCAAATATTTTTATATCGTATCCATAGAGATTGGTTGTTATTACCGTCGTTCTATAATCCAAATTGTAATAAGTTAGAAAGTAACAAAGTTGTTTTGTTTGGAAAGTTATCTTGTGAGTAAATGTCACTAAAAACAGTAAAATGGTTTTAATTAAATGTAAAAGCTTGGCAAGATTGGAGTTCACTATTCCAAATGCTTATGATTCCTTATGATAACTATATAGATTTAAGATTATTGATGATGTTCAAGTATCCTCTCAATGTCATTTATGTCTAAATGATATTGTGATAATCACTATATTGATCCTTAGACGATCTCTCCACCTAACTATCAATATAGCAATCTTTAATGGTTGATACCAATGAAGAGTAATGAACAAATCTATCTCTACAACTTATTCACTACTTGAAAATCTATTTTATGTCAAGACTCAAATAATCTCTTTCAACAACTACTCAAATCTGATTTTCAACTTAGGGCAAAAATAGCATTCAATACATCAACAATCTTTTATCATATATATGAATCAAATGGAATACATAAACAAATGAGAATAGCTACTACCTCCAATCTTGACAAAATGGGGTTTAGCTCCTCATCATCATTTTACAAAGCAAAATGCAATGGAAGAAAAAAAACTTTGTTTTTCTCTCTTACAAAATATATCTCTATCTGAATAATAATCAATGTTACAATGTTAGAATACATATCAATTTCCATTCTGAATTTCTAAAAGGGTTGACATTTCCTCATTTGATCATTTCCATCCAAAGCAGAAAAGCTATCCCAAGGCAGACACCAAAATGGCAAAAATAGCTAGTCATGAAAAACAACACCATTGGCCCAAAATCAGCTTGTTGGATTCGCAGCCTTCGCGGCGCGAAGGTGGTTCGCGGCGCGAATTGAAGCTATCTCAGCTTCCTTACTTTGCAAGCTTCATCCCAAGAATCTTCCAAGTGGTATCCTTCCAAGTTAGGCTTCCCAATTGCATTCAACACTTCTTTAAATTTATGATTGTGCATTCCAAAGCTCTCTTGCCCAAAAATTCTACAAAACTAACAAATATGTGAAATAACTATTCAAAACAAAATAAATTGAACCTAATTGCATTTATACAAAATAGTGAGAATAAAAGTGTGTAATTACATCAAAACTTGGTAAAAGGGACCAATAAAATGATGTAAAAAGTAGTACTAATTGGTCCCTAACAACCATATGCTATCAAATGAAATGATAATCATTTAATGCAATAGCTGTTCAGAATCAAGAAGACAAACCAATAAGGTTGCTTCTGATCAGAACCTTTCTGATTCATGGAACTTCCTCGCTTCAGAAAGCTCATGTTTTAGAATCAACAAATAAATTCTCAGAATCTAATTAAGAGTTCTTGAAGTTTAACATTCTAAAATTCATCTTTTCATTCTGGACAAAAGTCCATAAATAAGTTTTTCAGAATGAAAACGAATATATCTTTAGCAAGAGGTTTTGTAAAGATATCAACCCATTGATGGTTTGTATGAATAAATTTTAAGTGAAGAACACCCTTCTGAACATAGTCACGTAAAAAGTGATGTTTAATTTCAATATGCTTAGCCCTAGAATGCAAGATAGGATTCTTAGAAAAATAAATAGCAGAAGTATTATCATGGAGAATAGGAATGTTACTCTCAAATATCTAATAATCTTCTAACTGACTCTTCATCCAGAGTATCTGAGTGTTGCATCCAGAAGTTGCGATATACTCAACTTCGGCTATTGAAAATGCAATTGTTGATTGTCTCTTGCTGAACCACGAGATCAGTTTGTCTCCCAGAAATTGACAACTTCCAGAAGTACTTTTCCTTTCTATTTTTCCTCCATCATTGAAGCTAGCGGAAATACTCTAACACATCGCACACTCGAACATACAATAGAGTCGCCATCGAACTTTATTTATTCCCAAACAAAGGGAAAACATCGATAAAACCTGAGGGAAAGAGATATTTGGTTAAGGAAGTCGGTTATGCAAGGGAAATGTATTAGCACCCTTAACATCTGTTGTACTCAATGGGAACTGTTTTTATTGTTCTTGCTCGGATGGGTGTTGCATCTAAAGATTACTCGCGAAAGAATAAGGGGAAAAAATAGATAGGGTGCTCGAAGAGGATTGGGGCTCTCATGCCTACGTATCCTTATAGTGCAATAAAGAATTCAGAGCTCTGTAGTTCATAGAACTAATGGTGGAAGGTGAAAAGAAGTTGTGATAATAAATATGGTTTGAACCAAAGGATAATATGGTTTGACTCCAACAAGGGATGAAATCTGAACCCAAGAGTAAAATTGGAATTAACCAATATGTGGGTAGCCTGAAGCATTCGCCACTATATGGTACAACCGAAAAGAAGGGTATTTCCTGTATATAGTTGCAAGGTAAGTAAGAAGGTGTTTGTCTAAGCAACGGGAGGACTAACAAGACAAACAAAACGACTCTTGGTTCAGAGGAAGGCATTGTATATTTGCCCAAAATTATATGTGGAACTCAAAGAAGAATTGTATTTGTTTCAAAGATAACAATATGTCACGTGGAGAGTAGATATTGAATGGAGGCCGTGATTAATGATCCATTGAGGAAAGAATGATTTATGTGAAATGGTGTTTCACTGTTAAAGTGTTGAATGATTGATGCTTGCTTGAATAACACTTGTCAATTGTATGATTCAAAATGCACTAAAACCTTGAGCAACTGGGTCATTTATCCCGTACCCAAAGATATTCTAGACAAGGATAGGAATTCTCCACTCTCATCATTCTTTTTTACTTAAGGCTCATGGCGTACAACTTGAATCATAATTGACATATTGATGATAGGAGATCCTGATTGTTGATTATAATGATGCAATGTTGGTTGTTGTATAAGAAGACTTGACAATCATTTGATCCAAATTATGCTAAAGTCTATAAATATAGGTGAACACGATAAGCAACTGGGTCATTTGTCTCGTACCCAAAGATATCCAGAATGAGTTAATGGAATTCATCGCTCTCATTCATTCTCTATTTCTTATGGCCCGTGCCACATAATCTAAATTATGATTGACAAGTGTTGATTGTAACACCCCGATAAAAATAAGATAATTATTTAGATTAAGTTAATAATATATTTATTAATTTAATTAAATAATTGGATTATTATTGGAATTATTATTATTATTGGAATAATATAAATTGGAATAATAAAGTTGGAATATATATATAAGTTGGAAATAAGAAAAAGAGTTTCATTTGGTAAAGAGAGTTTTCACGTGAAAACAGAGAAGCGGCTGAAAAGTGGAGAAAGGGCAAGAGGAAGAGCAAGAGAGCAAAGGTTTAAGAAAGGAAAAGCTCGAAGCTAAAGGATTTGCCGGATTAACTCAGGTAAGGGGGGTTTATCGTCGTTTAATGGGTATTATGGGTTAACATGTAATGGGTAGTGATAAGCCATTGAATTGACCCTAATTGGGATGATAAGTGCTGAAAAATTGTGATGAATAAGTTATGTTAAAGCTGTAATTGAATCTATATTTGGGTGAGTTGTGATTTTCTGGACGTGTAGCTTTTTACGGAATTGGAATCGGAGGTCCGGAAGTCCTCCAACGGCGGAAAATGCGGAGAATTCTGCATTCTGCTTCGTGTTAGCGCAGGGACAGCTTTCTGTCTTGCGTTAACCGGTTAACCCAGGGTGTTAACCGGTTAACACTGTTGTGATTTATGAAAATTTGCTGTTCTGTTTGCGTTAACCGGTTAACCCAGGGCGTTAACCGGTTAACACTGTTGTAAATGGCCAGAAAGCGTGTTCTGTGTTGCGTTAACCGGTTAACCCAGGGCGTTAACTGGTTAACACTGTTGGAAATTGGAAAAATGGATATTTTAATGTTGTGAACATAATTGGTGATTGGCCTATATCGGTGTGTGATATAGTAGGGATTATTTCCCGTTGTTTTGAGTAGGATAGGTATTAGTAGAGTGTGCTAATACTGTGATTGAATTATTTGGCATGACATGATATGATTATGTGATAAATATGCTGATGATGTGTGAAAATATGCATAATGTTGTGAATGTATATATTATGTATGTAATTGTGGATGGACTGTTTTATGGCTTAGAGTGTGAGCATATGTCCATTGTGGATTGTTGTTGATGTTGCATGCTAGGTGATTTGGCATAGCATACTGTGGCCTTTATGGTGGTAGCTAATTCCCATGGTGAGGAATTAGTGATGTTAGTCATTTTGGACTGTTGTTGATGTTTGCATGCTAGGTGATTTAGCGTGCATAGCATGGCCCTTGGGGTGGTAGCTAATTCCCATGGTGAGGAATTAGTGATGTGAGTCACTAGGTCTCAAATGAGTGGGACTAGTGAGCTTGGTAGCCGTACCTGGATTTGGTCGGTGAAGTTGAACTATATGTTCACGAATAGTCGGTACCGCATGCATGGAGTCTCATTGCATAATGTATGTATGGCGTATAATATGAATGGATGTATTCCAATATTATACGTGTGTTTTGTGGTTGTGTTGAGTATGTGTATGATTATGAGTTGATGTTGTCGTTGCTGAAGTTGTGATATGATTAGGGTGATGAAATGTGTTATTTACTTAACATTACATGATATTTTATAATGCTTATTATATCGATTGAGGAACTCACCCTTACAACTATTTTTTAGGTAACGAGTAGTGATTGAGTAGGAGCTAGTACTTGGAGTCTAGTGTAGTTCCTTAGTGGGTCATGCTCTGGTAGATGTAACATCGGGACGGGATGTTTTTAATTGTTTTATTGTTGGTTGTTGAACCAGTTTACATGTAATGTGTTACATGTTTTGTATGATTGATTTGATCTCTATCCGCTGCGTATTGTGCAATGCTTTATGTTTTGAATTAAATAAAGAGCATGACAGTTATTTTGGTGAATGGTGTGAAGTGTTTGTGTGACACCCTTAATTGCATATCTACTCTGATATATATTTGTTGTTTTAAATTAAATATTTGGGGTATTTTAGAAGGGTTTTACATTAGTGGTATCAGAACATAGTCGGTCGAGTCGAGTCGTAATTATTCTGTTTCCCCTGTACGGGATAGGTGTTGTGTAACCCTATCAGTACTTATTGTTTTAGCTTGTTGGGTTTTCAGAAGAGAGATGGCTGGAAGAGGTAGAGACGATGCTGCGATTGCTGAGGCTCTGGGTATGCTAGCTGGAGTACTTGGAGGGAATCCGAATGTTGTGGGAATGGGAGCTGCTCGTCAACTGAGTGAGTTCCAGAAGAACAATCCTCCAATGTTCAAGGGAGCATACGATCCAGATGGTGCCCAGAAGTGGTTGAAGGAGATAGAGAGGATCTTCCGAGTGACGGAGTGTGCCGATAACCAGAAGGTCAGGTTCGGTACGCATATGCTGTCAGAGGAAGCGGATGATTGGTGGGTTGCTACCCGCACTGAGTTGGAAGTTGCTGGGAATGCTGAGATCACTTGGGCAGTGCTCAGAGAGAGATTTCTGAGGAAGTACTTTCCAGAGGATGTCAGAGGAAAGAAAGAGATAGAGTTCTTAGAATTGAAGCAGGGCAACCGGTCTGTTACTGAGTATGCTGCTAAGTTCACAGAGTTGTCGAAGTATTACACTCCCTATGATGAGGCTGCTGGAGAATTTTCAAAATGTGTGAAATTTGAGAACGGGTTACGTCCCGAGATCAAGCAGGCTATTGGGTATCAGCGGATTAGAGTGTTTTCTGACTTGGTTGACTGTTGCAGGATTTTTGAACAGGATACCAAGGCTAGAGCAGAGAACTATCAGCAAAGGGTTGATAGGAAAGGCAAGAATCAGAATGATCGGGGGAAACCGTATGCAGCTGGCAAAGGTTTCCAGAGACAGAGTGGGATGAGGAGACCTAGTGGGGGAGACTCCAGTGCCCCTGCTAAGTGTTTCAGATGTGGTCAGGCTGGACATCGTTTCCATGAGTGTACCAGTAATGAGAAGAAGTGTTTCAAGTGTGGAAAAGGTGGTCACTTGGCTGCAGAGTGCCGGTTGAAGACTGTGACTTGTTTCAACTGTGGAGAGGTGGGTCATATCAGTCCACAGTGTCCTAAGCCGAAGAAAGAGAACCAGTTGGGAGGCAAGGTCTTTGCTTTATCGGGTTCTGAGACTTCTGCAGATGATCGTTTGATCCGAGGTACGTGTTATATTAATGGCTTTCCTCTTGTAGCTATTATTGACACAGGTGCGACTCATTCCTTTATATCTTTGGATTGTGCTGTGAAACTTAAATTAGAGATATCTGAGATGCATGGAAGTATGGTGATTGATACTCCTACGAAGGGTTCAGTGACTACTACTTCAGTTTGTTTAAATTGTCCCTTGAGCATTTTTGGTAGAGACTTTGGGATGGACCTTGTGTGTCTTCCACTAGTGCAGATTGATGTTATCCTAGGTATGAACTGGTTGGTGTTTAACCGAGTTTATATCAACTGTTTTGATAAGACTGTGATCTTTCCTGAGATTGAGGAAGGAGAGAGTTTGGTTCTATCAGCAAGGCAGGTGAATGAGGCAGTAGCAGATGGGGCGGAGTTGTTTATGCTGTTAGCGACTTTGGAGGCTAAAGATAAACTAGTGATTTGTGATCTAGCCGTGGTGTGTGATTTTCCTGATGTGTTTCCTGAAGAAGTGAATGAATTACCGCCGGAGCGTGAAGTTGAGTTCTCGATTGATTTGGTACCTGGTACTAGGCCGATATCGATGGCTCCGTACCGTATGTCTGCTGTTGAGTTAGCTGAATTGAAAAGTCAGCTGGAAGATCTGTTGGATAAGAAATTTATTCGTCCGAGTGTGTCACCGTGGGGTGCACCAGTGTTATTGGTTAAGAAGAAAGAAGGTACTATGAGGTTGTGTGTGGACTACAGGCAACTGAACAAAGTGACGATCAAGAATCGGTATCCTTTGCCAAGGATTGATGATTTGATGGATCAGTTGGTTGGTGCGAGTGTGTTCAGCAAAATAGATTTGAGATCGGGGTATCATCAGATACGTGTGAAAACTGAGGATATTCAGAAGACTGCTTTCAGAACAAGGTATGGACATTATGGGTATTCTGTAATGCCTTTTGGTGTGACTAATGCGCCTGGAGTATTTATGGAGTATATGAATAGGATTTTCCATCCGTACCTAGACAAGTTTGTTGTGGTATTTATTGACGATATTTTGGTGTATTCGAAATCTGAAGAAGAGCATGCTGAACATTTGAGAGTGGTTTTAGGAGTTCTACGAGAAAAGAAGTTGTTTGCTAAACTATCCAAGTGTGAATTTTGGTTAGAAGAGGTTAGTTTTCTTGGTCATGTGATTTCAAGAGGTGGTGTTGCTGTTGATCCTTCTAAGATAGAAGCGGTATCTAAGTGGGAAGCTCCGAAGTCAGTTTCTGAGATTCGAAGTTTCCTTGGTTTGACTGGTTATTATAGGAAGTTTATTGAGGGATTTTCTAAGTTGGCGTTACCGTTGACGATGTTGACTAGAAAGGGGCAGGCGTTTGTTTGGGACTCAAAATGTGAAGAAGGTTTCCAAGAGTTGAAGAGAAGGTTAACTACTGCTCCTATTCTGATATTACCAAGTCCGTCGGAACCATTTGAGGTTTACTGTGATGCTTCATTATTGGGTTTGGGTGGTGTGTTGATGCAGAGTAAGCAGGTTGTAGCTTATGCTTCGAGACAACTGAAGGTTCATGAGAGGAACTATCCGACACACGATTTAGAGTTGGCAGTTGTGGTGTTTGTTCTGAAGTTATGGAGGCATTACTTGTACGGGTCAAGATTTGAGGTTTTCAGTGACCATAAAAGTTTAAAGTATTTGTTTGATCAGAAAGAGCTGAATATGAGACAGAGGAGATGGTTAGAATTTCTGAAGGATTATGACTTTGGTTTGAATTACCATCCGGGTAAAGCAAACGTAGTGGCTGATGCATTGAGTCGGAAATCATTGCATATGTCTATGTTAATGGTTAGGGAATTGGATTTAATTGAGCAGTTTAGAGACTTGAGTTTGGTGTGTGAGAGTACTCACAATAGTGTTAAATTGGGAATGTTGAAGTTAACGAGTGGCATTCTGGATGAGATTCGAGAGGGTCAGAAATCCGATGTGCTTTTGGTTGATAAGTTGACTCTAGTGAATCAAGGTCAAGGTGGTGAATTCAGAGTTGATGAGAATGGTGTTTTGAAATTTGGTAATCGGGTGTGTATTCCGGATGTTATCGAACTTAAGAAGAGTATTCTTAAGGAAGGACATCGTAGTGGCCTGAGTATTCATCCTGGAGCTACAAAGATGTATCATGATTTGAAAAAGTTATTTTGGTGGCCGGGAATGAAAAGAGAAATTGTGAGTTTTGTTTATTCTTGTTTGACTTGTCAGAAGTCAAAGATTGAGCATCAGAAGCCGTCTGGGCTAATGCAACCGTTGGTTATTCCAGAGTGGAAGTGGGATAGTATCAGTATGGATTTTGTTTCTGGTTTACCGAGGACAATTAAGAATTTTGAAGCTATTTGGGTGATTGTTGACAGATTGACAAAATCGGCTCATTTCATTCCGATCAGAATGGATTATCCGTTAGAGAAATTAGCTGAGTTGTATATTGAGAAAATTGTAAGTTTGCATGGTATTCCGTCGAGTATTGTTTCGGACAGAGATCCTAGATTTACATCGAAGTTCTGGGAAGGTTTGCAGAGGGCTTTGGGAACTAAGCTGAGATTGAGTTCTGCATATCATCCGCAGACTGATGGTCAGACTGAGAGGACGATTCAGTCACTAGAGGATCTTTTGAGGGCTTGTGTTTTGGAAAAGGGAGGTGCTTGGGATTGTTATTTACCTTTGATTGAGTTTACCTACAACAATAGTTTTCATTCGAGCATTGGTATGACACCGTTTGAAGCTTTGTATGGTAGGAGATGTCGGACACCTTTATGTTGGTATGAGTCCGGTGAGAGTGCTGTGGTTGGACCGGAGATTGTTCAACAAACTACGGAAAAGATTAAGATGATTCAGGAGAAGATGAGGATTGCTCAGAGTCGTCAGAAGAGTTATCATGACAAGAGGAGGAAGTCACTTGAGTTTCAAGAGGGAGATCATGTGTTTCTTCGTGTTACTCCGATAACTGGGGTTGGTCGAGCTTTGAAGTCGAAGAAGTTGACGCCTCGATTTATTGGTCCTTATCAGATTTTGGAGAGGATAGGGGAGGTAGCCTATCGTATCGCTTTACCGCTGTCACTTGCGAATTTGCATGAGGTTTTTCATGTGTCTCAGTTGAGGAGGTACATTCCTGATCCGTCGCATGTAGTCCAAGTAGATGATGTACAGGTGAGAGATAACCTGACTGTTGAAACATCACCTATGAGGATCGAGGATCGAGAGTTGAAGCAGTTGCGGGGTAAAGAGATTGCTTTGGTAAAGGTAGCTTGGGGAGGACCAGCAGGTGGCAATGTGACTTGGGAACTTGAGAGTCAGATGAAGGAGTCTTATCCAGAGTTATTCGCTTGAGGTATGTTTTCGAGGACGAAAACTCTTTTAGTGGGGGAGAGTTGTAACACCCCGATAAAAATAAGATAATTATTTAAATTAAGTTAATAATATATTTATTAATTTAATTAAATAATTGGATTATTATTGGAATTATTATTATTATTGGAATAATATAAATTGGAATAATAAAGTTGGAATATATATATAAGTTGGAAATAAGAAAAAGAGTTTCATTTGATAAAGATAGTTTTCACGTGAAAACAGAGAAGCGGCTGAAAAGTGGAGAAAGGGCAAGAGGAAGAGCAAGAGAGCAAAGGTTGAAGAAAGGAAAAGCTCGAAGCTAAAGGATTTGCCGGATTAACTCAGGTAAGGGGGGTTTATCGTCGTTTAATGGGTATTATGGGTTAACATGTAATTGGTAGTGATAAGCCATTGACTTGACCCTAATTGGGATGATAAGTGCTGAAAAATTGTGATGAATAAGTTATGTTAAAGCTGTAATTGAATCTATATTTGGGTGAGTTGTGATTTTCTGGACGTGTAGCTTTTTACGGAATTGGAATCGGAGGTCCGGAAGTCCTCCAACGGCGGAAAATGCGGAGAATTCTGCATTCTGCTTCGTGTTAGCGCAGGGACAGCTTTCTGTCTTGCGTTAACCGGTTAACCCAGGGTGTTAACCGGTTAACACTGTTGTGATTTATGAAAATTTGTTGTTCTGTTTGCGTTAACCGGTTAACCCAGGGCGTTAACCGGTTAACACTGTTGTAAATGGCCAGAAAGCGTGTTCTGTGTTGCGTTAACCGGTTAACCCAGGGCGTTAACCGGTTAACACTGTTGGAAATTGGAAAAATGGATATTTTAATGTTGTGAACATAATTGGTGATTGGCCTATATCGGTGTGTGATATAGTAGGGATTATTTCCCGTTGTTTTGAGTAGGATAGTTATTAGTAGAGTGTGCTAATACTGTGATTGAATTATTTGGCATGACATGATATGATTATGTGATAAATATGCTGATGATGTGTGAAAATATGCATAATGTTGTGAATGTATATATTATGTATGTAATTGTGGATGGACTGTTTTATGGCTTAGAGTGTGAGCATATGTCCATTGTGGATTGTTGTTGATGTTGCATGCTAGGTGATTTGGCATAGCATACTGTGGCCTTTATGGTGGTAGCTAATTCCCATGGTGAGGAATTAGTGATGTTAGTCATTTTGGACTGTTGTTGATGTTTGCATGCTAGGTGATTTAGCGTGCATAGCATGGCCCTTGGGGTGGTAGCTAATTCCCATGGTGAGGAATTAGTGATGTGAGTCACTAGGTCTCAAATGAGTGGGACTAGTGAGCTTGGTAGCCGTATCTGGATTTGGTCGGTGAAGTTGAACTATATGTTCACGAATAGTCGGTACCGCATGCATGGAGTCTCATTGCATAATGTATGTATGGCGTATAATATGAATGGATGTATTCCAATATTATACGTGTGTTTTGTGGTTGTGTTGAGTATGTGTATGATTATGAGTTGATGTTGTCGTTGCTGAAGTTGTGATATGATTAGGGTGATGAAATGTGTTATTTACTTAACATTACATGATATTTTATAATGCTTATTATATCGATTGAGGAACTCACCCTTACAACTATTTTTCAGGTAACGAGCAGTGATTGAGTAGGAGCTAGTACTTGGAGTCTAGTGTAGTTCCTTAGTGGGTCATGCTCTGGTAGATGTAACATCGGGACGGGATGTTTTTAATTGTTTTATTGTTGGTTGTTGAACCAGTTTACATGTAATGTGTTACATGTTTTGTATGATTGATTTGATCTCTATCCGCTGCGTATTGTGCAATGCTTTATGTTTTGAATTAAATAAAGAGCATGACAGTTATTTTGGTGAATGGTGTGAAGTGTTTGTGTGACACCCTTAATTGCATATCTACTCTGATATATATTTGTTGTTTTAAATTAAATATTTGGGGTATTTTAGAAGGGTGTTACATTGATACCTTTGATGTGTTTGAAAAGTAATCCACTTTGTTATCTATGCTTGATTGGTGTTGACTTTGAAGTCTTGATCTTGCATTTGAACCTTGAGGGCTTGAGCTCTTGAGATTCAGCATATCCAATACAACTTAAGCATAATGGACTTGTCATATAAAGTGATCAAGGGTCTTTTGATCACTTGAATAGGCTTGCGAATTACAACATAAAATAAAGGATTTGGTTGACCAAAGTGACCTTTGGTCAACACTAATCAATGGGATTCAGAGAAATTAGCTTGGCTATTTACAACCCTAAAATGAATTAATCAATGAAACCCTAAGTTAAGGGATCATGCATTAAAAATCAGAATTTCTACCTAGTGGCAAAATGGTCAATATGTCAAAAATGAATTAATTAGGAAAATAGTTTTTGAAAATCAATATCTGATCAAAACCAATTAAGCCTAATTATCTAATTATACAAAAAAAACTAAGTATTCTAATTATTCTAAAATAGCCTAATTAAGATTTAAAATTAATTAAATTCTAAAAAATATAATTAAGACTTAAACTTCTATTTATCCTAAAAAGAACATTCTAATTAACCTAATTAAACATGACTAATCCTAATTAATCATAATGTTAATTAATTAATTAACTTAAAAACAACAAAATGGGCTCACAAATGATCTAGGCCTAAGAATAGGTTTTTTGGCCAAAAACGCTTGGGCCTGGTTCAAGACCCAGCATTGGATTGATGAACCAGAGGGGGGGGCATGAATCATGAATGGAGTGCAGATAGGGAGTTGCATGGGCTTCAAGCCCAAACTTCTCCTGGACAAAACCGAGCTCACTCCAGGTTAACATTAAACACAAAATTGCTTAATAACATGAAACAAACCCCTCGTCGATTCCTTCATAATTAATCACCATGTTCGATTCCACGTTTTCATTCTCAAACCTAGAGCCAACATCATCCGAGTTCCAAATCGAAATCCGCCTTGATGCATCTGAGACTTCAATTGTACTTCAATTGCGTTCAACCTTGCGTATTCCACTTTGAAATCGGAATGAAGAAAGGACGAAGAACCAAGCCCCGAGGTCCATTCAGTCTCCGAAATCAGAATCAACATCCAATTCGGTTCCTTATTATTCACACGTAGAATTAAACAGAACGGAATTAGAATCAAGAAAACTTACCAGATTTGAAGCTTCAAGTATAAACAGGTATTCAATCTCTTATAGTCTTCTTTGATTCAATGCCTTCCTCTTCTTCTTCTTCTTCACCGCACGTGTATCATGTGAGAGTGAAGGATTGAGAGAGCTTCAGAGAGGTTGAGGAAGAGTGAGGCAATGGTGATAGAGAATGAGAGTGAAGAAGGTTCGTGTGTGGTTCGTTCTGAGATTTGTGTAGAATCAGCTGACTCTGAAAATGCATTGTGGAGTTCTATTTTATAAAGTTCAAAGTTATTAGGAATTTAATTGAAATTCGCAGTGAAATCTATCTCAAATTCATTAGTTAGTTAGAAATTCAGATTCAGTTAGGATTAAATTTGGTGTGAACTCAGAGTGAATTTATCTTGAATTTAATGTCATTTGCACTTCCTACTTATAGTGAGAATAGAAATGTCAGTTTCAAGTTATGTTGTTTTGGATTCAAAATGGTTGGCTTTGTAAATGAATTGCAGTGGTTCTATTTTTTCCCTGTTAGAAGAATTATGCAGCTTGATATGGTTTTGGATTTTCTACCAAATTCTGTTAGCAGTTAATTGAGTTTTTGCAGGATGTTAGAGTTAGTTTAGGAGTGAGTTATGTTAGTGAGTTAATGGTTGTTAATTGGAATCCTTCTTGTGCATTAGTTAAATGCTAATTCCCTTTGTTTTTGGATGCAAAATTTGTTGTGCCTAATTGCAATCGGTTCAGATGTGGTATTAACACCTTGTCATTGTGTGCGTTCTTTAGCTTCAGGTTCTGATTTTGAGCACTTGAAATTGCTTGCTACAACTATGCTCTTGGACTAAAACATGGTGTGATGGCCTTGCTCATGGTGGATCACAGCTTGGATGATGGAATGATGTTGTTTGGGACTTTAGTTACCTTGCCAAAGTGATGGTCCAAGTGATCATGAAGTATCTTATGCAAAATGCATGAAATTTAGTATTAGGAGCATGTTATGTAGCATAAAAGATAGTGTAGGATTAAGACCCTCTTTGTATGAATAACATGTAAATTACACATTTAGTATCAATGCCAATTCCCATAGATGAGTGCTAACAATGTATTAATATGGATGTAGCGGTAAATTCGAGACCATCAAGCTATGAATAAACTTGACGTCAAAATAAACCAGATTCGTCACCGCGCTTTTATTGTTTCCAAAAGAAAAGGGAAAAGTACGAACAAAAACCCAAAGATAAGAAGTTTTCAAATCAAAACTAATAAAATGCCAGAGATTACAGGTAAGGGGGTTGGTTACACAAAGGGAAGTTGTTAGCACCCAAAGTGTCGTAGGTACTCCTAGGGAGCCCTTTTTTATGTGCGTATGTGTTTTTGGTATAAAAGATATTTAAGAAAACTAGAGTGTGGGGATGGGAAAAGAATTCATTGATTATATTTTTGTGTTTGACTAGACCTTCGGACTTGTGCCTATGTACCAACATAAAAATGAGGGATCAAAACCTCGTAGTTTGTGGTATCAATTTCAAAATGAATGGATTGGGTTTAATCAAAAGTTGAATGAAAAGTAACCCAAAGGGTCCAAAAGTTTGAATGAGTGTTAAAGTTATGCGAAAAATACCCGAGCGCATCGCACGCTCAAAGATACAACAGAGTCGCCATCGAACTTTATTTATTCCCAAAGGAAAAGGAAAATATCGATAAAACCCGGGGGAAAGAGAAATGGGTAAGGAAGTAGGTTATGCAAGGGAAAGGTATTAGCACCCCAAACATCCATGGTACTCCATGGGAACCGTTTTGAATGTTCTTTGCAAGAATATGTGTTATTATCTGAAGATTACTCGCGAAAAGGGAAACGGGGGGTTAATAGATAATTGTGAAAAAAGGTGAGAAATAGATAATTGTGGAAAATGAAGGTTATAAATAATTGTGAGAAAGGTGAAAAATAGATAATTGTGCTCGCCAAGGATTTGGGCCCTCGTGCCTACGTATCCTCATTCGTGCAATGAGGAAATCAGAGCTCTGTAGTTCGTGGAACTAGGACGGATGCGTTAGTTGTTTTTAGTGGACAGTATTAACGTTCGCGTTCTACTGTCGACTAACTTGTACGCTCGAGCATGAGAGCTTTAAGCGTCTGTTTGTTTGCAGTAGAATGGATGAACTCGGATCGCACTCTAGCAGTTAAACATTTCTTCCTCACACATGGAGACTTAAGCGTCGTTCACGGTAGAACGAAAGTAACACGCCCTTTATGGAAAGGTTTTAAACTGAAAAATAAGCCCAAAGACAAAACTGAGTTTGATGAGGTGAGTTTGATTTTATTATGAAATGAGAGACATGATTTGAATCGTACTAAAGTTTATGAATAGAGATGAATACAATGAGCAATTGGGTCATTGGTCCCGCACCTAAAGATATCCAGAATGGGGGTAGGAATTCTCCAGTCTCATTCCTTCTCCCTTGCTTAAGGCTCGTGTCGTACAATCCTAATCGTAGGGTTAATTGTTTTTGAGTTTATTCACAAAATGGTTTTAGTTTTACTGGGAGGACAAAAGGATAGAGATGAAACCCTGAACGGTGGAAGTCTGATCTTCAATCTGTGCTTTAATCTGTGTAGAGAGACTTATCAATTATTTGATTTAAATTGCACTAAATTTATGAATAGAGGCGAATACAGTGAGCATTGGGTCATTCGTCCCATACCCAAAGATATTCAAAATGGGGGTAGGAATTCTCCAGTCACATCCCTTCTCTATTACTTAAGGCTCATGATGTGCAATTCACATCATAATCGATGAGTGTTGAATTTGAATCTCCTTGCAGCTTCTCATGATGAAGGGTTGTCTTTGAAGAATAAAGAGGTTTGTCAATCAACTTGAATCGAGTTGTGCTAAAGCCTATGAATAGAGGTGAAGGCGATGAGCAAACGAGTCATTCGTCTCGCACCCAAAGATACTCAAAATGGGGGTAAGAATTCTTCAGTCTCATTCCTTCTCCATTACTTAAGACTCATGGCACACAACTTGGCTCATGATCAAGAAGTGTTGAATTTGACCTTTGTAGTGCTTGAATAGTAGTCTTGTCTTGTACTGATTTGCATGACTTGAAGTCTTGATCTTGATCTTTGAATCTTGATTGAAGTTGGAGATCCAGCATCCAGCATCTTGATCACAAGGACTTGCTTTATCAAGTGATCAAGAGTCTTTTGATCACTTGACTAAGCTTGGGGAATTGAGCATAGTCAAAAGATTTAGTCGATCAAAGCGTACTTTGATAAACTTAATCAATGGGAAAAAATTAGTTGAATTGAGTGTACAACTACCTAAAGGGTTAATTGTTTATTGGAATTAATTTCTAAGTTCTAAAACTAAGGGAACATGCTAAAATGAATAATTTCTACTCATAAGAGTAAAACAGTCATTTGACAAATTTATGAATATTGAATTAGATTCTAAAAAAGGAAATTCTAATTAAACTTCAATTAGATTCTAAACTATTCTATTTTTCTAAATCCAACTAAATTCTAAAATTAATCCAATTTCTAACCAAAGTTAATATTCCTAAAAATTATATTAAATTCTAATCAAGACATATTCTAAATTCGATTCTAACTAATCACGTTTTAATATTCTAAAACTCGAATCTAATTCTAATTATTCTAATCATGCTTAAAACCTAATTAACCTAACTCTAAGTCCTAAATTATGATTCTAATCTCAACCAAAACAAGAATGGAAATAAATAAATACATAAAACAAGAGTTGGATAGGGGTGCAGAAGATGGACTCAGGGTGCAAATAGGAAGAGCCCAGGCCCAACCGAAGCCCAACTTGACTTCAAAGGGGGTACTGTAGCGGAAACAATGTGCAAGAAGAAAACTCGTTTGGGCCTTAGGCCCAAACTTCCAGGACTTGCAAATGGACGGACGCTTCAGGCAATTGACACTAAACCTGTTCATAATAGCTTTTGAAACTAAAATTGCTTTTTAAAGAAACGTCCAAAAGAGGACGAACACTTTCAGACTTCCCTTAACTTCGCCGCACCGGGATTCTTCACCGGCGCCGGCGACGACTCGGATCATAATGCCATCCCAACAAAATCCTCACCTCAATCCCCTAGTATCTAATCCATCATCAGGTTTTATCGATACGTCATCCAATGTTCTCACCGACGCGAGCTACATATGAGTCCTAAATTCCGAATCGAACGACTAAACCAGAGCAATCGTGAAATCAAAACTCAAGATGTGAAAACCTCCTTCCACGAATCTCAGACTACATGGCGAAAATGAAAATAAGCCTAACGGAAGCGAGATCCTACCTGCGAGGAGGAGAAGTTCCTCGGTGAATGTTGAATTCGAAGTTATGGACGAAGGTGAACAATCTGCACGAAGATCCTCAGGTACCTCTTGGATTTTTTTCTCCTTCTTCTTGTGCGACGCTTTTCTTCTTCTTCTTCGCTTCTGCGACCTTCTCGCGTTATCGTCGCGTCGCCCTGTGAGGAAGAGTGAGAGTATTGAGGTTGAAGCTCCACTGATTAGAGCTTCTGATGTTGAAGCTCTAACAGTGATAGGTGGTTCAGAGCGTATAGTGAAGTTTGAGAGGATTGAAAGTGAGAACAGTTCCAGAAGAAAAATGAAAAAATTCCCCCGAATGAATTGTGAGGGTATGAACTTATAGAGAGGGAAGAGTGTAACAGAATAGAGCAGTTTGGGCAACCGTTAGGGCACTGTTAGCTCAATTAATCCTCAAAGTAGAAGTTTGTTAGAGTTTATTAACTCTGTTAGATTCTATTCAGTTAAATTGAATTTTGTTAGTATTGGTTAAATTTGTATCCCTACTGAGTTAGTTAGGAAAATTGATGTTATATTAGTAATGTCAAAATTAATTAGAGAATGGCTATGAGCTTCAACTGATGTTAGGATCGAATGAGTTGATGTTATGAGTTCAGTTGGAAATGTCAAACCCAACTAGTAAACAAGATGGTGAAATGTTGCAGGAAATGCTATGCTATGCGGAACCCTATTTCAGTCAGTATACCTTCGTCAGATGGTTGGTTTGAAATTGATTTTCACCATGTCTGATGCATTATGCCTTGGCTGCAGAGTTTGTGTGGTATATTCGGCGTTGCGGATATCTCGCACGTTATTGAATTGATAATTGCAGGTCTGTTGGATTATTGTAGCTTTAAGATCCAACAGTTAATGGTTTTGCTGTTTGTGATGCAGGTTTCGATCGCCGTGGAAGCTGCAGGTGGATTTCTGGTTTCACGATAATTTGGGGGAGATTCTGCTATGAGTTTCCATTCACTCTACTATGCACTGTTAGTTAATGGCTATTAGATATGAATGCTTGGATGATTTTTAGCTGAATGAACGTCGTATTGATTTTCCAGGTCGGGATTACATTGGCTTTGGGATGGCTTGGAATGGAGTTGTGAGATTGTTTGTTTTTGGTTCTGCGAATTGGTCACGGTGTGGTTTTGAGCCGTGTTGCTGCTATTCGCGTCTTGGCTATGCATTTCGACTTGCAGCCGGTGTGCGCTCATTTTGTTGTTGCAGTAGCTGCGATTGAGGTAACTGCTATAACAATTTCTGTCGTTGTTGTTGGTTAATTAAGTTATACGGATTAGTTCCGTTTTAGTGAAACGGATGCACAACTGTTGGAATGTTAGGAAACCGGTTATTTGCTATGAAATCGAATCGTCCCGTATAGTCGCATTTCCATGAAGAAAAGGGTATATCCATGGGCATATAATGTTAGTAGGTTGGTGTTTTGTTAGGTGGTGTTTAATTGAAAATGTTGTTGCGACGTTAATTCTCTTTCGATTTTTGTTTTATCAGGTTCAGCTAAGACTGGTTTTACTGTGCGTCAATTGCACTGCAATGTGTATGGTTGGACGAATTACTTGCATTGCGAATGGATGGATAGCTGGACCGAATTTACGTGCAGTTAATTTAGCATCTATCAGGAAAAAATTTAATTGAAGAAAAACACTGCGGTTATTTTTTATTAAAGTTATTTGGGTGAAGTTAGGAAAAGAAATGGATTAGTTATGTGGATTTGCTGTCATGGATTGCCTCTAATTATGCTTTTTCCTCCTCTTTGCAGGGCTGGTATTATCCAAAACATTGTTATAACCAACTCTGTCTGGGCAAGGAAGTGCATTCTCACCGAGGACGGGTAGTCCGACATCCCACCCGACATTCAACAGTTACCAAACTAATCGCTCAGGATCAGCATATGGCTCTGGAAAGCTCTCGTGTTGATTCAATGTGCGCAGGTCACCACAAGCAATGTTCAAGCTAACTCCATTTCTCTTTAACATTGCAACAATTGCAGCATAGCCATCACGATTGCATGGATTATAATACCCAGCAGTGTTGTGATTTAGCACCAAATGGAGAAGCCCATTTAATATTGTTAAATCAATCTTCTCGAAAAAATTTCAGACTTGGTCTGCAGCATACTTCACAAATTGTTTATACCTTGACACCACTCATAAACCAAAACGGATGGTGGTTTTGGATCTGCGGGCTTGATCCAGTTGGGAAAGAGATAACTATTGTTGCCACAGACATTGATCAAGATGTGCATCGGTAAGCTTCTCAAGAGGTTCTATTTCGTACATAGGAATCAAGTAGCTATATAAATCCATAAACTCTATTACAACTTTTTGAAGGCACGTTGGGTGAGGAGTATTAGGCCTGGCCGAACCCTCTTTTTGTGTGTGCTGAGTTTGATATATAAAAAATGAATAAAATGGGTTAATCCTTCATTACAAACATGGCCCATTAGTGAAAATTAAAAATAAAAAAAAGAAGGAAAATCCTAGAAATTTAAAATGGACTTCTAAAATTAAATCAAGATTAAAAGGTTAATGATCTCTACAATTACTTCAAATTTCACAATCAATTCGAGATCAAAACCAATTCAAAATTAAGAGATCAATGATCTATACCATTTGTTTAAACTTCTAACCCAATCTGGATCTCCAAAATCCATTAAAATCAATTCGGACTAGAATCAATTTTGAAATTAAAACCATCTTGACACTCGATTCAATTTGAAACTAAAGTCAATATGACACAATGATGAATCCAATATCAACGTGCAGTGGACTAACGAACGATCACAAGGCTTTTAAGTCAAGCAAATCAAATGACTTAGATTGGAAGAAAACTCTTCATGCTTGTGGAATACATCATGTTCAAATGAAATGCAAGTCCTAGGACAACAAATGACATGAACTGCAATGATATGTATTATCACTACATATATAATAATGAATGCATAACCTTGAATGAGAATGGTCTGGGATCCCATGAATGGAGGTGTAATTGTACTGATGAATCATGAAACATGTAGTCGGGGATCAAATGGTTGACTTTGGACGAGCATAAACCCATGAGTGAAATGAGGCACAAAATCAAATGGATACCATGCAAGTGAAAGTGTCAAGCAGTTAGGGTTTCCAAATCAAAGCACACCACAGTGTGGAACCTCCCCAATTAGGGTTTCAGGCCAACCACGAGAACAAGGTACAACTTATCCAATCCAAGGTCACCAACCAAGAGGTCCTCAAATGACCTGAACCAAACAACACGGGTTTCACCTTCGCGTGATGAGGAAAACCACAATCTTCAAGCAAAATCCATGATTTTATCAACCATGAACTTTGAATCTATAATACTCGTTAGCAAGTGTTAATCATGAATGAATGATGTGTATGAATGAGACATGAATGAGGTTAGGTAAAAAAGCAAAAATGGAGGGCGGATTTTGGGGTATAAAAAGTGTTAGTTCTTTTTGTCTTTTGAAATTTTAAGTCAATATAATTAAGTTCATTTTCAAATTTGATTCAAGAAAAAGGTTTGAAAATTCATTGGCATAAAGCCAAAGTTTCTAATTTGAAAATAGGTCTAAGTTTGAAATCACAAGCAAAGAAAGTTTTTTGAAAAGGGGAAAAGATTTTGAAATTTAAGAAGTGGGAGAAGATGAAGAGACTAATCCTAAGCATAAAATTAAAAGTTGAGAGTTGAAAAGATATGACCAATGGGATGCAATCAAACAGACAAGAATTTCATATAGAAAACCCAATTTCCTTTTGGACTTTGAATCAAGCAATAATCAATCAAGCAATTAGCAATATCAAACATCATGAAGATCAAGGCATCAAATAAAGATGAACACATCCAAGCAAGCAAATCCCATAGCTGGCAGTCTTCTTTGTCTTCTCATGTATCATATGAAATGCTCCTTGGTCAACTCAGAATAAGACATTAGACTTAAGATCAAATAACAGTTGGCATCAAGACAATGTAGCAGATGAGTACAAATAAATCCCAATACTTGCATTAGATGAAGGCCCAGTTCACAATAACTTGACTTTAGAATGTTGGCATTGGCCAAGTCCTTTTGCACAGGGAATGTTGCCTAGTTCTAAGTCCAAAAGTTCAGATCAAGATCAACAGTCCACCAAACATTTTTTTAGGGTTTTTGTTGTTTATTAAGTATTTTTAAGGTCCTTAGACCACAAATACAATAAAAAAATACACAAATAAAATATATACAATCACAATATATGGCTCAAATGAGCAAAGTGAAAATGGCATAAACATAAACAAGTTTAATGAAATGTAAATGGCAATGAATGATAAATGACTAGAAATTAAATTGCATAAAGTAAATGACTTGAAAGTAAAGCAATATTAATAATAATTAGTCAAATGTTAGTCAAGGTTAATTGAATGTTAGTGGTGTTTTGTTTTTTAATTGATTAAGTCATTCTTTGGAGAACACTCAACCATCTATTCACAAGCATGAATCCTTGAACCAATACATCTTCCATAGGAAGGAAAAAAGGCCAAGTTTCCACACAATACCATGAAAGATGGGAGACTTACAATCTCACTTACTAGAATGCTATGCCTTTAGGGTCAAATTTAGCTCTATGTTAAGCAATCGTAATTGGACTTATGTAGAAGTCACAACTATCTGAGGTTGGGCAATAAATTTTTTGGTGTTAATGCATGTTAGAGATTTGGTATGATGAACCAAACTCCTAAAACATACCACACACTAAAAGAAAATATCAAAAGGGATGGACCTATCTCATCCATACTTGTATTGGTTCATCTGACACAAGGTCATTGATGAACCAATTAGCCTTAGGATATTTGAGATTTCATTGGTCAATGAAAGGAAAGGGAAAGAATATGGATGAAGATGAAGGGGGAGGGGAGTGAGAGAAACAAAAATTGGTCATGGGAGGAATTTTATCAAATTAAAACCATTCATTCATTTTGGGAGATGAAATATACATTTCATCAACCCCCTAAATCCAATAATTTTAATCCAACAAAAGTCAAATCAACCTTGACCAAGGCCCAAACAAATAGTCAAACATCACAAGACCACAAAAAGGACTCAACATAATTTTTACACAATTAATTAATTAAAAAATACATTAAAATACAAATTAGTTTGGTCAAAACCTAAAACCTCTTCAAAAAAATACCAAATAAATGGCCAAGAGATTTATCCTAGGTCAAACAAGGTCAAAGGACCTTAGACAAAAAAATTCATCATTTTAGAAAAGTCAGAAGTATTTTTAAACAATTAAAAATATGCACAAAAACATTTAATTCATGAAAAATATCAAAATTAATCCAAAAAATAATTTTAATTCAGAAAATGAAAGAGGAAATTAAAAATGAAATTATTGTGAATCAAACAAAATAAAACAATTAAACATAAATTCAGAAATTAAAAAAAATGAGGGCCATCAGATCTCCCTCATTAATTGAGGTGGCATATCTGATGGCCAGAAGCGCGCATTCCACCAACACTCCAGTCAAAGGGTGCACACGTGTGGTAATTCAAACCAAAGGTTGAGATTAGATCCTTGGTCCAAGATCAGATAGATGAGATGGAGCCAACTCACCACCGGAGCCCTAGCTCCGGTCATCTTCTCCGGTGATGACCACCGGACTGGTTTGACCTCAACTTCATGAAAAATGAAAAACAATGACACTATTTTGAAGAGAGAATGCTTAGGAGCTCGAATTTGGCCTCAATTTATCCAATTCCAAGTATATAAAAAGATACAGGGATTTGAATTTTGAGGATCATGAACTGATTTGCTTCGATTTGACCTCAAAGCAACTCAATCTTCTTGCCTACATTGGTAGGACTTCAGCCAACCAAAAATCACAAATAATAGTGAAGAATTGAGGGAGAATTGAAGAGATGAAAATTCTGAAAAATTACCTTCGAGGGAGCTTCAACCCTGCTTGATCTTGATCCTAATTGTGCTTGCCTTTGTTTCAGAAGCTTGTAGGAAGTGATTAAGATCGGAAAATGACTTGGACTCTTGGAGTTTCAATCTCAAAACAGAATGAGATTTAAAGCTCGATTTTCAAATGAAAACCTTCAAGATTATCCTTTAATAGTGAGGGTTTGGATTATAGGTTCAAAGCTTGGGCATGAGGGGTTGTATTTATAGGCATTCCAATTCATTTCCACACACTTTCAAATTTTGCCAAAATTAGCAATTTTCATTGCATGCTTGCATGGGTGTGTGATAGGCCCATCAAGTGATGTATTCATATCCAAAATTGCTTGCGAATCATACTGAAATCATGTCATGTGGCCATGCATTTGAGTTTGAAATGTGAAGGTGAAAATCATCCAATTGGTCCCTTGAAAAGAACCCATGCACAAGTCCTTCATTCTTTTGCCAAATAAGGTGATCTTGAACTTTCATGTTGAACACTTTTCCATTTGAAGCTTGGATCATGATGAATTTCGAGGTGGAAGTTTGGAAAATCAAACATGTTTGAAAATTTTCTAAGTACCAAGCCAAATGTTCACTTCTTCCACCTTGAATAACTTTTGCTATGGGCTTCCAATGGAAAAAGTTCCTTCATAAAAGTTGTATAAATTTAAAACCTATTCAATTTGGTCACAAATTTGAACTCATTTGGATTTTTCATGAAGGAGTTATGCATTTTAGAAGTTGAGGAAGATCACTTGTTCAATGGTAGTGGCCTAAAATGACCTATAATGTTTCCTCTTGGAACATGCATTTGTAAGTTGAAATTGAACTTATTCCAAACATCAAAGTTGAAAAGGACATCTTGAATTTGATCATGAAACTTAAAAGGCTTTCATATCATAAAAATTGAGCAATTTATGGTCTTTGGAAGTTGACCTCCTAACTAGGGTTCAGACAAAATGACCTATAATCTTTCACCATAAAAAATGACTTTTCAAGCAAAACTAGCTCTTGACTTCAACATGAAAGTTGTTTGGAATGTAATTATAAGTAACTTTACTCTTGTAATAATTTTAATATGACAAAAATTGTAGGATATAGGGTCTAGGGAACCCCAATTTTGACCAATTAACTTTCTCTGGTCAACCACCATGAACCAACTTGCTAGCTTAACATTCTCTTATTTTTTTGGGATTCATGGAGAATAATATATGTGTAAGATGATGTAATATGAAGTATCCCTTGAAGTACTTGGTCAAATGTTGAATAAACTTGTTGAGGAAGTCATACAAGATACCCATATGAATTAGGGTTTCCAAGACAAACAAGCTTCAAACTCTTGATGATTTCTTGATCAAAATGACATGTGAAGACCGTGGGGGTCCATATATGATGTCTAGAACCAACGTGAGCCATATCTTTATTAATATCCTTGCATTGGTGGTCTTAAACCCTATATATGAGCTTGATGGAGCATGGGTGAACTCACACACTACCTACAAAAGCAACAAACTATACATGGACAAATTTTTGGTATTTTGGTTAGTAAATAATGAAAAACAAAGTATGATACAATCAAATGTGCTTGGTGACCTCTCCCAATCCAAACCCAATGAATGAGGGGTAAGGAGGATGACAAGGTGTGATCCCAATGCCAATGCATATGATGAGATAGCATGAGGGATCTTAGGGTCAAATTGGGGTCTTAAAACTGCCCCTATTTAAGGACATTCTAACTGATGATGTGAAGGTTTAAATCTTCATATCAACTCAGTAGAATGGACTTAAATAATAATATATAGAAACAAATTTTGGTCCCTAAGAGACCTCATGATGCATATGATATGAATGTTAAAACTAATATCTGTGGGGAAAATATTGTCATAAAGGAAAAGAATCCGGAGAGGCTGAAAGTCCACATGAGCATATTGCATTCCATAAAGAAAACTCACTGGGGAGACAGAGATTCTGGGGATGAACAGTTGTGCATAGGTCAGGCTACAACTTGAAAACGACTGGAGACACGAGGGGAATTTCCATGGAAAAATACTCGGTTGGGATAAGGGAAAACTGCAGGGGAAACAGGTAAATCAGGACAAAGCTGGAATACTTGAATCAAACTCAACTAGGGAAGAATGATCTTCATCATAGGAGTACCAGAAATATATTATCTATTACCGGTTACTGGGTAGGAAGATAATGTACTATAATAGAAGGACATCCGTTACCGGTTAGGATAAACATATCAAGGATGACTTGATAAGAAGAAGGAGGGGTATTCATTACCAGTCACTGGGTAAGAACAACCTGTTGGGGAAAATATCAAATAGGATTTACAACTACCGGTTACTCGGCAGAAGACCAAAGAGAGAATATCCGTCACCGGTTAAAGTGAACATATAAAGGATAGACTCAGAGGAACAATATCCTTCATCGGTTAAGATGAACATATCAAGGATAGACTGTCGGGGAAAAATAGGAATTATATCTATCAATTACTGGATAGAATACTAAAAAGAGAATATTTGTCACCAGTTAGGATGAACATATCAAGGATAGACTCAGCGGGGGGAAGCAAGATTTACAACTGCCGGTTACTGGGCTGAAGACCGCAAAGGGGAGAAAAATTTGTCATCGATTAAGATGAACATATCAAGGATTAACTCTGAGGGGAGAAATAGGATTTATATTTATCGGTTACTAGACAGAATACCAAAAGGGAGAAAAATCAGTCATCGGTTAGGATGAACATATCAAGGATTAACTCTCTAGGGAATGAAATAGGGATTACAACTACATTTTTACTGGGTAGAAAACCAAAAAGGGAGAATATTCGTCATCGTTTATGATGAACATATCAAGGATAGACTCTCTGGGGAATAGTCAAAACGAATTCGCTGGGGATAACAAAGGAAGTAAATTACATTTACCGGGTATTGGGCAAGATTAAAGTACTCAAAATTTGAGAAGAAATATTGCCAGTTACTGGGTAATAGACTCTCAAGGGACCAAAAACATATTGATCTAGGTAGTAACTAGAAAGAAAACGGTCAAACAAAGACTCAATCCAATAAGGATATAACTCAAGGGGAGTGGTTCCATCCAGATAATTAACTGGGGAGGAAACTGAAATAATAATCATCCATGAGGAAATAACTCAGTGGGGAAATGAGAAAGGTTAAATTCTTTCTACTTAATGGGATGACACTCTACTATTGAGAGAGGACAGACGCACCAAACCCGTATAGGGAAATAATATCACCGTAGCAGGGGATCAAAAATAAGGAATCAAATGCAATAAAGATGCATAATGAAATATCTGATGTTGTGTCTTATGCATGAATATGCATATGTTTGATGATTATGCTGACAAAACTATCACAGAGGATACAAATATCACATATTTGAATCACCACTGCAACACTCAGCTAATCTCAACAAGATGGAAACACTAACTAAAGAAAAGATGTTGGGGATGAATACCAATCATCTGGCTTTGAATAACTCAATCCTGGATGAGGAAGGAGAAAATATCTGCTGAGGATCTAAATTGTCAACTCTGTGGGGAATTTAGGTCAACATCATATTAAATGGAAGACAACCTCGCAGGGGGCCAAATCAAATACTGCTCAAAATCAACACTATTGTATTTGAGGATGAACTCCGTCAGGGAGAACAAGAGACAAAACTCTGCACGGAGCATCCAGGCGAATTGCTGAGGATGCGAGCCTACAACTCAGTTGGGAAAAATGGTGTGCAAAAGGGACTGACCACCTGTTCAACTCTACTGGGGACAAATGATGATTCGTTAGGAATTATCAACAAACCAACTACTTGGGGAAAACCACCGAGGCTTCACATTGTCAAGATTTACCTGTTCTCAGACTGCTGTTGATATTCCTTACTGAAATCAATTGTTTTTAAAGTAATTGCTTTTATTATTTAAGAAAAATGATTTTTATTTATTAATTTATTTCAAAATTATCATCATAAAAATTCAATTTTATTTAGCTGAAATAAATAATAGTAGAAATAATTGGATAAAAGCTCAACTTTATTTAATAGGATGGTAGTTTGTAAATGACAAGACCCCATAGATCTTTACAAAAGTTGAAAATGGTAATTTACATGGAAAAGGGCTACATTGAATACAATGATCACTACTCTTCCTACCAACTTCAATATTCGTTGTGATCTTGGCTTTGGTTGAGAATGATGAATCAGAACCAAATGACTTGCTCAAATATGCTCCAATGACTAGGACCAACCAAATGCAGTTACTTGCCATAACCTCTAACGTTTGCCTAGATTACCCTAAGGTGAGGGTACTCAATCTATCGGGATAAATTTTCTATTTTTTATGTCTCTAACTTTTTCCTGGATCGCCATTGTGGGTTTTCGATCCACCGAGACACTCATTTTTTGCCTAAGTCGCCCTTTCAGATTTTCAACTTAGCAAGTTGTTCTTTTCTTTTTAGGCAAAGTATTTCTTGACTGCATCGGCATTTACAAGACGAGTGAACTCTTTAGCATCCATAGTTGTAAGAATCAAAGCACCGCCTGTGAGGCCCCAAATTTGACCCTAAGATCCCTCATGCTATTCTCATCATATGCACTAGCATTGGGATCACACCTTGGCATCCTCCTTACACCTCATTCATTGGGTTTACATTGGGAGAGATCACCAAGCACCATTTGATTGTATCATATTTCATTTTTCTTTATTTTTACTAACCAAAATACCAAAAATATGTCATTGTATAGTTTAACTCTTTTGTAGGTAGTGCACATGCTCATCTATGCTCTATCAAGCTCACATCTAGGGTTTAAGACCCTCATTGCAAGGAGCTCAATCAAGAATTGGTTTACTATGACTCTAAGTATCATATATGAATCCCCATTATCTTCACATGTTATTTTGATCAAGAAATCATCAAGAGTTTGGAGTTGGTTTGCCTTGGAAACCCTAATTCATTTGGGTATCTTATGTGACTTCTTCAATAAGTTTCTTCACCAATTGATCAAATATTTCAAGGGATACTTCACATTTCATCATCTTATGCATATATGATCCTCCATGAGTCCCAAAAGTCAAGATAATGTCAAGCTAGCAAGTTGGTTCATGGTGGTTGACCAGAGAAAGTCAATTGATCAAAACAGGGGTTCCCTAGACCTTATCTCCTACAATTTTTGTCATATGAAAATGATTCCAAGAGAAAAGTTACTCTAAATGACATTTCAAACAAATTTCATGTTTAGTTCTAGAGCTAGTTTTGCTTGGAAAGTCATTTTTTATGATGAAAGATTATAGGTCATTTTGTCTAAACCCTAATTTGGAGGTCAACTTCCCAAGACCATAACTTGCTCATTTTTTATGAGATGAAATCCATTCAAGTTGCATGATCAAATTCACGATGTCTACTTCAATGTTTATGTTTGTAGGAAGTGAAAATTCAACTTTTAAATGCATGTGATAAAGGGAAACATTATAGGTCATTTTGGGCCAATAACATTGACAAAGTGATTTTCCTCAACTTCTAAAATGCATAAATCCTTCATGATAAATCCAAATGAGGTCAAACTTATTCCCAAATTAAAGGTAATTGGAAGAGCTATAACTTTTATGAAGGAACTTTTATCATTTGAAGCTCATAGAAGAAGTTATCCAAGGTGGAAGAAGTGAACATATGGCTTGGTACTTAGAATTTTTTTGATATGTTTGACTTTCCAAACTTCCACCTCAAAATTCTTCTTGATCCAATCTTCAAATGAAAAAGTATTCAATATGAAAGTTATTCCTCTTAATCTAACCTTTCCAAAAAGTCCAAATTCATCCCATTTGGACAAAGAATGAATCACTTGCACATAGCTTAAAGTTGAAGGACCATTTGGAAGATTTGAAGTTCCACTTTCCATACACGAGTGTGTGGCCTTTCCACATGACTTCAGCATTTCTTACACTCATTTTTGGACCTAAATGCATCATTACATGGGCCTATCACACGCCCATGCATCCATGCAAAGGTAAATTGCTATTTTTGGAATTTTGAAAGGAGGGTGTGAAACCAATTGTATTGCCTATAAATGAGACCCTTCATGCTCAGAATTATGGACCTTGGCGCGCAAGCTTTGAATCAGCAACCCTAAACCCTTACATTCAAAGGATAAGCTTGGTAATTTTCATTAAAAATCGAGTTTGAATCTCTCAACTATTTTGAGATTGAAACTCCAAGAGTCCATCACTTTCCTTGATCCATTTCCAATCCATCAAGCATCTGAAGCAAGGCCAAGCACAATTGAGAGCAAGATCGTGCCAATCTAAAGCTGTAGTGAAGGTGAATTTCTGAATTTTTCGTCTCTTCGATTCTCACTCAATTCTCCATTATTCTTGTTGATTTTTGGTTGTCTGAAGTCCTACCAATGTAGCGAACAAGATTAAGTTGCTTTGAGGTTAAATCGAAGCAACTCAGTTCATGATCCTCAAAATTCAACTCCCTATATCTTTCTCTATATTTGGAGTTAGGTGAAATTGAGGTCAGATTCGAGCTCCTGAGCATTTTTACTTTAAATGCATGTCCTCCTTTTTTATTTTGGTGATGGTTGAAGGTGGACCAGTCCGGTGAGGTACACCGGAGAAGAAGACCTGAGCTCTGACTCCGGCGGTGCGTTGGCATGCTTCTAACCACATGATCTGTTTAATTTGTTTTAATCTCACGCGTTGATTTTGATTACCATCCCTACTGCGCTGTTGACTAATGACCTTCTAGAACGCGCGCTTGGAGCCACTTGATCTGCCACCTCAATTAATGAGGGAGATCAAGTGGTCCACGTTTTTTTTGTAATTTATGATTTTCATTTTAATTGACTTATTTTTATTAATTCATGTTAATTTTAATATTGATCCAAACAACATGGGACTTTCACCAAAAAATTCTCAAATATTTTTCTCTTTCATTTTCTGAATTAAAATTATTTTTTGGATCAATATTAATATTTTTCATGATTTAATTGTTTTTGTCCATATTTTTAATTGTTTAAAAATACTTTTATGTTTCCAAAAATTATGAATTTTTTTCTCCAAGGTCCTTTGAACTTGTTTGACCTATGATAAATCTCTTGGCCATTTATTTTGTGTTTTGAAGAGGTTTTAGGTTTTTGATCAACTATATTTTAATTTAATATATATTTTTAATTGATTTTTAATTATTTAATTATAAATAAATTGTGTTGAGCTATTTTTGTTGACTTGTTGAGTTTGACTATTGTTGTTGGACCTTGGTCAAGGTTGACTTGACTTTGTTGGATTAAAATCATTGGATATAGGGGATTGATGAAATGTACATTTCATCTCCCAAAATGAATGAATGATTTTAATTTGATAAAAGTCCTCCCATGACCAATTTGAGTTTATTTCATTTCCCCTCCTTCTTCATCTTCAATCCCTTTCTATCCCATCCTTTCCATTAACCTATGATATCTATATATCCTAATGCTAATTGGTTCATAAACCAATATAAGTATGGATGAGATTAGGTCCACCCTTTTGCCATTTTATTTTAAGTGTGGTATGTTTTAGGAGTATGGTTCATAATACCATATCTCTAACATGCATTAACACTAAAATTTCTATTACCCAACCTCAAATAGTTGTGACTTCTACATAAGTCCAATTATGATTGCTTAACATAGCGCTAAATTTTGACCCAAAAGCATAACAATCTAGTAAGTGAGATTGTAAGTCTTCCCCCTTTCATGGTATTGTGTGGGAACTTGGCCTTTTTTCCTTCCTTTGGAAGATGTCTTGGTTCAAGGATCCATGCTTGTGAATAGAGGGTTGAGTGTTCTCCAAAGAATGACTTAAATAATTGAAAAGCAAAAGCAATACTAACTTTTAATCAACTAACATTTGACTAACTTTTAATTTCAAGTCATTTACTTTATGCACTTTAAATTCAAGTCTTTATCATTTGCCATTATTCATACCATTTAAGTTGTTTATTTTAATGCCATTTTCACTTTGCCCACTTAAGCCATATATTGTGATTGTATATACTTGTTTGTGTTTGTGGTCTTTTGACCTTAATGTACATAATGACAACAAAAACCCTAAAAAAGGATTTGTGTGGAATATTGGATTTGATCTGAGACATTGGACTTAGAATTATGCAACATTCCCTATGCAAAAAGGACTTGGCCAATGCCAACTTTTCTGAAGCCAATCATTGTTAATTGAAATTTCATCTGAAGCAAGTATTGAGATCCCTTTTGAGTTCATCTGCAACATAGTCTTGGTGCAATTGTTATTCTGAACCTGTGACTAATGACTTATTCTGAGCCATTCAAAGGATTATTTCATCTGATACACGGGGAAGATTATGAAGAAGATCATAAAGTTGCTAAGCTTGGATGTGGCTATCTTTATTTTATGCCTTGCTCTTCTTGCTGTTTGTGTAGTGATATTGCTTAATTCTAAAAGTTCAAGGGAAAATTGGGTTTCTATATGACATTCTTGTCTATTGGATTGCATCCCATTGGTCAGATCTTTTCAACTCTTACCTTTTAAATTTTTGCTTAGGCTTAGTCTCTTCATCTCCTCCCACTTCTTAAATTTCAAATCTCTCCCCCTTTTCAAAAACTTTTTTGCTTGTGATTTCTAAACTTTGACTTTATTGCAAATTAGAAACTTTGGCCTTATGCCATTGCATTTTCAAACTCTTTTTGTTAATCAAATTTGTAAATGAACTTAACCATACTTGACTTAAAATTTCAAAAGACGAAAATAACTAACACTCATTCAAACTTTTTTAGGCCTTTTGTGCCTCTTTGAAACTTAAATTTTTGTTAAAAAGCAATCCACTCACTTTGAAATTGTTACCACGAACTACGAGGTTTTGATCCCTCATTTTATGTTGGTACGTAGGCACAAGTCCGAAGGTCTTGTCAAACACAAAAATATAATTAATGAATTCTTTTCTCATCCCCACACTCTATTTATTGCAAACATCATTTTATACCAAAACACATGTACACACAAAAAAAAGGGCTCCCTAGGAGTACCTATGATACTTTGGATGCTAACACCTTCCCTCTGTGTAACCAACCCCCTTACCTGTAATCTCTGGCATTTTATTAGTTTTTTTTGAAAACTTCTTATCTTTAGGTTATGTTCGTACTTTTCCCTTGGAAACAATAAAAACGCAGTGGCGACTCTGGTTTTATTAACGTTAAGTTTATCCATAGCTTAATGGTCATGAATTTACCGCTACAAAAATTAAGTGGCGACTCTGCTGGGGAGTAGTCCTCAGTGGGTTTAGCCTACTTTTTTGGGTGTATATAATAATTGTATATTTGATGTATGTATATTTGTATGTGTGATATAATCTGCTTGTTATGCTTGGTGATCTCTGAGTGGTGAGATAAGTTCTAACCCAAAATTGAGTGCAATTAAGATAGGAGGATGGTATAGTCATGTTCGACTTGTTGGAGTAGTCCTTAACAAGTTGGCTTGAGACCCATCTACTCAGTGGAGACCCTTTTTGAGCTATTGATGTCACATAAGTTATTTGTGGTTAGGCATTACTTTCTTTGATTTGGGGTTCGAGAAGATGAGAACTGTAGAACATTTAACCCATCTTGGCCTATTTAGGACGTAGTGCGGAGACTGTTCAAGTGTAGACTTGATAACAATTGTTACACGATACTACACTCAGACAAGTTTCTCTTGAGAATATTATGGGTTGATGAGTCAGTCATCCTAACCTGTAATATCCGATAGATGAAATTAAGACTCTGGGAACTTTTTAAAACATGATCTACAGGTTTTTATCCTTAGTACACTCCTTTGGGATGGTTCTTAACCTGACTCCATGCTCGTGACTCACAACAAACCTTTGATTCTTGGTTGATCCAATCAAGTCTTGTTAATATCAATGGAACTTGGGTGTTGATAATGTGAAAACCATAATCCACCAAAATGGATGATTGATCTTGACAATGACTTGATTCATCCCTTGACCTTTGTTTGCTTGCCTTGTGTGTGATCCCCTACTTGTGATTGTTGGATTCATGCATTCATGCACATCATAACATTCATCACACCAAAAATAACTTCAAGGAATTGAGGTTTTATTTGCAAATATTTTCAGACCATGGATTATGGACGAAGGAACACTAAGAAGTACAATTTTAGATATCCTGATTTGAAAGAGCTAAGGAATCTATCATCTTTTGTATTAGATCCCTTGGACTTCAAACAACGTCATGGGAAGCTTCTATCTGTGTTATTTGCTGATATGGTCGAAGGACTCTTGAGTGTATTGGTTCAGTTTTCTGACCCTCTCTATCATTGCTTCACTTTTCCCGATTATCAGCTTGTCGTCTCATGTATCACTGTTCCTTTTTGACTGAAACCCTAATTTTGGGTCAACTTCCCAAGGACCCAACTTCTTCATTTTTCATTATTTTGAGGTGAGACCAATTGAATTGGAAAGATTAAGATGTCTACTTCAAATGTTATGTTGGACAAAATTTCATAATCCTAAAAGAAACACATGTGATAATACAAAACATTATAGGTCACTTTGGACCAAAACCATTGAATTTGAAAAATGTCCAACTTCAAGTGCCCATAATGTTCTCATTAAAAATCCAAATGATGAACAATTTAAGTCCAAATTTATCATCTTGAAAATATCTACAACTTTGATGTTGAAGGCTTTTCCATTTGAGGCTTGCATCACTGAAACAGAAGGGCTTGAAGTTGATCACTTTTGGGGAAAAATTTCAAAGGAAACCTAGACATGTTTTGTACCTCAAACTTCAAGACCAGTTTTCATAAACTTCCAAACCCCAAATGGATTTTTTCCCAACATAGATTTTGTTCCTTATGTCAAGAGATTTCCAACCATTACTCACACCACCATGTTTGGATTTTCCATGTGGGACTTTCAAAGAGGTGAAGGTTTATGTCCAGTTATGCAATTCACTTTGTAACTTCAGGCACAAGCTAACACCAGGCCAATTGCACGTCCAACCCATCTGCAAATGATCTCAGCTTTCCATTTCATTCAATTTTGGGCCTCACATGTGAATGTACAGGCCCATGCATGGAGGACCCAAAGATCATGCACACGAGCATTTCATTGCATTGCCTTCAGCTCAGCTATAAATACATGCCCTTGCTCATTCAAAATGGAACCTTAAGGTGATATGAAACTCTGCTGGATTCAAAACCTAACCTCACTCAAAGGAATTTCACTTTTCATTTCTCAATTTCAAGCTTGAATTTCAACACAATCAGTTGATCTTCAAGTCTTAATTCCTTAGCCTTGCATCCTCATCATCTCCTGATCAAATTGGAAGCAAGAACTTGAGCAGATCGTGCTGATTAAAGCTGCACTTCAAAGGTATAACACCAAATTGTTTTGATCTAAAGCTTGCTATACAATGTGAATTGCTTGTGTTTGAACTGTTTTCTGAAGTCCTCGAGCAAGAGGCAGGCCAGTGGTGGTCTTAATTTCAGGATTTGAACCATTTCAGTTTGCATACCTTGATTTTCAAGCTCAGATTTCTCATTCAATAGAGACTTTGAGGAAAATCCAAGGTTACAGGGGTGATGTACATCACCCCAGCTTCATTTTGGTACCATGCTTGTTTATTTTCATTGAGATGCAAAAACCTACGCGTGGTGGCTGGAATTTGTTCTCTGGCCGGAGAAGATGGTGGTTTCCACCACCATCCCCACGTGGATGCATCTGAGTCCTTGGATCGCATTCAAATGATCTAATCGTGGCCATGTGTTTTGTTTACTTGTTTTAAATACATGTGTGATGCGTTTGACTTGAGAACATGGTGGGAACGCGCCTCTGAGCCCTTGGGTGAAGCCATGTCATTTAATGAATTAGATCTAAGCGCTCCTGATTTTTCTTATTTTCTATTTTCTGTTTTAATTTCTTTTAATTCCTTTTAATTTCAAAAATTCATAACTATTTTATTTGAAGTCACAAAAATATGAGACCAATGGCAAAAAATTTCTTGAAAAATTTAGTTTCATAATCTGATTTTTAATTATTTTTGTGACTTCAGTTAATATTTTTTGTGAATTATTTTGTTTTTAATAGTTTTTAATTCATTTTAAATACTTTTTGATATCTGAAAATTCCAAAAATATTTTCTTAACACATATGGATCATGATAAGTCAACAAAAAATGATCTCATCAATTTCTTAATTGATTTGAGATTTTAATTCATTTGTGTTATTTTTCTTTGTTTTTAATTGTTTTAAAATAGTTTCTGTTTTCAAAAATTGTTGAGAAATTTTGTCAAACCTTGTTTGACCATGTTAGACCTATGATGATTCAATTGGACTTGTTGAAGTTGATTTGAATTGAATTTGAGGTTTGACCATATTTTGTCCATTTTAATTTTGCATTTATCTTAATTCCAAAAATACCAAAAAAATATATTTGACTTGTTGACTTCTAATCTTCATTTCTCTTCTATTTTACATTGGTTGATGGTGATTTGATTCCCATTTGATCATTGTGTTTTGATATGTCATTTGAATTCTCCTTTCATCCATTTCATTTCATCTTCATCTTCTTCTTTTTATTTTGGCCAATGAGTTAATGATTTGTGGTTGGTCTTGACATATTAGAGGATTAACCTTCTTTGATCCAAATCAAACTCAACTTGATCAAAGATCAAGTGAGTTGCTTTGTGTCCAAGATAGGTTGCTTCTTGGTCAAGCAAAAAACCTAAAGTCCATACAAGGCCTTTCTTCTTTTCTTTTGGCATGGCAAGTTGTAGGAGCTTGGCTTATTAGTCATGATCTCTAACTTGTGTTTATTTGCCTATAGTTTTATTGACCGGCCTCAGATAGGTGTGAGTACTATATTAGTCCAGTCCACTTATTATTGCTTAACATAGCGCTAAATTGTCTCATGACACACTAACATTAACCATTAACTACTAACTTTAATTCAAGCATTTAATTTCTTGCAATTTACTTTAATGCACTTTATTTCTTGCTCATTTATTCATATTGCCTTTTTACTTTGCTCACTTGAGCTCATATTTTATGTTTATGTCATTTTCCTTTTGCTCATTTGAGCTTATTATTGTATATAAATATATTGTGCTTTGTGTTTGTTTTGTCTTTGTTTGTGTGAACCCAATGCAAAAAGGATAAAGGACTTAGAATTAGGACCTTACCTATGCTTAAAGGAGTTCAAGAGCAACTAGGCCTCATGCCTTTAGAATGCTAAACTTGTTGAAGAGCAACTAGGCCTCATGCCTTTAGAATGCTAAATCTTAAAGTTGACTTCAAAGGACCCCTAATCTAAACTCATTCTTTGTCCATTCCTCTTATTGTGTTGTGAACTTTTTGATGTTTGCTTTTATGTGATAGGGATTCCATCTTGAGATAGCAAGAAGAACCATTGTCATGAGTATCCAAGTTAAGAGAGACAAGCCAAATGGAGATCCTAGGAGCTTGAATATAATATTTGTTTGATTGCTTGAGTGATTACTAAGTCCAAAGGAAAGGAGCATCTTGAATCATCTTTATGATCTCAAGAAAAGGAACTCCAAGGGTTTTATCTTTTCTCTTATCTTTGTATGCTTTAGGACTAGCCCTTCTCTTCTTCTCTCCACTTTAACCCAAGCCAAACTCATTTTGTGCAAACTTTGACATTATTTTCAAACTAGAAACCTAGGCCTTATGCCTTTGACTTTTCAAAATCTTTTCATTAATACTCATTGTGAATAAACCTTAAGTCAACTTTGACCTTATTTTTTGTAAATACTCCTAACTTGTAAATACCACTCACTTCAAGTTGTTTTTGTGGTTCCAATGGCCACCTTTGTCAAAACTTTTTTTTCATAAGCATTAGCCATAGGTTTGAGTTATCATAGTGGTTGATGTAAACCTCACCTTATCCTTAGTGATTGGACTATAAGTCTTCCATACTTATTATAGGGTTAACCCCTCACTAGTATGTTGAAGCTCTCCTCACATGGTGGATTGTTGGTTTAGGTTGAGTTTTCTCCCTTTGATAACAAAAGACCTTAAGGCTTTTGATCAAATCAATTCACCCATCTTTGAGATTTTTACCCCGAACTACGAGGTTTTGATCCTACCTTTGTGATGGTACGTAGGCAATGGGTTTATTCATTCAAACAACAAAATTGTAAATATAATGTATATTCTCTTCTCATCCCTCCAATCTTGTTTGCGCAAATATTTTCACAAATACTAACCTACAACACACATTTGCAAAAAGGGTTCCCTTAGAGTACTAAGGATGTTTTGGGTGCTTAAAACCTTCCCATTTCATAACCAACCCCCTTACCTAGATCTCTGACATTTTTATTAGTTTTTTATTTGATAAAACTTCTTACTTGGTTTTTGTTCGCTTTTTAACCTTTCCTTTGGATAAATAAAAGTGCGGTGGCGGCTCGAATTGTATGTTTACTTTTGATTTAGTCAATAAATCTAAAGGTAACAAATACCTAGCTACAAAAAATGGCGACTCTACTGGGGAAGAATTCTTCCTAGTGGGTTTAGCCTACTTTTTGCCTTTGTTGTATTGTATGTTTATATTTGTGACATATTTTTGAGCAAATTTGGGATGACTGTATTGCTTGTAATGTATGAATTGCTTGATATATCAATTGCTTGTATGCTTGGTGGTTTCTTGTGAGATGAGTTCTATACCCGAACTCGAGTGCACTTATGATAGGAGAATGGCATAGTCTTTTTGACTTGTGTGGAGTTATTCCTTAGCAAGTTGACTTGCAAGCCCATTCACTTGGTGGAGGTCTTGTTGGGATCAATAATGTCACATGAGTAGTCGTGGTTAGGCATTACTCTTTCCAATATAAACCTTAGAAGCTAAGGACCTTAGACTACCTAGCCCATCTTGGCCTATTTTAGGACGTAGTGCGAAGATCGTTCAAGTGTAAGATTTGATACGATTGTTACGCGATACTACACTCATAAGAGTCTCTCTTGAGAATATTTTTAGAATACGAGTAGTCGTTTTATCCGATAATATCCTAAAGATGAGATGATGACTATGAGGACCTCTTTTAGAACATGATCGTCAGGTTTAACCATAGTACACTCCCTTTGAGTGGTTCTTAACCGAGACTCCATGCTCGTGACTAACAACGAACCCTTGATTCACGGTTGATCCATTCTTGTATATCCTCAATATCAATGGAACTTAGGTGTTGATAAGGTGTAGAGCATAATCCACCAAAATGGATGATTGATACTGAGGATGACTTAAGCCATCCCGTGACCTTTGTGTGGTGTGACTTGCTTGATCCTTGAGTGTGATTGTTGCATCCATGCATTCATGCATTCATGCATTCATTCACATCCATATCATCAACAATGAAAATTTTCAAGGAACTTAAGAGGTCTATTTGCAATTTTCAGACATGGATAAGCAAAGAAGGAATACGAAGAAGTACAGTTTCAGACAACCTGACTTGAAAGAGTTAAGGAGTTTGACATCTTATGTATTAGATCCCTTGGAGTTCAAAGCTCGCCATGGGAAGCTTCTATCTATTCTTTCTACTCAAGTGGATGAAGGTCTGATGAGTGTGTTGGTGCAGTTCTATGATCCTCTGTACCGTTGCTTCACTTTTATAGATTTCCAGCTTTTGCCTACGCTTAAGGAGTATGCCTATCTCGTGGGTATACCTATTCTGGATCAGTTGTCGTTCAGTGGCTTGGAGAGGGTTCCTTCTTCCCAAGAGATTGTTGACCTGCTTCACATAGATATATCTGATATTGGTGCTCATATGACTACCAAAGGTGGAACTCAAGGTCTTCCATATGATTTTCTCATCACCCAAGCTACTTCGTTTGGGAAGGCCATGAGTGAGGACGCCTTTGAAGCCATATTTTTACTTCTCATCTATGGGCTAGTGTTATTCCCCAACATTGACAACTTTGTGGATGGGAACGCTATTAGGATTTTCTCTACTCTCAATCCCGTTCTGACTCTGTTGGTTGACACTTATTTCTCTTTGCACATGAGGAATGCAAAGGGTGGTGGATCCATTGTGTGATGTATGCCTCTGTTGTACAAGTGGTTTATTTCACACTTGCCTCAGACGCTCGCCTTCAAGGAGAATAAAGGATGTCTACGGTGGTCTACGAGACTTATGTCTCTCACTAATGATGATATCTCTTGGTATAACCGTGTGTATGATGGTGTCCAGATTATTGACTCTTGTGGTGAATTCTCCAATGTGCCTCTTCTTGGTACATGTGGTGGAATTAACTACAACCCTGTTTTGGCTCACCGTCAGCTTGGGTTCCCCTTAAAGTATAAACCCAATAACATTCTATTGGAAGGTGTGTTCTTTCAAGAGGGTAAAGATCCCCAGAACTTGCAGGGCAGGATGGTCCGCGCCTGGCGCAAGGTTCATAGGAAGGGAAGGAAAGAGCTTGGTCAGAAGAATTGTATTGCTTTGGAACCCTACACCGCTTAGGTGAGGAGGAGAGATTATGAGTACCGCATGCCATATGATTATCCGAGACCTACCCCTATGGTTATGGTTGGGCCTTCAACCCTCCCTAACCAAGGAGTAGAGGAGTTGAGAGATGAAGACCGCTCGCGTGCTTGGGTTCGTGAGCGAGAGGAACTACTTCAGCAACTCAGAGATAAGGATGTTGTGATAGAGTTTCTAGAGCATCAGGTTATTGATGAGCCTGATGATGTGGTTACTTCTCTTCTTCCTCAGTCATCCAAGTTTTGGAAGAGGAAGTATGATCGACTCGTCAAGGAGAAGGCAGATATGGAAGCAGCTTATGAGAGAGAGGTGAAGAGGCTTCGTGCAACTTATCTTCCGATCTCGAGAGCTTTGGACGATTGTTTCTAGGGTTCCATAGGATGTTTATTCTGATTTCCTCTTGTATTGTATTTGGTTACCAAAACTGTACTACTTCTTTGGTGTAAAAATTTTCCAAATATTATTGCTATGAGTATTCCCTATATGTCTTAAAAGATTAATATTTTCAAATATTTGCAAATAGATCTCTATAAAGTTCCTCTGAATAAAAACAAAACATATGCACAAACATTGCATACATCATATGCATAAGCAGGTTTTGTTCAGCTCTGATCAGTGGTCTAACTCTTTGCTCTTCATTTATTTTGAAGACAAGTGTCGCATCCGCGAAAAACAACCGGCGGGCTAAAACAAAACAACACAGAGCCGCCACCGTGCGTTATTTATCCCAAAAGAGGGAAAGGAAACGCTCGAAGTAAACCTGGAAAAGACATGGTCTCGTGACCAAAGAGAGATGGGATCGGGAGTCGGTTATGCGAAGGGAAGGTATTAGCACCCCTACGCATCCGTCGTACTCGACGGGATCCACGCTCAAAGAATAGAAGAAAGGTTGCTAAAACAAACATCACACACACACACTGAAAATAACACAGGTGGGAAAAGAGAGGAAAGGGCTCGCTAGGATATCGCATCCTATGCCTACGTATCTCATCTGGAATGAGAATCAGAGCTACCGTAGTTCGGCTCACGCACGCCAAACAAGACACACACACAGACGCTGAGACGTCAAAGCAAACATGGAAACCGAATGCCAATCGCTGGACTTACATCAGACTCCGAACCAACAAACCCACACTGGAAACCGAATGCCAATTGCTGGACTTACATCGGACTCCAAGCACACAACAAACACCAATAGGATACGGAATGCCAATCGCTGGTCTTACATCCATCTCCTAACACACACAAGAAGGTTAACAAACAAACAAGTTAATAGGGAGTCTGGCACTCGAGCCTAATAACTGTCAAGCAAACACACACACAAAAAAGAAAAGGGTGCCCGGAGAGATCTCGTACGACCTCCTGCCTACGTACCTCATCTGGTATGAGGATCAGGGCAACGTAGTTCCCCTGAACAGGGGAGAAACTTTCTCCTAACCAGAGACCGGGAAATGACCAACTAGAAGGGAGACTGACTCGAGCCTAATAGTTATCATGTATTCCACAATGGTCCTAGGTTGAGTTTTCTATCTAACTTGCACAGGCAGCAAGCTATCCTAAACAGGCAAAGCAAAGCATACAAGCACAATACACAAGGCAAACATACACAATTAGCACACACTATATACAAACAACGTGGGCTCACACAAGGGTTAGGCTGTGAAACACAAGCCAACTGTAATCGGGTGATGTTAGCTCTTAACCCTAACATTGAGAGTTAGGGTGAAGCAGATGAAATGGGAAGTGAGGGGCGTGCCTCACAACTCTTATCCCTGGCCTGGGAGAGCTTTAGACAAAGGAAAGTGTGGGTTCAGAAAGTGGGAACCCTTCTACACTTATGACTGACTCAACTGGATCTTGGGTTAATATCCACAATGCATCAACACCAGGTGTGTGAGCAAAGGGATGACTCAACTGAACAGCAGGAGATGGATTGCACATCTCTTGTATCTGCCAATTGCCTTAACAAAGGTCTTTTCCTGCTTGGTACAAAGATAAACAATCACAAGCATTGCCTCTTAAGGAGGACTTCAGACAGGTGCCTGACCAAATAACAGGCCAGGTCTTCCAGACTACATGAAGTCAGTGGGTTATACCTCAATTGGTTAAGCAACCAAGCAACAACAAAAGCAAGTTCAAAAGAACTATAGCAACTAATGTACCTGAAAACAATCTAGCTCAGTTAGTACACAACTCAGAAAGTCAAATAGACAAACTAGAAGTCAACTGTTAACTGTACACAAGCAATGCATCAAGCAAAGCACAAGCTCAACTCAAATGAGCTAATCCACCTACAAAACAACTTAATGTTAATCAACATCAATCAAATATCAATCCAAATGAGCAAATGAATCAAACTCCTCAAGGCCATATGCTTCTTGTCCTGAAAACACAACTCAAACATAAGCACTAACCACTAGGACATGGCCTAGGGTCAAAGAGGGAGAAATAATTCAAAACAGAACATGAAAATTGGCAAGAATCAAGTTCAATCAAATTAGAACATCATACAATTGGTCTCATGTTCATAGCATCAACCAATTTCATTTCACAAAGCATCTAAGGCAAAGCATGCAAGTTCAAGGCTCATTGAAGCAAACAGAATGAATCAATCCACATCAACTCAAAATAATTCAATAAATCCCAAGAAAAATCATGACTAAACAGCACACATCACATGATCATCATACCAAAATTCAAGGCATTTGGACAAGTGGAAGCATGTCAAATAAATTCCATAAGGCAAGGCAAGGCAAAACAAGCTCAAATGAGGCACAAATAGATGCATCAACTTAGAACAAGCCTAAAACAGAATCCAAACATGATAAATGCATCAAACCAAAGCCAAGATAAACTTCAAAGAGTCTAGAATCAATGTGCAAAATTTCAAGTTCATATGATAAACATCAAGCATTTCACAAATCATCTAAGGTCATGACTATCAAAAAGTCCACAAATGACAAGCCAGAAGAGAAAATTCCAAACAAATCCAAATTGAATCCAAAATTCCATAAACATTCATGAGCAACCCTAACATCCAGAAGTAGCATCATGCAAAAATTCACATCATTTGAAGTTCATTTGGCATGGTAATGAAAATCAACAAGTCAAGCAAGCAAAGGTGTGACACACATTGTCACACCTACCTTAAACAGATCATATCTCATCAACCAGGAATGGGAAAAATGCAAACTCTATACCAAAATGTCCCTTAGGATGTCTATTTTAAGCATGCAAAATTTCAAGAGTGTTGGATAAAATCTCATCATTTCACAATCAAAATGGCAAGGCATGTCAAGAAAACACATGTACACACAATCCCTAGCCAAAGTTAAAATCCATGCGTGCACAATTTCTGGAAAAATCATCAAAAAATACTAGACATCATGAGGATCATCATGCAAAAAACCACAGCTCAATTGGATAAGTATTCATGGACTTATGATTTTTGGAAGTGAAGAGAAAAATAAAAAAAAACATGAGCAAGCATACATGGATAACATGGAATAATGATGAAAAATGCAAATGGCCTGGTTTGGAATGTCCCTCGGCTGGAATCGAAGTGAGGTATTATTTGAACCTGGCGCGCTCATAACGTGAAACACTGCGTTTCACTAAAGGACTAGGACACGTGGTCCAATACATGCAGACTAACACCAAAAAATCATGCAAACGCGCGCTCAGGGATCAAAAGCAATCTGGATTCAAAAACCCTAACGTGTTCATCATTCTTCATGCATGTTCATCAGCTCAAGAACTTTTGTACCAGAAATAACAAACAATTACACCACCGTGTTCATCTTTCAACCAGCATCATGAATCTAAAGTCAATTTGACCTAATTCATTCTACATCAAACGATTCGAGCCATGGAAGTTTCATGTAGCAAACTTAAATCTAACACAACTATCTCATTTCAGCATGAAAATTAAAGATCTAAAGTGCACATTCATCACCTAAGAAAGATCTACAAGATACATCCATTAATTTCAAGAATTATGCAAGTCGAATTCTAACCTTAATGGAATGGCAGAAGTGAAACACGTGTATTCAGGCCTTTAGAAGTCCAAACAGAAGTTCCCTAGCTCTCATATGATGATTTGGATGAAGGCTTGAGTGTTAATTGTGCACGATCTAGCTGGAAAATCAAATTGCCATTGATGAACACATGCTTCAACAGTCCTCGAATCTGCTCGAAAACCTTGTAATCTTGCTTCAATCCAACTCAATTATGCTTCTGGATCATGATTGGATCAAGAACTTGGCACGGTTTGTGAAGAATTTTGGAGAAAAGTTGAGAGAAAGTTTGAAGAGATTTTTGGATCTAGATCTAGATTTCAGAATTATGAAGTGTTAATCACAAAAACAGTTATGCTTATGTTTATATATGGAGTGCTAATGAAGTTGTTAATCCCAATTAGCCAAAATGCAAATGATTAGTGAAATGAAGGTGTTATGCCAAATTGGGAATTCACCCCTCATGCATGCAAAGCAATGTATCAGTGCTCATTTTCTGTCTTAATTCACTTGGAAATGATATTTGGAGCCAAATGCATGTGATAGCAAGTGAAACCAATGCCTATTTTTTGAATTGTAACTTTCCCTCCAAAATTCAAATGGAAAATCAATTTTTTTTGCAATGGAAATTCATGGATTATGATGCTTGAATTGGATAGAGCATGTCAAAACACGAATGTGGCAAAAAATCCCACTCCATTTGGCCTTTTGGTACAAAAGTTATGCACTTTTGAAGTTCAAATTATCTTGACCAAGATTGATCCATAACTTGCCAACCATACATGAGAAATTCATGTTCTTGGACTTTTTGGAAAGGTGAGAGCAATATCTACAACTTTCATGTTGGACAAAATTTCATTTGAAGCATTTTTGGACATGTAATCTTGAGGAGAAGACCTTTCCATTTTTGGCAATTTTGAATTACAAGTCACTTTCTATTTTTGGAAAGTTTTCATCTGACTTTATTTTCTTCAATATTGATGTTTGAAACGTCAAATGAAACTTGTTTGGACATGAATGAAGTGTTTCTAACTCTCTCCCACCTCCAAATCCATCAGTTGACTTGTGGTTGACTTTTGTTGACTGATAGATGAATTTCAGCTTGACTGTTGCCCGTCAGCATCGGCAAAAAGGAACAGTGATACATGAGACGACATGCGTGCCAACGACCCATGCTAGGGATAACAAGCCACGAACCGACTATTCTTTATTCAATCCCTAACAGACGAACACTTCGCGCTTAGCTGGGGATTATCTCTTTCTTTTTGGGCCCCGAAACTTCTCGGATTAACATTCCCATCTCTACTCGACAGAAACTCTTCCTCCAATATCGCACTACTGGGGAATACTTTTGATTCAAAATCATGATACCAAAACTCCTCGGAGTACATCTTCGCCTTCGGGCAAAACCACCTCTCAAACGATAACCACGGTTTGAGACTAGCTTATGCTTGCATGATATTCTTTTCAGCGTAATGCTCCATAATCATGGAAATGCTACGCGATTATTATGCATTATGCTATGCTTATTCTACATGATGAATGCATAAAAAGTATCCCCCTCAAGGGACTCTTCCGGGGAGCTCGAGGCCTTCTGCTGAGGAACTCGTCAACACTCCAATTTCCACCCTGCTGGGGAATAATACTGCTGCTGGGAAAAAGGCAACCCTTGCTGGGGAAAACCTCCTTCGCACCCGATCCGCTTGGGGACACCGCTGGGGAATAAACCACCAACGCACTCTGTGGGGATACAACGGTTTCCGACTTGCTGGGGGAATATCAATCCCGACTCTGCTTGGGAAACCACCAACCATAGATACCTCCGCTGGGTAATAGCAACCTTCGGGTCTGGCTACTGAGGGAACACCAATCTACGACCTGCTGGGGAGATAACAATACCTGACCCTGCTAGGGAAGCCACAGACCTTGAATCTGCTGGGAAATTAGTCATCCCGACTCTGCTTGGGGAGATGATGAAAACCTGGTACTGAACACCCGTCGACTCGTCGAACCTTGGTATTCACCGTCTAGATCCACTGTCAGCTTTCCAATTTTGAGAACTCCCAGACTCGTCTGGACTTTTCTGATTCATCACCTTATATTCTCGACTGCTCCGCACTCGGTGGATAGCGAACTCCTGGGGTTTATACAGACTTTCCAATCTCAGACTTTGAAGAGTCTTCTTGATTAAAATCCAGGATCGTCGTACGTCCTTCGCCGTCTTTTTCACCATTCTTCTATTCATTCGTCCCTGACTGGACTCCGTGGGGATTGTTTATCAAAACCTTCCACATCACAACCTGCAAGTGAGTGAAAATATCTAACAGCTCCTGCACAAGAGATCGTTAGATAAAAAGCGCCCCAGGCTATAAGACCCCAATTTTTGCCCTAAGATCCCTCATGGCTCATATCATATCATATCATAGCCTCAAGGATCATTGCATGCCCTAGCTTTCCTCCTAGTGGGTAGGATGTCTTGTGAGTGTGGTTCTTGATCACCCAGCATGTATTGCATTGTGTATCATTGCTTTTCATATGTTTACTAACCAAAAGTACAAAAATATTGTCATCTAACCATGTTGCTTGCAGATGAAGAAATCATCAGTCAATCAGTCAAAATCAGCCATTGAGCTATGGATAGTGGCCATTCTTGAAGAATTTGGGCACTATGATCATTCATCAAGAGTTCATATAAGTCATGATATCATTGTGGATCAAGATCTCATGTGAAAGAGGCTTGGAATTCATCAGAACATTCATCAGTCAACCAAAACCCTAGAAAAGTCAACTATGGTCAAATGTGGTCAACTGTGCATTTAATCAGGGATTTGAAGGTGTGAGATGTTTGGAAAGGTCTCATTCATGTCTATATGAGCCTCATTTGGCATTTCAAAGATCAAGGTTGAAGGATTTGAAGTCAGGCAAGAAGTTTCCAAAAATGGAAATGACCTGTAATTCTCACCTGCCAAAAATGGAAAGTTTTTCTCCTCAAAATTACATGACCAAGAAAGCTTCAAATCAAAATTTGTCCAACATGAAATTTGAAGATCTTGTTCTTGCCTTTCCAAAACGTCCAAGAACACTCATTTCCCATTTATGGTTGGCAAATTATGACCAAATCATTTTCAGAAAATGCCTAAATTCAAAGTGGCATAACTTTCACATGGAATGGCCAAATTGGATTATTCTTCTTTGAGCAAACCACATTTGATGTGTACTATCCAAATCCATCATCACATTTCACCAAAAACATTCACATAAAAAGGTCATTTTTCAAGTGGACCATTTAAAAATTGGTGGGAAAAAAGTCCAAATTTCAAAGTACAAGGAATTTTCACATGTGGCCAATTCCAATAGCTTCCAAATGAGATTTATGGTTTGCTCAAAGTGAAAAAAATACTGTTTCATTGGTTCAAGGCATAAGGGCAAAATTGGCCAAAATGGCATAATGTGCACATTCACTAATCACTCCAATTTGGTTAATCATGATTAATGACTGGATTAAGAGCATGTATAAAAGCTTAATTCTAACAGAATTGAAGGGAGAATAATCATTTTTCAGATCAAATCACAAAAGCTCACAAATTCTCTCACTTTTTCTCCATTTTTCACATAAGCTTTTTTCATCAATTCATCAATAATTCACTATTGCTTTTGCAAGTTCTTGGTTGAATCTTCATGTGCAGGTGATTTTGGAGTGCTGTTGAACAAGATTGAGAAGAGAACGGTGCCAAAACTCCAACTGTGCAAAGCTTCCTCTTTAATGGCAGTTGCGAATTTACCTTGATTCATGCACTCTTGAGCTGAACTTTCTTCACCATACACCTTCTTGAGCATTGTACTTCATCTGTTTTCACAAATCAAAGCCAAAAACACACGGATTCACGAGCTGCACTTCAAGAAGGTAAAGATTCGAACTCTTTAATTCACGCAATTGTCATGTGATTTAGATAGATCTTTTGACATAGAGTAGATTGATGCTTGAATCGTGCAATTCCATCCATTATTCATCAAGATATTGTGATTTAAAGTTTGTGTGCCAAAACATTTTCTGATCGTATCTCTTTGCACGATAACTTCCGGACATTTTCACCACCATATCTTTGATCTACGTGGAGAGACGGAGAGAACGGTATATCATTTGTACATTTTGGTTGAAAATTGTTCGTAACGAAATCTGGAGTTGATGAACTCATATGAACACGCGAAGAACACTCCCAGTTTTCGCGTTTGATCCGGTTTCCTTGGCTTCGCATTCAAAATTCTGTTTACCGCCGGAATGAGCGAATCACAACAGGCCACGCCAATTAATTAAACGATGCGTTTTGCATCCTAGCTTTGGTATTTACGAGAATGCCACTGCTGCTTAATTAATTCATTTAAAAACTTAAATAAATATATCATTATTTCACAAAACTTCCAAAAATCATATTTAATTCATCCCTAATCCAATTTGCATGGGAATTTTTTTGTTAATCTCCAAATTTTGTCTAGTTTTTTTTAGGCATAGTAATTCAAGTTGTGCCTGGTGAGTTTTTGGTTTTGCCTAGTGATCTTTGACATGTATGCATTATACATATGTTTTTCCATATTGATCATGAAATCTTGATGCATTACCCAAAATGAATGAAATTTCACATGCTTATTCTTGACTCTTTCCTGGTGATTTTGATGTATAGTTTGTTATTTTTGAGTCCCTGGTTAGAGAGATATGATGTGATCTTCATGAGTGTGACAATATGTGTCACACTATGCTATGCTGTGTTCATGATTTTATTTTTTGTGCTTATGCTAGGCCAATGGCTCTGATTTTTTGCATGTGGTTACATATACATGTCTAGTTTTGCCATGATTTTTTGTGGGATTTTTTGATACATTTCCTATTTGGTTGGATTTTTGTTTGCTGTTAGCCATTTTTGGATTGTTTTTTTGAGGGATCAAACTATATGGCTTGTAAAATTCTCATACCTTATCATATGAAGATGAAATTTGGTGGAGTGTTTATTAACATGTTTAACTTCACTTTGGCTTTGGTCCCATTCATTTCCAATGTTTGATTTCTGTTTTACACTTGCTTGAAGTTGGTGTACACTTTGTGACATAGTTTAGGTTGATTTTTGCATACCATGACTTCCTGATTTAATTCCCCTACTTTCATTTATCCAAATGTCATGAAATTTGATATGTAGCTCATTGAATATGTTCTGTTTAGACTGGAATTTTTGTGGAATTTATTGATCTGTTTTGGTATTTTTTTGATTGAAATCATTCTGTTTGCTCATTTATGATTTACACTTGCCTACTTTGACTTAAATTGTGCATGAAATGAATTTGGTGCATTGTTTTGATATGAGACCAATTGGTCCTTCTTCTTAATTGATAAATCTTGGTTGTGATCATTTTTCACTTGCTGTTTTAAATTTTTTACCTCCTTTTGACCCTAGGCTTGGCCTAGTGGTCTTACTTCTCACATTTGAGTTGTTTTTTCAGGTTAAGAAGCAAAATGCTTTGAAGAGTTTAATTCAAGTTGTTTTGAGTTGATTCATTTGATGTTATAAACTAACTTGTTTTGTTTTGTAGGGTGCTTGGTTCACTTGAGCTTTGTGCTATGCACATGTTGTATTGTTTGATTGTACATTGTTGTTAATTCTTATGTTGTTGTTTTGATTTTGTGATTGGGATGTTGATTATATTAGATTGATTTCAGGTACCCTTAGTTGCTCAGTTCTCTTGAGAACTTGCATTGCTTTGCTTGTATAGCATTTGCATTGAGGTAGACTCTCTTGTCTCCATGTAGTCTGGAAGACCTGGCTTGTTATTTAGCCAGGCAACTGTCTGAAGTCCTCCTTAAGAGGCGATGTTTGTGATTGTTTAAATTTGTCCCCAAGCAGGTAAAGACCTCATGTGAGGCAATTGGTAGAAAAGAGATATGCAACCTATCTCCTACTATTCTGTGAGTCACTCACCTTGCTCACACTACTTGTGTTGATGCATAGTGAGTAAAAACCCAAGATCTATCGAGTCTAATTTGTGGAGAGAGTTCCATCTTTCTGAACTCCCACACCTTCTGATATTCAATGCTCTCTCTGACCAGAGATAAGAGTGATGAGGCACACCCCTCATATCCTTTCATCTGCTTCACCTTGGCTCTCAATGTCAAGGTTAAGAGCGCCTTTCACCCTATTCCAGTTGACTTTTTTAGTCAAACCCTTTGATTGAGCCTAATTGTGTGGTTATAGTGTGTGCTACTTGAACTTGTTTGATTGATTATTTGATACATTTGAACATGATTGCTTACTTGCCATTGTGCATTCATCATTATTGATTGTTAATTCTTGTATGATCATTATTGCATATCCTTGTGGTTTGCTTGAGTTTACCCATTGAGGACAATTGTAAGACCATATTCTTTGGCCATTGTTCCCATGATATGGAAGGATAGAGTGTAAGACCTTATTGGTCACTCATATCTTCTTTGCTCTTGTTTGTTGTATGAGAGGATGCAATTGTAAGTCCCTGTGATGTGGCATTTGTATTCCTATGACCATACTTTGGAGGTTGGTATAAGTCCAGATAGATTGGCATCCGACATCCAAATTTTGTTTTACTGTAGGAGGTTGGTGTAAACCCAGTTAATTGGTATCCGACATCCGCTTTTGGTTTGTGAGATTGGTATAAGACCATTGATGGCATCCGGTATCACCTTATTTTGCTTACTTGTTTTGTTGCCTCATTCCTAAGGACACACTTGAATCATCTTCTATATGATTTCAAGAGGTGAACTTCTAGGAAGTTTTACACTTCATCCACACCCTTTTTGTTCCAAAACCCCTTTTCACTTGTTGACTTTTTCAAACTTGAAAATGCATGTTGTGCAGACATTCTCATCCTCTTTTCAAATTAGAAACTTGGACCTTAAGTCCATGACTTTTCAACTCCATTTCATAACACTTCTTTGAATCAATCTAACCATACTTTGACCATCCTTTTGTGAATAATCATAATCCATTAATCCAACTCATTCAATTGTTTTGTGGCTTTGTCCATGCTTGTTAAGTTTTCATACATTAGCCATAGGTTTGATTTATCCTAGTTGGTTGATGTTAACCTCACATATTTGTCCTTAGTTAATTGAATTGTAAGTCTTCCTTGCTTATTATAGGGTTAACCCCTCACTAGCAAGTGGAAGCTTTTCTCACATGGTGGACTTGTTGTTTCATAAGGTTGAGTTTTCTCCCGTGGATAACGTAAAGCCTTAGTGCTATTGTTTTAAAATGAACTCACAAATGTTTTGGAATTTTTTTAGCCGAACTACGGCATTTTGATCCTTACCTTTGATGGAAGGTACGTAGGCAACGGGTTCATCCGTTCGAACACAAAAATAACTAACTTGTACATTCTTTTCTCATCATCCCATTCATGTTTGCATAATATGTCATAAACAAATAAACATTTTTTATACAACAAGTGTGAAAAGGGCTCCCTAGGAGTACCTAGGACGTGATGGGTGCCTAACACCTTGCCATTGCGTAATTTACCCCTTATCCAGACTCTCTGATCTTTTATTGGTTTTCTACGTGTAAAACTTCTTAGGTTTTTGTTCGCTTTTTAACCAGTCCTTAGGATAAATAAAAGTGCGGTGGCGACTCGAATTCATTGTATACTTTGCTTATGGTTTAATTAATAAATCATATAGCGACGAATACACCGCTACAGAAAAATGGCGACTTCACTTGGGAACAATTGCATTAGACCTTCCCTGGTGGTATTGCCTACTTTTCACCCTTGTTGTATGATATTTGTTTATGTGTTATTTGACATATTTTTGTACAATTTGGGATAACTGTATTGATTGTAATGTTTGAATTGCTTGATATACAATTGCTGTTTGCTTTGGTGATCTCTGTGAGATGAGTTCTATACCCGAACTCGAGTGCACTCTAGGATAGGAGAATGGCATAGTCTTGTTGACTGGTGTGGAGTATTCCTTAGCCAGTTAACTTGCGAGTCCATTCACTTGGTGAAGGTCATGTTGGATTAATAATGTCACACAAGTTATTTGTGGTTAGGCATTATTCGTTCAATCATGTGCCTTAGAAGCCAAGGACCGTAGTTTACCAAGCCCATCTTGGCCTATTTTAGGACGTAGTGCGGAGGTCGTTCAGATGTAAGATCTGATGCGATTGTTACGCGATACTACACTCATAAGAGTCTCTCTTGAGAATATTTTTGGAATACGAGTATTCGTTTCTCCGATAATATCCGAGAGATGGGACGATGATTATGGGAACCTCTGGTAGAACATGTCTGGCAGGTTTAAACCCTAGTACACTCCCTTTGGGTGGTTCTTAACCGAGACTCCATGCTCGTGACTCTCAGCAAACCCATGATTCGTGGTTGAGTCATTCAAACATCGTTAATATCAATGGAACTTGGGTATTGATAAGGTGTAAAACCTAAATCTACCAAAATGGATGATTGATATTAAGGATGTTAGAGCCGGTTCATGTACCGTTAATATCAATGGAACTTGGGTATTGATAAGGTGTAAAACCTAAATCTACCAAAATGGATGATTGATATTAGGGATATAATGAGCTTTCCCACGACCTTTGTTTGGTGTGACTTGCTTGATCCTTGAGTGTGATTGTTGCATTCATGCATTCATACATTCATCTGCATCCATATCATCAAAAAAGGAAAATTTTCAAGGAACTCGAAGGAGTTTATTTGCAAAAATTTTCAAACATGGAAAAAACTGGAAAAAAATTTCACCTGATATATCTGATGAGATATTCTCATATACAATCAAAATGCTTAAATATTTCAAAGTTTGCAAATAGAACCCTCGAGTTCCTTTGAAATAAAAAACAAGCATATGCACAAACACTTCATGCATCATTTGCATAAGCGGGTGTTTTGTTCCGGTCTCCCGTCCTGTGGTCTGACCCTGCGATCTTCATTTATTTTGAAGACGCACTTCGCCGGTATTATACAAGAGCCTACTCTGCCAGATTTATGGACCGTTCTGAGCAAGAGAACTGTGAACTCGAAGAGAAACTGCCAGACTGAGTGCTTTTGATGGATTTATTCCTGTTGCTGAAGGTGATTGAGCTTGAAGACAATAAATCTCGGGCTGGCATTGGCTACTGTTCTGGGGCATTTAATGAGCAAGGTTTGTTCAAGAGTGGAGGATTCATCCATGACGACCAACCTGAAGAGGAATCTACTGCTATCTTGGAAGAGGATGCAGAGGATGTGAACAACTTCGTTATTCCTGGTGGTGTCTGCCACAATTGGGTCGCTGTAGATGTTCCTACGGTCATCCATAGATCAGAGTAATTGTTCACTTTGTTTAAAACCCTTCTCCCATGCCAAAAGGAGAAGTGATGACATTGTTGGCAGCATTTAATACGATGATGTTTTCATTCAATTAATGCATTGTTAAACATTTGTTTTTCCATTTGTTTTCACTTTTTGCTTTTTGCATGAAATCAGTGATCACAAAAAACCCTGAAAAACAAAAACAGCTTTTTCATCTGCATAAATGATTTGCTTGTTTAAATTCAAAAGCTTTTCATTATCCAGAATCATTATGCAGGGATTTCTAAACCCATTGAACATAATGATCCAACGCCATCTCCCAATCTTGAATTCTTTGTATTCGAAGCAGAGGAAGATGATGTTGAAAGGGATTCCTGACGAGATTACCCGTCTTCTTGAGCACAAAAGGAGCTCATTCAGCTGTATCATGAGAACCAGCAGAACAGTCAAACTGGGGCATTGCAAATGCAATACTAAAAAAAAGAGGAGAGGGTGAAAAATAAGGAAAAAATCAAAAATCAGGATTTTTTTTTTCAAAGTTTTTCAAGAGAAAAAAGAAAAAGTATACCCTCAAGTCCCTAGTTGACTGATGCTGAATGGATTCGAAGTCGTTACGACCAGTTGAATCTGATTGAAGAGAAGCGATTAACTGCCATGTGCCATGGTCAGTTATATCAGCAGAGAATGAAGAAAGCATTCGATAAGAAGGTCAAGCCTCGTGTGTTCCGAGAAGGTGACCTTGTGCTCAAGAAAGTTTTGTCTTTCGTGCCCGATTCCAGGGGCAAGTGGACTCCAAACTATGAGGGTCCATATGTTGTTAAGAGAGCCTTTTCAGGCGGAGCTTTGATGCTTGCAACAATGGATGGGGAGGATTTCACTCGTCCTGTGAATTCAGATGCAGTCAAGAAATACTTTGCCTAAAAAAAAAGTATATGCAAATGAAAAACAGAATAGCTCGCTAAGTTGAAAACCCGAAAGGGCGGCTTAGGCAAAATGAGCATCTCGGTGGAGAACCCGCAAGGGTAATCCAGGCAAAAATTAGAGACATGAAAAAAAAACATATTTGCATCCCGCTATATTGAGTACCTCACCTTGGGGCAATCTAGGCAAAAATTAGGGATTTGGCAAGTAACTGCATCCTGACAAGACTTTCTGGTCACCAGCTGTCTGTTCGTCAGAAGATTCTCGATTCGTCGTCAACTGAAGCTTCGAATACATCGAGATTCAAATTGGTAGAGAAAGGATCATTATGTTCAATGTAGCCCTCTTCCAATATATATCACTGATTTCAAATTTGTACAGATCTATGGAGTCTTGCCATTTGCAGACTACCATTCCATCAAATGAATTTGAGCCTTTTATCCAATTATTTGCACTCTTATTTGTTTCAATTCAACAAATGTTTTGCATGTTTTAATTGATAAAATATCATTGTTTTAAACAAATCAAATTTTTCATAATTTGTCGCTTTAAACAAAGTGAATATTCACAAGATTGAAAGGATACTTAAGAATGTCTCAGTGCTCTCCCAAGGGTGGCATGATTCCCAACAGGTAAGACATTGGTTCATATTCCTGGTTTGGTTGTATCCTCTCTCTCCAGATCTTTGTTGGGGTTGTTCCTCAAGCAGAGTTGTTGGTGGGGTTGTTCCCCAGTATAATTGCAAGCAGAGTGTTGTTGAAGACTCAGTTTTCTCCAGCAGCAATCTTCCCCAGCGTGGGTGCTTTCCTTGTGGAAGATTCAGCGGTTGATGGTTTGACATCCTGGTGCCCCGTCACTTTCCACAGACTTTGTTTGTCTCCTCAGCACAGTCGCGAGCAGAACAGTTATTGATATCCCCATCGCAGTCGCGAGCAGAGTGGTTGTCACCCTCCCAGTGCAGTTGCCAGTAGAGCTGTTGTTTTCTCTCTATCAGAATGTTGGTTACCCTCAGCAGGGTAGGATTTATTTTCCTACTCAGTGGTTGATTGGGTTGATATCCTAGTATTTCCATCTATCTCCCCTCAACATTGTCTGCAGAATGGGTGTTGTGGCGAGTGTTGCCTGTTGAATATCTTCAATCCCCAGTATGGTCGGTTGATGGTTCTAGCATCCCAAGAGAGTGGATTGATTTCCTGATTATTTTTTATCCTCAGTAGAGTGGCTTTTATCGCAGAGTCTATTGATGTGATCTACCGGATATGCATGTCCTCGCCAAGTAGAGTGGCTTGTTGCAGAATCTACTTGTGTGGTGCTTTCTCCTTCAGTGGGTTGTTCCCTGAGAAGGTAACTGACAGTTTTCCCCAGTAGAGTTGCTTATGCAGTTAGATTCTACTTGGATGATTTTTGTTCTCCTGCAGTGGGTTGTTCCCCGGATTTGTTTGGAGTTGCAGTGACTTTTGTTTCTCAGTTGATACTGGGATCCCCTGCAGATGTTTTTGAGATTTTTCTCTTGTTCCCCAACAGATTGGTCTTGGTGGCTGTTGGCCCGTTATGACTTTCTGTATCCTGATTGGGACTTTCGCTGATCCATCACTCAGAGATTTGGTATATTCTGATATCTCTGTTTCCCTAGCAGTATCCGCAGATCTTTGCTTTATAGCATGCAGATCTCCGCAGATTGGCTCTCCAGCTGGTTTTCCCCTGGAAGTATAGTACCGGGCGTTTGATTCCTGGACCTGTCGTGTTAGATATGTCTGTTTTGTCAGCATTCATCAAACATAATTACGCATATTCATGCATATTCATAGACATTCAGATATTCATGATGCATTTGTTTGCCATATATCTTTTGTTTGTTGTGTCTCCTGCTATGGATGATATAGATCTCTTTATAGATCTTCCTAAAGCAGATGTCGGGTGTTTAAAATCTCTCCATATAGAGTCAGCCCCGTAAGCAGAAAGTGTATGTCGTTCCTTCTGCAGTTCCGCACTGAGTTAAACCCTCGTGGATGACGGTTTCTTCCGTATCCTCCCAACGTATACATTGGGATGGAACTTTCCTATTGAGTTATATCCTCGTTAGGACGTGTCTTGATTCAGTCTGTCTTTTCGGAACATTCCCGAATTGGCGTTTTGTCAATTGTCTTTTGTGCTTCCCAGTGGGTTGTTCCCCAGCGGAGTTTTCGGGCCTCTACCCTTATACCGGTAGTTGTAAGTCCTATTTTCCTTGCCCTTTTGATGGAATGGGTGGTTATATACCTTTTATTCCTCAGCAAGGGTTGGTGGTTTGTTATAAACCCTATTTTGTTTCCCGTGCGGGTTTGTGATTTCTTTCATCCCCACGCGAATTTGTGGTTATCCCCACCAGAGTATGGCTACTACCCCGTATTCGGTAGTTATAAGTCCTATCTCTTTTCCCCTAGCAGAGGTAACCCTTTGCGGTTCGTTCTGGTTGTTGGTGAACTTTCTGTTGTTGTGGTTTCATCCCTAACAGAGTTGGTATCTCCCTGCGGTGATTGTTATCCCCAGTTGAGTTTGTGGTCTTCTACCCCGTATTCGGTAGTTGTAAATCCCATGTTGTGGTTTTGTTCTCCCCAGTGGAGTTTGTGCCTTGTAGTACAGGTGGATAATTGCCGGTTGCTTGCAGTTTTATCCCAGTCAGATTTTGGTATTCTACCCCGTATTCGGTAGATATAAACCCTAATTTCTCCCCTTTGCAGAGTTAACCTTGTTGTTCATCCTAACCGATGATGGTTACTCTTTGTGGTTATCTTCATTCGTTGTTCGATGTTGATATTCCTCCTTTCTTCTGGATAATTGCCGGATGCTAGCAATTTATCCCCAGCAAGTTGTCTTCCGGATCATTGCCGTATGCTTGCAATGTTATCCCTTTTTGAAGTCGCCAGTGGGTCTTTTCACTGTTTGCTAGTGACTTGTTCCCCGGATTATTGATTGATTCTCAATACATCCCCAGCCAGTCCCTGTTGATAATTGCCGGATGCTTGCAATTCATTCCCAGCGGATCGTCTTTCATTTACCCGTTTTGTTGGTAATGATTGTTGCTCCTTTTGATTGGTCATCATTATATGCCCAGTTGTGGTATCCCGATGCCTTTCTTTCGGTCGATTTATCCTTTGTTAACCTAGTAACCGGTTGTGGATAATCTTCCATGCGAGTGTGTTATCCACGGTCTGCCGGTAATGGATAATATATCTCATGCACTCTTCAGTCGAAACCTTGTGTGTTCCTCTGGTCGAGTAAGATTCGTTATTTCCCTTTGGCGGAGTCGAATATTTTGTTGTTGGATAATTGCCGGATGCTTGCAATTTATCCCCTTTGAGTTGTCTTTCGTTTACCCGGATGCTCGGTATCGATTGTCTCTTTCCTTTGGTTAGTCACCTATTATATACTTCGGTATCTCTGGTGCCTTTTCCTTTTCGAGTATGTTATTCACGGTCTGCCGGTAATGAATAGTATATCTCGTGCGCTCTTTGGTTGGAGTCCTTTGTTGATCTTCCCCAGTTAAGCAAGATTCGTATTCTTTGTAGAATCGAATATCCATCCTTTAACCAGTTTGTGTTTCGGATGTGTGTGTTGGCATATATACCAATTCACGTTTTCGGTAGATCACCTATTATATACCTCGGTATCCCTGGTGTTTCTTACCATGCGAGTGTATTATCTACGGTTTGCCGGTAATAGATGATATATCTCATGCGAGTATTTTATCCACGTTCTGACGGTAATGGATATTGTATCTCATGCACTCTTTGGGTTTGTGTCCCCAGTTGAGTAAGATTCGTTCTCCTGTTGTGGATTCGAGTGTCCATCCTGTAAGTCGATTTGCTTTTTCAAGCCCTCCTTTCGGATGATGAGTGTCTTGGCATATACACCAATTCACGTCTTTGGTAGGTCACCTATTATATACTCCGGTATCTTTGGTGTCTCTTCCTTTTCGAGTATATTATTCACGGTCTGCCGGTAATGAATAATATGTCTCAGGCATTCTTGGATCAATCTTTTGATTGTTTTCTCCGCAGAGTAAGATTCATATTCCTTGTGGAATTGGATATCCGTCCTATAAACAAATCCGCTGTTCTAGCTTTCGTCAGGATGATGAGTGTCTTGGCATATATACCAATTCACGTTTCGGTCGGTCACCTATTATATACTTCGGTATCCCTGGTGTTCCTTCCTTTCTACTCCCTATTATGACCATGGTCCCCTGTGGAGTCAGATTTCCTTGAGTTTATGTACCTTTTCTCAGGTCTTTATCAGATGTTTGGTTGATTGATATCTCTCACCCTTATACCGGTCTTAGATATTCATTCTTCCCGAGCTTGTTACCCTTATACCGGTGACATCTCATCTTTGGCTTCCCCTGGAAAGTCTTTTCTAGATTTCCCCAGCGGAGTTGTATTGCTATTTGTGTTGCTGTATTGGTGTTATCCCCAGTACATGCATTTTATGAGTCAGCTTGAGTCTTTTCCAATGGGAGTGTTTTCCTTTGGAATTGCTTCTTTCCCCGGTTCGAGTCCTTTACTTCCCCAGTGAGGTCTCCAGTCTGATTGTTGCTATTCCCTAATCAGAATCGTGTCTTGTGCACGCTGTGTCAGTTTTGTTTTCCCTAACTCAAAGTCGTGTCCTGCTCACGCATTCTTTTTCTTTTATTATCCCCACAAGAGTCTTGTTAGAGTCTCTGTTCCTGGTGAGTGTATTACTCCGATGGATCGTCTTTTCTTCTGTGTGAACTATATTCCTCACAGAGTTTGTGTATTTTGCATGCATACATTTGCATCATGAGGTCTCTTAGGGACCAAAATTTGTCTCATTACTATTATTTAAGCCCATTCTACCACGTCGAGATGAAGATTTCTAAACTTCACTTCTCCGGCTAGAATGACCTTAAATAGGGGCATCTGTAAGACCCCAATTTTTGCCCTAAGATCCCTCATGGCTCATATCATATCATATCATAGCCTCAAGGATCATTGCATGCCCTAGCTTTCCTCCTAGTGGGTAGGATGTCTCGTGAGTGTGGTTCTTGATCACCCAGCATGTATTGAATTGTGTATCATTGCTTTTCATATGTTTACTAACCAAAAGTACAAAAATATTGTCATCTAACCATGTTGCTTGCAGATGAAGAAATCATCAGTCAATCAGTCAAAATCAGCCATTGAGCTATGGATAGTGGCCATTCTTGAAGAATTTGGGCACTATGATCATTCATCAAGAGTTCATATAAGTCATGATATCATTGTGGATCAAGATCTCATGTGAAAGAGGCTTGGAATTCATCAGAACATTCATCAGTCAACCAAAACCCTAGAAAAGTCAACTATGGTCAAATGTGGTCAACTGTGCATTTAATCAGGGATTTGAAGGTGTGAGATGTTTGGAAAGGTCTCATTCATGTCTATATGAGCCTCATTTGGCATTTCAAAGATCAAGGTTGAAGGATTTGAAGTCAGGCAAGAAGTTTCCAAAAATGGAAATGACCTGTAATTCTCACCTGCCAAAAATGGAAAGTTTTTCTCCTCAAAATTACATGACCAAGCAAGCTTCAAATCAAAATTTGTCCAACATTAAAGTTGAAGATCTTGTTCTTGCCTTTCCAAAAAGTCCAAGAACACTCATTTCCCATTTATGGTTGGCAAATTATGACCAAATCATTTTCAAAAAATGCCTAAATTCAAAGTGGCATAACTTTCACATGGAATGGCCAAATTGGATGGTTCTTCTTTGAGCAAACCATATTTGATGTGTACTATCCAAATCCATCATCACATTTCACCAAAAACATTCACATAAAAAGGTCATTTTTCAAGTGGATCATTTAAAAATTGGTGGGAAAAAAGTCCAAATTTCAAAGTACAAGGAATTTTCACATGGGACCAATTCCAATAGCTTCCAAATGAGATTTATGGTTTGCTCAAAGTGAAAAAAATACTGTTTCATTGGTTCAAGGCATAAGGGCAAAATTGGCCAAAATGGCATAATATGCACATTCACTAATCACTCCAATTTGGTTAATCATGATTAATGACTGGATTAAGAGCATGTATAAAAGCTTAATTCTACTAGAATTGAAGGGAGAATAATCATTTTTCAGATCAAATCACAAAAACTCACAAATTCTCTCACTTTTTCTCCATTTTTCACATAAGCTTTTTTCATCAATTCATCAATAATTCACTATTGCTTTTGCAAGTTCTTGGTTGAATCTTCATGTGCAGGTGATTTTGGAGTGCTGTTGAACTAGATTGAGAAGAGAACGGTGCCAAAACTCCAACTGTGCAAAGCTTCCTCTTTAATGGCAGTTGCGAATTTACCTTGATTCATGCACTCTTGAGCTGAACTTTCTTCACCATACACCTTCTTGAGCATTGTACTTCATCTGTTTTCACAAATCAAAGCCAAAAACACACGGATTCACGAGCTGCACTTCAAGAAGGTAAAGATTCGAACTCTTTAATTCACGCAATTGCCATGTGGTTTAGATAGATCTTTTGACATAGAGTAGATTGATGCTTGAATCGTGCAATTCCATCCATTATTCATCAAGATATTGTGATTTAAAGTTTGTGTGCCAAAACATTTTCTGATCGTATCTCTTTGCACGATAACTTCCGGACATTTTCACCACCATATCTTTGATCTACGTGGAGAGACGGAGAGAATGGTATATCATTTGTACATTTTGGTTGAAAATTGTTCGTAACGAAATCTGGAGTTGATGAACTCATATGAACACGCGAAGAACACTCCCAGTTTTCGCGTTTGATCCGGTTTCCTTGGCTTCGCATTCAAAATTTTGTTTACCGCCGGAATGAGCGAATCACAACAGGCCACGCCAATTAATTAAACGATGCGTTTTGCATCCTGGCTTTGGTATTTACGAGAATGCCACTGCTGCTTAATTAATTCATTTAAAAACTTAAATAAATATATCATTATTTCACAAAACTTCCAAAAATCATATTTAATTCATCCCTAATCCAATTTGCATGGGAATTTTTTTGTTAATCTCCAAATTTTGTCTAGTTTTTTTAGGCATAGTAATTCAAGTTGTGTCTGGTGATTTTTTGGTTTTGCCTAGTGATCTTTGACATGTATGCATTATACATATGTTTTGCCATATTGATCATGAAATCTTGATGCATTACCCAAAATGAATGAAATTTCACATGCTTATTCTTGACTCTTTCCTGGTGATTTTGATGTATAGTTTGTTATTTTTGAGTCCCTGGTTAGAGAGATATGATGTGATCTTCATGAGTGTGACAATATGTGTCACACTATGCTATGCTGTGTTCATGATTTTATTTTTTGTGCTTATGCTAGGCCAATGGCTCTGATTTTTTGCATGTGGTTACATATACATGTCTAGTTTTGCCATGATTTTTTGTGGGATTTTTTGATACATTTCCTATTTGGTTGGATTTTTGTTTGCTGTTAGCCATTTTTGGATTGTTTTTTTGAGTGATCAAACTATATGGCTTGTAAAATTCTCATACCTTATCATATGAAGATGAAATTTGGTGGAGTGTTTATTAACATGTTTAACTTCACTTTGGCTTTGGTCCCATTCATTTCCAATGTTTGATTTCTGTTTTACACTTGCTTGAAGTTGGTGTACACTTTGTGACATAGTTTAGGTTGATTTTTGCATACCATGACTTCCTGATTTAATTCCCCTACTTTGATTTATCCAAATGTCATGAAATTTGATATGTAGCTCATTGAATATGTTCTGCTTAGACTGGAATTTTTGTGGAATTTATTGATCTGTTTTGGTATTTTTTTGATTGAAATCATTCTGTTTGCTCATTTATGATTTACACTTGCCTACTTTGACTTAAATTGTGCATGAAATGAATTTGGTGCATTGTTTTGATATGAGACCAATTGGTCCTTCTTCTTAATTGATAAATCTTGGTTGTGATCATTTTTCACTTGCTGTTTTAAATTTTTTACCTCCTTTTGACCCTAGGCTTGGCCTAGTGGTCTTACTTCTCACATTTGAGTTGTTTTTTCAGGTTAAGAAGCAAAATGCTTTGAAGAGTTTAATTCAAGTTGTTTTGAGTTGATTCATTTGATGTTATAAACTAACTTGTTTTGTTTTGTAGGGTGCTTGGTTCACTTGAGCTTTGTGCTATGCACATGTTGTATTGTTTGATTGTACATTGTTGTTAATTCTTATGTTGTTGTTTTGATTTTGTGATTGGGATGTTGATTATATTAGATTGATTTCAGGTACCCTTAGTTGCTCAGTTCTCTTGAGAACTTGCATTGCTTTGCTTGTATAGCATTTGCATTGAGGTAGACTCTCTTGTCTCCATGTAGTCTGGAAGACCTGGCTTGTTATTTAGCCAGGCAACTGTCTGAAGTCCTCCTTAAGAGGCGATGTTTGTGATTGTTTAAATTTGTCCCCAAGCAGGTAAAGACCTCATGTGAGGCAATTGGTAGAAAAGAGATATGCAACCTATCTCCTACTATTCTGTGAGTCACTCACCTTGCTCACACTACTTGTGTTGATGCATAGTGAGTAAAAACCCAAGATCTATCGAGTCTAATTTGTGGAGAGAGTTCCATCTTTCTGAACTCCCACACCTTCTGATATTCAATGCTCTCTCTGACCAGAGATAAGAGTGATGAGGCACACCCCTCATATCCTTTCATCTGCTTCACCTTGGCTCTCAATGTCAAGGTTAAGAGCGCCTTTCACCCTATTCCAGTTGACTTTTTTAGTCAAACCCTTTGATTGAGCCTAATTGTGTGGTTATAGTGTGTGCTACTTGAACTTGTTTGATTGATTATTTGATACATTTGAACATGATTGCTTACTTGCCATTGTGCATTCATCATTATTGATTGTTAATTCTTGTATGATCATTATTGCATATCCTTGTGGTTTGCTTGAGTTTACCCATTGAGGACAATTGTAAGACCATATTCTTTGGCCATTGTTCCCATGATATGGAAGGATAGAGTGTAAGACCTCATTGGTCACTCATATCTTCTTTGCTCTTGTTTGTTGTATGAGAGGATACAATTGTAAGTCCCTGTGATGTGGCATTTGTATTCCTATGACCATACTTTGGAGGTTGGTATAAGTCCAGATAGATTGGCATCTGACATCCAAATTTTGTTTTACTGTAGGAGGTTGGTGTAAACCCAGTTAATTGGTATCCGACATCCGCTTTTGGTTTGTGAGATTGGTATAAGACCATTGATGGCATCCGGTATCACCTTATTTTGCTTACTTGTTTTGTTGCCTCATTCCTAAGGACACACTTGAATCATCTTCTATATGATTTCAAGAGGTGAACTTCTAGGAAGTTTTACACTTCATCCACACCCTTTTTGTTCCAAAACCCCTTTTCACTTGTTGACTTTTTCAAACTTGAAAATGCATGTTGTGCAGACATTCTCATCCTCTTTTCAAATAAGAAACTTGGACCTTAAGTCCATGACTTTTCAACTCCATTTCATAACACTTCTTTGAATCAATCTAACCATACTTTGACCATCCTTTTGTGAATAATCATAATCCATTAATCCAACTCATTCAATTGTTTTGTGGCTTTGTCCATGCTTGTTAAGTTTTCATACATTAGCCATAGGTTTGATTTATCCTAGTTGGTTGATGTTAACCTCACCTATTTGTCCTTAGTTGATTGAATTGTAAGTCTTCCTTGCTTATTATAGGGTTAACCCCTCACTAGCAAGTGGAAGCTTTTCTCACATGGTGGACTTGTTGTTTCATAAGGTTGAGTTTTCTCCCGTGGATAACGTAAAGCCTTAGTGCTATTGTTTTAAAATGAACTCACAAATGTTTTGGAAATTTTTTAGCCGAACTACGGCATTTTGATCCTTACCTTTGATGGAAGGTACGTAGGCAACGGGTTCATCCGTCCGAACACAAAAATAACTAACTTGTACATTCTTTTCTCATCATCCCATTCATGTTTGCACAATATGTCATAAACAAATAAACATTTTTTATACAACAAGTGTGAAAAGGGCTCCCTAGGAGTACCTAGGACGTGATGGGTGCCTAACACCTTCCCATTGCGTAATTTACCCCTTATCCAGACTCTCTGATCTTTTATTGGTTTTCTACGTGTAAAACTTCTTAGGTTTTTGTTCGCTTTTTAACCAGTCCTTAGGATAAATAAAAGTGCGGTGGCGACTCGAATTCATTGTATACTTTGCTTATGGTTTAATTAATAAATCATATAGCGACGAATACACCGCTACACAGGCGTGTCAAGATTTCAACACTTGGGTCACTCAACCTTCCGAATAAGATTTCAAGCTTTCAATCTTATAAGCATGCATTGGAAGGGACCTGTATGTCTTAAAATGCAAGATTCTTTATCAAAAATGACAGGATATTTTTGCAATCAAAGCGGTAATGAAAAACCAAAACAGAAATTATTTGACTGAATATGCATTTTATTGATTAAAAAAGTGTGGCTCAAATGAGCAATACAAAAGAAGCAATTCCTGAAAAGAGGTAATTGCGCACAAAAGGAAAAATCTATCCTAATGGCAATGTGAAACCCATAATCTCATCGAGTTCCAACTCGGTTACACCCCATATGTCCTCAGACTTTCCGTGCTTTCTGCCTTCTGAACAAGACGCTTCTAATTGATCCCTACCCGGGATTATCCACGTGTCATATCCAAAGTACAAACGATCATGCCAGACGCAGTTGTTCGTTTCAATCCCTCTTTTGCCTGGACCGCCCTTTCGGGTTTTCAGTCCACCGGGATACCCTTTTTTGCCCAAGTCGCCTTTTCAGGTTTTCGACTTGCCGGGTGTACAGTTTTCCTTTTTTATCCCTAATTTTTTCCCGAACCTTTTCTTTCTGTTTCTTTGGTTCGCCGGGATGCCCATTTTTGCCTGGACTATTTTATTCTTTTCGTCCAGCGGGTCTCTTTACACGAAGTATTTTTTAACTGCGTCCGCATTCACATGGGATGGAAAATCCTCACCATCCATGGTCGTCAACAACAAGGCTCCGCCAGAGAAAACCTTCTTGACCACGAACGGACCTTCATAATTGGGTGTCCATTTGCCCCTACGATCGTTTTGTGGAGGAAGGATCCTTTTCAGCACCATATCACCTACGTGATACACACGAGGTCGTACCTTTCGGTCAAAAGCACGTTTCATCCGCTGCTGGTATAACTGCCCATGACAGATGGCTGCCAGCCTCCTTTCTTCAATCAGGCTTAACTCTTCGTACCGGGTCCTCACCCACTCAGCCTCTTGCAATTTTACGTCCATCAAGACTCTCAGAGAGGGAATTTGAACCTCAATCGGTAGCACCGCTTCCATTCCATATACCAACGAGAAAGACGTTGCCCCAATAGATGGACGCACCGAGGTTCGATACCCATGCAATGCAAACGGCAACATCTCATGCCAGTCCTTATATGTCACAACCATTTTTTGCACAATCTTCTTAATATTTTTATTGGCTGCCTCAACCGCCCCATTCATCTTCGGACGATAGGGAGAAGAATTGTGATGCTCGATCTTGAATTCCCGGCACAGTTCTGCCATCATCTTATTGTTCAAATTAGAACCATTATCAGTAATGATTCTTTCGGGAACCCCATATCTGCAAATGATGTCTCTCTTGAGAAATCTGGCAACGACCTGTTTCGTTACATTCGTATAAGAGGCTGCCTCCACCCACTTGGTGAAGTAATCAATAGCCACTAATATGAACCGGTGCCCATTCGAAGCCGTAGGCTCAATCTTTCCGATCATATCAATGCCCCACATAGCAAACGGCCATGGAGATGACATTAAGCTCAACAAGTTTTGGAGGCACGTGCGCCTTGTCAGCATAAATCTGGCATTTATGACACTTCCGCACGAAATTGAAACATTGGGCCTCCATTGTCATCCAATAATAACCTGCCCTCAGCAGCTTCTTTACCATTGCATTCCCACTGGCATGGGTACCGAACGATCCTTCGTGAACCTCTTTCATCAATTGGCTTGCTTCTTTATCATCAACACATCTGAGCAAGACCCAATCGAAATTCCTCTTGTACAAAACCCCATCCTTATTCAAGTAGAACACCATGGCCAACCTCCGCAGAGTCTTTCGGTCCCTTTTGGATGCTCCCTCAGGATACTCTTGGGTTTCCAGATAGCGCTTGATATCGTAATACCACAGCTTCTCATCATCAGGCACTGTGTCAACAGCGAACACATAGGCCGGTCTATCCAGACGTCCCACCTCAACACTGGGGAACTGATTCCACCACTGCACCTTAATCAAGGCAGCCAGAGTAGCCAAAGCATCCGCCAACGGATTCTCTTCTCTAGGCACATGATGCATCTCCACTTTGGTGAAAAACGTCAACAACCTCCTCGTATAATCCCGGTATGGAACTAAATGAGATTGATGCGTATACCATTTTCTGTTAACCTGATTCACAACCAGAGCTGAATCTCCATATATAACAAGGTTCTTGATCCTCAAATCAATCGCCTCTTCAATCCCCAGTATACAAGCTTCGTATTCAGCCACGTTGTTGGTGCATTCAAATGTCAGTTGGGCAGCAAAAGGAATGTGGGATCCTTTCGGCGTAACCAAAACAGCACCAACACCGCTACCATTCACGTTAACGGCCCCATCAAACATCAGAATCCATTCGGATTCAGGGTCAGGCCCCTCCTCCGGGATTGGTTCCTCACAATCTTTCGATTTGAGAAACATGATGTCCTCATCAGGGAACTCAAACTTCATCGGTTGATAATCCTCAATGGGTTGCTGAGCGAGGTAATCAGACAATACGCTCCCCTTGATTGCTTTCCGAGAGGTATACTAAATATCATATTCTGTCAAAATCATTTTCCATCTCGCAACCCGTCCGGTCAATGCTGGCTTCTCAAAAATATACTTGATTGGATCCATCTTGGAAATCAATAAAGTGGTATGAACCAGCATATACTGTCTCAGTCGGCGAGCAGCCCAGACCAAAGCACAACAAGTTTTCTCGAGCAGTGAATATCTTGTTTCACAGTCGGTAAACTTTTTGCTAAGGTAGTATATGGCATGCTCTTTTCGACCAGACTCGTCATGCTGCCCCAATACACACCCCATAGACCCCTCGAGGACCGTCAAGTACAAAATTAACGGTCGTCCCTCCACAGGAGGCATCAGAATCGGAGGCTCCTGCAAATACTCTTTTATCTTTTCAAATGCCGCTTGGCAATCATTATTCCACCTGGCTGTTTGATCTTTTCTTAATAACTTGAATATCGGTTCACACGTGGCTGTTAGATGAGATATGAACCGTGAAATGTAGTTCAATCTACCTAAGAAACCACGAACCTCCTTCTCTGTTCTCGGTTCAGGCATTTCTCTTATTGCTTTTACTTTAGCAGGATCAACCTCGATTCCTTTTTCACTTACAATGAACCCCAGCAGTTTACCGGACCGCACTCCGAAAGTGCACTTATTCGGATTCAACCTCAGTCTGAACTGTCTCAGCCAGTCGAACAACTTGGCCAGATCTACCAAATGCCCCTCTTCTGTCTGGGACTTTGCTATCATGTCATCAACATAGCATTCGATTTCATGATGAATCATATCATGAAACAAAGTCACCATAGCCCTCCGATAAGTAGCACCGGCGTTCTTGAGACCGAATGGCATCACTTTGTAACAAAAAGTGCCCCATGGTGTGATGAACGTTGTTTTCTCCATATCATCTGGCGACATTTTGATTTGATTATAGCCAGAAAAGCCATCCATGAAGGAAAACACCGAGAATTGAGCTGTATTATCTACCAACACATCAATGTGAGGTAATGGGAAATCATCCTTCGGGCTAGCTCTGTTCAGATCCCGGTAGTCCACACACATTCTCACCTTCCCATCTTTCTTCGGGACTGGCACAATGTTTGCGACCCAAGGCGGATAATTAGTGACAGCAAGGAAACCAGCATCCCACTGCTTCTGCACTTCCTCTTTAATTTTCATCGCCATCTCAGGTCGAGTTCTGCGCAACTTCTGCTTCACTGGAGGACAATCTTCTCTCAACGGTAGCTTGTGTACAACGATATCGGTATCCAACCCTGGCATATCCTGATAAGACCAGGCAAAGATATCAACATACTCTTTCAACAATGCTACCATTCTGCTCTTGACACTTTCCTCCAAAGCAGCCCCGATTTTCACTTCTTTCTTGACCTCGTCGGTACCCAGATTCACAATCTCAACCTGTTCTTCGTGCGGCTGAATCACCTTCTCCTCTTGTTTCAACAACCTGGCTAATTCCCCTGGCAGTTCACAATCTTCTTCGCCTTCTTCTTCGGCATGATATATCGGATTGTCGAAGTCATATGAGGGTGTAACAGGGATTGTTATCAACGAGATCCAGCGAGAAATCGCATCTGCATGAATGTGGATTCATGCATTGCTTTAGAACCGGAGCGAGACAAATTGAAAAGGAAAATGAAAACATTGCCATTTTTATTTTGTTTTTATTTTTAAACTGCAAAAATAAATGAAAAACAGGGAACACCGCTTTTAACTGAAACAACATCCTTTTATCTATGATGCAAAAATTTTGCAAAATTTAACATGAGGTGGCCCTTACAATGAACCATTACGTGTCGGGCAAAACGTATGGCTTCCATGCAAATAAAATCGAAAACAGAAAAATATTACTCTTCCAGTAGAGTGACCATGATGATCTTTTCAGCCTTCCAGTTCTGGAATCCCATCCCTGGCGCGCACGGCTTTATCCACTGATCCATTTCACAGTCACTGTCAACTTCTCCATCCACCATACAGATGTGATCTGGATCTAGCATTCCAGCACTGGTGAATGTGAACGATGTACGGCGTCCTCTGCCTTGTCCAGACGAGCCTCGGCCCGACTGATAACCCACTCCAAAGCGGTCTTTCTTGGCGGAGATGTCCATCATCTTTCCCCAACCAGGAGCTTCCCCACTCTTCACCACCTCGGCGGCCTGCTTGTACGAAGAAATGGACGATTTCTCCTCTTCTTTGGCAAAAAGAGCATTCTCCACCTTAACGGTTTCGAATGCTTGACTCGGGGTCTCCCATATTTCACCGTCCATCTCCACGTATTTGAATGATGAAAGGTGGCTGACAAAGATTTCCTCTTCTCCACACACGGTGACGACCTGTCCATCCCAGATATATTTCAATTTCTGGTGCAAAGTCGAAGTCACTGCCCCGGCAGCATGAATCCATGGGCGACCCAACAGGCAACTGTATGCCGCCTGAATATCCATGACATAGAATACTGACTTGAACACCTCAGGTCCGATCTTCACCGGTAGCTCAACCTCTCCAAACACAGCCCGCTTCGACCCATCAAAAGCCCTTACTATCAAATCAGTGGGCGTCAGGATCAACCCTTCACAATTCAACTTCGCCAAGGCTTTCTTCGGCAACACATTTTATGAGGAGCCAGTATCAACCAGCACATGTGAAAGCACAGCCCCTTTACATTCCATTGCGATGTGTAAAGCCCGATTATGATTCCTTCCATCCACAGTCAGATCCATATCGGTGAACCCCAGTCCATGGCTGGCATGAACATTAGACACCACCGTCTCCAACTGGTTAATTGTTATCTCTTGAGGAACATAAGCTCTCTTCAGGATTTTCAATAAAGCCTCTCTATGCCCCTCGGAGCTTAACAGCAAAGATAGAATTGAGATCTTGGATGGAGTTTGCTGCAGATGGTCAACAAGTTTGTACTCAGACTTGATGATTCTTAAAAATTCTTCTGCTTCATCATCAAGTTCTCTCTCCGACCCAACAGGCGCCGGTGTCACCACTGGAGTACCCTCATTGACTACTTATTTTCCGCTTGCCCTGGCTAAAGCCTCGGCCTTTTCTTTCTTTTTTTTTCTCCTTCCCCTCCCCTTAAAGCATCAGGTGCAAACAGGTTACCAATTAAATATATATCCACTGTTTTTCAAACAAATTTTTTTAAAATAACTAACACTTTAGAGGGCGCTTTGTCCAGAAAGCGCCCTCTAAACACTTTACATTGACAACTTTAGAGGGCGCTTTTTCCTGAAAGCGCCCTCTAAACACTTTACATTGACAACTTTAGAGGGCGCTTTTTCCTGAAAGCGCCCTCTAAACACTTTACAATGACAACTTTAGAGGGCGCTTCTTCCTGAAAGCGCCCTCTAAACACTTTACATTGACAACTTTAGAGGGCGCTTTTTCCAGAAAGCGCCCTCTAAACACTTTACACTGACAACTTTAGAGGGCGCTTTTTCCAGAAAGCGCCCTCTAAGGTGTCCCTTTATGGACCACTCCAGAGGGCGCTTTTTTCTTAAAGCGCACTATAATGTGGCCACTTTAGACAGCGCTTTCTCCAGGAGAACAAAGCGCTGTCTTTACCTATGCCAGCGCCAGATTAGAGGGCGCTTAAAAGCGCTGTTATAGGCCAAAATAAGCGCCCTCTTTTCCCTTATTTGGCGTAGTGTGAATTCTGAAATCTCTTTTATACTCAAAATAATTATGCAGGTTGATCAAACCCATCGAACATAATGATCCAACACCATCTCCCAACTTTGAATTCCCTGTATTTGAGGCCGAAGAAGATGATGTTGAAGAGATTCCTGATGAGATTACCCGTCTGCTTGAGCACGGGGAGAAGATCATTCAGCCGCATCTTGAGAATCTGGAAAAAGTCAACTTGGGGTCTGAAGACTGTGTTCGTGAGGTGAAGATTGGGGCACTCCTTGAAGAGACTGTGAAGAAGGGGTTGATTGAGTTGCTACGAGAATATGTCGACGTCTTTGCCTGGTCGTATGAAGACATGCTTGGTCTAGATACTGATATTGTGCAACATTTCCTGCCTTTGAAGCTTGAGTGCGTGCCTGTGAAGCAGAAGCTCAGAAGAACTCATCCTGATATGGCAATGAAGATTAAAGAAGAAGTTCAGAAGCAAATTGATGTGGGGTTTCTGGTGACTTCTACATATCCTCAATGGGTGACTTCTACGTAAAAGTCTGAATGTCTGTTGACTATCGAGACTTGAATAAAGCTAGTCCGAAAGATGATTTTCCTCTACCACACATTGACACGTTGGTAGACAATACAACTAAATTCAATGTCTTCTCATTTATGGATGGATTTTCCGGTTATAATCAGATTAAAATGGCACCCGAGGATATGGAGAAGACAACATTCATCACACCTTGGGGAACATTCTGTTATCGAGTGATGCCCTTCGATTTGAAGAACGTCGGAGCCACGTATCAACGAGCTATGACTACTTTGTTTCATGATATGATACACAAGGAGATCGAGGTGTATGTTGATGATATGATTGCAAAGTCGAGAACGGAAGTTGAACATGTAGAGCACTTATTGAAGCTTTTCCAGCGTTTGAGGAAGTACAAACTCCACCTGAATCCGAACAAGTGTACATTTGGAGTCCGTTCCGGCATATTGTTGGGCTTTATTGTCAGTGAAAGAGGTAGTGAAGTTGATCCTGCCAAGGTCAAAGCAATACAAGAGATGCCTGCGCCCAAAACTGAGAAGCAAGTCCGAGGTTTTCTTGGCCGCTTGAATTACATTTCCAGATTTATATCCCACATGACTGCCACATGTGCGCCTATATTCAAGCTCCTCCGGAAAGATCAGCGTCTTGATTGGATCGAGGATTGTCAAAAGGCCTTTGATAGTATCAAAGAGTATCTGTCTGAGCCTCCGATCATGTCTCTGCCTGTTGAAGGAAGACCATTGATTATGTACTTGACCGTGTTGGATGACTCCATGGGTTGTGTACTGGGTCAGCAAGATGAATCAGGGAAGAAAGAATATGCAATATACTACTTGAGTAAGAAGTTCACTGATTATGAGTCTCGATACTCAATGCTTGAGAAGACATGATGTGCTTTGGCTTGGGCCGCTAAGCGTTTACGCCAGTATATGTTAAATCATACGACTTGGTTGATATCCAAAATGGATCCAATCAAGTACATCTTTGAGAAGCCTGCTTTAACTAGGAGGATTTCCCATTGGCAGATATTGTTGTCTGAGTATGACATTGAGTATCGAGCTCAGAAGGCTATTAAAGGTAGTATCTTGGCTGACTACTTGGCACATCAACCAATTAAGGATTATCAATCTGTTCAGTACGACTTCCCTGATGAGGAAATTCTGTATTTGAAAATGAAAGATTGTGATGAGCCTACGCTCGATGAAGGGCCAAAGCCTGGTTCCCGATGAGGTATGGTGTTCGATGACGCTGTTAATCAGTATGGAAATGGTATTGGGGCAGTGATTATTACTCCTCAAGGCACACATTTTCCTTTTGAAACAAGGCTAACTTTCAAATGCACGAATAATATGGTGGAGTATGAGGCCTATATTATTGGTTTAGAAGAATGTATTGATCTTAGGATCAAACATCTTGATGTTTATGGAAATTCGACCCTTGTTGTTAATCAGATTAAGGGTGAATGGAAAACGAATCAGCCTGGCCTCATCCCATACAGAGATTATGCGAGGAGGATTTCAACTTTCTTTACTAAGGTTGACTTCCATCATATTCCTCGAGATGAGAATCAGATGGCAGATGCTCTTGCTACACTTGCTTCAATGATTATGGTGAAATATTTGAATGAAGTCCCCAATATCACTATGATGCGCCTGGATAGACCAACTCATGTGTTTGCAGTTGAAGAAGTGAAAGATGATAAGCCATGGTATTATGATATCAAGTGCTTTCTCCAAAGTCAAACTTACCCGCCTGGGGCATCTGTTAAAGATAAGAAGATTTTGAGGAGATTATCCGGCAGTTTCTACCTCAATGGTGATGTGCTTTATAAGAGAAATTTTGACATAGTTCTGCTTAGATGCGTGGATAGACACGAAGTAGACCTGCTAATGACTGAAGTCCATGAGGGTTCATTTGGTACTTATTCCAATGGACATGCCATGGCAAAGAAGATGTTGAGAGCAAGCTACTATTGGCTGACAATGGAGTCTGACTGCTGCAAATATGTGAAGAAATGCCACAAGTGTCAGATTTATGCGGATAAGATTCATATTCCCCCGACACTTCTGAATGTTATTTCCTCACCATGGCCTTTCTCCATGTGGGGAATTGACATGATTGGCATTATAGAGCCTAAGGCGTCAAACGGTCACCGTTTTATTCTCGTAGCTATTGATTACTTCACCAAGTGGGTTGAAGCGGCATCGTATGCGAATGTGACCAGGCAGGTGGTTGTGAAGTTTATCAAGAACCAGCTTATATGCCGATATGGTGTGCTAGACAAGATCATTACTGATAATGGATCTAACTTGAACAACAAGATGATGAAAGAGCTGTGTAGCGAGTTCAACATTGCACATCATAATTCTTCTCCTTATAGACCTAAGATGAATGGGGATGTTAAAGCTGCTAATAAGAATATCAAGAAGATTATCGAGAAGATGGTTGTTAACTGTACACAAGCAATGCATCAAGCAAAGCACAAGCTCAACTCAAATGAGCTAATCCACCTACAAAACAACTTAATGTTAATCAACATCAATCAAATATCAATCCAAATGAGCAAATGAATCAAACTCCTCAAGGCCATATGCTTCTTGTCCTGAAAACACAACTCAAACATAAGCACTAACCACTAGGACATGGCCTAGGGTCAAAGAGGGAGAAATAATTCAAAACAGAACATGAAAATTGGCAAGAATCAAGTTCAATCAAATTAGAACATCATCCAATTGGTCTCATGTTCATAGCATCAACCAATTTCATTTCACAAAGCATCTAAGGCAAAGCATGCAAGTTCAAGGCTCATTGAAGCAAACAGAATGAATCAATCCACATCAACTCAAAATAATTCAATAAATCCCAAGAAAAATCATGGCTAAATAGCACACATCACATGATCATCATACCAAAATTCAAGGCATTTGGACAAGTGGAAGCATGTCAAATAAATTCCATAAGGCAAGGCAAGGCAAAACAAGCTCAAATGAGGCACAAATAAATGCATCAACTTAGAACAAGCCTAAAACAGAATCCAAACATGATAAGTGCATCAAACCAAAGCCAAGATAAACTTCAAAGAGTCTAGAATCAATGTGCAAAATTTCAAGTTCATATGATAAACATCAAGCATTTCACAAATCATTTAAGGTCATGACTATCAAAAAGTCCACAAATGACAAACCAGAAGAGAAAATTCCAAACAAATCCAAATTGAATCCAAAATTCCATAAAAATTCATGAGCAACCCTAACATCCAGAAGTAGCATCATGCAAAAATTCACATCATTTGAAGTTCATTTGGCATGGTAATGAAAATCAACAAGTCAAGCAAGCAAAGGTGTGACACACATTGTCACACCTACCTTAAACAGATCATATCTCATCAACCAGGAATGGGAAAAATGCAAACTCTATACCAAAATTTCCCTTAGGATGTCTATTTTAAGCATGCAAAATTTCAAGAGTGTTGGATAAAATCTCATCATTTCACAATCAAAATGGCAAGGCATGTCAAGAAAACACATGTACACACAATCCCTAGCCAAAGTTAAAATCCATGCATGCACAATTTCTGGAAAAATCATCAAAAAATACTAGACATCATGAGGATCATCATGCAAAAAACCACAGCTCAATTGGATAAGTATTCATGGACTTATGATTTTTGGAAGTGAAGAGAAAAATAAAAAAACACATGAGCAAGCATACATGGATAACATGGAATAATGATGAAAAATGCAAATGGCCTGGTTTGGAATGTCCCTCGGCTGGAATCGAAGTGAGGTATTATTTGAACCTGGCGCGCTCATAACGTGAAACGCTGCGTTTCACTAAAGGACTAGGACACGTGGTCCAATACATGCAGACTAACACCAAAAAATCATGCAAACGCGCGCTCAGGGATCAAAAGCAATCTGGATTCAAAAACCCTAACGTGTTCATCATTCTTCATGCATGTTCATCAGCTCAAGAACTTTTGTACCAGAAATAACAAACAATTACACCACCGTGTTCATCTTTCAACCAGCATCATGAATCTAAAGTCAATTTGACCTAATTCATTCTACATCAAACGATTCGAGCCATGGAAGTTTCATGTAGCAAACTTAAATCTAACACAACTATCTCATTTCAGCATGAAAATTAAAGATCTAAAGTGCACATTCATCACCTAAGAAAGATCTACAAGATACATCCATTAATTTCAAGAATTATGCAAGTCGAATTCTAACCTTAATGGAATGGCAGAAGTGAAACACGTGTATTCAGGCCTTTAGAAGTCCAAACAGAAGTTCCCTAGCTCTCATATGATGATTTGGATGAAGGCTTGAGTGTTAATTGTGCACGATCTAGCTGGAAAATCAAATTGCCATTGATGAACACATGCTTCAACAGTCCTCGAATCTGCTCGAAAACCTTGTAATCTTGCTTCAATCCAACTCAATTATGCTTCTGGATCATGATTGGATCAAGAACTTGGCACGGTTTGTGAAGAATTTTGGAGAAAAGTTGAGAGAAAGTTTGAAGAGATTTTTGGATCTAGATCTAGATTTCAGAATTATGAAGTGTTAATCACAAAAACAGTTATGCTTATGTTTATATATGGAGTGCTAATGAAGTTGTTAATCCCAATTAGCCAAAATGCAAATGATTAGTGAAATGAAGGTGTTATGCCAAATTGGGAATTCACCCCTCATGCATGCAAAGCAATGTATCAGTGCTCATTTTCTGTCTTAATTCACTTGGAAATGATATTTGGAGCCAAATGCATGTGATAGCAAGTGAAACCAATGCCTATTTTTTGAATTGTAACTTTCCCTCCAAAATTCAAATGGAAAATCAAATTTTTTTGCAATGGAAATTCATGGATTATGATGCTTGAATTGGATAGAGCATGTCAAAACACGAATGTGGCAAAAAATCCCACTCCATTTGGCCTTTTGGTTCAAAAGTTATGCACTTTTGAAGTTCAAATTATCTTGACCAAGATTGATCCATAACTTGCCAACCATACATGAGAAATTCATTTTCTTGGACTTTTTGGAAAGGTGAGAGCAATATCTACAACTTTCATGTTGGACAAAATTTCATTTGAAGCATTTTTGGACATGTAATCTTGAGGAGAAGACCTTTCCATTTTTGGCAATTTTGAATTACAAGTCACTTTCTATTTTTGGAAAGTTTTCATCTGACTTTATTTTCTTCAATATTGATGTTTGAAACGTCAAATGAAACTTTTTTGGACATGAATGAAGTGTTTCTAACTCTCTCCCACCTCCAAATCCATCAGTTGACTTGTGGTTGACTTTTGTTGACTGATAGATGAATTTCAGCTTGACTGTTGAGCTTGAGCCTCAATCTCCTGATGACATGGCTCCAAAATGAAACCCTAGCTTCCACAGGCTCAATATAACCATATGATGATCCCTCTCTCAATGAAGACCTCATCTCCTTGACAAGCCCTGATTAGCATAATACAGATGATTAGGGTTAACCAGAGGTCAAAACCCTAATCTCAAGGAATCTGATCAAGCATAATGAATCTCTTGGTGATGACAAGACCATGATGATGATGATGTACCATTTCAACCAAGATGATGATCAACCTCCTTGAGGAACCAAGAAACCCTGATTTGAAGCACAATCCCTCAGATGATTAATGATCAATTCAATAGGACCCTCAGCTTGAATCTTTTAACCTCTTTATCTTCTGATCAAGACCTAAGAGGATGGCTTGCTCAATGTTGCCACATGATATGCAAATATGCAATGCCTAATGACCTAAAAATGAAATGCAATATGCTAAGCTAGTCCCAAGAGAGGAGGGCAAATTTTGAGGTGTTACAACAAGCTGACGCACCGGTATAACACCAGAGCTAATCTTCCAAGACTAATGGAGCATCTAGAGCAAGAGAACTGGTAACTGAAAGAGGAAGCAGCTAGGCTGGCTTCCTAGAGCCAATCGTCGCCAACTCCTGCAACTCCTCCCCCGAGGACTGTTATATCCGAGGTAGCCTCCTCAATCGTGCCTGCTGCAACAACTCATTTTGCGCCTACTATGCCAGCCGGGTTCCCTTGGGGAATGCCCGTCAACTTTGTGCCCGAGGGTTTTGCTTCAACTCTCGCTTCTCTGCCGGCATCTAGTCCGATCCTTTTTGTGCTACCTCCCATTGTGCACACTTTACCTAGAGTTGAAGACACCATCTATCATTCTGAGCCATCTGAGGGCCCAGATGTTTACGAGAAGATGGATGAAATGAAAGACCAATTCCTTGAGTTGTGCAAGGAACTGAAGACTCTGAGGGGTAAGGACCTCTTTGGTAAGAGTGCTGCTGAGTTGTTCCTTGTGCCCAACGTAAAGATCCTTGTAAAGTTCAAAGTACCCGACTTTGAGAAATACAAGGGAAACACATGCCCTATCAGCCATCTTGTGATGTATGCTCGCAAGATGTCAACGCAAACAGATAATGATCAACTTCTTATCCACTACTTCTAGGACAGCCTGTCTGGTGCCGCTCTCCGGTGGTACATGGGTTTGGAGAGTTCGAACATCCGCTCCTTCAACGATCTTGGCGAAGCTTTCGTCAAGCAATACAAATACAATGTGGATATGGCTCCTGATAGGGACCAACCGAGGGCAATGTCCCAGAAAGAGAAAGAGACTTTTAAAGAGTACGCCCAGAGATGGCGTGAGTTGGCAGCTCAGATTGTGCCACCCCTTGAAGAGAAAGAAATGACAAAGATCTTTTTGAAGACTTTGAGTTCTTTCTATTATGAAAGGATGATTGCTAGTGCTCCCTTGGACTTCACCGAAATGGTGAATATGGGAATGAGGCTAGAAGAAGGGGTCCGTGAGGGACGTTTGACTAGAGACGAAGGCTCTTCAACAAAGAGATATGGAAGCTTTGCTAAGAAGAAGGAGGGAGAGACACATGTTGTGTCCTCCCATATTAAAAGAAGACCCTCTGTAAAGAGGAAGAACGTGTGCCCTGCCGTTAACCAACACCAGGTGGCTCATATAACACCTGCTTTTCGAGAAGCTCATCATCAACAACAACAACATCAACAATATCAACAACAACATCGTCCACAACAGCAGGCCTACCAGCCTCGAAACAACAATAACACCAGCACCAGCAACTACGAGAGGAAGAGGGTCACTTTTGATCCGATTCCGATGTCATATGCTGAACTTTATCCTTCTCTGATCGATAGAAAGCTGATTACTCCACGAGACCCTCTTGCTGTACCTACCAACCCTCAGTGGTGGTATAAGCCTGAATTACACTGTGTATATCATTCTGGTGCCCCCGGACATGATGTGGAGAATTGTTATTCCTTGAAGACCAAGGTGCAAGACCTTGTGAGAAGTGAGATTTTGTTTTTCGAGGACGTAGGTCCTAATGTCAAGAAGAACCCATTGCCCGAGCATGGGAAAACTGTTGTGAATATGGTCAAGGGTTGCCCTGGAAAATACAAAGTCCTGTATGTCAATGATATCAGGAAATCTTTGGTCGAGATGCATAGGCTGTTATGTGGATACAGTCACTATGAGCATGACCATGATAGGTGCCAGGTGTGCACTATCAATGAAAGAGGATTCCGACAAGTAAGGAAGGACATCCAAGAGATGCTGGATCAGGGAATGATCGGGATACTTCAGAATCGCAATGAGGATGAAGTGGATGTTATTTCCCTTGTTTTTAGAATACCAGAGCCTGTTGTCGTCAGATATGACGGTAGCAAGAAGAAAGTGTCACCATCTCTTGTAATAAAGCCAGCGGGTCCGGTCTCGTATTCTTCAGATAAAGTTGTTCCTTACATATACAACGCAGTTATGCTAGAAGATGGAGAGGAGGTGACGTTGCCCTCAACTTCCGTAGTGAGCATTTCTGACGTCAGTGGTGTGACCCACAATGGTCGTGTTTTCTCGGCTCCACCAAAACCCCACGAAGATGTCGTGAGAAGAACTGTTGTGGTTAATCCTGTCGGTCCCGTGGGGACTTCTTCTTCTACTCCTAATGTGAAGGGTGTTGACCCTACTGTTGTTAAAGACACTTCTGTCCTGGTTGGCCAACATGGCATTTTGAAAGAGGACTGTGATGAGATGATGAGGTTCATCAAGAGAAGTGAATACAATGTTGTTGATCCGCTGCTACAAACTCCACCAAAGATATCTGTGTTATCTTTATGGATGAATTCTGAGCCACACCGCGAAGCTTTGCAGAGGGTGTTGGACGTGGCATACATGGACTACGATGTCACAATTGAACAGTTTGATAGCATTGTTGCAAACATAACTGCTTGTAACAATTTGAGCTTCTGTGATGCTGATCTTCCTGAGGAGGGAAAAGACCACAATTTGGCTCTACACATTTCAATGAACTGCAAGGATGATGCCTTGTCTAATGTGTTTGTAGACACAGGGTCATCACTTGATGTGTTGCCAAAATCCACTATGGCCAAACTTTCGTACCAGGGGCCTCCCATGAGACAGAGTGGAGTGGTTGTGAAAGCTTTTGATGGATCAAGGAAAACTGTGATCGGTGAAGTAGAACTCCCGATCAAGATTGGACCTAGTGATTTCCAAATCACTTTCCAGGTCATGGATATCCATCCATCATACAGTTGTTTGCTTGGCAGACCATGGATGCACAAGGCAGGCGTCATGACATCCATCCTACACCAGAAATTGAAGTTTTTTAAAAACAAGAAGTTGGTGGTGATAGGGGGAGAGAAGGCTCTCTTGGTTAGCCATTTATCTTCCTTTTCCTATATTGATGTTGAGGATAAGGTTGGGACTCCGTTCCAAGCCTTGTCTATTGCCGAGCCTTCAAGGAAAGGACTTTCTTCATTTGCTTCCTACAATGATGCCAAGTTGGCCATTGAGCATGGTGCAACTACTGGTTTAGGAAAAATGATCAGATTGGAAGATAATAAATCCCGAGCTGGCATAGGGTATTCTTCAGGTGTTTCCAATGAGCGTGGGCTGTTCCAGAGTGGTGGTTTCATCCACACTGTCGAAGATCAAGAGGCTGCTGCCATATTGGAAGATGATGAAGAGGAAGACCTTGGCAACTTTGTCATCCCTGGAGGAATCTGCAATAATTGGGTCGCTATTGATGTTCCAACAATTATCAATAAGTCCACGTAATATGTTCATTTTGTTCGAAACCCTTTCTCCCATGCCAAAAGGAGAAGTGATGACATTGTTGGCACATTTTGATTAATACAATGATATTCATTCAAAAATTACATGTTAAATGTTTGTTTTTCCAAATTATTTTTTCCTTTTTGCTTTTTGCATGAAATTGGTGATCACCAAAAAACCCTAAAAAGAGAATAAAATCAATCTTTCCATCTGCATAATGATTTGCCTTGTTTGACACTACGCCAAAAACTGGAATAGACAGCGCCCCTTAGAGGGCGCTTTATTACAAAAGCGCACTCTAAAGTGAAGAGAAAAAATAAGGAGCGAACAACTGGAATAGACAGCGCACTTTAGAGGGCGCTTTTGTAATAAAGCGCCCTCTAAGGTGAAGCGAAAAAATAAGGAGGAGATAGAGGGACAACAATACAGGGCACTTTTAAAAAAACGCTCTATAAGCCCATGTGCATTTCCAGTTTATAAAGCGCTTTTGGAAAGCCTTAGAGAGCGCTTTTAGAAGCGCCCTCTTAGGCCCCCTTTAGAGGGCGCTTTTGTAACAAAGCGCCCTCTAAAGTGAAGCCAAAAAAAAATGGAGGGACAATAATAGAGGGCGCTTTTGTGAAAGCGCCCTCTAAGGTTACCCTTAGAGGGCGCTTTTGAAAAAGCGCTCTCTAAGTCCATGTACATTTCCAGTTTATAAAGCGCTTCTGGAAAGCCTTAGAGAGCGCTTTCATAAGCGCCCTCTTAGGCCCCCTTTAGAGGACGCTTTTTTTCCACAAGCGCCTTCTAATGTCCCCTTTAGTAAACATTAAAATTATAACATACTGCGCGTTTTGTTATTTCACTATCTGTTATTAGCGTTCTTTTTCACGTTAGGGTTGTGAGGCGTTTTCCTTCCACCTCTGTTAGATCTACATGCGCGTTTCCTCCTTCTACCAATCAAAGGTACACGCTTTTCCCAATTACTGTTTTATGTTATTGTTTTGTTTTAGCTTTGCCCAATTTCTATTTTACCTTATTACTGCGTGTTTCCTCCTTCTACGTTTGTTTCGACCATGATAGCGGATGCACTAGGAAATTGACGGTTGGTTTTTAGTGACCATGATTGCGGATGCAATGGGTTATACGACCTATGAACATCTGATTTTGTGTCAACACCAGTATCATTAGAAACCTAGGTCCGAATGTGTTTGAACTCTTCTGAAATTGTTTTTTATTTATTCTAATTAGTAATGGATAATACATGGATATCTTCCAATCGATTGTCGAGAGAGTACGAGAATGGGGTATCAGAATTCGTTAAGTTTGCCGTTGCGCACGCCGAAGACCCCAGTAGAATGATATGTCCTTGCTTGGGTTGTTGTTATGGGAAACGGGTTGACGCAGTTCAGTTGACATCGCATCTAATGAGGCATGGAATTGATCGAAGTTATACATGTTGGAATTTGCATGGTGAGAAAAGTAACGAGAATGTTGAACCGGGGGATAGTACGACCTATGCCTCAAACTATAGTGGCGCAGATACATACGATTGTGATCGAGTTGAAGAGATTGCAGAAGCACTTGAAGGAGATCTTAAGGATTGTCCCGAAATGTTTGAGAGGTTGGTAAGGGATGCAGAGAAACCTTTGTATGATGGTTGCACTAAATTCACAAGATTGTCTGCGGTATTAAAGTTGTACAACTTAAAGGCGGGCAATGGGTGGTCGGATAAAAGTTTCACAGAGTTATTAGCCCTTTTGAAAGATATGCTTCCTGAGGATAATGTTCTTCCCAATCGAACATATGAGACCAAAAAGATGTTGTGCTCTATTGGCATGAGCTATGATAAGATACATGCATGTCCAAACGATTGCGTTTTGTTTCGAAATGAGTATGCATCGTTAAATGAGTGTCCTAAATGCGGTGTCTCGCGATATAAGAACAAGTTGTCTCCAGCAAAGGTCTTGTGGTATTTTCCTGTTATTCCGAGATTTAGACGCATGTTTCATAGTGAAACCGATTCAAGACACTTGACCTGGCATGCAGATGAAAGAATTATAGATGGAAAGTATCGACATCCGGCAGATTCACCACAGTGGTTGAAAATTGATAATGATTATCCTGAATTTGGAGAAGAATCAAGAAACCTTCGCTTGGCATTATCTACTGATGGAATGAACCCACACGGTATCCAGAGTATCTCACACAGTACATGGCCTGTGATTATTATGATTTATAACCTACCTCCATGGCTATGTATGAAGCGTAAGTACATGATGTTGTCTATGTTGATTTCTGGACCTAAACAACCAGGGAATGACATAGACGTGTACTTGAAGCCCTTAATCGAAGATTTAAAGATTTTGTGGGAGACCGGTGTGGAGGTTTATGATGGATATAGGAAAGAAAGTTTCAACTTGAGGGCGATGTTGTTTGGCACAATTAATGATTTTCCAGCATACGGAAATCTATCAGGGTATAGCATAAAAGGTCAATGTGCGTGTCCTGTTTGTGAAGATAAAACAGATTGGAAGCGCTTGGAGTTTGGTCAGAAGAATGTCTTTATCGGTCATCGGAGATTCTTAAATTCAAATCATCACTACCGTGGATGGAGAAAGGCGTTCAATGGAGAGACAAAACAAGGCAGAGCTCCACCTATATTGACGGGTGATCAAATTTTTGAAAAGGTGAAAGATTTGGATACTCAGTTTGGCAAGCCTTTTGCCCACACACTTGTCAAAAGTGGGTGGAAGAAGAGGTCAGTTTTTTTTGAATTGCCGTATTGGAAGTCCTTGTATGTGAGACATTTTCTTGATGTTATGCATATTGAAAAAAATGTATTTGAAAGTGTTATTGGCACGTTACTCAATATACAAGGAAAGTCTAAGGATGGCCTTAAGGCAAGAAAGGACTTGATAGCGATGGGAATAAGAACTGAATTAGGACCCTTGAAGAAAGGAAAACGAACATATCTACCGCCTGCTGCTTATACTCTATCTAGAAAGGAGAAAAAAACATTGTGTAAGTTTCTAAGTGAAGTTAAAGTTCCAGAAGGGTACTCTTCAGATATTAGAAGACTTGTGTCTATGGAAGACCTCAAGTTAAAGAGTTTAAAGACCCATGATTGCCATGTTATAATGGAACATTTTCTCCCAATAGGTATACGTTCTATTCTTCCAGAAAAAGTAAGAAGCTCTATAACTAAGTTGTGTTCTTTCTTCAAGTCAATTTGCAGTAAGGTGATCAATCCTGCGATCTTACCAATGTTGCAAAAAGAAATCGTTATTACTTTGTGTGAGCTTGAAATGTTTTTTCCTCCATCATTTGTTGACATAATGGTACATCTAGTTGTTCATCTTGTGAAAGAGACACAATTGTGTGGACCAGCTTATATGAGATGGATGTACCCTGTTGAACGTTATATAAAAATATTAAAAGGGTACGTGAAGAACCGAAGTCGACCAGAAGGTTGTATGGTTGAAAGATACATTGTTGAAGAAGCGATTGAGTTTTGTACTGAATATTTGTCTAATGTTCAGTCAATCGGACTCCCCAAGTCTCAGCTTGTCGAAAAGAAAGAAGGAAAAAATCTAATTGGAAATAAAATCGTGGCAGTATCAAGGGTCGAACGGGATCAAGTGCATTTGTATGTTCTGCACAATGAGAATGAGGTTGAGCCGTATGTTGAAATTCACAAGGATGTTCTCCGAGGTTTAAATCCCAATAGAAATGAAAATTGGATAGTACGAGAGCATAATCGATGTTTTATACCTTGGTTTAAGGATCATATTTATTCAAAGTATTATTCAGATCCCGCTTCAATAACAGAAAGGTTGAGATGCTTAGCATATGGTCCAAGTTTCCATGTTTTTTCTTATAGCGCATACGCGATTAATGGATACATATTTTATACCAAAGAACAAGATGATAAAAGTACTATGCAGAATAGTGGTGTCACCGTGGTAGCTGAAGCAATGCACATATCAAGTGTGAAGGACTTAAACCCCAAATTTGCAAATCTGTCATATTTTGGTGTTATCGAGCGCATTTGGGTGTTTGATTATGAGAAGTTTCAGATTCCTATATTTGGTTGCAAGTGGGTTGAAAATAATAACGGCATTCGAATGGATAAGTCAGGATTTTTGCAAGTGGATCTTAATAGGGTGGGATACAAAGATGAGTCTTTTATTCTAGCCTCTCAAGCTAGACAAGTGTTCTATGTCAATGATCCGAAAAGTACGAAATGGTCTATAGTTCTTTTTTCCAACAAAGTAATTGATGAAAACACTGGAGATCAAGGTGATATTGATGTTGAGATTGAATCGTTTACCAGAAATGATCAAGATGAGAATATTATATCAAATGATTCATATATTAGAAATGATCATAATGAGGGTATTTGGATCAATCCAACCATCCGTGTTGTTAAGAGACATGTAGAACATATTCCAACCAAGAAAAGAAAGAGAACTTAGTGAAAAAGGTACAGGTCAAATGATTTTAATTGTTTTCTTTATTACAGGTAAAATGACTTTTATGATTTTAATTGTTTTTACATTTGTCATCTGATTTTAATTATTTTCTTTTTTACAGGTAAAATGATGATGCTGGATATTTGTTTAGATGGAGATGCTCTATTGTCGTCAAGCCTCATTCGCGTAGATGATGATGCTGGATATTTGAAAGTATCCCTCTACGACAATGGAACATGTCCATCTAAACATATATCAATTCTATCTTCAAAAGATAAGGGTTCAATGTTGGCAAGTTACATTGGTTTCCTTGTTCGACAACATATTCCGATTACATGTGATAATTGGAGAAGTCCGGACTTGAAGGTTGGCAAAGAAAAAATATGGTCGGAGATACATGTACTTACCATATATTGTTATATGTTTTTTGTTGCATCAACTTTGCAGCCCTGTATTGTAGGCAGAATTTAGGACTTCTCAAAGTTGATTTCTTGTTACTTTGTCGTTCATAAAATACACCACTAAATTCTCTGCGTTTAATTTTTAATTTTTTTTCATCAGGCTTGTGTCTCAATAGAGGATGGGTATCTACCTAAAGTTACTTTTGTAGTGGTCCAAAAGAGACATCACACCCGTCTCTTTCCTGTCAACCCCAAAGAGACCGATAGAAGTGGAAATATTATGCCAGGTTTTTTCAATATATTTCTCAACGCAGCTGGTATATATTATCATTTGAATTTATCACTTTTTGCTGATTTTCTTGTTCTAAATTGTCAAAGGAACCGTGGTAGACACCAGCATTTGTCACCCTAGGGAATTTGATTTTTACCTTAACAGCCATGCAGGAATTCAGGTAATATTAGCTATGTCATTTAACTTTATGCCATTGTTTACTATTTGTTGCTCAATCGCCTTTTGACAGTTTTGTGTTATTTGCATTTGGACGTGTTCTTTTTGCAGGGGACTACTTATGCTGCCATCTGTTGTTTTGGTTGAGCCTTATTTTGTATGGATGTGCGATAGAACTACTAGACAGCTTTTGGATATACAGAACATGTTTGCCACCATGGGTGGATGGGCGTTTTTGTTTAGTATTGGTTAGAACTACTAGACAGCTTTTGGATACAGTGGTCACTGGGTGTTGGTTGCTATGTTTTATTCTCTTAATTGTAGTACTTTGAGAATATGTTGTTGTATATTGTTGATCAAAGAATCATATATTAATGTTGTATATATGGAGGATTAATGTTGTATATAAATGGATTCATGTTGTATATATCAATGGATTAATGGTGTATAACATTGGATTAAAGGATGAAATCAATATGAATTTTACACTTTTGCAGCATGCGAACAGGTTACCAATTAAATATATATCCACTGTTTTTCAAACAAATTTTTTTAAAATAACTAACACTTTAGAGGGCGCTTTGTCCAGAAAGCGCCCTCTAAACACTTTACATTGACAACTTTAGAGGGCGCTTTTTCCTGAAAGCGCCCTCTAAACACTTTACATTGACAACTTTAGAGGACGCTTTTTCCTGAAAGCGCCCTCTAAACACTTTACAATGACAACTTTAGAGGGCGCTTCTTCCTGAAAGCGCCCTCTAAACACTTTACATTGACAACTTTAGAGGGCGCTTTTTCCAGAAAGCGCCCTCTAAACACTTTACACTGACAACTTTAGAGGGCGCTTTTTCCAGAAAGCGCCCTCTAAGGTGTCCCTTTATGGACCACTCCAGAGGGCGCTTTTTTCTTAAAGCGCACTATAATGTGGCCACTTTAGACAGCGCTTTCTCCAGGAGAACAAAGCGCTGTCTTTACCTATGCCAGCGCCAGATTAGAGGGCGCTTAAAAGCGCTGTTATAGGCCAAAATAAGCGCCCTCTTTTCCCTTATTTGGCGTAGTGTGAATTCTGAAATCTCTTTTATACTCAAAATAATTATGCAGGTTGATCAAACCCATTGAACATAATGATCCAACACCATCTCCCAACTTTGAATTCCCTGTATTTGAGGCCGAAGAAGATGATGTTGAAGAGATTCCTGATGAGATTACCCGTCTGCTTGAGCACGGGGAGAAGATCATTCAGCCGCATCTTGAGAATCTGGAAAAAGTCAACTTGGGGTCTGAAGACTGTGTTCGTGAGGTGAAGATTGGGGCACTCCTTGAAGAGACTGTGAAGAAGGGGTTGATTGAGTTGCTACGAGAATATGTCGACGTCTTTGCCTGGTCGTATGAAGACATGCTTGGTCTAGATACTGATATTGTGCAACATTTCCTGCCTTTGAAGCTTGAGTGCGTGCCTGTGAAGCAGAAGCTCAGAAGAACTCATCCTGATATGGCAATGAAGATTAAAGAAGAAGTTCAGAAGCAAATTGATGTGGGGTTTCTGGTGACTTCTACATATCCTCAATGGGTGACTTCTACGTAAAAGTCTGAATGTCTGTTGACTATCGAGACTTGAATAAAGCTAGTCCGAAAGATGATTTTCCTCTACCACACATTGACACGTTGGTAGACAATACAACTAAATTCAATGTCTTCTCATTTATGGATGGATTTTCCGGTTATAATCAGATTAAAATGGCACCCGAGGATATGGAGAAGACAACATTCATCACACCTTGGGGAACATTCTGTTATCGAGTGATGCCCTTCGATTTGAAGAACGTCGGAGCCACGTATCAACGAGCTATGACTACTTTGTTTCATGATATGATACACAAGGAGATCGAGGTGTATGTTGATGATATGATTGCAAAGTCGAGAACGGAAGTTGAACATGTAGAGCACTTATTGAAGCTTTTCCAGCGTTTGAGGAAGTACAAACTCCACCTGAATCCGAACAAGTGTACATTTGGAGTCCGTTCCGGCATATTGTTGGGCTTTATTGTCAGTGAAAGAGGTAGTGAAGTTGATCCTGCCAAGGTCAAAGCAATACAAGAGATGCCTGCGCCCAAAACTGAGAAGCAAGTCCGAGGTTTTCTTGGCCGCTTGAATTACATTTCCAGATTTATATCCCACATGACTGCCACATGTGCGCCTATATTCAAGCTCCTCCGGAAAGATCAGCGTCTTGATTGGATCGAGGATTGTCAAAAGGCCTTTGATAGTATCAAAGAGTATCTGTCTGAGCCTCCGATCATGTCTCTGCCTGTTGAAGGAAGACCATTGATTATGTACTTGACCGTGTTGGATGACTCCATGGGTTGTGTACTGGGTCAGCAAGATGAATCAGGGAAGAAAGAATATGCAATATACTACTTGAGTAAGAAGTTCACTGATTATGAGTCTCGATACTCAATGCTTGAGAAGACATGATGTGCTTTGGCTTGGGCCGCTAAGCGTTTACGCCAGTATATGTTAAATCATACGACTTGGTTGATATCCAAAATGGATCCAATCAAGTACATCTTTGAGAAGCCTGCTTTAACTAGGAGGATTTCCCATTGGCAGATATTGTTGTCTGAGTATGACATTGAGTATCGAGCTCAGAAGGCTATTAAAGGTAGTATCTTGGCTGACTACTTGGCACATCAACCAATTAAGGATTATCAATCTGTTCAGTACGACTTCCCTGATGAGGAAATTCTGTATTTGAAAATGAAAGATTGTGATGAGCCTACGCTCGATGAAGGGCCAAAGCCGGGTTCCCGATGAGGTATGGTGTTCGATGACGCTGTTAATCAGTATGGAAATGGTATTGGGGCAGTGATTATTACTCCTCAAGGCACACATTTTCCTTTTGAAACAAGGCTAACTTTCAAATGCACGAATAATATGGTGGAGTATGAGGCCTATATTATTGGTTTAGAAGAATGTATTGATCTTAGGATCAAACATCTTGATGTTTATGGAAATTCGACCCTTGTTGTTAATCAGATTAAGGGTGAATGGAAAACGAATCAGCCTGGCCTCATCCCATACAGAGATTATGCGAGGAGGATTTCAACTTTCTTTACTAAGGTTGACTTCCATCATATTCCTCGAGATGAGAATCAGATGGCAGATGCTCTTGCTACACTTGCTTCAATGATTATGGTGAAATATTTGAATGAAGTCCCCAATATCACTATGATGCGCCTGGATAGACCAACTCATGTGTTTGCAGTTGAAGAAGTGAAAGATGATAAGCCATGGTATTATGATATCAAGTGCTTTCTCCAAAGTCAAACTTACCCGCCTGGGGCATCTGTTAAAGATAAGAAGATTTTGAGGAGATTATCCGGCAGTTTCTACCTCAATGGTGATGTGCTTTATAAGAGAAATTTTGACATAGTTCTGCTTAGATGCGTGGATAGACACGAAGTAGACCTGCTAATGACTGAAGTCCATGAGGGTTCATTTGGTACTTATTCCAATGGACATGCCATGGCAAAGAAGATGTTGAGAGCAAGCTACTATTGGCTGACAATGGAGTCTGACTGCTGCAAATATGTGAAGAAATGCCACAAGTGTCAGATTTATGCGGATAAGATTCATATTCCCCCGACACTTCTGAATGTTATTTCCTCACCATGGCCTTTCTCCATGTGGGGAATTGACATGATTGGCATTATAGAGCCTAAGGCGTCAAACGGTCACCGTTTTATTCTCGTAGCTATTGATTACTTCACCAAGTGGGTTGAAGCGGCATCGTATGCGAATGTGACCAGGCAGGTGGTTGTGAAGTTTATCAAGAACCAGCTTATATGCCGATATGGTGTGCTAGACAAGATCATTACTGATAATGGATCTAACTTGAACAACAAGATGATGAAAGAGCTGTGTAGCGAGTTCAACATTGCACATCATAATTCTTCTCCTTATAGACCTAAGATGAATGGGGATGTTAAAGCTGCTAATAAGAATATCAAGAAGATTATCGAGAAGATGGTTGTTACTTACAAAGATTGGCATGAGATGCAGCCATTTTCCTTGCATGGCTATCGTACATCTGTCCGCACTTCAACAGGGGCAACCCCTTTCTCTCTCGTATATGGCATGGAGGTTGTGCTCACCGTGGAGGTTGAGATCCCATCAATGAGAGTCTTGATGGAAGCCAAGTTGACTGAGGCTGAATGGATTCAGATTCGTTATGACCAACTGAATTTAATTGAAGAGAAGAGATTAACTACCATGTGTCATGGTCAGTTGTATCAGCAAAGGATGAAGAAAGCCTTTGATAAGAAGGTCAAGCCTCGTATGTTCCGAGAAGGTGACCTAGTGCTCAAGAAAGTTTTGTCTTTCGCGCCCGATTCTAGGGGCAAGTGGACTCCGAACTATGAGGGTCCATATGTTGTTAAGAGAGCCTTTTCAGGAGGTGCTTTGATACTTACAATTATGGATGGGGAGGATTTCACTCGTCCTGTGAATTCAGATGCAGTCAAGAAATACTTCGCCTAAAAATAAAAACAGAATAGCTCGCTAAGTTGAAAACCCGAAAGGGCGACTTAGGCAAAAATGAACATCTCGGTGGATCGAAAACCCGAAAGGGCGGTCCAGGCAAAAGTTAGAGACATAAAAAATGAATATATATATATATATATATATATATATATATATATATATATATATATATATATATATATATATATATATATATATATATATATATATATATATATATATATATATATATATATATATATATATATATATATATCCCGCTAGATTGAGTACCCCACCCTGGGGAAATCTAGGCAAAAATTAGGGATTTGGCAAGTAACTGCATCCTGACAAGACTTTGTTCTACAAGCTGTCATTTGTCAAAGATTCTCGCTCAGTCATCATCAACTGAAGCTTCAAATACATTGGATTCAGAGTTGGTGGAGAAATGGTCATTATGTTCAATGTATCCCTTTTCCAATATATATCACCAATTTCAAATTTGTAAAGATCCACGGAGTCTCGCCATTTGCGGACTACCATTCTATCAAATAAATTTGAGCCTTTATCCAATTTTTTTGCACTCTTATTTGTTCCTGTTTAACAAATGTTTGCATGTTTTAATTGATAAATATCATTGTTTTAAACGAATAAAGTTTTTATAAACTGTTTTTAAACAAAGTGAACATTCACAGTGACTGAAAGGATAAATGGAATGTCTTCAGTGCTCTCCCAAGGATAGTACGATCTCCAGAAGGGTAAGGCATTTGTTCACATTCTGGCATGTTTGTATCCTCTTCATCATCTTTCAGGATGTCTCCCCAGCGAGTGCAGAAAGAATTAAATATCATCAGATCACCAGAGAGTCTGGAGTTTTGGCCTCGATCTTTTAGAGATGTATACACCTCTATATCAGGCACTAGCATTTCTATTTTATCAAATATATGGTTGTCATCCCTTGTGCGGACTGACCTAAAATCCCTTATAGATTGATAAAAGTTGATATGCTATATATTCCTGAGGAAGTTTGTCTTTCCCCAGTGAGTAGAAATTCCCAGCATGAATAGAAATCCTCAACAGGAGTAAACATGTGTTCCCTGCAAAGCTATCTTTCAGATATCTCCTCAGCAGTAGTTGTCTAGAGCAGTTGGTGAAGGGTTTGTTCCCCTTTTCATCCCTAGCACAACACGTGTTGACGAAGGATTCGTTTCCGATCCCCTTAGCTAGGACAGTTCCTCCGGAGATACCTGTAGTTATCCCCAGCAGGTTGGCTTACAACTCATCCCCAGTAGGGTTGCTCACAGAAGACTATCCCCGGTATGGTCGCCTACAGTCTTTCCCCAGTGGATTTTCCTGATCAGATCCTGGTAATTTGTTTTCCCCTTCTTATTGGAAAGTTTCCTCTAAGTTGAGCTGTTGGTGAAGATGTTGTGTCCTTCCCCAGCGGAGCAATTGGTTCTCTCTCCTTAGCAGAGATGTCTCTCCAACAAATGAGAGGAAGTTGTTTGGATTATTGGAACTTCTGTTTGGCGGTTTCTTCCCCCACAAAGTTTCATATCATTCCTTGTTAAGTTCCCTAGTAGAGTTTCTTCTACGACGAATCTTATCCATGTTGAGCTCCCAATAGAGTTTCCTCTACGTTGGATCTTATGTCTATTCAACAGCACATACCTGGTTGGTGGTTGTTCCCCACAAAGTCTCACATCTTCCCCTGATAAGATCCCTAGTAGAGTTCTTCTATGATGAATCCTATCGATACCTCTGCATATTCCCCATCTGAGACTTTGCCTATCCCCAGCGGTTGATAGCTATGACCTTTGCTTATCCCCAGCAGTGGTCTTTGTCCTCAGCGGTGATTGGTGTCTTCTGGTACTTGGTGCTTCCCACCAGAGTTGATTTCTCCTGTGGGCCCGACCTTTCTCTTTTGAGATGTTATACCGGATGTCCGTCCATTGATTCTCGGACTTGTTTGTGTTAGATATGCCTATCTGTCAGCATTAATCATACATAAAACACGCATATACATGCATAATCATAGCATTCAGATATTCATGTCGCATTCTTCGCCATATATCTTTGCTTATTATCTCCTGCTGTTGGTGAAATATTCTTCCTCAAGAAGATGTCGGTGTCTGATCTCTCCATATAGAGTCATCCCTATAAGCAGAAAGTGTCTATCTTTCCTTCTATATTCCCCACTGAGTTATGTCCTCGTGGATGATTTTTGTTTCAGTTTCCTCCCCAATTGTGTATCTGGATGGAATTACTCCCATGAGTTATATCCTCATTGGGTTGAGGCTTGTTTGATTGTGTCTTTCTAGTTTGTTCCTAGATTGACTCCTTTCTTGTTATTTCACTGTAGGTTCCCTGTGGTTTAGTTGTTCAATTGCTCAGTAACCAGTAATTGTTCATCTTTTTCCCCAGTGAATTTCTGTGGCCTTCTACCCAGTAACCGGTAGTTATAAGTCTTATTTCTGTGGTTTTCTACCCAGTAACCTGTAGATGTAATCCCCTCTTTGTTGGTTATCTTTATCCAATATTCAGTATTGATATTCCTTCCTTTTTTAGTATACCACCCAGTAACCAGTGATATATCTCTTGGATAATTGCTTTTGTCAAGCAATTTATCCCCCGCGAGTCATCTTTCATTTACCCTTGCTTGGTAATGATTGTCTCTCCCTTTGATGGGTCATCATTTTATACCCAGTAACCGGTATCCCGATGTCCTTTCTTTTCGGTCGATTTATCCTTTATTAACCCAGTAACCAGTTGTGGATAATCTTCCATGTGAGTATGTTATCTACGCTATGACGGTAATAGATAATGTATCTCATGCGCTCTTCAGTCGAAGTCTTTTTCTTCCTCAGTTGAGTAAGATTCGTTTTTTCTTGTGGAATCGAATGCCCATCCTATAAATTGAGTTTGCTTTTTTAGCCCTCCCTTTCGGATGATGAGTGTCTTGGATATGTTCCCAATTCACGACTGGTTGGTCACCTATTATATGCCCAGTAACCGGTATCCCTGGTGTTCCTTCCTTCTGCTCCCTATTATGACTTTTTGTCCCCTGTGGAGTCAGATTTTCCTGAGTTGAGATATGCCTTTCAGGTCCTCCTCAGATGTTTCGGATGATTGATATCTCTCACCCTTATACCGGTCTTAGATATCCTTTCTCCCTAAGCATGTTGTTCTCTCACCTAGTAACCGGTGTTTTGATGACATGTCTCTTTTTGAGTTTATTACCCAGATGTTGGTAATATCTCGTTGTTTTCTTCCTCAGCTGAGTCCTTTGTGGACATCACCGTTTGAGTCCGGATTTTTATCCGAAGTATCCTTTGTGGATAGTTTGCTGTATTGGCATATTCCCCAATACATGCATCTTTGCATCAACTCGAGTCTTTCCATCGATTTATTTTCACGGAATCCCCTCGTGTCTCCCAGCAAGTTTCCAAGTCGTGACCTGCTCACGCATTTTTACCTTATTTTCTCCCCAGAGTCTCTGTCTCCTTAGTGAGTGTATTACTCCTATGGACTTTCGGTCTTTCTCTGATTTCTCTTTTCTTTGTGGCCATATTTCCCCACAGAGTATTAACTTTTGCATGCATAATGATGAAACATGAGGTCTCTTAGGGACCAAAATTCATCTCTTTATTATTATTTAAGCCTATTCTACCTCGTCGAGACGAAGATTTTAACCTTCATATCTCCGGCTAGAATGACCTTAAATAGGGGCATCTGTAAGACCCTAATTTTGACCCTAAGATCCCTCATGGCATCATATCATTGCTCAATGCATTTGCCTCAAGGATCATAGCATGTGTGGCTCCTTAGCCCTAGGGTTGGGACTTGTGTGGGTTGGTTTGAGACCACCAAGCAAGCTTGTATTGTATATTATTGCTTTTCTTATTTTGTTTACTAACCAAAAGCACAAAACTATATCACTAACTTTTTTTGTTTTGAAGCTCAAGTAATCATAAGATCCCCTGCTCCTAGGAGGCTCCTAAGCTCAATGAAATGGCTAGATGAAGATGAGAAAAAGCATGACAATGGTCCACAAAGCTCTTAATCATCATATATGTCTCCCAAGTATCTCAATATGCCAATTTGATCAAGATAAACCAAAGGGCTTGAGGATTGTTTCCCAAGGAAACCCTAATTCAACTGTGCATTGACTGTGCCTTGCTCATGAAGAAACCCCAACCTATGATCAAATTCAATCAATGGAAGTTCTTTCATTCATTATTTTATGCATATATGAGCTTATGTGAGTATCCTCAATCATTCATTCATCAAGATTTGAAGTTTGGCCTTGAGAAGTTGACTAGTCAAGTCATCTGACCAAAATGAGATTCACTGAGACACAACTTTTGATATGTTGGTCAAATGAAGATGACCCCAAGATAAAAAGTGTTCTTAAGAACCATATGAACAACTTTAATGTTCATAAAAAATTCATTTGAAACATTTAAGGTCATCATTCATTTCAAAAGATTATAGGTCATTTTGATTGAAACCCTAATTTTGGGTCAACTTCCCAAGGACCTAACTTCTTCATTTTTCATGATTTTGATATGAGACCAATTGCATTGGAAATATTAATATGTCTACTTCAAATGTTATGTTGGACAAAATTTCATAATCCTAAAATAAACACATGTGATAATACAAAACATTATAGGTCACTTTGGACCAAAACCATTGAATTTGAAAAATGTCCAACTTCAAGTGCCCATAACTTTCTCATTAAAAATCCAAATGATGCAAAATTTAAGTCCAAATTGATCATATTGAAAAGATATACAACTTTTATATTTAAGGTTTTTCTATTTAAGGCTTGCATCATTGAAACAGAAGGGCTTGAACTTGATCACTTTTGGGAAAAAAATTCAAAGGAAACCTAGACATGTTTTGTACCTGAAACTTCAAGACCAGTTTTCATAAATTTCCAAACTCCAAATGGATTTTTGCCCAACATAGCTTTTGTTTCTTATGTCAAGAGATTTCCATCCATTACTCACACCACCATGTTTGGATTTTCCATGTGGGACTTTCGAAGAGGTGAAGGTTTAGGTCCAATTATGCAATTCACTTTGTAACTTTATCCACAAGCTAACACCAGGCCAATTGCATGTCCAAACCATCTGCAAATGATCTCAGCTTGCCATTTCATTCAATTCTGGGCCTCACATGCGCCTGTACAGGCCCATGCATGGAGGACCCAAAGATCATGGACACGAGCATTTCATTGCATTGCCTTCAACTCAGCTATAAATACATGCCCTTGCTCATTCAAAATGGAACCTTAAGGTGATCTGAAACTCTGCTGGATTCAAAACCTAACCCCACTCAAAAGAATTCCACTTTTCATTTCTCAATTTCAAGCTTGAATTTCAACACAATCAGTTGATCTTCAAGTCTTAATTCCTTAGTCTTGCATCCTCATCATCTCCTGATCAAATTGGAAGCAAGAACTTGAGCAGATCGTGCTGATTAAAGCTGCACTTCAAAGGTATAACACCAAACTGTTTTGATCCAAAGCTTGTTATACAATGTGAATTGCTTGTGTTTGAACTATTTTTTGAAGTCCTCGAGTAAGAGGCAGGCCAGTGGTGGTCTTGATTTCATGATTTGAACCATTTCAATTTGCATAACTTGATTTTCAAGCTCAGATTTCTCATTCAATAGAGACTTTGAGGAAAATCCAAGGTTACAGGGGTGATGTACATCACGTCAGCTTCATTTTGGTACCATGCTTGTTTATTTTCTTTGAGATGCAAAAACCTGCGCGTGGTGGCCGGAGTTTGTTCTCTGGCCGGAGAAGATGGTGGTTTCCACCACTATCCCCATGTGGATGCATCTGAGTCCTTGGATCGCATTCAAATGATCTAATCGTGGCCATGCGTTTTGTTTACTTGTTTTAAATACATGTGTGATGCGTTTGACTTGAGACCATGGTGGGAACGCGCCTCTGAGCCCTTGGATGAGGCCACGTCATTTAATGAATTAGATCTAAGCGCTCTTGATTTTTCTTATTTTCTATTTTCTGTTTTAATTTCTTTTAATTCCTTTTAATTTCAAATATTCATAACTATTTTATTTGAAGTCACAAAAATATGAGACCAATGGCAAAAAAATTCTTGAAAAATCTAGTTTCATAATCTGATTTTTAATTATTTTTGTGACTTCATTTAATATTTTTTGTGAATTATTTTGTTTTTAATAGTTTTTAATTCATTTTAAATACTTTTTGATATCTGAAAATTCCAAAAATATTTTCTTAACACATATGGATCATGATAAGTCAATGAAAAATGATCTCATAAATTTCTTAATTGATTTGAGATTTATTTGAGATTTTAATTCATTTGTGTTATTTTTCTTTGTTTTTAATTGTTTTAAAATAGTTTCTGTTTTCAAAAATTGTTGAGAAAATTTGTCAAACCTTGTTTGACCATGTTAGACCTATGATGATTCAATTGGCCTTGTTGAAGTTGATTTGAATTGAATTTGAGGTTTGACCATATTTTGTCCATTTTAATTTTGCATTTATTTTAATTTCAAAAATACCAAAAAAAAAATATTTTACTTGTTGACTTCTAATCTTCATTTCTCTTCTGTTTTACATTGGTTGATGATGATTTGATTCCCATTTGATCATTTTGTTTTGATATGTCATTTGAACTCTCCTTTCATCCATTTCATTTCATCTTCATCTTCTTCTTTTTATTTTGGCCAATGAGTTAATGATTTGTGGTTGGTCTTGACATATGAGAGGCTTAACCTTCTTTGATCCAAATCAAACTCAACTTGATCAAAGATCAAGTGAGTTGCTTTGTGTCCAAGATAGGTTGCTTCTTGGTCAAGCAAAAAACCTAAAATCCATACAAGGCCTTTCTTCTTTTCTTTTGGCATGGCAAGTTGTAGGAGCTTGGCTTACTAGTCATGATCTCTAACTTGTGTTTATTTGCCTATAGTTTTATTGACCGACCTCAGATAGGTGTGACAACTACATTAGTCCACTTACGATTGCTTAACATAGCGCTAAATTGTCTCATGACACACTAACATTAACCATTAACTACTAACTTTAATTCAAGCATTTAATTTCTTGCAATTTACTTTAATGCACTTTATTTCTTGCTCATTTATTCATATTGCCTTTTTACTTTTCTCACTTGAGCTCATATTTTATGTTTATGTCATTTTCCTTTTGCTCATTTGAGCTTATTATTGTATATAAATATATTGTGCTTTGTGTTTGTTTTGTCTTTGTTTGTGTGAACCCAATGCAAAAAGGATAAAGGACTTAGAATTAGGACCTTACCTATGCTTAAAGGAGTTCAAGAGCAACTAGGCCTCATGCCTTTAGAATGCTAAACTTGTTGAAGAGAAACTAGGCCTCATGCCTTTGGAATGCTAAATCTTAAAGTTGACTTCAAAGGACCCCTAATCTAAACTCATTCTCTGTCCATTCCTCTTATTGTGTTGTGAACTTTTTTATGTTTGCTTTTGTGTGATAGGTATTCCATCTTGAGATAGCAAGAAGAACCATTGTCATGAGTATCCAAGTTAAGAGAGACAAGCCAAATGGAGATCCTAGGAGCTTGAATATAATATTTGTTTGATTGCTTGAGTGATTGCTAAGTCTAAAGGAAAGGAGCATCTTGAATCATCTTTATGATCTCAAGAAAAGGAACTCCAAGGGTTTTATCTCTTCTCTTATCTTTGTATGCTTTAGGACTAGCCCTTCTCTTCTTCTCTCCACTTTAACCCAAGCCAAACTCATTTTGTGCAAACTTTGACATTATTTTCAAACTAGAAACCTAGGCCTTATGCCTTTGACTTTTCAAAATCTTTTCATTAATACTCATTGTGAATAAACCTTAAGTCAACTTTGACCTCATTTTTTGTAAATACTCCTAACTTGTAAATACCACTCACTTCAAGTTGTTTTTGTGGTTCCAATGGCCATCTTTGTTAAAACTTTTTTTTCATAAGCATTAGCCATAGGTTTGAGTTATCATAGTGGTTGATGTAAACCTCACCTTATCCTTAGTGATTGGACTATAAGTCTTCCATACTTATTATAGGGTTAACCCCTCACTAGTATGTTGAAGCTCTCCTCACATGGTGTATTGTTGGTTTAGGTTGAGTTTTCTCCCTTTGATAACAAAAGACCTTAAGGCTTTTGATCAAATCAATTCACCCATCTTTGAGATTTTTACCCCGAACTATGAGGTTTTGATCCTACCTTTGTGATGGTACGTAGGCAATGGGTTTATCCATTCAAACAACAAAATTGTAAATATAATGTATATTCTCTTCTCATCCCTCCAATCTTGTTTGCACAAATATTTTCACAAATACCAACCTACAACACACATTTTCAAAAAGGGCTCCCTTAGAGTACTAAGGATGTTTTGGGTGTTTAAAACCTTCCCATTTCATAACCAACCCCCTTACCTAGATCTCTGACATTTTTATTAGTTTTTTATTTGATAAAACTTCTTACTTGGTTTTTGTTCGCTTTTTAACCTTTCCTTTGGATAAATAAAAGTGCGGTGGCGACTCGAATTGTATGTTTACTTTTGATTTAGTCAATAAATCTAAAGGTAACGAATACCCCGCTACACTACTCCTTCTCCAAACTTTGAATGCCCTGTGTTTGAGAGGCTGAGGAAGAAAGTGATGAAGAAGTGTCTGATGAATTGTCTCGTCTACTTGAGCATGAGGGAAAAACCATTCAGCCATTCAAAGAGCAGATTGAGTTAGTCAGCTTGGGTTCCGAAGATGATGTGAAGGAAGTCAAGATTGGGTCTCAGTTGTGTCCAGAGGTTAAGAAGGGGTTGATTGATCTTCTTCGAGAGTATCCAGATGTGTTCGTCTGGTCCTATCAAGACATGCCTGGTTTGGATTATGAGATTCTGGAGCATAGATTACCATTGAAGCCAGAATGCCCGCCAGTCAAGTAGAAGTTCAGGAGGACTCACCCTAATATGGCAGTAAAGATCAAAGAAGAAGTGCAGAAGCAGATTGATGTTGGTTTCTTTGAACAAAGCCAGACTGAAAGATGATTTTCCTCTGCCACACATTGATATGTTGGTAGACAATACGGCTTAATTCAAAGTCTTTTCGTTTATGGACGGATTTTCCGGTTATAATCAGATTAAAATGGCACCCGAGGATATGGAAAAGACCATATTCATTACACCCTTGGGAACATTATGTTATAGAGTGACGCCTTTCGATTTTAAAGAATGTTGGTGCAACTTACCAGAGAGCAATGATCACTCTTTTTCATGATATGATACATAAAGAGATCGAAGTCTATGTTAATGATATGATTACTAAATCCATTGATGAAGAAGAACATGTTGAGCATTTGTTGAAGCTATTCCAGCGTTTAAGGAAGTACAAACTCCACTTGAATCCCAATAAGTGTACATTTGGTGTTCATTCTGGTAAGTTGTTGGGCTTTATTGTCAGCGAGAAGGGTATTGAAGTTGATCCTGGCAAGGTCTAAGCAATACAAGAGATGCATGCGTCCAACACTGAGAAGCAAGTCAGAGGTTTTCTCGACCGCTTGAATTATATCTCGAGATTCATTTCACACATGAATGCCACGTGTGCACCTATATTCAAGCTTCTTCGAAAAGATCAGTCTTATGATTGGACCGAAGATTTCCATAAAGCTTTTGACAGTATCAAAGAGTATTTGCTTGAGCCTCAGATCCTGTCTCCGCCTGTTAAAGGAAGACCTTTGATCATGTATTTGACTGTGCTTGAAGAAAGTATGGGTTGTGTTCTGGGTCAGCAAGATGAAACTAGAAAGAAAGAATATGATATTTACTACCTGAGTAAGAAGTTCACCGACTGTGAGACTTGGTATTCTATGCTAGAGAAGACTTGTTGCGCATTGGCTTGGGCTGCTAAGTGTCTGCGTCAGTATATGTTGAATCATACCACTTGGTTGATATCCAAAATGGATCCAATCAAGTATATTTTTGAGAAGCCTGCTTTAACTGGGAGGATTTCCCGTTGACAGATGTTATTATAAGAGTATGATATTAAATACCGGTCTCAGAAAGAGATAGAAGGTAGTGTCTTGGATGACCATTTGGCTCACCAACCAATTGAAGATTACCAGTCAGTGCAATATGATTTTCCCGATGAAGAAATTTTGTACTTGAAAATGAAATATTGTGATGAACCATTGCTTGAAGAAGGGCCAGAACCTGGTTCCTGTTGGGGCATGGTATTTGATGGAGATGTTAATCAGTATGGTAATGGCACTGGGGAAGTGATCATTACTCCTCAAGGCACGCATTTTCCGTTTACAGCTAGATTGACTTTCAAGTGTACAAATAATATGACTGAGTATGAAGCCTGCATTATGGGGATTGAAGAGGCCATTGATCTCAGAATCAAGTACTTAGACATCTATAGAGATTCAACTTTGGTTGTGAATCAAATCAAAGGTGAATGAGAGACGAATCAACCCAGTTTGATACCATATAGAGATTATGCGATGAGGATTTCAACTTTCTTTACAAAGGTTGAGTTTCATCATATCCCTCGAGATGAAAACCGGATGGAAGATGCTCTTACAACGTTAGCTTCAATGATTATGGTGAAGATTTGGAATGAAGTTCCTAATTTGAATGTGATGCGTCTTAATAGGCCAACCCATGTGTTTGTTGTTGAAGAGATCAAGGATGAGAAGCCGTGGTATTTTGATATTAAATGTTTTCTCCAAAGTCAGATTTACCCGTCTGGGGCATCTTTGAAAGATAAGAAGACTTTGAGGAGATTAGCTAGCAACTTCTACCTGAATGGTGATGTGCTGTACAAGAGAAACTTTGATATGGTACTGCTCAGATGCGTGGATAGACACGAAGCAGACTTGTTAATGACTGAAGTCCATGAAGGTTCATTTGGTGCTCATTCCAATGGACATGCTATGGCTAAAAAGATGTTGAGAGCAGGTTACAATTGGCTGACAATGGAATCTGATTATTGCAAGCTTGTGAAGAAATGTTACAAGTGTCAAATATATGCAAATAAGATTCATGTTCCTCCGACACTTTTGAATGTCATTTCCTCCCCACGGCCCTTCTCTATGTGGGGAATTGATATGATTGGTATGATTGAGCCTAAAGCGTCTAACGGACATCGTTTCATTTTGGTGGCTATTGACTACTTCATAAAGTGGGTTGAAGCGGCATCATATGCGAGTGTAACCAAGCAAGTTATTGTGAGGTTTATCAAGAATCAGATTATATACCGATATGGTGTGCCAAGTAAGATCATTACTGACAATGGATCGAACTTGAATAATAATAATATGGTGGAAGCCAAGTTGACTGAGGCTGAATGGTGTCAAACCAGGTATGACCAGCTGAATTTGATTGAAGAGAAGAGGTTGACTGCCATGTGTCATGGTCAGTTATACCAGCAGAGAATTGATGCGTAGGAAAACTTGATGCGGTGTTCGCAAGTATACGAACGCGTCAGAGTAATATAAAAGATTATCGTATCCACAGAGACCAAGTGTCAAGCTATCGTTATCTGTTGTTATGGTGTTTATCAAAGGCAATCAAAATAAGTGTTTTTGTAGTGTGCAATAAAAAGTAAAGTATTGAAATAGAATATAATTAATAAAGACAGGGTCGAATGTAATTCACGTAATCAATTGATAATCCAAGTACTTGCTAATAGAACTACTTATGGGCAATGTTTCCTACTTTGAAAAGAACTAATTTAACAGGAACTGTCGCTTTCGCGTATTCAGAACCAAGTTGTACTCCCTAATCAAACCCTCTTATTGTCACTTATAAAAAGGCGCGCATTGCGTTAGAGTAGTAAACCTATGTTTTAAGAAATATAGTATCTTGACTAAGTTGAAAAGTATTATAACCTGGATTTCTTAACCAAAAGAGGTTCTTACGAACCAGACTCTAAACTTATAAACGCGTCCGAAAATAGTTTTAAAATCTCTTTTCTTCTTAATGTTAAAAACTCCTAATGAACTAGACAAAGCGCTTTCGCTGTTTTTGAAATAGTTAAAAACAATTAAGTTTATAAAGACGTTGGACGGCTTTCGATCTTACCCAACGGAATTGAAGTGCGGGAAAACTTAAGTTGAAAGTTAAAATAGCCCTTAAGTGTTTCTACTAACAATTGTACGGATTATCGGTTCAATTACGATCCTTACATTCTAACCTTTTAGATTTAGTTAGACATGGTAAAATAAAAGTGCATTAATTTAAATAAAAGTAGTACGAGTGCGGAAAGTAAATAATTTAAAGCGAGTGCGTGGAAATAAATAAAGTAAAAGCGAGTGCGGGAAATAAATAAAGTAAAAGCGAGTGCGAGGAAATAAATAAAGTAAAAGCGAGTGCGGAAAATAAATAAAGTAAAAGCGAGTGCGGGAAATAAATAAAGTAAAGCGAGTGCGGGAAATAAATAAAGTAAAGCGAGTGCGGGAAATAAATAAAGTAAAGCGAGTGCGGGAAATAAATAAAGTAAAGCGAGTGCGGGAAATAAATAAAGTAAAGGCGAGTAATAAAAACCTGCTCCAATCGAAGGGCTGAGTAAATTGCAATGCGGAAAAGAAAATGGCGGCAGGATTATCTTCCTTCTAAAGTGCTCCAAACTCGATTACAGACTCTATCACAGACTTGATGACACAATTGTGGTAACACTCCAATGCGAAGCGATTACCACTATAAAATACTGAATATATGCCTAAGTGAAACAAAGTTGCTTCTGAGTTTGCCTCTGCTCTAAGTTTGGATGATTGTAAAACTGAATTCACGTTTCTATTTATAAGCAAATAAAAAATGTGGAATTGACTTGGATGCCCTTCAACTTGAAAATAGAGGAAATTGTTTCCTTCTTGTGGCGCCCGCCACAAGGCTATGGCGCCCGCCACAAGCACAAAGTGGGGCGCCTTAGTGGATGAAGTGGGGAAACGTGGGAGTTGAGGAAGTTGGACTTGGACACGTCATGGCTTGGTCTGTGGCGCCCGCCATGGGGTAGGCCATAAGCACAAAATGCTGAATTTTAGGGTTTTTAGCCCTTTTTCACTCCTTTTCTCGATCGGAGCTCCGATTAAAGTAAAAACCTGTAAACAAAGAAAAATATAGCAATAACACAATAAAATGATAATAAAACAACTAGAATGCATGTGAAATCGGAGTCAAAAATACGTAAATTTTAGTGTGATCAAGAATGAAGAAATTTTTTGATAAGAAGGTCAAGTCTCGTGTGTTCAGAGAAGGTGACCTTGTGCTCAAGAAAATTGTATCTTTCAAACCAGATTCTAGGGGAAAATGGACTCCTAATTATGAAGGCCCATATGTTGTTAAGAGAGCCTTTTCAGGAGGTGCTTTGATTCTTACAACTATGGATGGTGAAGAGTTCACGCGTCCTGTGAATGCTGATGCAGTCAAGAAATACTTCGCCTAAAAAGAAAAAAACAGCTCGCTAAGTTAAAAACCCGAAAGGGCGGCTTAGGCAAAATTGAGCGTCTCAGTGGATTGAAAACCCGAAAGGGCGATCCAGGCAAAAGTTAAAGACATAAAATAGAAGAAAGATTATCCCGATAGATTGAGTACCCCACCTTAGGGAAATTTATGCAAAAACTAGGGATCATGGCAAGTAACTGCAAGTTGTTGATCTTCAGTCTTGAAGAATTTCTTGAGCACAATGTTTGGTTTTGATTCATCTTCAACCAAAGCCAAAAGCACATTTGATATCAAAGTTGGTAGAAGGATTAGCGATCATTGTATTCAATGTAGCCCTTTTTCCATGTAAATTACCATTTTTCAACTTTTGTAAAGATCTATGGAGTCTTGTCATTTACAGACTACCATCCTATCAAATAAAGTTGAGCTTTTATCCAATTGTTTCTACTCTTATCTATTCGGATAATTAGAATTAAATTTTATTGTGATCATTTTGAAATTAAAGTTTTAATATAAGAATCATGTTTTCTTAAAATAATAAATGCAATTAATTTTTTAAAGAGCAATCGATTTCATTAAGGGAAATTCACAGCGGTCCGAGAACAGGTAAGCCCTAAAATGCGAAACATTGTTGGTTTTTCCTCAAGCAGTTGGGGTGATCTTTGTTTCTTCCCCAACAGCTTTTCAGCATCTACAACCGAATTTTATTGGTCTCCCCAACTAAGTTTGTATTTGCCTCCCTCGAGTTGTAGACGCGTTGTAACACCCCTTTTTATACCCCAAAATACTTAGCATATAATCAGAGTGAATAAGCACACATATAAACAAAAGGGCGTCACATCGACGTTTTCAAAAACTAAAAGCTTTCAAAAACCAACATCATTCATCATCAAGATACAATACACCTGGTCATTTAAAATAACACATTTCAAATATCATGAATATTCAAGAATATGCATTCGCAGCGGATAATAATGAATACTCATGTATTTCATAAAATGATTCATGTCCCATACCATGATCATCTCTCAATAACTCAAGATAAAATAAAACCATATCCTGACTATTTGGCATTATGGCCTCTCAAACATCAATTGCAATTAAACATGTTCATAAGTAATAACATAATACATATCCAAATAAGATATGAGTTCAATACTACTAATCTACCCCGTGTTACATGACCAGAGCATTGACTCACTACCTAGTCTCTAAACCAAAACACGGAAACTCTCCGGCTAAATCTCGAGTGAGCTACCTTCCACTTACTTCAGCAATACTACTCTTGAGTATCTGCACGATGCCCATGTAAAGGCAACATTCAAACAGAAGGGTGAGAATTCGAATCATTATGAAGAAGTATAATAAAGCACAATGATTAAATCAACAATTAAAGGAATTCGTCACACCTTGTATAGCCATGTAAATAATACTAACCAATATTTATTTCACATGTTTCCAGCATACATCAAAACTCAAGGAGTATAATATTAAAATCCAATACTATATTCCCAAATATACACATAACTACAATTATCACATAATCACATATTTTGTCAAGTTATGTATCCAAACATCACCAAATTCAATTACCATATCTCATACACACATAACAATCACATCAATGCATATATTCAATTATCACATAACTCTAATGTGACTCAATGCAAGACATGTGACTCTATGCATGTGGTACCGCAATGTGAACCCAACGTTTCACCGCTTTCCGATTCAATATCTAGAATCCAAGCCACGCTTCTGATCCGGACAAGATCAAAGCCACTACGTCTATATCCAATTAAGGATCAACGTCTGCTACGCCTATTTCCATTTAAGGATCAACGTCTGCTACGCCTATTTCCATTCAAGGATCAACGTCTGCTACGCCTATTTCCATTTAAGGATCAACGTCTACTACGTCTATTTCCATTTAAGGATCAACGTCTGCTACGCCTATTTCCATTTAAGGATCAACGTCTACTACGTCTATTTCCATTTAAGGATCAACGTCTACTACGCCTATTTCCATTTAAGGATCAACGTATGCTACGCCTATTTCCATTCAAGGATCAACGTCTGCTACGTCTATTTCCATTTAAGGATCAACATCTATTACCATGTGAACCCACAGTTTCACCGCTTCCACCATAAAGCCGACTATGCCATGAATAAATGTACAAATACCAACAATATATGCAATTAAGATCATCTCTACCATCTTAACATTCCACATATAACCATAATTCAACTCTATAAATTATCCACCAATGGTACGTATACACATTTATAACAAATTACCATTCACCAATATAGGCTATTTATCAAATACGCACACTTAGATTTTATTTCAAAATGGTTACAGCATTTAAAATTCTCAATTTTCCCTTTTTCAACAGTGGTAACCGGTTAACACTTTTGAGGTAACCCGTTAACCCGAGACAAAACTCAATTCCTAGGTAGATTTTTCAGCATGTAACCGGTTAACACATTTTGGTTAACCCGTTAACACGAAAACATAATTCAATTCCTAGGCAGATTTTCAGCAAGTAACCCGTTAACACATTTTGGTTAACCCGTTAACACGAAAACATAATTCAATTCCTAGGCAGATTTTCCAGCATGTAACCCGTTAACACATTTTGGTTAACCCGTTAACACGAAAACATAATTCAATTCCTAGGCATATTTTCCAGCATGTAACCCGTTAACACATTTTGGTTAACCCGTTAACACGAACACAAATTTTTTCTTAACGTTACCATTACTGTAATGAAATTTAATAAACTAAGTGGTTTCTCAATCTATCCCTCAATTTCATCCATATATCCATTCCAAATGCAATTAATCATCACAAATCAAAGATTACTCATCAAAACCTAACAATTCCAAAACCATAAAAATTAGGGATTTCAACCTAAACATATTTCTACCCATTGACCCAATTATACTAACCCATAATAATAAGGATTCTCCCCCTTACCTCTTCAATTTTCTGGAAATCCTAGCTTCTCCCTTGTTCTTCCCCTCTTCTCCTTACTTTTTCCTCTTTCTTTCTCTGTTGCCTTGAAAATGACCAAATAAGTGCTACTTCTCACTCTCCTCACCTCTTATATCCTAGTATTATATTTGGGCTTAAGGAATGATACCTCTAATTTAATTATTAGGCCCAATAAGACATAGTGTTATAATATCTCTATTTAGTTCAAATAAATTAAACGAACATAATATACACACCAAGTTAATTAATATAATCAATTATTATACTACCTAACAACCAATTAATTAATTAACACTCCAAATAAATAAAATAAAATATAATAATAATATAAGAAATAAATACTAAAAATTGGGTTGTTACACGCGTCATCGCAGCAGTTTGCACGACTCGGCAGATTGTGTTTCCCCACAAGTCGCCATCAGAGTTGTCCTTAACCTCTATTAGCCCTGACTCTTGAGCAGTATTTCCGATCCTCTACAAGGTTGTCTCCCATTTAATATGGTGTTGACCTAAAATTCCCTCCATAATTGATAATGCAGTTTTCCCAACAGATCCTCTCCTCTTTTTCCCAGCCAGGGTTGAGCCTTTGAGGTGGCCGATTCTCGCCAACAGATGCTTCCCTTCTGAGAGGAGTGGTTGAGAATTGTATCGATGATTCAGACCAGTGACATTTGTATCCTTTATGATCGTTTTGTCAGCATAATTATCATATATACATAAATATATACATATACATTCATTTCATTATTGCAATAATAATGCACTTTGAGATTCATTGTTTCTCTGATCCTCTGCTACGGTGATATACTTTTTCCCCGTGCAGATTTGGTTTGTTTGTCCTCTTTCAATTATAGAGTGTCAACCTATTAAGTAGAAAGAATTTAACCTTTCTCATCCCCCAATGAGTTATTTCCTCGTGGATGATTATTATTTCAGTTTCCTCCCTAGTTGATTATCTGGATGAAACCACTCCCCTTGAGTTATGTCCGCATTGGGTTGAGTCTTGGATTGACCGTTTCTTTCTAGATCTAACCTAGATAGGTGTTTTTGGTCCCCTGAGAATTTATTACCCAGTAGCTGGTAATTTTCTTCTCAATTGCAAGTATTTTACTTCTTCCCTAAAACCCGGTAAAAGTAACCCTTTTCTCCCTAATGGATTCGTTTTCACGTCTCCCAGGAAGTTCATCCTTGATATGTTCATCCTAACCGATGATGGATATTTTCTTCCCCTGCTTTGAGTCTATCCTTGATATGTTCATCCTAACCGGTGACAAATATTCTCTTTTTGGTATTCTACCCAGTAAAAAGGTAGTTGTAATCCCTATTTTCTTTCCCTAGAGAGTTAATCCTTGATATGTTCATCCTAACCGATGACGTGTTTTCCTTCTCTTTGCGGTCTTCTGCCCAGTAACCGGTAGTTGTAAATCCTGCTTCCCCCCGCGGAGTCTATCCTTGATATGTTCATCCTAACCGATGACAAATATTCTCTTTTCGGTATTCTATCCAGTAACTGATAGATGTAATCCCTACTCCTCCACGGAGAGTTTATCCTTGATATGTTCATCCTAATCGGTGACAGATATTCTCTTTTCTGGTATTCTATCCAGTATCCGATAGATACAATTCCTACTTTTTCAGGTATTTTATCCTTGATATGTTCATCTTAACCGGTGATGGATATACTTCCTAATGTCCCCTTTGAGTCTATCCTTGATATGTTCACTTTAATCAGTGACAAATATTCTCTTTCTTTGTGGTCTTCTGCCCAGTAACTGGTAGCTGTAAATCCTATTTAGCTTTCCCCGGCAGGTGATTCTTATCCAGTAACTGGTAATGAATACACCTTTTGTTGCCCCCAGCGAGTCATCCTTGATATGTTTACCCTAACCGGTAACGGATGTCCTCTCTGTCAGAATTTGTTATCCCCTTACCTAGTAACTGGTAGTGGATAATATACTTCTGTTACTCCTGTGTTGAAGAGCATTTCTTCCCCAGTTGAGTTTGAGTGTGTATTTCCTCAGTGAAATCGTCGTTTCCTGCTTGGGTCGAGTATTTCACATGTTATTCTAATTTACCCGTTTCCCCTGCAAATGTTCCTTTTATTCTCCGACCGAGTCTTTCCATTGGTTTATTTTCATGGAATCCCTCGAGTCCCCCAGCAATTTTTAAAGTCGTAGTCTGGCCTACACACACCCCTTTTATCCCCCCAGAGTATTTGTCTCCCCAGTGAGTTTTCCTTATGGAATGCATTGTACTTCTGCGGACTTTCGGTCTCTCCGAATTCTTTTCCTTTATGGCAACTTTTCCCCATAATGATTATTCTTACATTCAATCATATGCATCATGAGGTCTCTTAGGGACCAAAACTTGTTTCTATATGTTGTTATTTAAGTCCATTCTACTGATTCGATGCGAAGATTTTAACCTTCATCTCTGTTGGTGTAAGCCCTAGAGGCCAATACTTTTGGTATTTGTATCGAATTATTTATTAATAATAAAAGGCTTTTTCTTTATTACGTTTGTTTAATAAAGTCCCTAGAATAGTTAGTCTGTTTAATGTATCAAGTATGACTTAATCATGAGATCACATTAAACATAAGGACACTATTCTTAAAGTATCCGTAGTCGAGCTTTAGTGTGAAGTGGGATAACATTAAATCATTAAGACTATTATGTTTGTAGACTGATGATCACATCTCATGGATCATGGATAAAGAGTTATCAAGTCTTAAACATAGGTATGGATATTAAGAGTAATATTTGTACCGGATTGACCTGCTATGAGAATACTATATAGAAAGTTATGCAAAGTGTCATAAGTTATTCTCATGGTGATAATAGTGTATACCACTCTTCGACCTGAAACCACTATGGATCCTAGATGTGGAGTCGAGTGCTTTATTGCTGATCCAACGTTGTCCGTAACTGGATAACCATAAAGACAGTTGATGGGTATTCCACGAAGCATGCTGAGGGACATGAGTGACCTAGATGGAATTTGCCCATCCTGCATAAAAGGATAAATGTCTATGGGCCCAATATTGAATTGGACAAGGATGACACGGTCTATGCCTTGTGTTCAATATAGACATAAGGGCAAAAGGGTAATTATACACATAAGTTTTATCACAGAAGGAATTGTCAGATCTAATGACATTTTCGTGTCTTGGGTAGCAGTGATGTGTTGCTAGATACCGCTCACTGTTTATTATGTTAAATACATGATTTAATATAATTGCCAACGTCATGAAAACCTACAGGGTCACACACAAAGGACGGATTGATGAGAGATAGAGTAACTAAGGAATATCGTAAGGTACGGTGCCCTTAAGTGAATTATAGAACATCGTAAGGTACGGTGTACTTGAGTAGAATACGAAATATGGTAAGGTACCATGGGCTTAAATGATTTTGGGCATATTATAAGATATGGGCCAAAATACACTTAAGTGAGCCTTTTAGCTTGAAGCCCACACAAGTGGTTCTATAAATAGAACCCTTGTGCAGAAGCATGAATTGCGGTTGCATTATTTTCGTTTTCTCTCTCTCTCTCTCTCTCACTCAAAGCCTTCATTCGTACCAGCTAGCACTGAGATTGAAGGAATCCGTTCGTGTGGACTGAGTAGAGACGTTGTCATCGTTCAACGTTCGTGATCACCTCGTGGATCTGCATCAAATGTTTTTGATCGTCACAAGAGATCTGCACCAAAGGTTTCAATCGTCACAAGAGGTAAATATTCTATCATTGATCATGACCATTCGTAAGGATCTCTAAAGGAGAAAATTTTAATTTCCGCTGCGTTTTGGACCGCAATTCTCCTTCAATCTCCTCATCTTGAACGTCCTTAAATAGGGGCAGCTATTAGACCCCAATTTTGACCCTAAGATCCCTCATGCTATTCTCATCATATGCACTAGCATTAGGATCACACCTTGGCATCCTCCTTACACCTTATTCATTAGGTTTGCATTGGGAGAGATCACCAAGCACCATTTGATTGTATCATATTTCATTTTTCTTTATTTTTACTAACCAAAATACCAAAAATATGTCATTGTATAGTTTAACTCTTTTGTAGGTAGTGCACATGCTCATCTATGCTCTATCAAGCTCGCATCTAGGGTTTAAGACCCTCATTGCAAGGAGCTTAATCAAGAATTGGTTTACTATGTCTCTAAGTATCATATATGAATCTCCATGTGAAGCTAGCGGAAATATACCCGAACGTATCACACGCTCGAACATACAACAGAGTCGCCATCGAACTTTATTTATCCCCAAAGGGAAGGGTAAACATCGATAAAACCCGGAGGAAAAGAGATATGCTGTAAGGAAGTCGATTATGCAAGGGGAAGGTATTAGCACCCCAAACATCCAGGGTACTCCATGGAAACCGTTTTGATTGTTCTCGCTTGAATAGGTGTGATCTAAAGCTTACTCACAAAAGAATGGGGAAATTCCCTAAGGCAGGAGTAATAAATAAGTATGCTCACGGAGGGTTCGAACCCTCGTGCCTACGTATTCTCATTGTGCAATGAGAAAATCAGAGCAATCGTAGTTCATCCCACTAGGGTTGAAAAGAAAGAGAGATTCGATAAGATTGCCCAGAGGCGAGGTAGATTGCCTAACAAGCAAGAACGTGGTACTAACCGATGATGGTAATTAACCACAAGGACAAATGAGATATTGCCAGAGTTTGAACTCCATAGGGCAAGATAGATGAGTGCCATAGTCTGAACTAAATACAAGGCCAGGAATGGATTCCCAGAGTCTGAACTCAAACGGGGCAACGAAGATATAATGTCAAGGTTTGAACTTGGAGTCAATGTCACAGGTTGCTAGAGTCTGAACTACATAAGCATGCCATAGTCTGAACTATAAGGCAAAGGAACTGATTTGAATGCCAGAGTCTGAACTCCATCTGGGAGGAAGAGTATCATTCCAAAGTACGAACTGCATGCGCAATGCAAAAGGTAGCCAGAGTCTGAACTCCAAGGGCTGGATAAATGAATTCCAATGTCTGAACTTTAAGGCAGGGTAGTATGTCAAAGTCTGAAATGTATAGCCAAAATCAAGATAGCCAAAGTCTGAACTCAATAGGGCGAGGATGCCAAGATTTGTATCTTATGGGCAAATAATAAAGCCAGCGTATGAACTACATGGGCTAAAGAAGCTTACCAAGGTCTGCACCTTGAGGGCAAGAAGCAAAGCCAGAGTCTGAACTCCATGGGCTAAAAGAAGTCGCCAAGGTCTGCACCTTGGGGAAAAGGATAAAGCCAGAGTTTGAACTCCAAGGGCTAAAGGAAGTTGCCAAGGTCTGCACCTTGAGGGCAAGAAGTAAAGCAAGAGGCTGAACTCCATGGGCTAAAGGAAGTTGCCAAGGTCTGCACCTTGAGGGAAAAGGATAAAGCCAGAGTCTGAACTCCATGGGCTAAAGGAAGTTGCCAAGGTCTGCACCTTGAGGGCAAAGGATAAAGCTAGAGTCTAAACTCCATGGGCTAAAGGAAGTTGCGAAGGTCTGCACCTTGAGGTAAAGCATCAAAGTAAGCCATAGTCTGAACTGATAGGCAATGCATGAAGCTATTGATTGAGAAATGGGTATGTGACCCTCGCATGAACTGAATGAGGATTGAATGATTGATCGTTATATAGAATAGATTGATAAACAAGATAGGAATAGATTGATAAATAAGGTAGCTCGCGAAGAATCTGAATTCTCCTGCCTACGTATCCTCATAGTGCAATAAGGAAATCAGAGCTTTCGTAGTTCAACCCGCTAGGGCTAAAAAGAAAGAGAGATTCGATAGGATTGCCCAGAGGCGAGGTAGATTGCTTAACAAGCAAGGACGTGGTACTAACCGATGATGGTAATCAACCACAAGGACAAATGAGATATTGCCAGAGTCTGAACTCCATAGGGCAAGATAGATGAGTGCCATAGTCTGAGCTAAATACAAGGCCAGGAATGGATTCCCAGAGTCTGAACTCAAAGGGGGCAACAGAGGTATAATGTCAAGGTTTGTACTTGGAGTCAATGTCATAGGTTGCCAGAGTCTGAACTACATAAGCATGCCATAGTCTGAACTATAAGGCAAAGGAACTGATTTGAATACCAGAGTCTGAACTCCATCTGGAAGGAAGAGTATCATTCCAAAGTACGAACTGCATACACAACACAAAAGGTAGCCAGAGTCTGAACTCCAAGGGCTGGATAAATGAATTCCAATGTGTGATCGGTCGCCAAAATTTAATTTGGTTTTAATTAATTAAAGGAATTAAAAATTAATAATAATAATAATAATAATGTGATTGTTATTATTGCCTTGTTGTGATCAGTTATGGCCTTAGTCTTCCTTCATTTTGTTTTGGTTTATAAATACGACATGCGTGTCGTGCCTCTCCTTTTAATCTCTTAGTGTAACTTCTTTTCTCATCTCAAACCCTCGTATGTAAAACGAGTTTCTTCTGGAATGTAATGTTATGAAGAAAGAGAAGAAGACAATGTTATGAAGAAAGGAGAAAATTTCAATATCAAAGGAGGACAACCTTGAAGATCTTGCTTGGAGAAGCTTAGAGAAGAATTCAATATTAAAGGAGGAGAACCTTGAAGATCTTGCTTGGAGAAGCTTAGATCGTTATTAGGTTAGCTTAGGTTCTCTCATTGGCTTGGGAGAACAATTGCGCTAGGGGCCATAACTGTTTCATTATGTATGTATGTTGATGCATGTGAATGTATGTTGATGCATGTGAGAGATGATTCATATGATAAATAAGCCGGTGAGATCATAACAATTGCAATTCCCTCAAACTAAAATATTAAGTTTATGCCTTCCAAGTTTTAGCACTCATCAAGACTAGTATCGGATAATGTAGGTTTCGCCAAAGCAAGGTGCATGTTCTATATTAGTAAGGTGCGATGGGATAATTGTAATATCCAACTGCTAAAACAATGGGTCAAACTTAACTAAACAAATTATGAGAATATTATATATGTTTGCTTTCCAAGTTTTAGCACTCATCAAGACTAGTATCGGATAATGTAGGTTTCGCCAAAGCGAGGTGCATGTTCTATATTAGTAAGGTGCGATGGGATAATTGTAATATCCAACTGCTAAAACAATGGGTCAAACTTAATTATAATTTTCTTATATATGTTTAGAAGCAAGAGTTGGGAATGATCCATATGATGGATTGGAATAAGGAGTTATTCACCCAACTAAAATTTCGAGAGTTGTATGAGATACAATTGGAAGGAGTTCCTACCTAAATAACCTAGTTTTGTGTAATCCGCCTACGCGGACTTAGAACGAAGTGAAATATGGATCTCGACCCACTAGAAAATCTTCCAACGGGATTTTTCGAATCAGATGATGAGGGTCATTTGTTTTGAGTAAAATAGTGGGAGTATGTTTAATTAAAGGCCTAATTAAATATGTTATTGATACTTATATTTTCATTAATTCTTATGTAGATTACCATGACAACAAACACCTCTAACAACATCTTGCGATCAATCCTTGACAAGGAAAAATTGTCTGGGACAAATTTCCTGGATTGGCACCGAAACCTGAGGATTGTCCTCAAACATGATAAAAAGTTGTATGTCTTGGAGACTCCTGTTCCTGAAGAGGAACCTCCTAGTTCTGCACCTAAGGCAGAAAGAGATGCTTATAAGAAGCATGTCGATGATGCCAATGAAACTGCTTGTCTCATGCTAGCTACCATGAACTCAGAATTGCAAAAGCAACATGAGAACATGTCAGCATTCGATATGATCGAACACCTGAAGTTGCTCTATCAAGAGCAAGCAAGGCATGAGAGGTTTGAAGTTTCAAAAGCCCTTTTCCAAAGCAAGTTAGCTGAGGGAGCCCCTGTAAGTCCCCATGTGCTCAAGATGATTGGGTATGTGGAAAACCTTGAAAGGTTGGGTTTTCCCCTCGGAAAGGAACTTGCGACTGATTTGATCTTGCAATCGTTGCCAGATAGATTCAGTCAATTTGTCCTAAATTTCAATATGAATGATATGGATAAATCTCTTCCTGGACTGCTAGGCATGTTAAGAACAGCTGAACAGAATCTGAAGACAAAAGGGAAGTCCATTCTGATGATCAGAAATGGAAAGAGACAGAACAAAAGGCCCACCAAGCAGGGTGATAAAGGGAAAGGCAAGGAAGTTGCCAAACCCAGACCCACTGTTGCTGCTTTGAAGCCTACTGGAGGCATAGCAAAGGCAGGCACCTGCTTCCATTGCGGTAAGACCGGACACTGGAAGAGAAACTGCCCAAAGTACCTGGAAGATACGAAGAATGGAGTAGAGACTTCAACTTCAGGTATTTTTGTTATTGAAATAAATTTATCTACTTCTGCATCATGGATATTAGATACTGGATGCGGTTCTCACATTTGTACAAATGTGCAGGGGCTAAAAAGAAGTAGAGATTTGGCAAAAGGTGAAGTTGACCTACGAGTTGGCAATGGAGCAAAGGTTGCTGCTTTAGCCGTAGGAACTTATGTATTAACTTTACCTAGTGGTTTAATAATTCAGTTAGAGAACTGTTATTATGTACCTGCAATTAGCAGGAATATTATTTCCATTTCTTGTTTGGACAAGTTTGGTTTTTCATTTATAATAAAGAACAATTGTTGCTCAATTTATTTGAATGATATATTCTATGCTACTGCACAAATGAGCAATGGATTGTATGTCCTTGATCTCGAAATGCCTATATATAACATTAATACTAAAAGGATGAAACCTAACGTGTTAAATCCAACTTACCTTTGGCATTTTCGATTAGGCCACATAAATGAGAAACGCATTTCCAAACTCCATAAAGATGGACTCTTGGACTCTTTTGATTATGAATCATATGAGACATGCAGATCTTGTTTAATTGGAAAGATGACAAAGTCTCCATTCATAGGAAAAGGTGAAAGAGCTAATGATCTTTTGGCCCTCATACATACTGATGTATGTGGACCACTGAACATACCAGCCAGATGAGGTTTTCAGTACTTCATCACATTCACTGATGATTTCAGTAGATATGGTTATGTGTATTTAATGAAACACAAATCAGAGTCCTTTGAAAAGTTCAAGGAATTCAAGAATGAAGTACAAAACCAACTAGGTAAGAATATTAAAACTCTTCGATCAGATCGAGGTGGTGAGTATTTAAGCCTAGAGTTTGATGACCATCTGAAAGAGTGTGGGATCCTATCCCAACTTACTCCTCCTGGAACACCCTAATGGAATGGTGTATCTGAGAGAAGAAATCGAACCCTGTTAGACATGGTCCGATCCATGATGAGTCACGCCGATCTTCCAAACTCCTTTTGGGGACATGCACTATTGACAGCAGCTTACACACTTAACCGTGTTCCATCCAAAAAGGTTGAGAAGACACCATATGAGATATGGAGTGGTAAGAAACCACATATGTCTTACATGAAGATTTGGGGTTGCGAGGTTTATGTGAAACGACAAATTTCAACTAAGCTTGAGCCCAAATCTGACAAATGCTTATTTGTGGGGTATCCTAAAGAAACAAAAGGGTATTACTTCTACAATCCTTCTGAGGGCAAAGTGTTTGTCGCTCGAACTGGAGTTTTCCTAGAAAAGGATTTTATTTCCAAAGGAACCAGTGGGAGGAAAGTAGAGCTTGAAGAAATTCAAGAATCACAAAGCATAGATACACCTATGGAGGAATTAGAGCAGGAAACACAAGAAGTTGTGGAAGAGCAACCTGCTCAAGTAGAACAAGACCAGCGAAGGTCAAGCAGGATACGTCAACTACCTGAGAGATATGGATATCTCATAACTGATCAAGGTGATGTATTACTCATGGATCAAGATGAGCCTGTGACCTACCAAGAGGCCATAACTGGTCCCGAGTCTGAGAAGTGGCTAGAAGCCATGAAATCTGAAATGGATTCCATGTACACAAACCAAGTTTGGACCTTGGTAGAGCCTCCTGTAGGAGTTAACCCTATAGGATGCAAGTGGGTCTTCAAAAAGAAGACTGACATGGATGGTAAGGTACATACCTATAAGGCAAGACTGGTTGCAAAAGGATATAAACAAATTCATGGGATTGACTATAATGAAACCTTTTCACCAGTTGCAATGCTTAAATCTGTTCGGATTTTACTTGCTATCGCTGCATATCATGATTATGAAATATGGCAGATGGATGTCAAAACTGCTTTCCTTAATGGAAATCTTCTTGAGGATGTGTACATGACACAGCCTGAAGGATTTGACATACCAGAGGAAGCCCAAAAGATATGTAAGTTACAAAGATCAATCTATGGATTGAAGCAAGCTTCCAGAAGCTGGAATATTCGTTTTGATGAAACAGTAAAACAATATGGATTCATCAAGAACGAAGATGGGCCTTGTGTCTACAAGAAGGTTAGTGGGAGCATGATCGTTTTCCTGGTATTATATGTAGATGACATATTACTCATTGGAAACGATATCCCTACCCTACAACAAGTAAAGTCTTGGTTGGGGAAATGCTTTTCTATGAAGGACCTAGGTGAAGCAGCCTATATATTAGGAATCAGAATCTATAGAGATAGATCACAAAAACTGCTTGGCCTAAGTCAGAGTACATACATAGACAAAGTGTTGAGACGCTTTAATATGCATGATTCCAAGAAAGGATTCATACCTATGCAACATGGCCTGTGTCTATCAAAAACACAATCCCCTTTAACTAAGGAAGAAAGGGATCGCATGAATAAGATTCCATATGCATCTGCAATAGGATCTATCATGTATGCCATGTTATGTACTCGACCAGATGTCTCGTATGCTTTAAGTGCAACGAGTAGGTACCAATCTGATCCTGGTGATGCTCACTGGGTAGCTGTCAAGAATATCCTTAAGTATTTAAGAAGGACTAAGGACTCATTCTTGATATATGGAGGTCAGGAAGAGTTGGCTGTAATTGGATACACCGATGCTAGCTTCCAGACAGATAAGGATGACTTTAGATCGCAATCTGGTTATGTGTTTTGCTTAAACGGTGGCGCTGTGAGCTGGAAAAGTTCAAAGCAAGATACAGTTGCTGATTCTACAACCGAGGCCGAGTACATTGCTGCCTCAAGTGCAGCAAAGGAAGCTGTTTGGATCAAAAAGTTCATTAGTGAACTTGGCATAGTTCCTAGCATTGTGGATCCCATTGGTCTCTACTGTGATAACAATGGTGCTATCGCACAAGCCAAGGAGCCTAGATCTCACCAACGATCCAAACACATACTTAGGCGTTATCATCTCATTCGAGAGATAATAGATAGAGGAGATGTGAAAATATGCAGAGTACCTACACTTGACAATATTGCTGACCCACTGACAAAGCCTCTTGCGCAGCAGAAGCATGATGACCATACTAGATCTATGGGTATTAAGGGTATGCCTGATTGGCTCTAGTGCTAGTGGGAGATTGTTGGTGTAAGCCCTAGAGGCCAATACTTTTGGTATTTGTATCGAATTATTTATTAATAATAAAAGGCTTTTTCTTTATTACGTTTGTTTAATAAAGTCCCTAGAATAGTTAGTCTGTTTAATGTATCAAGTATGACTTAATCATGAGATCACATTAAACATAAGGACACTATTCTTAAAGTATCCGTAGTCGAGCTTTAGTGTGAAGTGGGATAACATTAAATCATTAAGACTATTATGTTTGTAGACTGATGATCACATCTCATGGATCATGGATAAAGAGTTATCAAGTCTTAAACATAGGTATGAATATTAAGAGTAATATTTATACCCGATTGACCCGCTATGAGAATACTATATAGAAAGTTATGCAAAGTGTCATAAGTTATTCTCATGGTGATAATAGTGTATACCACTCTTCGACCTGAAACCACTATGGATCCTAGATGTGGAGTCGAGTGCTTTATTGCTGATCCAACGTTGTCCGTAACTGGATAACCATAAAGACAGTTGATGGGTATTCCACGAAGCATGCTAAGGGACATGAGTGACCTAGATGGAATTTGCCCATCCTGCATAAAAGGATAAATGTCTATGGGCCCAATATTGAACTGGACAAGGATGACACGGTCTATGCCTTGTGTTCAATATAGACATAAGGGCAAAAGGGTAATTATACACATAAGTTTTATCACAGAAGGAATTGTCAGATCACATGACATTTTCGTGTCTTGGGTAGCAGTGATGTGTTGCTAGATACCGCTCACTGTTTATTATGTTAAATACATGATTTAATATAATTGCCAACGTCACGAAAACCTACAGGGTCACACACAAAGGACGGATTGATGAGAGATAGAGTAACTAAGGAATATCGTAAGGTACGGTGCCCTTAAGTGAATTATAGAACATCGTAAGGTACGGTGTACTTGAGTAGAATACGAAATATGGTAAGGTACCATGGGCTTAAATGATTTTGGGCATATTATAAGATATGGGCCAAAATACACTTAAGTGAGCCTTTTAGCTTGAAGCCCACACAAGTGGTTCTATAAATAGAACCCTTGTGCAGAAGCATGAATTGCGGTTGCATTATTTTCGTTTTCTCTCTCTCTCTCTCTCTCACTCAAAGCCTTCATTCGTACCAGCTAGCACTGAGATTGAAGGAATCCGTTCGTGTGGACTGAGTAGAGACGTTGTCATCGTTCAACGTTCATGATCACCTCGTGGATCTGCATCAAATGTTTTTGATCGTCACAAGAGATCTGCACCAAAGGTTTCAATCGTCACAAGAGGTAAATATTCTATCATTGATCATGACCATTCGTAAGGATCTCTAAAGGAGAAAATTTTAATTTCCGCTGCGTTTTGGACCGCAATTCTCCTTCAATCTCCTCATCTTGAACGTCCTTAAATAGGGGCAGCTATTAGACCCCAATTTTGACCCTAAGATCCCTCATGCTATTCTCATCATATGCACTAGCATTAGGATCACACCTTGGCATCCTCCTTACACCTTATTCATTAGGTTTGCATTGGGAGAGATCACCAAGCACCATTTGATTGTATCATATTTCATTTTTCTTTATTTTTACTAACCAAAATACCAAAAATATGTCATTGTATAGTTTAACTCTTTTGTAGGTAGTGCACATGCTCATCTATGCTCTATCAAGCTCGCATCTAGGGTTTAAGACCCTCATTGCAAGGAGCTTAATCAAGAATTGGTTTACTATGTCTCTAAGTATCATATATGAATCTCCATGTGAAGCTAGCGGAAATATACCCGAACGTATCACACGCTCGAACATACAACAGAGTCGCCATCGAACTTTATTTATCCCCAAAGGGAAGGGTAAACATCGATAAAACCCGGAGGAAAAGAGATATGCTGTAAGGAAGTCGATTATGCAAGGGGAAGGTATTAGCACCCCAAACATCCAGGGTACTCCATGGAAACCGTTTTGATTGTTCTCGCTTGAATAGGTGTGATCTAAAGCTTACTCACAAAAGAATGGGGAAATTCCCTAAGGCAGGAGTAATAAATAAGTATGCTCACGGAGGGTTCGAACCCTCGTGCCTACGTATTCTCATTGTGCAATGAGAAAATCAGAGCAATCGTAGTTCATCCCACTAGGGTTGAAAAGAAAGAGAGATTCGATAAGATTGCCCAGAGGCGAGGTAGATTGCCTAACAAGCAAGAACGTGGTACTAACCGATGATGGTAATTAACCACAAGGACAAATGAGATATTGCCAGAGTTTGAACTCCATAGGGCAAGATAGATGAGTGCCATAGTCTGAACTAAATACAAGGCCAGGAATGGATTCCCAGAGTCTGAACTCAAACGGGGCAACGAAGATATAATGTCAAGGTTTGAACTTGGAGTCAATGTCACAGGTTGCTAGAGTCTGAACTACATAAGCATGCCATAGTCTGAACTATAAGGCAAAGGAACTGATTTGAATGCCAGAGTCTGAACTCCATCTGGGAGGAAGAGTATCATTCCAAAGTACGAACTGCATGCGCAATGCAAAAGGTAGCCAGAGTCTGAACTCCAAGGGCTGGATAAATGAATTCCAATGTCTGAACTTTAAGGCAGGGTAGTATGTCAAAGTCTGAAATGTATAGCCAAAATCAAGATAGCCAAAGTCTGAACTCAATAGGGCGAGGATGCCAAGATTTGTATCTTATGGGCAAATAATAAAGCCAGCGTATGAACTACATGGGCTAAAGAAGCTTACCAAGGTCTGCACCTTGAGGGCAAGAAGCAAAGCCAGAGTCTGAACTCCATGGGCTAAAAGAAGTCGCCAAGGTCTGCACCTTGGGGAAAAGGATAAAGCCAGAGTTTGAACTCCAAGGGCTAAAGGAAGTTGCCAAGGTCTGCACCTTGAGGGCAAGAAGTAAAGCAAGAGGCTGAACTCCATGGGCTAAAGGAAGTTGCCAAGGTCTGCACCTTGAGGGAAAAGGATAAAGCCAGAGTCTGAACTCCATGGGCTAAAGGAAGTTGCCAAGGTCTGCACCTTGAGGGCAAAGGATAAAGCTAGAGTCTAAACTCCATGGGCTAAAGGAAGTTGCGAAGGTCTGCACCTTGAGGGAAAGCATCAAAGTAAGCCATAGTCTGAACTGATAGGCAATGCATGAAGCTATTGATTGAGAAATGGGTATGTGACCCTCGCATGAACTGAATGAGGATTGAATGATTGATCGTTATATAGAATAGATTGATAAACAAGATAGGAATAGATTGATAAATAAGGTAGCTCGCGAAGAATCTGAATTCTCTTGCCTACGTATCCTCATAGTGCAATAAGGAAATCAGAGCTTTCGTAGTTCAGCCCGCTAGGGCTGAAAAGAAAGAGAGATTCGATAGGATTGCCCAGAGGCGAGGTATATTGCTTAACAAGCAAGGACGTGGTACTAACCGATGATGGTAATCAACCACAAGGACAAATGAGATATTGCCAGAGTCTGAACTCCATAGGGCAAGATAGATGAGTGCCATAGTCTGAGCTAAATACAAGGCCAGGAATGGATTCCCAGAGTCTGAACTCAAAGGGGGCAACAGAGGTATAATGTCAAGGTTTGTACTTGGAGTCAATGTCATAGGTTGCCAGAGTCTGAACTACATAAGCATGCCATAGTCTGAACTATAAGGCAAAGGAACTGATTTGAATACCAGAGTCTGAACTCCATCTGGGAGGAAGAGTATCATTCCAAAGTACGAACTGCATGCACAACACAAAAGGTAGCCAGAGTCTGAACTCCAAGGGCTGGATAAATGAATTCCAATGTTTGAACTGTAAGGTAGGGTAGTATGTCAAAGTCTGAAATGTATAGCCAAAATCAAGATAGCCAGAGTCTGAACTCCATGGGTTAAAGAAGCTTACCAAGGTCTGCACCTTGAGGGCAAGAAGCAAAGCCAGAGTCTGAACTCCATGGGCTAAAAGAAGTCACCAAGGTCTGCACCTTGGGGCAAAGGATAAAGCCAGAGTTTGAACTCCAAGGGCTAAAGGAAGTTGCCAAGGTCTGCACATTGAGGGCAAGAACTAAAGCCAATGGCTGAACTCCACGGGCTAAAGGAAGTTGTCAAGGTATGCACCTTGAGGGCAAAGGATAAAGCCAGAGTCTGAACTCCAGGGGCTAAAGGAAGTTGCCAAGGTCTGCACCTTGAGGGCAAAGGATAAAGCCAGAGTCTGAACTTCATGGGCAAAAGGAAGTTTCCAAGGTCTGCACCTTGAGGGAAAGCATCAAAGTAAGCCATAGTCTGAACTGATAGGCAATGCATGAAGCTATTGATTGAGAAATGGGTATGTGACCCTCACATGAACTGAATGAGGATTGAATGATTGATCGTTATATAGAATAGGGATAAATAAGATAGATTGATAAATAAGTGAGCTCCTAAAGAATCTGAATTCTCCTGCCTACGTACCCTTATAGTGCAATAAGGAAATCAGAGCTTTCGTAGTTCAGCCCACTAGGGCTGAAAAGAAAGAGATTGGAGGCAAAAGAAATGAATGATTGAGATTGAAATGATTAGAATGGAATGGAGAGTGAAGTGATAAGAGACTTGATAATCGATTGATAGGAATCGCACTAAAGTCTATGACAAAGGGCGAACGCTTTGAATATTTGGGGCATACGCCCCATACGCAAAGTTGCTCTAGACAAGGGTAGGAGAGACTCCCTCTCATCATTCCTCATTACTTCAGACTTGAAGTGCATGATACTTCTCTTGGATGACAAGTTGCTGGTGAAGAACCTTTGTTGTTGATCCTTGTGTTGATGTTGAACTTGTATGAAGAAGACTTGGTAGTTTAATTGATTCATCTTGCACTAAAGTCTATGAATAAGGGCGAACACTTTGAATATTTGGGGCATACGCCCCATACGCAAAGTCGCTCTAGACAAGGGTAGGAGAGACTCCCTCTCATCATTCCTTATTACTTAAGGCTCGTATTGTACAATTTGAATTGTATTTACCAAGTGTTGACCTTTGCAATGCTTGAGAAGTAGTCCACTTTGCTAGCTATGCTTGATTGATGTTGACTTGAAGTCTTGATCTTGCATTTGAACCTTGAGGTCTTGAGCGTATCCATGATAGCTTGAGCGCAACAAACTTGCCATATCGAGTGACCAAGGGTCTTTCGGTCACTTGAATTAGGCTAGGGGCTTACAACATGATTACAGAGGATTTGGTTGACCAAAGTGTCCTTTGGTCAACACGAATCAATGGGATTAAAATAATAGTTGAATTATATATAATACTATTAAATTAATCAACTAAATAACACTAGACAATTCTAATTAAAGTCCTAAACTAGGGGAACATGCATTAAATCAAGAATTTCTAATTAAGAGTCCTAAGTTAAGGAAGCATGTACAAAAATCAAGATTCTAGGCCCTAAGGGCAAAATAGTCATATTCTAGAAATTGACTAAATTGAGGGATAGTTCTAAAATCAATACTTAATAAGGAGCTAACCCTAATTACATAATCATGCCATTTTTTAGTTAAACTTTAATTCTAACAATCAAATGTTCTAAAAATTCTAATTTCTAATTGTTCTAAGAAATATACTATCCTAATTACATTAATCAAGATTTAATCTTAATTAATCTAATAAAATATTAATCTTCCAATTAATCTAACCTCACCATTCAACTCTAAAAATCTAACTAAATTAAGATCTAACCATACCAATTAACCTAATCCTAATATCTAATGAAACCTAGGTAAGCTAATACAATTACTTAACACAGTATAATAAAATGAAATGAAAGAACCTGGGCCCTAATTAAAGGAGAGTGGTGAGGTACAAGCCCAATGCATGAGGTGGAGTTTGGCAGAATGAACTCGGGCCTATATTCAAGCCCAATCTTAACCCATCCAATCGGTGGAAAGTCTAAGCTAGATAGGGGGTGCGAAGGAGTAAGGCCAATGGGAAAGGAGAACCCGTTGGGCCTAAGGCCCAAACTATGACCACCAGTCCAAGAACTTCGCCTCCTACACGAAGGGAGATGAACGGCTGCGAGACTAAATGCCATGAACATACGCGGCCATGAACGTATTCGCCGGAACTCACATGAAGCCGTGTCAAAACCTAGGCGCGGCGGAACTCGCGACCGGATAAATTAGCAAGCTAAATACATACCGGTGTTTGAAGTGGTGGTTCGTCGGACTTTGACGTTGCATTCACCGGTAACACGTTCCCCTTTACCTTTCTTGATTCAATCCTTCTTCTACGGCAATCCTCTACTGATGTCTTGCACACGACTAAGAGCTGCAGAATTGGAAGCCGGAAGAACGAAGCGACTCGGATTCGGGTTGCAGAACAGACGTCCCCGATCGCAGAGAGAAGATCCAGGTTGAAAAGGAGATGTAGCCGAAGAACCGACCGTGAGTATTACGAAGCTTTTCTCTTTTTCGTGCGTCTCAGTGCTTTCTACTTCTTCAGTGCGATTTCGTGATATCGTTGAATGACTTGCTGTTGTTGTTCTCAGGTGAGACGTGATGGCGTTGTTGCGTCGCCGACGAGGGGTCCTGGAAAATGCCCTGGTATCCTTCTGTTTCAATTCTTTGGAATAATTGTTCTGTATTGCCTCGGTAATGCTTCTCCTTTTGTTTTCTTCTATTCTCAATCTTGTGAATCCTTCTGTCGTAAGGTTGTAGAGCATGGCAGAAAGAAGATGAAGGTAAGGTTTGTGTGAGTTTTTGATTGAAGGTTGTGGTGAATTCAACTCCGAGAGGATGGTTGAAGCTTGAAGAAAATGGAGTTTCAAGGTGGATTGAGGAAGAAGACCCAAAGTGAATTCTAACGGAAGACTTCAGAGTGAATTTTTGGAAGCCGACTCAAAGTGAATTGAGGTATCCTTATATAGAACTTCTCCATCTCTTAGGTTTACTCTTACTCTATTCTGTTAACAATTGAGTTTGGTTGAGTCAGTTAGAGGTTAAGGAGTTAGTTGGAAATCCGGTTAAAAACCTGTTATGGTTTTTGAAGGAATTCTGTTAGGGTTGTGGATTTATTGTTATCTTAGTTATGGATCGGTTATTATGGTTTTGAAAACAGTTGGAAAACAGTTAGATGGTTAGTTTAGAAGTTAGTTATGAATGAATTTTCAGTTATTTGGTTAGAAAACACTTTCTGTTAGAAGTTAGTTAAGAAATTCCAAGTTGGTTGTAAATGGAATAAATTAGTTGAAAATTCAAACTTAAATTTTCTTCAAAGGTGGGTTAGATCAGTTTGAAATTCCTTTTTCTGTCATTTGTGTTTGTGTTGCATTTATATACTTACAGTGGGAACTGAAATTGCATTTTGCTGTAAGTGAAATTTATTAACTTGTTAGTTGGTTAAGTTAACTTCAAATGGTTAGTTTTTGGTTTAAGTTCACTGAAAGTTAGTTAGAAGAACCTCAAATGAAATTGGCTTTTGGTTCTGTTTTGCAGGGGTGCTTTTAAGTCACAAATAACCCACCAGCTATGGTAAGTCGAAGAAACTTTGATGTTAACTTGGTTTAAAAACCATTAGCTAATCCAAGTAGTGAGTTGGATGATAGTTGAACAATGATGAGTTGGTTAAATGTTATTGCCATTGTAATTGGTAATTGGTGAAAATTATGCTAATGTGAATGATTTCAATTTCGTATGAATTAGGGACTGAACTATGACTTGTAAAAACATGCAGGATTCTCATTATTATGGATTACCAAGTAATGGATTGCTCATTCGGATCGGGTATGCTAATGAAATCTCAATTGGTAGGTTATAAAGATCAACCGAAGATTGTTTATTAATCACTTGATAACTTAATTAAAGCATTGTTAGTGAAATGGAAGTGAAGTTGGTTTGAGTTGTTACCACTGAATTTTAATTCCATTCTCTTAGTGAAACTGAATTGGAATTTGCAATGTGATACATTTTTGTTAGCTTACCATGGAGCTTGATTTTCTCCCTTGAATCAACATGTGCAGGTTTAGTTAATATAATTAGTTCCTGTTCTGGTTTAGCAGTAGGAATGCATTATCCTTTGGTTAACTCGGCGTCTTTTTGTTTGGGAATTAACGATATCACATGGTGTAACTCATATGGTTTTGCAGGTTGGAGATTGCTTGGATATAAATTGGGAATGGTTTGGTGGTGGAGATGAACGAGTATAACTTGGAAGTAAGCTTCCTGTGCAGGAAGTTTTAAGAGATTGAATTGGAAGAAAGAAAATTGTATTATTACTTGGCATTATATTGAATGCCTCAATTAATTGTCAATTTTGTATTAGATTTAAGTTGAATAACTTGGAAGTAAGCTTCCTGTACAGGAAGTTTTAAGAGATTGAATTGGAAGAAAGAAAATTGTATTATTACTTGGCATTATATTGAATGCCTCAATTAATTGTCAATTTTGTATTAGATTTAAGTTGAATGAGAATAAATTATTATTATGGAAAATTTCTATGTTAGCTAAGTTGGAGTTGATTTAGTTATGTTTATTGCTCATAGTTAATGAAAATGGTGTGCCAAGGTTTTGAATATAGCATGGCTTTGTCAATTGTAGAAAAATGGTTGTATTGCACTTGTATTAATATTTATGTAATTTAAAGTGTAGCATGGCGATGAAGTAAATATTCGGCACGGCAGTTGGTTTAAAATGCTATGGCAGTCAATTTGAACATTGGATGATAATAGGGGTGTTCAAAACCAAATCAACCCAATAGAAAACCGCAAATCAAACCAAACCAATTCGAAATCGCAAAAAACCGCATTTGGTTCGGATGCGTTTGGGTCATTTTTTAACAAAACCGCACGGTTTGGTTTGGTTTGCAGTTTGTATTTTGCAAACCGAACTAAACCAAACCAAACTGTTATGTTACCATCTAAACTTTACTTATCCCACATCCTATCCAAAACTCAAATCTAGTATGTCTTAACCTTACAATTACAAACGATTTTCTCTTACTCACACTTAGGGTTTCAATTTCAACCTTCTTAAATCTCTCCTATTAGTACCGTGCATTCTTTTCGTCTTCTTTGCCATGTACATTTCACTTTTTCTACTCGAATATGTCATCTCTTATGTTATGTCTTTTTCATATTTTATATTATTGTTTTATCTTCTAATTACATTTTTATCGCACATTTCTTCTCAATCTCGCATCTCTTATGTTTTTTTTCATCTTCTCTAATCCCTCTTCTCATATGTTTTTTATGTTTTATTATAATGTTTTTGATATTATTTTATGCTATTATTTTATATATATTTTTTATTCCACTTTTTTCTAATCTAATTTTTTGTATATTGAATGAGAAGTTTTTCTCTAAATATGATGAATTTTGATGTTATTTACTAATGTATTAATGACTAAACACAAAGTTATATTGTTTTCTATAGGTGTATGTATGGCTAAATAAAAATATTGTAAAAAACCAAACCAATCCAAACCGCATTGATTGAGTTTGGTTTGGTTTGGTTTTATTTCTAAAAGTCAACCGAACCAAACCGAACCGCGTGCTTTTTTCTTTTGCGGTTCGGATAATTTTTATCGTCAAAACCGCCCAAACCGCACCGCGAACACCCCTAGATGATAATGTGTTGGTTATGATGTGAAATTCTTGTGGAACTAATGCCCATATATGAAGCAAGATATATATATATATATATATATATATATATATATATATATATATATATATATATATATATATATATATATATATATATATATAAGTGTAACAACATTATGACAATAGGTTCTCAAAGCTTAATGCTCTCCACTTGTTTAGTTATCCACGAAGTGTTTATATGAGATGTGTATGGAATGGGTATGTGAATGTATAATTGATTGAATGCTTGAATTTTGAATGAGAACAATGGTTTGTGGTTGTATTTGTAATGTGGATTGGATATTTAAATGGACATTAGATTACAATTTCTAAAAAAATAAAAATAGTTTAAAATCAATCCACTTGAAAGATCCAAAAATCAATCAATTTAAAATTAATTTGAAAATCTAAAATTCATTTGAAGTTCAAAATCAAATAGTTTAAAATTAAAACGAGTTTGATATAAAAATCAATTAAAAATTCATTAAAAATTAAATTAAAAACAATTTGTTAAAATTTGAACCCATTTTAAAATCAAAGTGGAATTAACCATAAAACCATGATGGATGTAACAATGAAGTGAATCGAATGAGCATATATAATGATCAATATTACCAAAATCGAGACAATGCGGAGTTAGGAATGGATGGTTGACTTTGGTCAACCAGTTGACCATAAAGTCAACAATTGACCTCAGTCAACCTAGAATTAAGGATTGTATTAACATGAATGCGTGATGTTTAATGGATGAATGCAGATGAATTACAAGCCACAGATTGAATGAAGGTGTGAAAAGAAGAGGGCAAATTTTTGGGTACTACACCATGATCTTCACATGTTATTTTGATCAAGAAATCATCAAGAGTTTGGAGTTGGTTTGCCTTAGAAACCCTAATTCATTTGGGTATCTTATGTGACTTCTTCAACAAGTTTCTTCATCAATTGATCAAATATTTCAAGGGATACTTCACATTTCATCATCTTATGCATACATGATCCTCCATGAGTCCCAAAAGTCAAGAGAATGTCAAGCTAGCAAGTTGGTTCATGGTGGTTGACCAGAGAAAGTCAACTGATCAAAACTAGCGTTCCTTAGACCCCATCTTCTATAATTTTTGTCATATGAAAATGATTCCAAGAGAAAAAGTTACTATAAATGACATTCCAAACAACTTTCATGTTTAGGTCTAGAGCTAGTTTTGCTTGGAAAGTCATTTTTTATGATGAAAGATTATAGGTCATTTTGTTTAAACCCTAATTTGGAGGTCAACTTCCCAAGACCATAACTTGCTCATTTTTTATGATATGAAAGCCATTCAAGTTGCATGATCAAATTCGAGATGTCTAATTCAACTTTGATGTTTTGAGTAAGTGCAAATTCAACTTTAAATGCATGTGATAAAGGGAAACATTATAGGTCATTTTGGGCCAATACCATTCAACAAGTGATTTTCCTCAACTTCTAAAATGCATAACTTCTTCATGCTAAATCCAAATGAGGTCAAATTTGTGACTAAATTGAAGGGAATTGGAAGAGCTACAACTTTTATGAGGAACTTTTCTCTATTGAAGCCCATAGAAGAAGTTATCCAAGGTGGAAGAAGTGAACATATGGCTTGGTACTTAGAAAAGTTTTTGATATGTTTGATTTTCCAAACTTCCACCTTAAACTTCTTCTTGATCCAAGCTTCAAATGAAAAAGTGTTCAACATGAAATTTGTTCCTCTTAATCTAACCTTAACAAAAAGTCCAAATTCATCCCATTTGGACAAAGAATGAATGACTTGCGCATGACTTAAAGTTGAAGGACCATTTGGAAGATTTGAAGTTCCACTCTCCATACACGAGTGCATGGCCTTTCCACATGACTTCAGCATTGCTTACACTCATTTTTGGATCTAAATGCATGATTACATGGGCCTATCACACGCTCATGCATTCATGCAAATGTAAATTGCCAATTTTGTAATTTTGAAAGGAGGTTGTGAAACCAATTGCATTGCCTATAAATGAGACCCTTCATGCTCAGAATTATGGACTCTGGCACGCAAGCTTTGAATCAGCAACCCTAAACCCTCACATTCAAAGGATAAGCTTGGTGATTTTCATTGAAAATCGAGTTTGAATCTCTCAATTGTTTTGAGATTGAAACTCCAAGAGTCCATCACTTTCCTTGATCCATTTCCACTCCATCAAGCATCTGAAGCAAGGCCAAGCATAATTCAGAGCAAGATCATTCCATTTTGAAGCTGTTGTGAAGGTGAATTTCTGAATTTTTCATCTCTTTGATTCTCACTCAATTCTCCACTATTCTTGTTGATTTTTGGTTGTCTGAAGTCCTACCAATGTAGGCAACAAGATTGATTTGCTTTGAGGTCAAATCGAATCAACTCAGTTCATGATCCTCAAAATTCAACTCCCTGTATCTTTCTATATATTTGGAGTTAGGTGAAATTGAGGCTAGATTCGAGCTCCTGGGCATTTTTACTTTAAATTCATGTCCTCCTTTTTTTTATTTTGGTGATGGTTGAAGGTGTACCAGTCCGGTGAGGTCCACCGGAGAAGAAGATCAGAGCTCTGGCTCCGGCGGTGCGTTGGCATGCTTCTAACCACATGATCTGTTTAATTTGTTTAAATCTCACGCGTTGGTTTTGATTACCATCTCTGTTGCGTTGTTGACTAAATGACCTTGTGGAACACGCGCTTGGAGCCACTTGATCTGCCACCTCAATTAATGAGGGAGATCAAGTGGTCCACGTTTTTTTTGTAATTTCTGGTTTTCATTTTAATTGACTTATTTTCATTAATTCATATTAAATTTAATATTGATCCAAAAAATATGGGACTTTCACCAAAAGTTCTAAAATAGTTTTCTCTTTCATTTTCTGAATTAAAATTAATTTTTGGATTAATATTAATATTTTTCATGATTTAATTATTTTTGTGCATATTTTTAATTGGTTAAAAATACTTTTAAATTTCCAAAAATTATGAAATTTTTTATCCATGGTCTTTTGACCTTGTTTGACCTATGATAAATCTCTTAGCCAGTTATTTGGTGTTTTGAAGAGGTTTTAGGTTTTTGATCAACCATATTTTAATTTAATGTATTTTTTTAATTGTTTAATTGTTAATAAATTGTGTTGAGCTATTCTTGTTGACTTGTTGAGTTTGACTATTGTTGTCGGGTCTTGGTCAAGGTTGACTTGACTTTGTTGGATTAAAATCATTGGATTTAGGGGAGTGATGAAATGTACATTTCATCTCCCAAAAAGAATGAATGATTTTAATTTGATAAAAGTCCTCCCATGACCAATTTGAGTTTATTTCATTTCCCCTCCCTCTTCATCTTCAATCTATTTCTATCCCATCCATTCCATTGACCTATGATATCTCTATATCCTTAGGCTAATTGGTTCATAAACCAATATAAGTATGGATGAGATTAGGTCCACCCTTTTGCCATTTTCTTGTAAGTGTGGTATATTTTAGGAGTATGGTTCATAATACCATATCTATAACATGCATTAACACTACAATTTCTATTGCCCGACCTCAAATAGTTGTGACTTCTACATAAGTACAATTACGATTGCTTAACATAGTGCTAAATTTTAATCCAAAAGCATATCATTCTAGTAAGTGAGATTGTAAGTCTCCCCCCCCCCCTTTCATGGTATTGTGTGGAAACTTGGTCTTTTTTCCTTCCTTTGGAAGATGTCTTGGTTCAAGGATTCATGCTTGTGAATAGAGGGTTGAGTGTTCTCCAAAGAATGACTTAAACAATTGAAAAGCAAAAGTAATACTAACTTCTAATCAACTAACATTTGACTAACTTTTAATTTCAAGTAATTTACTTTATGCACTTTAAATTCAAGTCTTTATCATTTGCCATTATTCATACCATTTAACTTTTTTATTTTAATGCCATTTTCACTTTGCTCACTTAAGCCATATATTGTGATTGTATATACTTGTTTGTGTTTGTGGTCTTTTGACCTTAATGTACATAATAACAACAAAAACCTTAAAAATGGATTTGCGTTGACTGTTGGATTTGATCTGAGACATTGGACTTAGAATTAGGCAACATTCCCTATGCAAAAAGGACTTGGCCAATGCCAACTTTTCTGAAGCCAATCATTATGAATTGAACTTTCATCTGAAGCAAGTATTGATATCCCTTTTGAGTTCATCTGCAACATGGCCTGATACAATTGTTATTCTGAACCTGTGACTAATGACTTATTCTGAGCCATTCAAAGGATTATTTCATCTGATACATGGGGAAGATTATGAAGAAGATCATAAAGTTGCTAATCTTGGATGTGGCTATCTTTATTTGATGCCTTGCTCTTCTTGCTATTTGTGTAGTGATATTTCTTGATTCTAAAAGTCCAAGGGAAAATTGGGTTTCTATATGACATTCTTGTCTATTGTATTGCATCCCATTGGTCAGATCTTTTCAACTCTTAACTTTTAAATTTTTGCTTAGGCTTAGTGTCTTCATCTCCTCCAACTTCTTAAATTTCAAATCTCTCCCCCTTTTAAAAAACTTCTTTGCTTGTGATTTCTAAACTTTGACTTTATTGCAAATTAGAAACTTTGGCCTTATGCCATTGCATTTTCAAACTCTTTTTCTTAATTAAATTTGTAAATGAACTTAACCATACTTGACTTAAAATTTCAAAAGACGAAAAGAACTAACACTCATTCAAACCTTTTTAGGCCTTTTGTGCCTCTTTGAAACTTAAATTATTGTTAAAAAGAAATCCACTCACTTTGAAATTGTTACCACGCACTACGGGGGTTTGATCCCTCATTTTATGTTGGTACGTAGGCACAAGTCCGAAGGTCTTGTCAAACACAAAAATATAATTAATTAATTCTTTTCTCATCCCCACACTCTGTTTATTGCAAACATCATTTTATACCAAAACACATGTACACACAAAAAAAGGGCTCCCTAGGACTACCTAGGACATTTTGGGTGCTAACACCTTCCCTCTGTGAAACCAACCCCCTTATCTGTAATCTCTGGAATTTTATTAGTTTTGATTTGAAAACTTCTTATCTTTGGGTTTTGTTCGTACTTTTCCCTTTTCCCTTGGAAATAATAAAAGCACGATGGCGACTCTGGTTTTATTGACGTTAAGTTTATCCATAGCTTAATGGTCATGAATTTACCGCTACACTGCCTGAAAAGGCTCTCTTAACAACATATGGGCCTTCATAATTAGGAGTCCATTTGCCCCTAACATCAGGTTTAAAATATAGAATCTTCTTGAGCACAAGGTCACCTTCTCTAAACACACGAGGCCTGAACTTCTTATCAAATGCCTTCTTTATTCTCTGTTGATATAACTGAACATGAGTCATGGCAGTCAATCTTTTCTCTTTAATTAAATTCAACTGGTCATATCTGGTCTGGCACCATTCAGCTTCAGTCAATTTGGCTTCCATCAAGACATGCAATGATGGGATCTCAACCTCTATTGGAGCACATCTTCCATGCCATAAACAAGAGACAAAGGGGTTGCCCCTGTTGAAGTGCAGACGGATGTACGGTACCCATGCAAAGCAAATGAGAGCATCTCATGCCAATCTTTGTAGGTTACAACCATCTTCTGAATGATCTTTTTGATGTTCTTATTCGCAGCTTCAACAACCCCATTCATCTTAGGTCTGTAGGGAGAAGAATTATGGTGTGCAATCTTGAAGTCTTTACAAAGAGCTTCCACCATATTATTGTTCAAGTTTGATCCATTATCAATAATGATCTTACTTGGCGCACCATAACGGCATATAATATGATTCTTGATAAACCTTATAACAACTTGCTTGGTTACACTTGCATACGATGCCGCTTCAACCCACTTGGTGAAGTAATCAATAGCCACCAGAATGAGACAATGTTCGTTTGAAGCTTTGGGCTCAATCATGCCAATCATATCAATTCCCCACATGGAGAAGGGCCATGGAGAGGAGATGACATTTAACAGTGTCGGAGGAACATGAATTTTATCTGCATAACTTTAACACTTGTGACATTTCTTCACAAACTTGCAATAGTCAGATTCTATTGTCAGGCAATAGTAACCTGCTCTCAACATTTTCTTCGCTATGGCATGTGCATTGGAATAAGTACCAAAGGAACCTTCATGGACTTCAGTCACCAATACGTCTTCATGTCTATCCATGCATCTAAGCAAGACCATATCGAAATTTCTCTTTGTAGCGGGGATTTCGTTACCTTATGGCTTATTGACTAAACCAAAAGTAAACATACAATTTGAGTCGCCACCGCACTTTTATTTGTCCAAAGGAAAGGCTAAAAAGCGAACAAAAGCCAAGTAAGAAGTTTTATCAAATCAAAAACTAATAAAAATGTCAGAGATCTAGGTAAGGGGGTTGGTTATGAAATGGGAAGGTTTTACACACCCAAAACATCCTTAGTACTCTAAAGGAACCTCTTTTTGCAAATATGTGTTGTAGGTTGGTATTTGTGAAAATATGTGCAAAATATTGGGGGGATGAGAAGAGAATAGATTATATTTACAAATTTGTTGTTTGAATGGATGAACCCATTGCCTACGTACCATCACAAAGGTAGGATCAAAACCTCGTAGTTCGGGGTAAAAATCTCAAAGATTGGTAAATTGATTTGATCAAAAGCCTTAAGGTCTTTTGTTATCAAAGGGAGAAAACTCAACCTAAACCAACAATCCACCATTTGAGGAGAGCTTCAACATACTAGTGAGGGGTTAACCCTATAATAAGTATGGAAGACTTACAGTCCAATCACTAAGGATAAGGTGAGATTCACATCAACCACTATGATAACTCAAACCTATGACTAATGTTTATGAAAAGGTTTTAACAAAGGTGGCCATTGGAACCACAAAAACAACTTGAAGTGAGTTGTATTTACAAGTTAAGTGTATTTACAAAAATGAAGTCAAAGTTGGATTAATGTTTATTCACAATGAGTATTAATGAAAAGATTTTGAAAAGTCAAAGGCATAAGGCCTAGGTTTCTAATTTGAAAACAATGTCAAAATTTGCACTAAAAAGAGTTTGGCTTGGGTTAGAGTGAGGAGAAGAAGAGAAGGGCTAGTCCTAAAGCATACAAAGATAAGAGAAGAGATAAAACCCTTGGAGTTCCTTTTCTTGAAATCATAGAGATGATTCAAGATGCTCCTTTCCTTTGGACTTAGCAAGCAACAAACAATCACACAATTTAGATTCAAGCTCCTAGGATCTCCATTTGGCTTGTCTCTCTTAACTTGGCTACTCATGACAATGGTCCTCCTTACTATCTCAAGAGGGAATCCCTATCACACAAGAGCAAACATCAAAAAGTTCACAACACAATAAGAGGAATGGACAAAGAATGAGTTTTGTAAAGGAAGTCCTTTGAAGTCAACTTTGAAATTAAGCATTCTAAAGGCATGAGACCTAGTTGCTCTTCAACAAATTTGGCATTCTAAAGGCATGAGGCCTAGTTTCTCTTGAACTCCTTTAAGCATAGGTAAGGTCCTAATTCTAAGTCCTTTCTCCTTTTTGCATTGGGTTCACACAAAACAAAAGCAAAACCAACACAAGACAACAATATATTTATATACAATAATGAGCTCAAATGAGCAAAAGGAAAATGACATAAACATAAAATATGTGCTCAAATGAGCAAAGGAAAAAGCAATATGAATAAATGAGCAAGAAGTAAATTGCATTAAAGTAAATTGTAAGAAATTAAATGCTCAAATTAAAGGTAGTAATTAGTGGTTATGTTAGTTTGTCATAAGACAATTTAGCGCTATGTTAAGCAATTGTAAGTGAACTAATGTAGTAGTCACACCTATCTGAGACCGGTCAATAAAACTATAGGCAAATAAACACAAGTTAGAGATCATGACTAGTAAGCCAAGCTCCTACGACTTGCCATGCCAAAAGAAAAGAGGAAGGCCTTGTATGGACTTTAGGTTTTTTGCTTGACCAAGAAGCAACCTATCTTGGACACAAAGCAACTCACTTGATCTTGGATCAAGTTGAGTTTGATTTGGATCAAAGAAGGTTAAACCTCTCATATGTCAAGACCAACCATAAGGCATTAACTCATTGGCCAAAATAAAAAGAAAATGGGATGAAGATGAAATGGATGGAAAGAGAAATAAAGTGTCAAATACAATTGGTCAAAAGTGAATCAAATCATCATCAACCAATGCTAAACAGAAGAGAAATGAAGATCACAAGTCAACAAGTCAAACATATTTTTTTGGTATTTTTTGAATTAAAATAAAATGCAAAATAAAATGGACAAAATATGGTCAAACCTCAAATTTAATTCAAATCAACTTCAACAAGTCCAATTAAATTCTCATAGGTCTAACAAGGTCAAACAAGGTTTGACAAATTTTCTCAACAATTTTTGAAATCAGAAACTATTTAAAAACAATTAAAAACAATAAAAATAACACAATATGAATTAAAATCTCAAATCAATTAAGAAATTGATGAGATTATTTTTCATTGACTTATCATGACCCATATGTGTTAAGAAAATATTTTTGGATTTTTCAGATATCAAAAAGTATTTTAAAATGAATTAAAACTATTAAAAACTAAAAAATTCATAAAAAATATTAAATGAAGTCACAAAAATAATTAAAAATCAAAATATGAAACTAGATTTTTGTACTTCCTCAAACTCTGGAATAACTTCAACAAATGCTCAACATGTTCTCCTTCATCACTAGATTTAGCAATCATATCATCAACATAAACTTCAATCTCTTTATGCATCATATCGTGAAAAAGAGTGGTCATAACTCTCTGGTATGTTGCCCCAACATTCTTTAAACCGAAAGACATCACACTATAACAGAATGTTCCCCAGGGTGTAATGAATGTGGTCTTCTCCATATCTTCAGGTGCCATCTTGATTTGATTATAACCGTAAAATCCGTCCATAAACGAAAAGACTTTGAATTTAGTTGTATTGTCTACCAACATACTAATGTGTAGTAGAGGAAAATCATTTTTTGGACTAGCTTTGCTCAAATCTCTATAATCGACACACAAGCGGACTTTCCCATCTTTCTTAGGAACAAGCACAATATTGGCCACCCACTGCGGATATTTGGAGGTAACAAGAAAACTAACATCGATCTGTTTCTGCACTTCCTCTTTGATATTTACTGCCATATCGGGATGAGTTCTCCTCAACTTCTACTTGACCGCCGGGCATTCTGGTTTCAACAAAAATCTATGCTCCACAATCTCGGAATCCAAACCAGGCATGTCTTGATAGGACCAAGCAAACGCATCTGAATACTCTCGAAGAAGATCAATCAACCCCTTCTTGGCCTCTTGACACAGTTGAGACCCAATGTTGACTTCCTTCACATCATCTTCGGAACCTAAGTTGAGTAATTCAATTTGCTTTTCGAATGATTGAATGGCTTTTTCCTCATGCTCAAGTAAACGAGATAACTCATCAGATACTTCTTCATCATCAGTTTCTTCCTCAGCCTCAGACACAAGGAAGTCAAAGTTTGGAGAGGGAGTAGGATCATTGTATTCAATGGGTTTGAGAACCAGCCTGCATAATGATTTGATATTTTGATTTTAGAGAAGTGAATTGTGACCAAATATTATGCAGATGGAAGATTATTATTTGTTTATGTCTTTTTGTGATTACCATTTTCAGAAAAGAAAAAAGAAAAAAGAAAAAAGAAAACATCATAGACGTGGATGAATAAAATTGTATTTTATTGATGATAATTGAAATGCCCAATAATGTTCACTTATCCCTTAGGCATAGGAGAGTGATTTTTCTTAAAAAATGAAAACAAATTACTTAGAGCGATGAATAATAGTAGGAACATCAACAACAACCCAATTGTTGCAAATCTGGCCATGCGTCACATAGTTGGCGCAAGCTTCATCTTCACTGTCCTCGATCACAACAACTGAGTGTTGATCATTCCCATGAATGAACCCTCCACTGCGGAAACTCGGTTGCACATCTTCAGTCTTGACGTTGAACGACCCTGGTTGAAATCCCAATCCAGCCCTATTCTTGGTCTCAACAATCTCTATCTTTCGGCCCCACTAATCAATGTTGCCAGCCTCAATAGCCTTCTGAGCATCCTTTAAAGAAGACATGGGTGCCCCAGTTTTCTTTACTTCATCAGCAATAGACAAGGCTTGGAACGGAGTTCCAACGTCCTCCTCAGCTTTAACATACGAAAAGGATGACAAATGGCTCACTAATAATGCATTCTCTCCACCAACAACGACAAGCTTGCCGTTTTTCACAAATTTAAGCTTCTGATGTAGAGTAGACGCCACTGCTCTAGCTTCATGAATCCATGGCCTTCCCAACAAGCAGCTATAGGCCGGGTGGATATCCATTACCTGAAAAGTAATTTGGAAATCACTCAGACCTATCTTAACCGAAAGGTCCACTTCACCAATGACGGTTTTACGAGAACCATCAAACGCTTTAACAATCACGCCATTGTACCTCATCGGGGCGCCTTGATAAGAAAGCCTGGACAAAGTTGACTTTGGAAGCACGTTCAGATATGGACCAGTGTCAACCAACAAATTGGTCATAGCGTCCTCCTTGCAGTTCATAGAAATATGGAGTGACAGATTGTGATTCCTACCTTCCTCAAGAAGATCTTCATCACAAAAATTCATATTATTGCAAGAAGTAATATTGGCAACGATGTGGTCAAACTGATCCACAGTAACATCATGCTCCATGTAGGCTTGCTCGAGCACTTTCTGCAATGCCTCCCTATGTGCTTCAAAATTCATCAATAAGGACAACACAAAGATTTTTGACGGGGTTTGGAGCAACTGCTCCACCATATTAAACTCACTTCTCTTTATTAGCTTCAAAACTTCATCATCATGATTAGCCTTCAGTTTGCTGGATTCACCAGACTGACATACTGGAGTACTAACTGGATTCACCATTGGAATCTCTTCCTTCTTACTGATTGAAACATCTTATGCCTCCTTCAAGAAACCCAGACCGAATACACGACCACTACGAGTCACCTTCATAATATCAACTATACTCACCACAGAGTCTACAACTGGTAAAGGAACCTCTTGACCATTATCCACCATTGTGGCATTGTATTGATAAGGCACGACTTTATCGGATGCATACGAAACAGGGCCCGCTAACCGTATTACCAACGACGATACCGATCTATTAACATTGTTATTATTGCTGCTATAAATTGAATGACTACCCGCTTAGGGGTCTTGAACACTAGCACGATCACATTTACATAATCTATATCCCATGACTGTTGAATCTGGATTACATTCTCATCCATCAACTTCTGGATATCTCTCTTGACAATCATACACCCCGGGGGTTCACACTACAGATTGCACAACCATCATGGTCATGCTCACAGTCACCGATTAAACACAAGGTTCTATGCATTTCTACCAACGACCTACGGATACGTCGTACATCGAATACTCGGAAATTCTCTGGATAGTTGTCCACCATATTGACAGTAGCATCAGCATAAACAGGCAATGGATTAGCTTTCACATTAGGTGCTCTGTCCTCAAAGGACACCATACCACTTTTCACAAGATTTTTCACTTCATACTTCAACGGGTAACAATTCTCTATGTCGTGGCCAGGGGCTCCCTGGTGAAAGGCACAACGAAGTTCAGGTTTGGACCACCATGGAAGTGGCTCAGGAATTTATGGAGGATTTCTTAGTTGGATGAGGTTCTTGAGAACCAAAGATGGATACAATTCTGCATAGGTCATAGGAATAGGGTCAAAGGAGACCTTCTTCCTCTTAAAATTTTACTACTTATTATTGTTGTTGTTGTAGTTGATTCTTTGTTGCGGTTTTTGTTGACGTTGTTATTGCTGAATCGAAACTGATTGATTATTGGAATTATTGGAAAACACAGGAATCACTAATGAAACTTGATGTTGATGTTGTCGAGGTTGAGAACTTTTTCTGACATGAGGCCTCCTCTGCCTCCCCACAGTTACTGAATTAGTTTCCCCCTCCTTCCTTTTGGAGAAACTACCCCCATACTTGCTGCTAGACGATGCTTCTTCTTTAGATAGGCGTCCTTCACGGACTCCTTCTTCTAACCTCATCCCCATATTTACCATTTCGGTAAAGTCACTGGGGGGAACTGGAAATCATACATTCGTAATAAAACGAACTCAGCGTCTTCAAGAAAATCTTCGTCATCTCCTTCTCTTCCAATGATGGACTAATTTGGGCAGCAAGCTCTCTCCACCTTTGGGCATACTCCTTGAATGTCTCCTTATCCTTCTGAGACATAGACCTGAGATGGTGTCTATCAGGCACTATATCCATATTATATTTGTACTGCTTGACAAAGGCTTCACCTAAGTCGTTGAAATTACGGACACTGGCACTGTCTAACCCCATATACCATCTCAAAGCAGCACCGGTCAAACTGTCTTGGAAGTAGTGAATCAACAACTGATCATTATCAGTTTGAGTTGACATCTTTCTGGCGTACATCACAAGATGACTTAGCAGACAAGTATTTCCCTTATACTTTTCAAAGTCAGGGACCTTGAACTTCATCAGGATTTTCACATTAGGCACTAGGAAGAGCTCAGCAGCACTCTTCCCAAACAAATCATTTCCTCTCAGAGTCTTCAACTCTTTGTGCAGCTCGAGGAACTGATCCTTCATCTCGTCCATTTTCTCATATATATCTGGCCCCTCAGATGGCTCAGAATGGTAGATGGTATCCTCAACACGAGGCAAAGTATGAATGACTGGAGGTGGCACTGTCATGACCGAGCTAGATGCTGGTAGAGAAACAAAAGTGGGTGCATACCCTTCGGGCGCAAAATTTGGTGGCATTCCCCAAGGGAATCCAGTAGGCATGGAAGGACCGGATTGGCTGGCAGCAATAGGAACAGTCGAGGTAGCAACCTCAGAAATAACAATCCTCTAGGGAGGATTTGCAGGAGTTGGCGAAGACTGATTATGTGCAGCAAGAACAGACTCCATCATAGCAGTTAACCGTGCAATTTCATCCTTTAGCTCTCTATTCTCTTGCTCTAAGGGCTCCATGATCTTCCAATGATTAGCGCGAGTGTTGTATGGGTGAGTCAGCTTGGCTGAAGCACAGAAGAATAACCAATAAGACATCTGGCAGAAGCAAGCCTACTATGCAAATGATGCATGAAATTCAATGCTTTTGTTTGTTTAATTTGAAGGAACATATGAAGTTCTATTTGCAAATATTAAATAATAAGAATAGTAACAATTTAATTGACCATAAAATCTCTTTTCATTCATAAAATTTGGAAGGATTACACTGAGTACAATTTCAGAAACCAAAATACAAATACAAGAGAAAAGGAAACTAATCATCCTAAGGATCCCTTAGCAACGATATCAGATGATCTGGATGTGGGCGTGTACTTTCTTCAGATGCGTCAAATCTCAGACTCGAAAGACATCTTCATTTGAGCCTTCTCAAGGACAAGCTGATCAACAATATTCTTCCAAGCACCGGAAGACTGAGGCATACTAGAGGAAGGTAGACCCTCTGGCTCTCTCTGTCTCTTCACTTCTCGGTCTTCAGGAAGTTCAATAAGTTCATCCTTGTATTTCGACTCAAGCTGCAACTCTTCATGCTTTCGGTTCAAAGCATGGAACCGCTCTTCCCACATATCCCTCTCTTGCTTCATCTTAGTGAGTGCGTCTTCCAACTCCTCTACATCTTGGTTAGGGAGAGTTTATGGCTCCGCCATAACCAAAGACATAGGTCTTTCACAAGCATACAACATCTTCAGCTCAAAAGCTCTCTTCTTCACCCAAATGGTGTAAGCTTCCAAAGCTACATAGTTGCACGGACCAAGCTCGGATCTTCCTTTCCTATGCATATTATGCCAAGCATATATCATCTTCTGCTTCAAATGTTGGGGATCTTTACCCTCTTGATAGAAAAGACCTTCTAATGAATGTTATTAGGTTTATCTCTCAAGGGGAACCCAAGTTGATAACGAGCCAAAACAGGGTTGTAGTTGATTCCTCCTCGTGTACCAATGAGAGGTACATTAGAGAACTCACCACAACTATCAATAATGTCCATACTACTCAATCTAGAACCATACCAGACAATATCATCATTAGTGAGAGACATAAGTCTCTGAGACCACCGTAGACATTGTTTGTTCTCCAAAAAAGCAGGCGTATGAGGCAAGTGCGACATAAACCACTTGTGTAAAAGAGGAACACAACACATAATAGTCCCACCACCTTTAGAATTCCTCAAATGCAAAGAGAAATACATATCACCCAACATAGTAGGAACATAATTCCCAATCAAGAAGATTATAATGGCGTTAACATACCCAAAATCGTCAATGTTAGGGAACAAGGCTAAGCCATAGATGAGCAACATAAAGATAGCTTCAAAAGCGTTAATACTACCGGCTTGAGCAAAGACATTAGCTTTTCCAATGAGGAACTCAGAAGTCAACCCCATAATTCCTCCTTTCTTCACCCAATGAGCATCAACCTCAGATTTATTTAAATGAAGAGCTTCGACTATGATATGAGATATGGGAATCTCCTCCAATCCACTAAAAGGTACGTTATCAGAAACGAGTATTCTCAGGAGATGGGAAAACTCCTCTAACGTAGGTACAAGCTAATAATCGGGAAAAGTGAAGCACCGGTAGAGAGGGTCATAGAACTGAACCAAAACACTCAAGAGTCCTTCAACCACATCAGCAGATAATACAGATAAAAGCTTCCCATGATGTTGCTTGAAGCCCAAGGGATCTAGTACAAAGGATGACAACTTCCTTAGCTCTTTCAAATCGGGACATCTGAAACTGTACTTCTTAGTGTTCCTTCGTCCATAATCCATGGTATGAATATATTTGCAAATAAGACCTTAGTTCCTTGAAATTTATTTTTCTGTGATGGACGTTATGATGTGCATGTATGCATGAATGCAACAATCACAAACAAGGGATCACACACAAGGCACACGCAAACAAAGGTCAAGGAATGGATCAAGTCATCATCAAAATCAATCATCCATTTTTGTGGATTATGGTTTTTCACCTTTTCAACATCCAAGTTCCATTGATATTGACGAGACTTGATCAGATCAACCGAGAATCAAAGGGTTTGTTGTGAGTCACGAGCATGGAGTAAAGTTAAGAACCATCCCAAAGGAGTGTACTAAGGATAAAAACTTGTAGATCATTTTCTAAAAAGTTCCCAGAGTCTTAATCCCATCTTTCAGATATTATAGGTTAGGATGACTGACTCATCAACCCATAATGTTCTCAAGAGAAACTCGTCTGAGTGTAGTATCGCATGACAACTGTTATCAGGTCTACACCTGGACAGTCTCTGCAGTACATCCAAAATAGGACAAGATGGGTTAAATGTTCTACGGTCCTCAGCTTCTCGGATCCCAAATCAAAGAAAGTAATGCCTAACCACAAATAACTTGCGTGACATTAATAACTCTAAAATGGTCCCCACTGAGTAGATGGATCTCAAGCCAACTTGTTAAGGACTACTGCACACAAGTTGAACATGACTATACCATCCTCCTATCTTAATTGCACTCAAGTTCGGGTTAGAACTTATCTCACCACTCAGAGATCACCAAGCACAACAGACAGATTATATCACACCAATAAATATACAAACATCAAATATGCATTTCGACTTGCATCCGATGTGCGCTCATTTTGTTGTTGCAGTAGCTACGGTTGAGGTAACTGCTATAACAATTTTTGTCGTTGTTGTTGGTTAATTAAGTTATATGGATTGGTTCCGTTTTAGTGAAATGGATGCACAAACTGTTGGAATGTTAGGAAACCGGTTATTTGCTATGAAATCAAATCATCCCGTATAGTCGCATTTCCATGAAGAAAAGGGTATATCCATGGGCATATAATGTTAGTAGGTTGGCATTTTGTTAGATGGTGTTTAATTTAAAATGTTGTTGCAACGTCAGTTCTCTTTCGATTTTTGTTTTATCAGGTTCAACTAAGACTGGTTTTACTGTGCGTCAATTGCACTGCAATGTGAATGGTTGGACGAATTACTTGCATTGCGAATGGATGGATAGCTGGACCGAATTTACGTGCAGTTAATTTAGCATCTATCAGGAAAAATTTTAATTGAAGAAAAACACTGCGGTTATTTTTTATTAAAGTTATTTGGGTGAAGTTAGGAAAATAAATGGATTAGTTATGTGGATTTGTTGTCATGAATTGCCTTTAATTATGCTTTTGCCTCCTCTTTAAATGGTCGGTATTATCCAAAACATTGTTATAACCAACTCTGTTTGGGCAAGGAAGTGCATTCTCACCGAGGACGGGTAGTCCGACATCCCACCCGACATTCAACAGTTACCAAACTAATCGCTCATGGTCAGCATATGGCTCTGGAAAGCTCTCGTGTTGATTCAATGTGCGCAAGTCAACACAAGCAATGTTCAAGATAACTCCGTTTCTCTTTAATGTTGCAACAATTCCATCATAGCCATCACGATTGCATGGATTATAATACCAAAATGAATGAATGATTTTAATTTGATAAAATTCCTCCCATGACCAATTTGTGTTTCTCTCATCCCCCCTACCTCTTCATCTTCAATCCCATTTTTTCCCATCCCTTTTATTGACCAATGAAATCTCAACATCCTAAGGCTAATTGGTTCATAATAACCTTGTGTTAGATGAACCAATACAAGTATGGATGAGATAGGTCCATCCTTTTGATCTTTTTCTTTTAGTGTGTGGTATGTTTTAAGAGTTTGGTTCATCATACCAAATCTCTAACATGCATTAGCACCTAAATTTTTATTGCCCGACCTCAGATAGTTGTGACTTCTACATAAGTCCAATTACGATTGCTTAACATAAAGCTATATTTGACCCTAAATGTATAACATTCTAGTAAGTGAGATTGTAAGTCTCCCCCATTTCATGGTATTGTGTGGAAACTTGGTTTTTTTCCTTCCTTTGGAAGATGTCTTGGTTCAAGGATCCATGCTTGTGAATAGAGGGTTGAGTGTTTTCCAAAGAATGACTTAATCAATTAAAAGGCAAAACATCACTAACATCTAACCAACGAACATTTGACTAGTATTAATATTGCTCTTATTTTTCAAGTCATTTACTTTATGTAATTTAAATTCAAGTCATTTACCATTTCATTTGTCATTTTACATATCATTTAACTTGTTTATGTTTATTCCATTTTCACTTTGCTCATTTGAGCCATATATTGTGATTGTATATATATATGCTTGTGTATTTTGTTTGTGTTTATGGTCTTAGGACCTTAAAATACTTAGTAAACAACAAAAACCCTAAAAAATGTTTGTGTGGACTATTAGGTTTGATCTGAACTTTTGGACTTAGAATTAGGCAACGTTCCATATGCAAAAGGACTTGCCAATGCCAACATTTTTGAGACCAAGTTATTGTGATTTGAGCTTTCATCTGATGCAAGTATTGGGATCCACATGAATTCATTTGCTACATGGTCTTGATGCAATTGTTGCTTTGAACCTATGTCTAATGTATTATTCTGAGTTAATCAAGGAGTAATTTATCTGGTGCATAAGAAGGCAAAAGGAGATTGTTAGCTATGGGATTTGCTTGCTTGGATGTGACTACCTTTATTTGATGCCTTGATCTTCATGATGCTTGATATTACTAATTGCTTGCTGATTATTTCTTGATTCAAAGTCCAAAGGGAAAGTGGATTTTATACATGACATTCTTGTCTGTTGGATTGCATCCCATTGGTCAGATCTTTTCAATTATTTACTTTTGATTTTATGCTTAAGATTAGTCTCTTCATCTCCTTCCATTTCTTAAATTTCAAAATATCTCCCCCCTTTTTAAAATCTTCGCTGCTTGTGATTTCAAACTTAGACCTTATTTCAAATTAGAAACTTTGGCCTTATGCCATTGCATTTTTAACTCTTTTCTTAAATCAAACTTGTAAATGAATTTAACCATAATGAATTAAAATTTAAAAAGACAAAAAGAACTAACACTCATTCAAATTTTTGGGCCTTTTGTGCCTCTTTTAAACTTAACTTTTGATTAAAAGCAATCCACTCATTTTGAAATTGATACCACGAACTACGAGGTTTTGATCCTTCATTTTTATGTTGGTACATAGGCACGAGACCGAAGGTCTTGTCAAACACAAAAATATAATTAATGAATTCTTTTCTTATCTCCACACTCTATTTGTTTCAAACATATTTTATACCAAAACACATATACACATAAAAAAGCCTCCCTATGACACTTTGGGTGCTAACACCTTCCCTCTGTGTAACCAACTGTAATACCCCAATTTTAACCCTAAGATCCCTCATGCATTTTCATCATAAGCATTAGCATTGAGATCATATCTTGGCATCCTCCTTACCCTTTTTTCATTGGGTTTGTTTTGGGAGAGATCACCAAGCACTTTGTGATTATATCATACTTGTATTTTATCATTTAACTAATCAAAATACCAAAAATATGTCTTTGCATTTGCCTAACTCTTTTATAGGAAGGGCATGATCTCATTGATTCATCAAGTTCACACCTAGGGTTTGAGACCCTCATGAACAAAGAGAACAACCAAGAATTGATTCAAGAATGGTTATGAGCATCATATATGAGTCCCAATGTTCTCCACATGTTATATTGATCAAGTTTTCTTCAAGAGTTTGAGGGTGATTTGCCTTGAAAACCCTAGTTTGACTAGGTATCTTGAGTAACTTCTCCAACAAGCTATCTCACTAATTGATCAAATTTCTCAAGGTACACTTAAAAATTCATCATATTATCCATATATGATCTACATGAGCCAAGAAAGTCAAGAGAATTAGAAGTTAGCGAGTTGGTTGATGGTGGTTGGCCAGATAGATTCATCTGATCAAAACTGGGTCTCCCTAGACCCTATCTCCTACACTTTTCACCATATGAAAATGATTCCAAGAGAAAATGTACTCTAAATGACATTCTAAACAACTTTCATGTTGAGACCTAGAGCTAGTTTGGCTTGGAAAATCATTTTCTATGTTGAAACATTATAGGTCATTTTGTCTAAACCCTAAATTGAAAGTCAACTTCCCAAGGCCATAACTTGCTCAATTTTTATGAGATGAAATATTTACAAGTTGAAAAATCATATTAAGTGTGCCTAATTCAACCTTGATGTTTGGAGTGGGAGCTAATTCAACATTTTTAAGCATGTGATATGAGGTAACATTATAGGTCACTTTTGACCTATACCATTTATCAAGTGATTTTTCCAAACTTCAAAAATGCATAAATCTATCATTTCAAATCCAAATGACATGAAATTGGTGACCATTTTTAAGGCCTTTGAAAGAGCTACAAATTTTATGAAGACACCTTTCTCATTTAAAGCTCATATAAAAAGTTAAGCAAGGTGGAATATTGAGACATGTGGCTTGACACTTAGAAAAATTTTGATATGTCAAAAATTCCAAACTTCCACCTCAAACTTCTCCGAGTTCCAAGCTCCAAATAAAAAAATGTTAAACAAGAAAGTTGTTCCTCTTGAACTCACCTTTCCAAAGAGCTCAAATTTATTCATTTTGGACAAGGAATGCATAGGTTGCGCATGACATGAACATGGTGATATCACTTGGCAAGGATCAAACTTCAAACATCAGTGCACACTTCCCTTGCAATCCAAGCTCAATTCATACTATCCAACATTCATTTGTGGACCTCCAGCAATGATTTCATGGGCCTGTGCACGCCCATGCACCCTTGCATCACCATTTTCCAAAATTGGAAAGTGATTTGAAGTGTGCAATTATCAACTATTTTGGCTATAAATAGAGCTTCAATTGCTAAAAAATGGACACACATTCGTGCCAGCTTTGATCCGCCATCTCAAACCCTCACTTTGCAAAGGATAAGCCTGAGAAATTCTTTTGAATTTGAGGTTGGATTTCCACTGTTTTGAAATTCAAATCTCCAGGAATCCATAGCCTTTGAAGCATCTAATCCTTCTTCTACAAGCAAGTGGAGTGAGATCAAGCACAAGCAAGATCAAGATCAGTTGAATCCAGACCTCCATCGAAGGTATTTTCCAGAAATTTTGAACTCTTCGATTCTCTCAAATTCTTGCTAAATTCTATTGATTCTTTGGTTATCTGAAGTCCTACCAACGTAGGCAAGAAGATTGAGTTACTTTGAGGCCATGTATCTCTCAATATACTTGGAGTTAGAGTGAATTGAGGCCAGATTCGAGCTCAGTGCCATTTTTTCTTTAAAATCATGTCCTTATTTTTCATTTTGGGGGTGGTTGATGGTGGACCAGTCCAGTGAGGTCCACCGGAGAAGAAGACCGGAGCTCTGGCTCCGGCGATGCGTTGGCAAGTCTCTGAACCACATGATCCATTCCTTTTGTTTTAATCTTAGGTGTTGGTTTTGAATACCACATGTGCAGTGCAGTTGATTAATGACCACATGGAACGCGCGCCAGGGACCATCTGATCTGCCACCTCAATTAATGAGGGAGATCAGATGGTCCACATATTTTTGATTTTTTGAATTTTCATTTTAATTGCATTATTTTCAATAATTCATATTGAGTTCAATATTGATCCAAAAAATATGGGACTTTCAACAAAAAATTTCAAAAAATTTTCTCTTTCATATTCTGAATTAAAATTATTTTTTGGATCATTATTAATATTTTTCATGAATTAATTGATTTTTCATTTGTTTTTAATTGTTAAAAAATATTTTTAAATGTCCAAAAATTATGAAATTTTTTCTCCAAGGTCCTTTGACTTTGTTTGACCTATGATAAATCTCATGACCATTTCTTTGGTGTTTTGTTGAGATTTTAGGAATTGAACAAACCATATTTAATTTAAATGCACTATTTTAATATTTTTAATTTGAATAAAATGCCAAATAAATTTGTTGATAAATTGTGATGACTTTGTTCATGTTGAACTCTTGTTGTTGGGCCTTGGTCAAGGTTGATTTGATTTTGTCAAGTTAATATCATTGGATTTAGGGGATTGGTGGAATGTACATTCCATCTCCCAAAATGAATGAATGATATTAATTTGATAAGAGTCCTCCTTTAACCAATTTGTGATCTCATTCATCCCCCTTCCACTTCATCTTATTCCCTTTCTTCATTCATTCGTTCCATTTTGGCCTATGACATCTCAAAGTCCTAATGGTAGTTGATTGAAAAATTGACATGAGTATGGATGAGATTAGGCCACACTTTTTGCATATTCTTTTTGTGTGTGGTATGTTTCATGAGCATAGTTCATTATACTATGTCTCTAACATGCATTAACACCAAAATTTTATAGCCCGACCTCAAATAGTTGTGACTTCTACATAAGTCCAATTACGATTGCTTAACATAGCGCTAAATTTGTGACATAAAAGGCATAAGCATTCTAGTTAGTGAGATTGTAAGTCTCCCCTATTTCATGGTATTGTGTGGAAACTTAGCCTTCTTTCCTTCCTTTGGAAGATATTTTGGTTCAAGGATCCATGCTTGTGATAAGTGGGTTGAGTGTTCTCCAAAGAATGTCTTGAAATGAAAAGCAAAAGCAAAACAATACTAACTATTAACCTATTAACTACTAACTTTTAATTTCAAGCTTTTACTTTAATGCAATTTACTTTTAGCACTCTATTTCATTTGTCATTGTTGATATCATTCTAATTGTTTATGTTAATGCAATTTTCACTTTGTCCATTTGGACCATATTGTGTGATATATTTTGTTCGTGTATACTTTGTTTGTTTGTGTGGTCTTTGACCATTAATGTACATAACAATAACAAAAACCCTAAAAAACTTTTGAGTGGATTGTTGGTTTGATTTTGGACAAATGAACTTAGAATCTAGGAAACCTTCCTATGCTCATGGACTTGGCCAATGCCAACTTGTTGAAGAACCAAGTACTTGCAATTTGAAATTCATCTGATGCATCTTTGAAGACCTCTCTAAGTTCATCTGCAACATGATTATTGTGAAGCTGTTATTTTGAACCTGTGACTTGTGGAATTCATCTGTTATATGGGATATTTTGGAAGAAGATCATGGAATGGATAAGATTGGTGTGGCCATATTTATTTGATGCCTTGCTCTTCAAGATAATATAATTGTGCATTTGTGTGTTGCTTAATTCTAAAACGTCCAAGGGAATTCTGGGTTTCTATTGACATCATTGTCTATTGGATTGCTACCCATTTGGTCAGATCTTTTCAACTCAAAACTTTTAATTTTGTGCATAGGATAGCCTCTTCATCTTCTCCCTATTTCTTTAATTTCAAAATCACTCCCTCCATTTTTCAAAATCTTCTTTGTGTGAGCTACTTCTGTTTTGAACTTTGACCACTTTTGCAAGAAAAATAGAAACTTTGGCCTTATGCCATTGCATTTTCAAACTTCTTTTCTTAAATCAAATTTGTAAATAAACTTAACTATACTTGACTTAAACTTTCAAAAAGCCAAAAAGAACTAACTCATTCAAACCATTTTAGGCCTTTGTGCCTTTCAAACTTAAATTTTGTTAAAATCAATGCATCCATTTTGAAATTTGTATCACGAACTACGAGGTTTTGATCCCTCATTTTTATGTTGGTACGTAGGCACAAGACCGAAGGTCTTGTCAAACACAAAAATATAATTAATGAATTATTTTCTCATCCCCCCATTCTATTTGTTTGTAAACATCACTTTGTACAAAATACATATGCACACAAAAAGGGCTCCCTAGGAGTACCTAGGACACTTTGGGTGCTAACACCTTCCCTCTGTGTAACCAACCCCCTTACCTGTGATCTCTGACTTTTTATTTGTTTTGATTTGAAAACTTCTTACTTTTGGGTTTTGTTCGTACTTTTTCCCTTTTCCGTTAGAAACAATAAAAGCGCGGTGGCGACTCTTGTTATTTGATCTCTAGCTTGTTAATAACTTGATGATCATGAATTTCCCGCTACAGAAATTAAGTGGCGACTCTGCTGGGGAGTAGTCTCCAGTGGGTTTAGCCTACTTTTTGTGTGAATATATTTGTCTCTATGTGATGTTTGTATATACGCATGTGTGACATAATATGTTTGTTGTGCTTGGTGATCTCTGAGTGGTGAGATAAGTTCTAACCCGAACTTGAGTGCAATTAAGATAGGAGGATGGTATAGTCATGTTCGACTTGTGTGGAGTAGTCCTTAACAAATTGGCTTGAGATCCATCTGCTCAGTGGAGACTCCTTTGGATTTAGAAATGTCACACAAGTATTTATGGTTAGGCATTGCTATCTCTAATTAGGTCTGAGAAGCTGAGGACCTTAGAACATTTAATCCACCTTGACCTATTTAGGATGTAGTGCGGAAACTGTTCAAGTGTAGATTTGATAACAGTTGTTATGCGATACTACATTCAGAAGAGTTTCTCTTGAGAATATTATGGGTCGATGAGTCAGTCATCTTAACCTGTAAAATTCGATAGATGGAATTATGACTTTGGGAACTTTTTAGAACATGATCTACACGTTTTTATCCTTAGCTCACTCCTTTGGGATGGTTCTTACCCAGACTCCATGCTCGTGATTTGCAACAAACCCTTGATTCTTGGTTGATCCAATCAAGTCTTGTCAATATCAATGGAACTTGGGTGTTGATAAGGTGTAAACCATAATCCACCAAAATGGATGATTGATCTTGATGATGACTTGATTCATCCCTTGACCTTTGTTTGCCTTGTGTGTGATCCCTTATCTGTGATTGTTGCATTCGTGCATTCATGCGCATCATAACATTCATCACACGAAAATTTCAAGGAACTAAGGTATCATTTGCAAATATTTTCAGACCATGGATTGTGGACGAAGGAACACTAAGAAGTACAGTTTCATATGTCCCGACTTGAAAGAGTTAAGGAAGCTAGCATCTTTTATATTAGATCCCTGGGACTTCAAACAATGTCATGGGAAGCTTCTGTCCATCTTATATGCTGATGTAGTTGGAGGACTTTTAAGTGTATTGGTGCAGTTCTATGATCCTTTCTACCATTGTTTCACTTTCCCAGATTTTCAGCTTGTGCCTACCTTGGAGGAGTATTCTCATCTTTTGGGGATACCTGTTTCTAGTAGAGTGCCTTTTAGTGGATTGGAAGAGATTCCCCGATCTAGTATTATTGCTGAAGCTCTTCACTTGAAGAAGTCCGAGATAGAGGCTTATTGAGTGAAGAAAGGAGGGTTATTTGGATTGCCATCAGTTTTCCTCATCAAGGAAGCTAGTACTTTTGCTCAAGTTGGTAGTATGGATGCTTTTGAAGCTATCTTTGTGTTGCTCATTTATGGATTAGATTTGTTCCCTAACATTGATGGTTTTGTTGATGTTAACGCCATTAGACGTTTCTTGATTGGGAATCCTGTGCCTACTTTGTTGGGTGATATATATTTCTCTTTGCATCTAAGGAATTCTAAGGGTGGTGGAACGATTGTCTGTTGCATTCCTCTTCTATACAAGTGGTTTATTCCGCACTTACCTCAGACGCCTGCTTTTGTGGAGAACAAACAATTTCTAAGGTGGTCTCAGAGACTTATGTCTCTCACTAATGATGATATAGTTTGGTATGATCCGTCCTTAAGCAATTTGGAGATTATTGATAGTTGTGGTGAATTCTCTAATGTGCCTCTCATTGGTACACAAGGAGGAATTAACTATAACCCTGCTTTGGCTCGTCGTCAACTTGGGTTCCCCTTGAGATACAAACCTAATAACATGTTGTTAGAAGGTCTTTTCTATCAAGAGGGTAAAGATTCCCAACATTTGAAGCAGAAGATTGTGCATGCTTGGCATAATGTGCATAGGAAAGGAAGATCCGAGCTTGGTCCATGCAATTGTGTAGCCTTGGAAGCTTATACTCTTTGGGTGAAGAAGAGAGCTATGGAGTTGAAGGTTCCTTATCCTTGTGAAAGACCTATGTCTATGGTTACGGTTGAGCCATTAACTCTCTGTAACCAAGATGTAAAGGAGTTGGAAGACGCGCTCGCCAAGATGAAGCAAGAGAAGGATACGTCGGAAGAGCGTTTCTGTGCTTTGAGCAAGAAGCATGAAGAGTTGCAATTGGAGTCTAAGGACAAAGATTCACTCATTGAGCTACTTGAAGACCGAGTGACGAAGAGACAAAGAGAGCCATAGGTTTCATCTTCTAGCATGCCTCAGCCTTCTGTTGCTTGGAAGAAGATTGTTGACCAGCTTGTCCTCGAGAAGACTCAGATGAAGGCTTATTTTGAGAAAGATATCCATCACATCCGAAGGAAGTACGTGCCTTCATCCAGATCTTCTGACATTGTTGTTAGGGATCCTTAGGATGACTAGTCTCCTTTCCTCTTGTATCTTTTTATTTTGGTTTCTGAAATTGTACTCAGTGTAATCCTTCCAATTTATATAAATAAAAAAGATTTTTGGTCATATCAAATTGTTGCAATTTCCATTTAAATATTATATGTTTGCAAATGATATAGTAAGTTCCTTGGAAATAAAATAATCAAGCATTGCATTTCATGCATCATTTGCATAAGCAGGTTTTTGCCAGGTATCTGATTGGTGTTTCTTCTGTTCTTTAGCCAACCTGACTCACTGGTACAATACCCGAGCCAATCATCATAAAATCATGGAACATTTGGAGAAAGAGAACAGAGAGATGAAGGAAGAGATCGCCTTTTGACTGCCATGATGGAGTCAGTTCTTGTTGCTCAGAGTCAAGCTTCTCGAACACCTGTAAATCCTCCCGCGAGGACTGTTACTTCAGAGGTGACTACCTCTACCATGCCTGCTGGTACCGTCCATTTCGCACCGAATATTCCTGTCAGATTCCCGTGGGGAATGCCACCCAACTTTATGCCCGAAGGCTTTGCGCCTACATTTGCTTCCATGCCGGCATCTAGCCCGGTCATGTCCGTGCCACCTCCCGTTGTGCATACTTTGCCTCGTGTAGAGGATACCATCTATCATTCCGAGCCGTCTGAGGATCCAAATGTTTATGAGAAGATGGACGAAATGAAAGATCAGTTTCTTGAGTTGCGCAAGGAATTGAAGACGCTGAGAGGTAAAGATTTGTTTGGGAAGAGTGCTGCCGAGTTGTGTTTGGTGCCCAACGTCAAGATCCCGGTGAAGTTCAAAGTGCCTGACTTTGAAAAATATAAGGGGAACTCTTGTCCTCTCAATCATCTTGTGATGTATGCTCGCAATATGCCTACTCATATCGACAATGATCAATTGCTTATTCACTACTTCCAAGATAGCCTACCTGGTGTTGCACTCCGTTGGTACATCGGGTTGGATAGTGCAAGCATTCGCACTTTCAATAACTTGGGAGAGGCTTTTGTGAAGCAATACAAATATAATGTGGACACGGCGCCAGATAGAGACCAGCTGAGGTCTATGTCTCAAAAGGACAAAGAGACATTCAAAGAGTACGCACAAAGATGGAGGAAGTTTGCTGCCCAGATCACTCCTCCTTTGGAGGAGAAGGAAATGACGAAAATCTTCTTGAAAACCCTGAGTTCATTTTATTATGAACGAATGATCGCTAGTGCCCCTAGTGATTTTACCGAAATGGTAAACATGGGGATGAGGCTTGAGGAAGGAGTCCGTGAAAGACGGTTGTCAAGAGATGAGGCGTCAACGAGCAAGAGATATGGTAGTAACTTTGGTAAGAAGAAGGATAGTGAAACCAACGCAGTAATCAGTGGGAGGCAGAGGAGGCCTCAGATCAGAAGAAATACACCACCCCGTCAACATCATCATCATCATCAAGTGTCATCGGTAATTCCGGTATTTTCTAATCAATAAGCAACACCAGCTCCACAATAACAACATCAACGTCAACAACAACAACCGCAACAAAGAACGAACACCTACAACAACAACAATACCAACAACAATCATCATCAACAGAACTTTGAGAGGAAGAAGGTCTTTTTTGACCCGATTCCTATGACGTATGCAGAGCTGTATCCCTCGCTAGTTCTCAAGAACTTAATTCAACCGAGGAATCCACCGCAGATCCCAAAACCACTTCCTTGGTGGTATAAACCTGAGCTTTGTTATGCTTTTCATCAAGGAGCACCCGAGCATGATATTGAAAACTGTTATCCATTGAAGTATGAGGTTTAAAAGCTGTACCGTACCAGTACAATGCTACAATGATAAATAATGGTCAAGAGGTCCTGTTACCTATGACTAGTTCAGTGGTGAGCATTGCTGATGTTACGAAGGTGACCCGCAGTGGTCGAGTGTTTGGGCCGGTGGTCCCAGAAAATAGAGAGGAAACAATTGTTGGTAAGAAGGTGGAGGTACCTAATGTAGAACCAGTTGACTGTTGAAAGGATAAGTCTGGTGAATCCAGCAACTTGAAAGTTGATGATGATGATGAGGTACTCCGATTGATAAAAAGGAGCGAATTTAATGTGGTTGAGAAGCTTCTTCAGACTCCCTCGAAAATTTCCGTGTTGTCTCTGCTTTTGAATTCCGAAGCACACAGAGAAACACTACAGAGAGTTCTTGAACAAGCATATGTAGAGCATGATGATACTGTGGATCAATTTCATCACGTCATGGCTAACATCACTTTATGCAATAATTTAAGCTTCTGCGACGAAGAACTCCCTGAGGAGGGAAGAAATCATAACCTGGCTTTGCATATTTCAAAGAACTGTAAGGAAGATGCTTTGTCAAATGTGCTTGTTGATACCGGTTCGTCACTCAATGTGCTTCTGAAGTCAACTTTGTCAAAGGTATCTTACCAAGGGGCACCCATTAGGTACAGTGGTGTAATCGTCAAAGCCTTTGATGGTTCGCGCAAAACGGTAATTGGTGAAGTGAACCTTCCAGTCAAGATAGGTCCGAGTGATTTTCATATTACTTTTCAAGTAATGGATATCCACCCGGCCTACAGTTGTTTATTGGGAAGGCCATGGATTCATGAGGCAGGGGCTGTTGCCTTCACTCTGCACTAGAAGCTCAAATTTGTCAAGAATGGCAAGCTTGTGATTGTTGGAGGAGAGAAAGCGCTGTTGGTTAGCCATCTGTCATCTTTCTCGTATGTTGAAGCTGAGGATGAGGTTGGAACTCCGTTCCAAGCCTTATCTATTACTGCTGAGAAGACAGTTGAGGCACCTATGTCTTCGTTGAAAGATGTTCAGAAGATTGTTAAAGAAGATACTGTTAATCAGCGGGGGCGCATGGTAGAGGTCTCCGACAACAAAGGAAGAACCGGCTTAGGGTTCCAAAAAGGATAATTAATTGTTAGATCTGAAGATATGTAACTCAGCTTCCTTAGCGGAGGGTTCGTTCATAGCAATGAACAACACTTAGCTGCTGTGCTAGAGGATAATGAAGAGGAAGATTGCACCAACTTTGTAACGCATGGAAAGACATGCAACAATTGGACTGCCATTGATATTCCTGTTATTTCGCATCGATCTAAGTAATTGCTTTTATATTTTAAAATCCTTCTCATATGCCTAAGGGAGAAGTGAACATTGATTGGGCATTTTAAATTGATCATCAATAAAATTAATTCTATTCATCCACATCTTTGATGTTTTATTTTTACTTTTTGCTTTATTCTGAAAATGGTAATCACAAAAAACATAAATAAACAATATAATTGTCCATATACATAATATTTGGTCACAAATTCACTTCTCTAAAATAAAAATATCAAATCATTATGCAGGTTGGTTCCTAACCCCATTGAATACAATGATCCTTCTCCTTCTCCAAATTTTGAATTCCCTGTGTTTGAGGTCGAGGAAGAATGTGATGTAGAAGTGAGTGATGAATTGTCTCGTCTTCTTGAGCAAGATGAAAAGATTATTCAGTCGTTTGAAGAGCAGATTGAGCTAGTCAACTTGGGGTCCGAAGATGATGTGAAGGAAGTCAAGATTGGGTCTCGACTGTGTCCAGATGCTAAGAAGGGGTTGATTGATCTTCTTCGAGAATATTCAAATGTGTTTGCTTGGTCCTATCAAGACATGCCTGGGTTAGATTCTAAGATCGTGGAGCATAGATTGCCGTTGAAGCCAGAATGCCCGCTAGTCAAGCAGAAGTTAAGAAGAACATATCCTTTTCCGTTACTTTTGGGTTTTGTTCGTACTTTTTCCCTTTTCCGTTAGAAACAATAAAAGCGCGGTGGTGACTCTTGTTATTTGATCTCTAGCTTGTTAATAACTTGATGATCATGAATTTCCCGCTACAGAAATTAAGTGGCGACTCTGCTGGGGAGTAGTCTCCAGTGGGTTTAGCCTACTTTTTGTGTGAATATATTTGTCTCTATGTGATGTTTGTATATACGCATGTGTGACATAATATGTTTGTTGTGCTTGGTGATCTCTGAGTGGTGAGATAAGTTCTAACCCGAACTTGAGTGCAATTAAGATAGGAGGATTGTATAGTCATGTTCGACTTGTGTGGAGTAGTCCTTAACAAATTGGCTTGAGATCCATCTGCTCAGTGGAGACTCCTTTGGATTTAGAAATGTCACACAAGTATTTATGGTTAGGCATTGCTATCTCTAATTAGGTCTGAGAAGCTGAGGACCTTAGAACATTTAATCCACCTTGACCTATTTAGGATGTAGTGCGGAAACTGTTCAAGTGTAGATTTGATAACAGTTGTTATGCGATACTACATTCAGAAGAGTTTCTCTTGAGAATATTATGGGTCGATGAGTCAGTCATCTTAACCTGTAAAATTCGATAGATGGAATTATGACTTTGGGAGCTTTTTAGAACATGATCTACACGTTTTTATCCTTAGCTCACTCCTTTGGGATGGTTCTTACCCAGACTCCATGCTCGTGATTTGCAACAAACCCTTGATTCTTGGTTGATCCAATCAAGTCTTGTCAATATCAATGGAACTTGGGTGTTGATAAGGTGTAAACCATAATCCACCAAAATGGATGATTGATCTTGATGATGACTTGATTCATCCCTTGACCTTTGTTTGCCTTGTGTGTGATCCCTTATCTGTGATTGTTGCATTCGTGCATTCATGCGCATCATAACATTCATCACACGAAAATTTCAAGGAACTAAGGTATCATTTGCAAATATTTTCAGACCATGGATTGTGGACGAAGGAACACTAAGAAGTACAGTTTCATATGTCCCGACTTGAAAGAGTTAAGGAAGCTAGCATCTTTTATATTAGATCCCTGGGACTTCAAACAATGTCATGGGAAGCTTCTGTCCATCTTATATGCTGATGTAGTTGGAGGACTTTTAAGTGTATTGGTGCAGTTCTATGATCCTTTCTACCATTGTTTCACTTTCCCAGATTTTCAGCTTGTGCCTACCTTGGAGGAGTATTCTCATCTTTTGGGGATACCTGTTTCTACTAGAGTGCCTTTTAGTGGATTGGAAGAGATTCCCCGATCTAGTATTATTGCTGAAGCTCTTCACTTGAAGAAGTCCGAGATAGAGGCTCATTGAGTGAAGAAAGGAGGGTTATTTGGATTGCCATCAGTTTTCCTCATCAAGGAAGCTACTACTTTTGCTCAAGTTGGTAGTATGGATGCTTTTGAAGCTATCTTTGTGTTGCTCATTTATGGATTAGATTTGTTCCCTAACATTGATGGTTTTGTTGATGTTAACGCCATTAGACGTTTCTTGATTGGGAATCCCGTGCCTACTTTGTTGGGTGATATGTATTTCTCTTTGCATCTAAGGAATTCTAAGGGTGGTGGAACGATTGTCTGTTGCATTCCTCTTCTATACAAGTGGTTTTTTCCTCACTTACCTCAGACGCCTGCTTTTGTGGAGAACAAACAATTTCTAAGGTGGTCTCAGAGACTTATGTCTCTCACTAATGATGATATAGTTTGGTATGATCCGTCCTTAAGCAATTTGGAGATTATTGATAGTTGTGGTGAATTCTCTAATGTGCCTCTCATTGGTACACAAGGAGGAATTAACTATAACCCTGCTTTGGCTCGTCGTCAACTTGGGTTCCCCTTGAGATACAAACCTAATAACATGTTGTTAGAAGGTCTTTTCTATCAAGAGGGTAAAGATTCCCAACATTTGAAGCAGAAGATTGTGCATGCTTGGCATAATGTGCATAGGAAAGGAAGATCCGAGCTTGGTCCATGCAATTGTGTAGCCTTGGAAGCTTACACTCTTTGGGTGAAGAAGAGAGCTATGGAGTTGAAGGTTCCTTATCCTTGTGAAAGACCTATGTCTATGGTTACGGTTGAGCCATTAACTCTCTGTAACCAAGATGTAAAGGAGTTGGAAGACGCGCTGGCCAAGATGAAGCAAGAGAAGGATACGTCGGAAGAGCGTTTCTGTGCTTTGATCAAGAAGCATGAAGAGTTGCAATTGGAGTCTAAGGACAAAGATTCACTCATTGAGCTACTTGAAGACCGAGTGACGAAGAGACAAAGAGAGCCATAGGTTTCATCTTCTAGCATGCCTCAGCCTTCTGTTGCTTGGAAGAAGATTGTTGACCAGCTTGTCCTCGAGAAGACTCAGATGAAGGCTTATTTTGAGAAAGATATCCATCACATCCGAAGGAAGTACGTGCCTTCATCCAGATCTTCTGACATTGTTGTTAGGGATCCTTAGGATGACTAGTCTCCTTTCCTCTTGTATCTTTTTAATTTGGTTTCTGAAATTGTACTCAGTGTAATCCTTCCAATTTATATAAATAAAAAAGATTTTTGGTCATATCAAATTGTTGCAATTTCCATTTAAATATTATATGTTTGCAAATGATATAGTAAGTTCCTTGGAAATAAAATAATCAAGCATTGCATTTCATGCATCATTTGCATAAGCAGGTTTTTGCCAGGTATCTGATTGGTGTTTCTTCTGTTCTTTAGCCAACCTGACTCACTGGTACAATACCCGAGCCAATCATCATAAAATCATGGAACATTTGGAGAAAGAGAACAGAGAGATGAAGGAAGAGATCGCCTTTTGACTGCCATGATGGAGTCAGTTCTTGTTGCTCAGAGTCAAGCTTCTCGAACACCTGTAAATCCTCCCGCGAGGACTGTTACTTCAGAGGTGACTACCTCTACCATGCCTGCTGCTACCGTCCATTTCGCACCGAATATTCCTGTCAGATTCCCGTGGGGAATGCCACCCAACTTTATGCCCGAAGGCTTTGCGCCTACATTTGCTTCCATGCCGGCATCTAGCCCGGTCATGTCCGTGCCACCTCCCGTTGTGCATACTTTGCCTCGTGTAGAGGATACCATCTATCATTCCGAGCCGTCTGAGGATCCAAATGTTTATGAGAAGATGGACGAAATGAAAGATCAGTTTCTTGAGTTGCGCAAGGAATTGAAGACGCTGAGAGGTAAAGATTTGTTTGGGAAGAGTGCTGCCGAGTTGTGTTTGGTGCCCAACGTCAAGATCCCGGTGAAGTTCAAAGTGCCTGACTTTGAAAAATATAAGGGGAACTCTTGTCCTCTCAATCATCTTGTGATGTATGCTCGCAATATGCCTACTCATACCGACAATGATCAATTGCTTATTCACTACTTCCAAGATAGCCTACCTGGTGTTGCACTCCGTTGGTACATCGGGTTGGATAGTGCAAGCATTCGCACTTTCAATAACTTGGGAGAGGATTTTGTGAAGCAATACAAATATAATGTGGACACGGCGCCAGATAGAGACCAGCTGAGGTCTATGTCTCAAAAGGACAAAGAGACATTCAAAGAGTACGCACAAAGATGGAGGAAGTTGGCTGCCCAGATCACTCCTCCTTTGGAGGAGAAGGAAATGACGAAAATCTTCTTGAAAACCCTGAGTTCATTTTATTATGAACGAATGATCGCTAGTGCCCCTAGTGATTTTACCGAAATGGTAAACATGGGGATGAGGCTTGAGGAAGGAGTCCGTGAAAGACGGTTGTCAAGAGATGAGGCGTCAACGAGCAAGAGATATGGTAGTAACTTTGGTAAGAAGAAGGATAGTGAAACCAACGCAGTAATCAGTGGGAGGCAGAGGAGGCCTCAGATCAGAAGAAATACACCACCCCGTCAACATCATCATCATCATCAAGTGTCATCGGTAATTCCGGTATTTTCTAATCAATAAGCAACACCAGCTCCACAATAACAACATCAACGTCAACAACAACAACCGCAACAAAGAACGAACACCTACAACAACAACAATACCAACAACAATCATCATCAACAGAACTTTGAGAGGAAGAAGGTCTTTTTTGACCCGATTCCTATGACGTATGCAGAGCTGTATCCCTCGCTAGTTCTCAAGAACTTAATTCAACCGAGGAATCCACCGCAGATCCCAAAACCACTTCCTTGGTGGTATAAACCTGAGCTTTGTTATGCTTTTCATCAAGGAGCACCCGAGCATGATATTGAAAACTGTTATCCATTGAAGTATGAGGTTTAAAAGCTGTACCGTACCAGTACAATGCTACAATGATAAATAATGGTCAAGAGGTCCTGTTACCTATGACTAGTTCAGTGGTGAGCATTGCTGATGTTACGAAGGTGACCCGCAGTGGTCGAGTGTTTGGGCCGGTGGTCCCAGAAAACAGAGAGGAAACAATTGTTGGTAAGAAGGTGGAGGTACCTAATGTAGAACCAGTTGACTGTTGAAAGGATAAGTCTGGTGAATCCAGCAACTTGAAAGTTGATGATGATGATGAGGTACTCCGATTGATAAAAAGGAGCGAATTTAATGTGGTTGAGAAGCTTCTTCAGACTCCCTCGAAAATTTCCGTGTTGTCTCTGCTTTTGAATTCCGAAGCACACAGAGAAACACTACAGAGAGTTCTTGAACAAGCATATGTAGAGCATGATGATACTGTGGATCAATTTCATCACGTCATGGCTAACATCACTTCATGCAATAATTTAAGCTTCTGCGACGAAGAACTCCCTGAGGAGGGAAGAAATCATAACCTGGCTTTGCATATTTCAAAGAACTGTAAGGAAGATGCTTTGTCAAATGTGCTTGTTGATACCGGTTCGTCACTCAATGTGCTTCTGAAGTCAACTTTGTCAAAGGTATCTTACCAAGGGGCACCCATTAGGTACAGTGGTGTAATCGTCAAAGCCTTTGATGGTTCACGCAAAACGGTAATTGGTGAAGTGGACCTTCCAGTCAAGATAGGTCCGAGTGATTTTCATATTACTTTTCAAGTAATGGATATCCACCCGGCCTACAGTTGTTTATTGGGAAGGCCATGGATTCATGAGGCAGGGGCTGTTGCCTTCACTCTGCACTAGAAGCTCAAATTTGTCAAGAATGGCAAGCTTGTGATTGTTGGAGGAGAGAAAGCGCTGTTGGTTAGCCATCTGTCATCTTTCTCGTATGTTGAAGCTGAGGATGAGGTTGGAACTCCGTTCCAAGCCTTATCTATTACTGCTGAGAAGACAGTTGAGGCACCTATGTCTTCGTTGAAAGATGTTCAGAAGATTGTTAAAGAAGATACTGTTAATCAGCGGGGGCGCATGGTAGAGGTCTCCGACAACAAAGGAAGAACCGGCTTAGGGTTCCAAAAAGGATAATTAATTGTTAGATCTGAAGATATGTAACTCAGCTTCCTTAGCGGAGGGTTCGTTCATAGCAATGAACAACACTTAGCTGCTGTGCTAGAGGATAATGAAGAGGAAGATTGCACCAACTTTGTAACGCATGGAAAGACATGCAACAATTGGACTGCCATTGATATTCCTGTTATTTCGCATCGATCTAAGTAATTGCTTTTATATTTTAAAATCCTTCTCATATGCCTAAGGGAGAAGTGAACATTGATTGGGCATTTTAAATTGATCATCAATAAAATTAATTCTATTCATCCACATCTTTGATGTTTTATTTTTACTTTTTGCTTTATTCTGAAAATGGTAATCACAAAAAACATAAATAAACAATATAATTGTCCATATACATAATATTTGGTCACAAATTCACTTCTCTAAAATAAAAATATTAAATCATTATGCAGGTTGGTTCCTAACCCCATTGAATACAATGATCCTTCTCCTTCTCCAAATTTTGAATTCCCTGTGTTTGAGGTCGAGGAAGAATGTGATGTAGAAGTGAGTGATGAATTGTCTCGTCTTCTTGAGCAAGATGAAAAGATTATTCAGTCATTTGAAGAGCAGATTGAGCTAGTCAACTTGGGTTCCGAAGATGATGTGAAGGAAGTCAAGATTGGGTCTCGACTGTGTCCAGATGCTAAGAAGGGGTTGATTGATCTTCTTCGAGAATATTCAAATGTGTTTGCTTGGTCCTATCAAGACATGCCTGGGTTAGATTCTAAGATCGTGGAGCATAGATTGCCGTTGAAGCCAGAATGCCCGCTAGTCAAGCAGAAGTTAAGAAGAACATATCCTTTTCCGTTACTTTTGGGTTTTGTTCGTACTTTTTCCCTTTTCCGTTAGAAACAATAAAAGCGCGGTGGTGACTCTTGTTATTTGATCTCTAGCTTGTTAATAACTTGATGATCATGAATTTCCCGCTACAGAAATTAAGTGGCGACTCTGCTGGGGAGTAGTCTCCAGTGGGTTTAGCCTACTTTTTGTGTGAATATATTTGTCTCTATGTGATGTTTGTATATACGCATGTGTGACATAATATGTTTGTTGTGCTTGGTGATCTCTGAGTGGTGAGATAAGTTCTAACCCGAACTTGAGTGCAATTAAGATAGGAGGATGGTATAGTCATGTTCGACTTGTGTGGAGTAGTCCTTAACAAATTGGCTTGAGATCCATCTGCTCAGTGGAGACTCCTTTGGATTTAGAAATGTCACACAAGTATTTATGGTTAGGCATTGCTATCTCTAATTAGGTCTGAGAAGCTGAGGACCTTAGAACATTTAATCCACCTTGACCTATTTAGGATGTAGTGCGGAAACTGTTCAAGTGTAGATTTGATAACAGTTGTTATGCGATACTACATTCAGAAGAGTTTCTCTTGAGAATATTATGGGTCGATGAGTCAGTCATCTTAACCTGTAAAATTCGATAGATGGAATTATGACTTTGGGAACTTTTTAGAACATGATCTACACGTTTTTATCCTTAGCTCACTCCTTTGGGATGGTTCTTACCCAGACTCCATGCTCGTGATTTGCAACAAACCCTTGATTCTTGGTTGATCCAATCAAGTCTTGTCAATATCAATGGAACTTGGGTGTTGATAAGGTGTAAACCATAATCCACCAAAATGGATGATTGATCTTGATGATGACTTGATTCATCCCTTGACCTTTGTTTGCCTTGTGTGTGATCCCTTATCTGTGATTGTTGCATTCGTGCATTCATGCGCATCATAACATTCATCACACGAAAATTTCAAGGAACTAAGGTATCATTTGCAAATATTTTCAGACCATGGATTATGGACGAAGGAACACTAAGAAGTACAGTTTCATATGTCCCGACTTGAAAGAGTTAAGGAAGCTAGCATCTTTTATATTAGATCCCTGGGACTTCAAACAATGTCATGGGAAGCTTCTGTCCATCTTATATGCTGATGTAGTTGGAGGACTTTTAAGTGTATTGGTGCAGTTCTATGATCCTTTCTACCATTGTTTCACTTTCCCAGATTTTCAGCTTGTGCCTACCTTGGAGGAGTATTCTCATCTTTTGGGGATACCTGTTTCTAGTAGAGTGCCTTTTAGTGGATTGGAAGAGATTCCCCGATCTAGTATTATTGCTGAAGCTCTTCACTTGAAGAAGTCCGAGATAGAGGCTCATTGAGTGAAGAAAGGAGGGTTATTTGGATTGCCATCAGTTTTCCTCATCAAGGAAGCTACTACTTTTGCTCAAGTTGGTAGTATGGATGCTTTTGAAGCTATCTTTGTGTTGCTCATTTATGGATTAGATTTGTTCCCTAACATTGATGGTTTTGTTGATGTTAACGCCATTAGACGTTTCTTGATTGGGAATCCTGTGCCTACTTTGTTGGGTGATATGTATTTCTCTTTGCATCTAAGGAATTCTAAGGGTGGTGGAACGATTGTCTGTTGCATTCCTCTTCTATACAAGTGGTTTATTCCGCACTTACCTCAGACGCCTGCTTTTGTGGAGAACAAACAATTTCTAAGGTGGTCTCAGAGACTTATGTCTCTCACTAATGATGATATAGTTTGGTATGATCCGTCCTTAAGCAATTTGGAGATTATTGATAGTTGTGGTGAATTCTCTAATGTGCCTCTCATTGGTACACAAGGAGGAATTCACTATAACCCTGCTTTGGCTCGTCGTCAACTTGGGTTCCCCTTGAGATACAAACCTAATAACATGTTGTTAGAAGGTCTTTTCTATCAAGAGGGTAAAGATTCCCAACATTTGAAGCAGAAGATTGTGCATGCTTGGCAAAATGTGCATAGGAAAGGAAGATCCGAGCTTGGTCCATGCAATTGTGTAGCCTTGGAAGCTTACACTCTTTGGGTGAAGAAGAGAGCTATGGAGTTGAAGGTGCCTTATCCTTGTGAAAGACCTATGTCTATGGTTACGGTTGAGCCATTAACTCTCTGTAACCAAGATGTAAAGGAGTTGGAAGACGCGCTCGCCAAGATGAAGCAAGAGAAGGATATGTCGGAAGAGCGTTTCTGTGCTTTGAGCAAGAAGCATGAAGAGTTGCAATTGGAGTCTAAGGACAAAGATTCACTCATTGAGCTACTTGAAGACCGAGTGACGAAGAGACAAAGAGAACCATAGGTTTCATCTTCTAGCATGCCTCAGCCTTCTGTTGCTTGGAAGAAGATTGTTGACCAGCTTGTCCTCGAGAAGACTCAGATGAAGGCTTATTTTGAGAAAGATATCCATCACATCCGAAGGAAGTACGTGCCTTCATCCAGATCTTCTGACATTGTTGTTAGGGATCCTTAGGATGACTAGTCTCCTTTCCTCTTGTATCTTTTTATTTTGGTTTCTGAAATTGTACTCAGTGTAATCCTTCCAATTTATATAAATAAAAAAGATTTTTGGTCATATCAAATTGTTGCAATTTCCATTTAAATATTATATGTTTGCAAATGATATAGTAAGTTCCTTGGAAATAAAATAATCAAGCATTGCATTTCATGCATCATTTGCATAAGCAGGTTTTTGCCAGGTGTCTGATTGGTGTTTCTTCTGTTCTTTAGCCAACCTGACTCACTGGTACAATACCCGAGCCAATCATCATAAAATCATGGAACATTTGGAGAAAGAGAACAGAGAGATGAAGGAAGAGATCGCCTTTTGACCGCCATGATGGAGTCAGTTCTTGTTGCTCAGAGTCAAGCTTCTCGAACACCTGTAAATCCTCCCGCGAGGACTGTTACTTCAGAGGTGACTACCTCTACCATGCCTGCTGCTACCGTCCATTTCGCACCGAATATTCCTGTCAGATTCCCGTGGGGAATGCCACCCAACTTTATGCCCGAAGGCTTTGCGCCTACATTTGCTTCCATGCCGGCATCTAGCCCGGTCATGTCCGTGCCACCTCCCGTTGTGCATACTTTGCCTCGTGTAGAGGATACCATCTATCATTCCGAACCGTCTGAGGATCCAAATGTTTATGAGAAGATGGACGAAATGAAAGATCAGTTTCTTGAGTTGCGCAAGGAATTGAAGATGCTGAGAGGTAAAGATTTGTTTGGGAAGAGTGCTGCCGAGTTGTGTTTGGTGCCCAACGTCAAGATCCCGGTGAAGTTCAAAGTGCCTGACTTTGAAAAATATAAGGGGAACTCTTGTCCTCTCAATCATCTTGTGATGTATGCTCGCAATATGCCTACTCATAACGACAATGATCAATTGCTTATTCACTACTTCCAAAATAGCCTGACTGGTGTTGCACTCCGTTGGTACATCGGGTTGGATAGTGCAAGCATTCGCACTTTCAATAACTTGGGAGAGGCTTTTGTGAAGCAATACAAATATAATGTGGACATGGCGCCAGATAGAGACCAGCTGAGGTCTATGTCTCAAAAGGACAAAGAGACATTCAAAGAGTACGCGCAAAGATGGAGGAAGTTGGCTGCCCAGATCACTCCTCCTTTGGAGGAGAAGGAAATGACGAAAATCTTCTTGAAAACCCTGAGTTCATTTTATTATGAACGAATGATCGCTAGTGCCCCTAGTGATTTTACCGAAATGGTAAACATGGGGATGAGGCTTGAGGAAGGAGTCCGTGAAGGACGGTTGTCAAGAGATGAGGCGTCAACGAGCAAGAGATATGGTAGTAACTTTGGTAAGAAGAAGGATAGTGAACCCAACGCAGTATTCAGTGGGAGGCAGAGGAGGCCTCAGATCAGAAGAAATACACCACCCCGTCAACATCATCATCATCAAGTGTCATCGGTAATTCCGGTATTTTCTAATCAATAAGCAACACCAGTTCAACAATAACAACATCAACGTCAACAACAACAACCGCAACAAAGAACGAACACCTACAACAACAACAATACCAACAACAATCATCATCAACAGAACTTTGAGAGGAAGAAGGTCTTTTTTGACCCGATTCCTATGACGTATGCAGAGCTGTATCCCTCGCTAGTTCTCAAGAACTTAATTCAACCGAGGAACCCACCGCAGATCCCAAAACCACTTCCTTGGTGGTATAAACCTGAGCTTTGTTATGCTTTTCATCAAGGAGCACCCGAGCATGATATTGAAAACTGTTATCCATTGAAGTATGAGGTTTAAAAGCTGTACCGTACCAGTACAATGCTACAATGATAAATAATGGTCAAGAGGTCCTGTTACCTATGACTAGTTCAGTGGTGAGCATTGCTGATGTTACGAAGGTGACCCGCAGTGGTCGAGTGTTTGGGCCGGTGGTCCCAGAAAACAGAGAGGAAACAATTGTTGGTAAGAAGGTGGAGGTACCTAATGTAGAACCAGTTGACTGTTGAAAGGATAAGTCTGGTGAATCCAGCAACTTGAAAGTTGATGATGATGATGATGAGGTACTCCGATTGATAAAAAGGAGCGAATTTAATGTGGTTGAGAAGCTTCTTCAGACTCCCTCGAAAATTTCCGTGTTGTCTCTGCTTTTGAATTCCGAAGCACACAGAGAAACACTACAGAGAGTTCTTGAACAAGCATATGTAGAGCATGATGATACTGTGGATCAATTTCATCACGTCATGGCTAACATCACTTTATGCAATAATTTAAGCTTCTGCGACGAAGAACTCCCTGAGGAGGGAAGAAATCATAACCTGGCTTTGCATATTTCAAAGAACTGTAAGGAAGATGCTTTGTCAAATGTGCTTGTTGATACCGGTTCGTCACTCAATGTGCTTCTGAAGTCAACTTTGTCAAAGGTATCTTACCAAGGGGCACCCATTAGGTACAGTGGTGTAATCGTCAAAGCCTTTGATGGTTCACGCAAAACGGTAATTGGTGAAGTGGACCTTCCAGTCAAGATAGGTCCGAGTGATTTTCATATTACTTTTCAAGTAATGGATATCCACCCGGCCTACAGTTGTTTATTGGGAAGGCCATGGATTCATGAGGCAGGGGCTGTTGCCTTCACTCTGCACTAGAAGCTCAAATTTGTCAAGAATGGCAAGCTTGTGATTGTTGGAGGAGAGAAAGCGCTGTTGGTTAGCCATCTGTCATCTTTCTCGTATGTTGAAGCTGAGGATGAGGTTGGAACTCCGTTCCAAGCCTTATCTATTACTGCTGAGAAGACAGTTGAGGCACCTATGTCTTCGTTGAAAGATGTTCAGAAGATTGTTAAAGAAGATACTGTTAATCAGCGGGGGCGCATGGTAGAGGTCTCCGACAACAAAGGAAGAACCGGCTTAGGGTTCCAAAAAGGATAATTAATTGTTAGATCTGAAGATATGTAACTCAGCTTCCTTAGCGGAGGGTTCGTTCATAGCAATGAACAACACTTAGCTGCTGTGCTAGAGGATAATGAAGAGGAAGATTGCACCAACTTTGTAACGCATGGAAAGACATGCAACAATTGGACTGCCATTGATATTCCTGTTATTTCGCATCGATCTAAGTAATTGCTTTTATATTTTAAAATCCTTCTCATATGCCTAAGGGAGAAGTGAACATTGATTGGGCATTTTAAATTGATCATCAATAAAATTAATTCTATTCATCCACATCTTTGATGTTTTATTTTTACTTTTTGCTTTATTCTGAAAATGGTAATCACAAAAAACATAAATAAACAATATAATTGTCCATATACATAATATTTGGTCACAAATTCACTTCTCTAAAATAAAAATATCAAATCATTATGCAGGTTGGTTCCTAACCCCATTGAATACAATGATCCTTCTCCTTCTCCAAATTTTGAATTCCCTGTGTTTGAGGTCGAGGAAGAATGTGATGTAGAAGTGAGTGATGAATTGTCTCGTCTTCTTGAGCAAGATGAAAAGATTATTCAGTCGTTTGAAGAGCAGATTGAGCTAGTCAACTTGGGTTCCGAAGATGATGTGAAGGAAGTCAAGATTGGGTCTCGACTGTGTCCAGATGCTAAGAAGGGGTTGATTGATCTTCTTCGAGAATATTCAAATGTGTTTGCTTGGTCCTATCAAGACATGCCTGGGTTAGATTCTAAGATCGTGGAGCATAGATTGCCGTTGAAGCCAGAATGCCCGCTAGTCAAGCAGAAGTTAAGAAGAACATATCCTTTTCCGTTACTTTTGGGTTTTGTTCGTACTTTTTCCCTTTTCCGTTAGAAACAATAAAAGCGCGGTGGTGACTCTTGTTATTTGATCTCTAGCTTGTTAATAACTTGATGATCATGAATTTCCCGCTACAGAAATTAAGTGGCGACTCTGCTGGGGAGTAGTCTCCAGTGGGTTTAGCCTACTTTTTGTGTGAATATATTTGTCTCTATGTGATGTTTGTATATACGCATGTGTGACATAATATGTTTGTTGTGCTTGGTGATCTCTGAGTGGTGAGATAAGTTCTAACCCGAACTTGAGTGCAATTAAGATAGGAGGATGGTATAGTCATGTTCGACTTGTGTGGAGTAGTCCTTAACAAATTGGCTTGAGATCCATCTGCTCAGTGGAGACTCCTTTGGATTTAGAAATGTCACACAAGTATTTATGGTTAGGCATTGCTATCTCTAATTAGGTCTGAGAAGCTGAGGACCTTAGAACATTTAATCCACCTTGACCTATTTAGGATGTAGTGCGGAAACTGTTCAAGTGTAGATTTGATAACAGTTGTTATGCGATACTACATTCAGAAGAGTTTCTCTTGAGAATATTATGGGTCGATGAGTCAGTCATCTTAACCTGTAAAATTCGATAGATGGAATTATGACTTTGGGAACTTTTTAGAACATGATCTACACGTTTTTATCCTTAGCTCACTCCTTTGGGATGGTTCTTACCCAGACTCCATGCTCGTGATTTGCAACAAACCCTTGATTCTTGGTTGATCCAATCAAGTCTTGTCAATATCAATGGAACTTGGGTGTTGATAAGGTGTAAACCATAATCCACCAAAATGGATGATTGATCTTGATGATGACTTGATTCATCCCTTGACCTTTGTTTGCCTTGTGTGTGATCCCTTATCTGTGATTGTTGCATTCATGCATTCATGCGCATCATAACATTCATCACACGAAAATTTCAAGGAACTAAGGTATCATTTGCAAATATTTTCAGACCATGGATTGTGGACGAAGGAACACTTAGAAGTACAGTTTCATATGTCTCGACTTGAAAGAGTTAAGGAAGCTAGCATCTTTTATATTAGATCCCTGGGACTTCAAACAATGTCATGGGAAGCTTCTGTCCATCTTATATGCTGATGTAGTTGGAGGACTTTTAAGTGTATTGGTGCAGTTCTATGATCCTTTCTACCATTGTTTCACTTTCCCAGATTTTCAGCTTGTGCCTATCTTGGAGGAGTATTCTCATCTTTTGGGGATACCTGTTTCTAGTAGAGTGCCTTTTAGTGGATTGGAAGAGATTCCCCGATCTAGTATTATTGCTGAAGCTCTTCACTTGAAGAAGTCCGAGATAGAGGCTCATTGAGTGAAGAAAGGAGGGTTATTTGGATTGCCATCAGTTTTCCTCATCAAGGAAGCTACTACTTTTGCTCAAGTTGGTAGTATGGATGCTTTTGAAGCTATCTTTGTGTTGCTCATTTATGGATTAGATTTGTTCCCTAACATTGATGGTTTTGTTGATGTTAACGCCATTAGACGTTTCTTGATTGGGAATCCTGTGCCTACTTTGTTGGGTGATATGTATTTCTCTTTGCATCTAAGGAATTCTAAGGGTGGTGGAACGATTGTCTGTTGCATTCCTCTTCTATACAAGTGGTTTATTCCGCACTTACCTCAGACGCCTGCTTTTGTGGAGAACAAACAATTTCCCAGGTGGTCTCAGAGACTTATGTCTCTCACTAATGATGATATAGTTTGGTATGATCCGTCCTTAAGCAATTTGGAGATTATTGATAGTTGTGGTGAATTCTCTAATGTGCCTCTCATTGGTACACAAGGAGGAATTAACTACAACCCTGCTTTGGCTCGTCGTCAACTTGGGTTCCCCTTGAGATACAAACCTAATAACATGTTGTTAGAAGGTCTTTTCTATCAAGAGGGTAAAGATTCCCAACATTTGAAGCAGAAGATTGTGCATGCTTGGCATAATGTGCATAGGAAAGGAAGATCCGAGCTTGGTCCACGCAATTGTGTAGCCTTGGAAGCTTACACTCTTTGGGTGAAGAAGAGAGCTATGGAGTTGAAGGTGCCTTATCCTTGTGAAAGACCTATGTCTATGGTTACGGTTGAGCCATTAACTCTCTGTAACCAAGATGTAAAGGAGTTGGAAGACGCGCTCGCCAAGATGAAGCAAGAGAAGGATACGTCGGAAGAGCGTTTCTGTGCTTTGAGCAAGAAGCATGAAGAGTTGCAATTGGAGTCTAAGGACAAAGATTCACTCATTGAGCTACTTGAAGACCGAGTGACGAAGAGACAAAGAGTGCCATAGGTTTCATCTTCTAGCATGCCTCAGCCTTCTGTTGCTTGGAAGAAGATTGTTGACCAGCTTGTCCTCGAGAAGACTCAGATGAAGGCTTATTTTGAGAAAGATATCCATCACATCCGAAGGAAGTACGTGCCTTCATCCAGATCTTCTGACATTGTTGTTAGGGATCCTTAGGATGACTAGTCTCCTTTCCTCTTGTATCTTTTTATTTTGGTTTCTGAAATTGTACTCAGTGTAATCCTTCCAATTTATATAAATAAAAAAGATTTTTGGTCATATCAAATTGTTGCAATTTCCATTTAAATATTATATGTTTGCAAATGATATAGTAAGTTCCTTGGAAATAAAATAATCAAGCATTGCATTTCATGCATCATTTGCATAAGCAGGTTTTTGCCAGGTGTCTGATTGGTGTTTCTTCTGTTCTTTAGCCAACCTGACTCACTGGTACAATACCCGAGCCAATCATCATAAAATCATGGAACATTTGGAGAAAGAGAACAGAGAGATGAAGGAAGAGATCGCCTTTTGACTGCCATGATGGAGTCAGTTCTTGTTGCTCAGAGTCAAGCTTCTCGAACACCTGTAAATCCTCCCGCGAGGACTGTTACTTCAGAGGTGACTACCTCTACCATGCCTGCTGCTACCGTCTATTTCGCACCGAATATTCCTGTCAGATTCCCGTGGGGAATGCCACCCAACTTTATGCCCGAAGGCTTTGCGCCTACATTTGCTTCCATGCCGGCATCTAGCCCGGTCATGTCCGTGCCACCTCCCGTTGTGCATACTTTGCCTCGTGTAGAGGATACCATCTATCATTCCGAGCCGTCTGAGGATCCAAATGTTTATGAGAAGATGGACGAAATGAAAGATCAGTTTCTTGAGTTGCGCAAGGAATTGAAGACGCTGAGAGGTAAAGATTTGTTTGGGAAGAGTGCTGCCGAGTTGTGTTTGGTGCCCAACGTCAAGATCCCGGTGAAGTTCAAAGTGCCTGACTTTGAAAAATATAAGGGGAACTCTTGTCCTCTCAATCATCTTGTGATGTATGCTCGCAATATGCCTACTCATACCGACAATGATCAATTGCTTATTCACTACTTCCAAGATAGCCTACCTGGTGTTGCACTCCGTTGGTACATCGGGTTGGATAGTGCAAGCATTCGCACTTTCAATAACTTGGGAGAGGCTTTTGTGAAGCAATACAAATATAATGTGGACATGGCTCCAGATAGAGACCAGCTGAGGTCTATGTCTTAAAAGGACAACGAGACATTCAAAGAGTACGCGCAAAGATGGAGGAAGTTGGCTGCCCAGATCACTCCTCCTTTGGAGGAGAAGGAAATGACGAAAATCTTCTTGAAAACCCTGAGTTCATTTTATTATGAACGAATGATCGCTAGTGCCCCTAGTGATTTTACCGAAATGGTAAACATGGGGATGAGGCTTGAGGAAGGAGTCCGTGAAGGACGGTTGTCAAGAGATGAGGCGTCAACGAGCAAGAGATATGGTAGTAACTTTGGTAAGAAGAAGGATAGTGAACCCAACGCAGTATTCAGTGGGAGGCAGAGGAGGCCTCAGATCAGAAGAAATACACCACCCCGTCAACATCATCATCATCAAGTGTCATCGGTAATTCCGGTATTTTCTAATCAATAAGCAACACCAGTTCAACAATAACAACATCAACGTCAACAACAACAACCGCAACAAAGAACGAACACCTACAACAACAACAATACCAACAACAATCATCATCAACAGAACTTTGAGAGGAAGAAGGTCTTTTTTGACCCGATTCCTATGACGTATGCAGAGCTGTATCCCTCGCTAGTTCTCAAGAACTTAATTCAACCGAGGAACCCACCGCAGATCCCAAAACCACTTCCTTGGTGGTATAAACCTGAGCTTTGTTATGCTTTTCATCAAGGAGCACCCGAGCATGATATTGAAAACTGTTATCCATTGAAGTATGAGGTTTAAAAGCTGTACCGTACCAGTACAATGCTACAATGATAAATAATGGTCAAGAGGTCCTGTTACCTATGACTAGTTCAGTGGTGAGCATTGCTGATGTTACGAAGGTGACCCGCAGTGGTCGAGTGTTTGGGCCGGTGGTCCCAGAAAACAGAGAGGAAACAATTGTTGGTAAGAAGGTGGAGGTACCTAATGTAGAACCAGTTGACTGTTGAAAGGATAAGTCTGGTGAATCCAGCAACTTGAAAGTTGATGATGATGATGAGGTACTCCGATTGATAAAAAGGAGCGAATTTAATGTGGTTGAGAAGCTTCTTCAGACTCCCTCGAAAATTTCCGTGTTGTCTCTGCTTTTGAATTCCGAAGCACACAGAGAAACACTACAGAGAGTTCTTGAACAAGCATATGTAGAGCATGATGATACTGTGGATCAATTTCATCACGTCATGGCTAACATCACTTCATGCAATAATTTAAGCTTCTGCGACGAAGAACTCCCTGAGGAGGGAAGAAATCATAACCTGGCTTTGCATATTTCAAAGAACTGTAAGGAAGATGCTTTGTAAAATGTGCTTGTTGATACCGGTTCGTCACTCAATGTGCTTCTGAAGTCAACTTTGTCAAAGGTATCTTACCAAGGGGCACCCATTAGGTACAGTGGTGTAATCGTCAAAGCCTTTGATGGTTCGCGCAAAACGGTAATTGGTGAAGTGGACCTTCCAGTCAAGATAGGTCCGAGTGATTTTCATATTACTTTTCAAGTAATGGATATCCACCCGGCCTATAGTTGTTTATTGGGAAGGCCATGGATTCATGAGGCAGGGGCTGTTGCCTTCACTCTGCACTAGAAGCTCAAATTTGTCAAGAATGGCAAGCTTGTGATTGTTGGAGGAGAGAAAGCGCTGTTGGTTAGCCATCTGTCATCTTTCTCGTATGTTGAAGCTGAGGATGAGGTTGGAACTCCGTTCCAAGCCTTATCTATTACTGCTGAGAAGACAGTTGAGGCACCTATGTCTTCGTTGAAAGATGTTCAGAAGATTGTTAAAGAAGATACTGTTGATCAGCGGGGGCGCATGGTAGAGGTCTCCGACAACAAAGGAAGAACCGGCTTAGGGTTCCAAAAAGGATAATTAATTGTTAGATCTGAAGATATGTAACTCAGCTTCCTTAGCGGAGGGTTCGTTCATAGCAATGAACAACACTTAGCTGCTGTGCTAGAGGATAGTGAAGAGGAAGATTGCACCAACTTTGTAACGCATGGAAAGACATGCAACAATTGGACTGCCATTGATATTCCTGTTATTTCGCATCGATCTAAGTAATTGCTTTTATATTTTAAAATCCTTCTCATATGCCTAAGGGAGAAGTGAACATTGATTGGGCATTTTAAATTGATCATCAATAAAATTAATTCTATTCATCCACATCTTTGATGTTTTATTTTTACTTTTTGCTTTATTCTGAAAATGGTAATCACAAAAAACATAAATAAACAATATAATTGTCCATATACATAATATTTGGTCACAAATTCACTTCTCTAAAATAAAAATATCAAATCATTATGCAGGTTGATTCCTAACCCCATTGAATACAATGATCCTTCTCCTTCTCCAAATTTTGAATTCCCTGTGTTTGAGGTCGAGGAAGAATGTGATGTAGAAGTGAGTGATGAATTGTCTCGTCTTCTTGAGCAAGATGAAAAGATTATTCAGTCGTTTGAAGAGCAGATTGAGCTAGTCAACTTGGGTTCCGAAGATGATGTGAAGGAAGTCAAGATTGGGTCTCGACTGTGTCCAGATGCTAAGAAGGGGTTGATTGATCTTCTTCGAGAATATTCAAATGTGTTTGCTTGGTCCTATCAAGACATGCCTGGGTTAGATTCTAAGATCGTGGAGCATAGATTGCCGTTGAAGCCAGAATGCCCGCTAGTCAAGCAGAAGTTAAGAAGAACATATCCTGATATGGATGTGAAGATCAAAGAGGAAGTGCAAAAGCAGATTGATGCCGGTTTCCTTGTGACAGCTGAGTATCCGCAATGGGTGGCCAATATTGTGCCAGTGCCGAAGAAAGATGGAAAAGTCCGCATGTGTGTTGACTATAGAGATCTGAATAAAGCCAGTTCGAAAGATGATTCTGCCACACATTGATATGTTGATAGATAATACTGCTAAATTCAAAGTCTTTTCATTTATGGATGGATTTTTCGGTTGTAATCAGATCAAAATGGCGCCCGAAGATATGGAGAAGACCATATTCATTACACCTTGGGGAACATTCTGTTATAGAGTGATGCCTTTCGGTCTAAAGAATGTTGGTGCAACTTACCAAAGAGCAATGACTACTCTTTTTCATGATATGATGGATAAAGAGATTGAAGTTTATGTCGATGACATGATTGCTAAATCGATTGATGAAGAGGAACATGTTGAGCATTTGTTGAAGTTATTCCAGCATTTGAGGAAGTATAAACTCCGCTTGAATCCCAATAAGTGTACTTTTGGTGTTCGTTTCGGTAAGTTGTTGGGCTTTATTGTCAGCGAGAAGGGTATTGAAGTTGATCCTGCCAAGGTCAAAGCAATACAAGAGATGCTTACACCCAAAATTGAGAAGCAAGTCAAAGGTTTTCTCGGTCGTTTGAATTATATTTCCAGATTCATTTCCCACATGACTGCCACGTGTGCGCCTATATTCAAGCTTCTTCGGAAAGATCAGTCTTGTGATTGGACCGAAGACTGCCAGAAAGCTTTTGACAGTATAAAGGAATATTTGCTTGAACCTCCTATTTTGTCTCCACCCGTTGAAGGAAGACCGTTGATCATGTATTTGACTATGCTAGAAGATAGTATGGGTTGTGTTCTTGGTCAGCAAGATGAGACTGGGAAGAAAGAATTTGCAATTTACTACCACAGTAAGAAGTTCACCGACTGTGAGACTCGGTATTCTATGCTTGAGAAGACTTGTTGCACATTGGCTTGGGCTGCTAAGCGTCTGCGTCAATATATGTTGAATCATACCACTTGGTTGATATCCAAAATGGATCCAATCAAGTATATTTTTGAGAAGTCTGCTTTAACTGGGAGAATTACCCGTTGGCATATGTTGTTATCAGAGTATGATATCGAATACTGATCTCAGAAAGCAATCAAAGGTAGTATCTTGGCTGGCCATTTGGCTCACCAACCAATTGAAGATTATCAGTCAATGCAGTATGATTTTCCTGATGAAGAGATTTTGTACTTGAAAATGAAAGATTGTGATGAACCATTACTTGAAGAAGGGCCAGAACCTGGTTCCCGTTGGGGCATGGTATTTGATGGAGCTGTTAATCAATATGGAAATGGCATTGGGGCATTGATTATTACTCCTCAAGGCACACACCTACCATTTACAGCTAGATTGACTTTCAAGTGTACAAACAACATGGCAGAATATGAAGCTTGCATTATGGGGCTTGAAGAGGCCATGAATCTCAGAACCAAGTATTTCGATGTCTTCGGTGATTCGGATTTGGTTGTGAATCAGATCAAAGGAGAATGAGAGACGAATCAACCCGGTTTATTACCATATAGAGATTATGCGAGGAGGATTTCAACTTTCTTTACAAAGGTTGAATTTCATCATATTCCTCGAGATGAGATCCGGATGACAGATTCTCTTGTAACATTGGCATCAATGATTGTAGTAAAGTATTGGAATGAAGTTTCCAATTTATCTGTGATGCGTCTTGATAGGCCAGCTCATGTGTTTGCTGTTGAAGAGATCAAAGATGAGAAACCATGGTATTATGATATCAAATGTTTCCTCCAAAGTCAGACTTACCCGCCTGGGGCCTCTTTGAAAGATAAGAAGACTTTGAGAAGATTAGCCGACAATTTCTACTTGAATGGTGATATACTGTACAAGAGAATCTTCGACATGGTTTTGCTCAGATGCGTGGATAGACACGAAGTAGACTTGTTGATGACTGAAGTGCATGAAGGTTCCTTTGGTACTCATTCCAATGGACATGCAATGGCGAAGAAGATGTTGCGACCAGGTTACTATTGGATGACAATGGAATCTGACTGTTGCAAATTTGTGAAGAAATGCCACAAGTGTCAAATTTATGCTGATAAGATTCATGTTCCTCCAACACTATTGAATGTTATCTCTTACCCATGGCCTTTCTCCATGTGGGGAATTGATATGATTGGGATGATTGAGCCTAAAGCTTCGAATGGACATCGTTTCATTTTGGTGGCTATTGACTACTTCACAAAATGGGTTGAAGCGGCATCGTATGTGTAGCACCTCAAATTTGCACCTCCCATTTGTATATACATTTTCATTTTTAGGTCATTGACATTGCATTGTCATTGCATAGTCCATCATGTCAGCAAGCAACACTGGTCACGAGATTCAACTGTGCAAGGCAACAAGAGCATTCTCCATGAGATCAAAGCCCTAGGGTGATTCCCATGAGTTCACATGATTCAAGGATCATTTTGAAGTGGTTTGGCCAAGTGTTGAAGGCTCAGAATTCATCAGTCCATGTGCAAATCATCTGAGACCCTGAAAAGTCAACAGAAGTCAACTGTCAAATCAACTATGAATTTGAAGGTGGGAAATGGTTAGAGATGATTCATTCATGTTCATACAAGTCTCATTTGACATTTCAAACATTAACATTGAAGGATTTGAAGTCAGATCAAGACTTTCCAAAAATAGCAAGTGACCTGTAATTTGAACTTTCCAAAAATGGAAATGTTTTGGACCAACTTCAACTCAAAATTACATCATCAAGAAAGCTTCAAATGAAATTTTGTCCAACATGAAAGTTGAAGATATTTCTCTCCCATTTCCAAAAAGTCCAAGATCATGAATTTATCATGTGTGGTTGAGGAGATATGGTTCAATCATGGCAAAGTTTGGTTTAAACTTCAAATGAGCATAACTTTCAAACCAAAACTCCAATTTGAGTGGTTCTTTTTGCATATTGATCCTTATGACATGTATTTTCCAAGCATACCATCATTTGACATAAAATCTCATTTGCATGGCATTGGTTCATTCATGAAGTTTTGGGAAGAAAAATTTCATAAACTCATATTGCATGAACATATGCATACCAAACCAATTCCAATATGTGCATGGGATGTTTTTAAGGCATTTTGGACCAAGAGTGTGCACTGTTCACGTGCATGGAGGTGCATGGAGTAGAAAATGCATTTTTGCACAAACACCACAAAGCTCACTAATCACAGTTGCATTTGCCCTAAACACTTCTTAAACATGATTAACATGGAGTATATATGCTTAATCATAACTGTTTTGCTCAGAATCATCAATTCTAGATCTAGGATCACCAAAACTGAAAAAAATTTCTCTCACTTTTTTTCCAAAATTCTTCAAACACAAGCACTTTTCATTGATCATTTCATCATCCTGAGGTATTATTGAGCACATTTGGACGTAGAAACAGAGGAAATCGTTGCATTCAAGTTCATGTTCAAGGTGTGAAGCATCCATGGCAATTGAAGATTGAGCAAGATTCGTGTGCATTCAAGCTTCCAGTTCATCATCATTTACTTCCCTAAGCACATTGGAGAAGGATTGAAGCATTGCCAAGCCTTGTAACACGTGATTCCAGCTGCTGTTCATCAAGAGGTTACTTTTTCGACCTCTTTAATTTTGCAATCCATTATGCTAGTTGTGAAGATCTTTGAATGGTGATAAATCTGAGCTTTGAATGGAATGATTTGGTGCCATATTCACAAAGATCCATGTGATTCAAGTTTGGATGATGATTTTTAATTTCTTCGATCCATGCGTGTGATGTTGTTTTTGCATGAAATATTCATGGATTCTTGATGCACATGACCTAATGAGTTGATTGATATGCTTGATTTTCATTTCTGGACGTTTTGAATTTTTCTGGAAAATTCTGGATGAAGATCTTCATGATCTTCATCATGTTCATATCGTTTCCAGATTTCCTGCGAATTTAGTTAGGAAACGCATAGGTTACCTACGGATTTTGCCATGAGTTCATGCGTATTACCTGCGGATTTCAAATGCTATGCATGCACGCCAGATTAGGGTTAGATGTCAAAACTACGTCGTTTTGAGGTTGGCGCGCTAGGTGATTCAAAATTGTACATGGTTCGAGTCCGAGCGAGGACATTTTCCATTTGCCATGCATTTTTCTCTTTTTCTTCATTATTTTATGTTTGGCTTCATGTTTTCATTTCATTTTTTCTCAAACTTCCAAAACTCACCATAAATTGAAAACTTATCCAAATTCATCCCAATTTTTTGCATTGTGATCCTTATCTTGTCTATTATTTTTTGATCATTAATTTCAAAATTGTGCTTGGCTGGATATTTTTTGGTGCTAGAATGTTTGAGTACATGTCCATATTTGACCTTGCCTTGGTTATCATGTTGTGAAATGCTGGTCTTTGATCCAATGAATGTGAAATTTTGCATGCTATAACTAGACATATTGCTTGACATTTTGGTGTTGATTTGGTATTTTTATCACTTGTCATTTCTGTTTTATGATCATGTTAAGTTGGTGTGACAATTTGTGTCATACCTTGTGATGTTCAACTTGAATGATGTGTTTGCCATGCCAAATGATATCCTATGCTCCTGATTTTTTGAGTGATACATGTTATAGATGTTGTGATTGCTCATGAATTTTGTTGGAATTATTGGAATCATTTATGATTTAATTGAGATTTTTCATTTTGGTTGGTCACATTTGAGCTTTAAAATTGCCTTGAACTTCAATTGATCATGAAATGCTTTTGGTTAATGATATTGATATGAGACCTTTTGGAATGTTTCAAGATGTGATTGAAGTTGATTCATGTTAAATTTCATGTTCTGTTTTAAATGTTTGACCCTCTTTTGACCCTAGGCTTTGACCTAGTGGTTTGGACTCACTGTTTGGATTGTGGATTTCAGGTTGAGAAGCACATTGCCTTGGTTGGAGTGATTCACTCATTTGAATTGATTAGTTGATTGATGTTGGCTAATATTGAGTTGTTTTGTAGGCTTTGAGAACAAGTGGCCTAATGGATTGTGCCTTGCACATTGGTGCTTGATGCTTTGTCTGTCTGTATGATTGACTGTTGTCTGTCTGTTTGTTTGAATTGTGTACTGATTAGTTTAGATTTTTCACAGGTACATAAGTTTCTTTGAGTTCTTTTGAACTTGCTTTTGCTTTGCTTGGTTGCTTAACCAATGAGGTATAACTCTCTGACTTCATGTAGTCTGGAAGACCTGTCCTGTTATGTGGGCAGGCACCTGTTTGAAGCCCTCCTTAAGAGGCAATGCTTGTGAATGTTTATTTTTGTGCCAAGCAGAAAAAGTCCTCTTATGAGGCAATTGGCAGATAAAAGAGATGTGCAATCCATCTCCTGCTATTCAGTGTGTCATCCACTTTGCTCACACCATGTGTTGATGCATTGTGGATATCAACCCAAGATCTTTGTTGTGTCAGTCATATGTGGAGAAGAGTTCCTACTTTCTGAACTCTCACACTTTCATTTGTCTGAAGCTCTCCCAGGCCAGGGATAAGAGCTGTGAGGTCTTATCCTCACTTCCCATTTCATCTGCTTCACCCTAACTCTCAATGTTAGGGTTAAGAGCTAACCACACCCCATTCCAGTTGGCTTGTTTTTACAGCCTAACCTTGTATGAGCCCAATTGTTTGCATATAGTGTGTGTGCTTGCTTATTTGTGCTTGTGTGTGTTTGCCTGTGCTGTTTAGGATAGCTTGCTCCCTGTGCAAGTTAGATGGAAACCTTAATATAGGGATCGTATGCATGATAACTTCTAGGCTCGAGTCGTAGTCTCCCTAGTAGTTTGTGTCTCCCTTTGTTTCTGGTTAGGGTAGAAGTTCTTTCCCTGCGTAGGGGAACTACGTCGCCCTGATCCTCATACCAGATGAGGTACGTAGGCAGGAGATGAGCAGATCTCTCCAGGCGCCCTTTTTCTTTTTTCAATCCCTTTGTGTGTGTTTGGAGTCCGACATAAGTCCAGCGATTGGCAATTGGTTTCCTGTGTCTTTGTGCTTGTTGGAGTCTGACATAAGTCCAGCGATTGGCAGTTGGTTTCCTTGGTGTGTGTTTGTTGGTTCGGAGTCTGATGTAAGTCCAGCGATTGGCATTCGGTTTCCAGGTTTGCCTGTTTGTGTGGAGTCTGACGTAAGTCCAACGATTGGTAGTCGGTTTCCCGTATGGTTTTGTTTGGCGTGTGTTAGCCGAGCTACGAGTGCTCTGATTCTTCTCCAGTCAGAGAAGATACGTATGCATAGGATGCGACATCCTAGCGAGCACGTTTCCCCTGTCCCGAACTACGTCGACTCTGATGTTTGTGTCTAACAAACTACATAGGCCCAGGATGCGATATCCTGCCGAGTCCCTGTTCTCCCGTCTTTCATCTGTGTTTGATTCCAGTCTTGTGCAGTGTTTTGAGCAGTGTTTAGAAACCTTATCCTTTCTTTCTGAGCGTGGATCCCGTCGAGTACGACAGATGCGTAGGGGTGCTAATACCTTCCCTTCGCATAACCGACTCCCGTACCCTTCCATCTCTGGTCGTGAGACCATTCCTTTCCAGGTTTACTTCGAGCGTTTCCTTTCCCTCTTCTGGGATAAATAACGCACGATGGCGGCTCTGTTGTTTCGTTTTTCCCACCGGTTTTTCGTGTAATGCGACAGTATGCAAACGTGACCAAGCAAGTTGTTGTAAGGTTTATCAAGAATCAGATTATATGTCGTTATGGTGTGCCAAGTAAGATCATTACTGACAATGGATCGAACTTGAATAATAATATGGTGGAAGGTCTTTGCAAAGACTTTAAGATTGCACATCATAATTCTTCTCCCTACAGACCCAAGATGAATGAGGCTGTTGAAGCTGCGAATAAGAACATCAAGAAGATTATCCAGAAGATGGTTGTCACATATAAGGATTGGCATGATATGCTCCCATTTGCTTTGCATGGATATCGTACATCTGTTCGCATTTCAACAGGGGCAACCCCTTTCTCTCTTGTTTATGGTATGGAAGTAGTGCTCCCCGTAGAGGTTGAAATTCCTTCATTGCGTGTGCTCATGGAAGCCAAGTTGACTGAAGCTGAATGGTGTCAGACCAGGTTTGACCATTTGAATTTGATTGAAGAGAAGAGATTAACTGCCATGTGTCATGGTCAGTTATATCAGCAGAGAATGAAGAAAGCTTTTGATAAGAAGGTCAAACCTCGAGTGTTCAGAGAAGGTGACCTTGTGCTAAAGAATATTTTATCGTTCAAGCCAGATTCCAGAGGAAAATGGACTCCTAATTATGAAGGCCCATATGTTGTTAAGAGAGCCTTTTCAGGCGGTGCATTGATTCTTACAACTATGGATGGTGAAGAGTTCACTCGTCCGATGAACGCAGATGCAGTCAAGAAATACTTTGCCTAAAAAAAGAAAAAGAAAAAGAACAACTCGCTTAGTTGAAAACCCGAAAGGGCGACTTAGGCAAAAATGAGCGTCTCGGTGGATTGAAAACCCGAAAGGGCGATCCAGGAAAAAATTAGAGACATAAAACAAAGAATTTCCCGAGAAGTTGAGTACCCCACCTTGGGGAAACTTATGCAAAAATTAGGGATTATGGCAAGTAATTGCATTCTGCTGATCTTCAGTGTTTTGAAGGTTTGTTTGAGCACAAGGGTCGACATCAGTTCATCTCCAGCAGCGGTCAAGAGCACATTTGATATCAAGAGTTGGTAGAAGGATTAAGGATCATTTGTATTCAATGTAACCCTTTTCCATGTAACTTACCATTTTCAACTTTGTAAAATCTATGGAGTCTTGTCATTTACAGACTACCATTCTATTAAATAAAGTTGAGCTTTTATCCAAATTGTTTCTACTCTTATTTACTTCAGCCAATAGTTTTAAATTTTATTATGATCATTTTGAAATTGAATTTTTAAAATCAAAATCAAGTTTTCTTTAATATAAAAGCAAGAATTTTTCTAAAGCAAGTAAAAGGAATATCAACAGCATTTCAATAAATAGCAAGTCCTTAAGTGTGAAGCATCAGAGGTTCCCCAAGCAGTTAACCCTTCGGGTATCCATAGACATTAGTGTTGATTCAATTCCTCGGTGGAGTGTTTCATCCTCACTGGAATTTCTTTATCCCCAGCTGATTTGGTTGATCCAGATACCTTGCGGCTGTAAGACCCCAATTTTGACCCTAAGATCCCTCATGGCATCATATGATTGCATTTTGCATCTTACCTCAAGGATCATAGCATCTTGGCTCCTTACCTTTGGGTGGGAACTTGTGTGAGTTGGTTTGAGACCACCAAGCATGCTTGAATTGTATACTATTGCTTTTCTTACTTTGTTTACTAACCAAAAGCACAAAAATATGTCACTAACATCTTTTGTTTTGTAGCTTGAGCAATCATAAGATCCAAGGCTCCTAGGAGACCCTATGCTCATTAATATGGCTAGGTGAAGGTGAAAGCAAGCATGAAAATGGTTCACAAAGCTCTCAATCATCATCTATGCCTCCCAAGTATCTCAATTTGTCAATTTGATCAAAGCAAACCAAAGGGCTTGAGGATTGTTTCCCAAGGAAACCCTAATTCATCTATGCATCAACTGTGCCTTGCTCATGAAGCAACCTCAACCCATGATCAAATACAATCAAGGGAAGTTATTTCATTCATCATCTCATGCATATTTTAGCTTATTTTAGTATCCTCAATCATCAAGTCATCAAGATTTGAAGTATGGACTTGAGAAGTTGATCAATCAATTCATTTGACTATTTTGAAATCCACTTAGACCTAACTTTTGATGTGTTTGTCAAATGATGATTACCCAAATAGAAAAAATATTATTAAGAACTATATGAACAACTTTCATGTTCATCAAAAACTTATTTGAAGCTTGGAAGGTCATCATCCATTTCAAAACATTATAGGTCATTTTGATTGAAACCCTAATTTTAGGTCAACTTCCCAAGGATATAACTAATTCATTTTTCATGATTTCGAGGTGGGATCAAATGCATTGGAAATTTTAGGATGTCTACTTCATTTGTTATGTTGATCAAATTTTCATAATCCTAAAATAAATACATGTGATAATGCAAAACATTATAGGTCACTTTGGACCAAAGGCATTGAAATGTGAAAAGGTCTAACTTCAAGTGCCCATAACTTTCTCATTAAAAATCCAAATGATGCAAAATTTGAGTCCAAATTTATTTTCTTGAAAATATCTACAACTGTGATGTTTAAGGTTTTGTCATTTGAGGCTTGCATCACTAAAAAAAAAGGGCTTGAAGTTGGCCCATTTTGGAAATTTTTACATGCACATGTTTTGCACCTTGAACTTTATGACCAATTTTCATTAATTTCCAAATTCCAAATGAAGTTTTGTTCAACATAACAATTGATCCTAATGTCAAGACCTTTCCAACCATTACCCACAAGGCCATGTTTTATTTTTGGAAGAGGCATTTTCGAAGAGGAGAAGATTTTGGTGCATTTATGGAAACTACTTGAAAACTTCATGCACACTCCAAATCAATTGCATGTACACGACCAATTCACTTTTTTTACACCTGAATACTCATTTGGCATTGAATTTGGGCCTTCCATACGCTTGTACAGGCCCATGCATGGAGGCCATCTTCACTCATGCACATGATTTTCCCATGCTTCCACCTTGCCTTGCTATAAATACATGAGCTCAACTTCACTATTTTCCAACCTGAAGGCGCCTTAGATGCTGCAGAATTGAATCCATAACCACACCTAAAGGAATTTCTCTCTTTCACTTTCAATTTTCAGATCCAAATTTCAACCTCCTTGGTTGTTCTTTGGACTCTAATTCCTTAGCCTCATCTCCTTTCCACCTCAAGAGTAAACTGCAATCAAGAGCTGTGAAGAATTGTGCTCCATAGATCCACATTTTAGAGGTGGATGTTCAAACTTTTTTTCTTCGAAACTCATTGATTCTTGCTTGTTTCTTGTGTTTATTGGTTTGGCTGAAGTCCTCTCATCAGAGGCATTTGAATTGTGCTTTTAATTTTGCAAAATCATCAAGTTCAGTTTGAGCTCTATTATTTTCCTCTTCTGATTTCTCTTCCTATGGGGATCTAGAAGGAAAACCAATGGTACAGGGGTGATGTACATCACCCCAACTTTCCAATGATATGAGGATCGCTTCATTTGGTTAAGTTTTGTTGTCTGCAACTTTGGTCGGAATCCCTGGTCTAGCCGGAGAAGACGGTGGTGTACACCACCGTCCGTTTTCCAGGTTGAATATGGGCCCTTGGATCTGATCTCCAGATCTAATCTCCACCCTTCCTTATTATGACTTTTATTAAATCTTGGTGTGATTTAGTTGACTGAGGATCATGATGCGCGCACATGCCATAACCTTTGGATGTGCCAGCTCAATTAATGAGACTGGATCTAACGCACCAGCTTTTTTCTATTTTCTGAATTAATTCATTTTATTTTCTTAATTCCATTTTATTTCAAAAAATCATAACTCTTTCATTTTAATTCCAAAAAATATGGGACCAATTGCATTATTTTCCTTTTTAATTCTAATTTCTGAAAATGATTTTTAATATTTTTTATTTTGTCATTTGATATTTTTTGTGAATTTTCTCTTTTCTGATTATTTTTAATTCATTTTAAATAGTTTCTGATATTCAAAAAATACAAAAATATTTTTTTAACCTCTTTGAATGATGATGTATCTATGAAAAATATTCTCATCAATTTTTTAATTGATTTGAGATTTATTTGAGATTTTAGTTCAATTAAGTTATTTTTTATTCATTTTTAATTGATTAAAAGTAGTTTCTGGTTTCTAAAAATGCTGAAATATTTTGTCAAACTTTGTTTGACCTTGTTGAACTTAGGATGATCCATTTGGACTTTTCAAAGTTGATTTGAAATGGATTTAAAGTTTGACCTTTAATTGTTTATTTTAATTCAAGTATTATTTTAATTTTCAAAAATACCAAAAATATTTTATTTGTTTCTTGACTTCTAAGTTTCATTTTGCTTCTGTTTACCATTGTTTGACCTTGATTCCATTCATCTTTGGTCAATGTACTTTGCTTATTTCATTTGAATTTCAATTCATGTATATTCTTATTCATCTTCTTCTTCATCTTTTTTCTTTTTGATCAATGAGTTAAAGATTGGTGGTTAGCCTTGATGTATGGGAGGTTTAACCTTCCTTTATTCAAACCTAATTCATCTTGATCATAGATCAAGTGAATGGCTTTGCATTAAGGATAGGTTGCTTCTTAATCAAGCAAAAAACCTAAATCAATACAAGATCATTTCTTCTTTTTCTTTTGGCATGGCAAGTTGTAGGAGCTTGGCTTACTAGTCAAGATCTCTAACTTGTGTTTGTTGCCTATATTTTTATTGACCGGCCTCAAATAGGTGTGACTACTACATTAGTCCACTTACGATTGCTTAACATAGCGCTAAATTGTCTTATGGCACACTAACTCTAACTATTGACCACTAACTTTTAATTCTTGCACTTTACATTAATGAAATTTAATATTCTTGTACATATTATTAATTTGCTTTTGCCCTTTGCTCAATTGAGCCCATGTTTATGTTAATTCAATTTGCCTTTTACTCACTTGAGCACATAATTGTGTATATACTATTGTGCTTGTGTTTTGTTTTGATTGTTGTGAACCAAATGCAAAAATGGACAAAAGAACTTAGACTTTAGGACATTCCCTATGCAAAATGGAGTCAAAGAGCAACTAGGCCTCATGCCTTTAGAGTGCTATAAATGTCAAAGAGCAACTAGGCCTCATGCCTTTAGAATGCTTAATGTTGAAGATGAATTGAAAGGACCTAATCTATAAACTCACTCTTGTCCATTCTTTGTTTTCATTATAGAACTTTTTGATGTGTGTGCTCTTGTGCTAGGGATTCCAACTTGAGCCAAATTGAAGAACCATTGTCATGAGCATCCAAAGTGAGAGATACAAAAGCCATTGGAGAATTCCTAGGAGCTTGTTTGATTGTGTGTTTGATCGCTTTAGTATTTTCTTATTTGAGTGCTTATTCCAAAGGATGGGAGCTACTTGGATCATCACTATGATCTCAAGAAGGGAACTCCATTTGTGGTTTTACTTCTCTTCCTTCATCTTTGTATGTTTAGGACTTAGCCATTCTTCTTCTTCCCTCCACTCTAACCCAAGCCAAAACTTTTGTGCAGACATTAACATTTGTTTTCAAAATTAGAAACCTAAGCACTATGCTTTTGAATTTCAAACCTTCTTTTCATAACACTTATTTTGAATTGAATTCTAAGTCAACTTTGACCATATTTTGTAAATACTTTTCATTGGTAAATACCACTCACTCAATTGTTTTTGTGGTTTCAATGGCCACTTCTTGCCAAAGCTTTTCATAAACATTAGCTATTAGGTTTGAGTTATCCTTGAGGTTGATATAATACTCACCTATATCCTTAGTGATGGACAATGAGTCTTCCATGCTTATTATAGGGTTAACCCCTCACTAGCATGTTGAAGCTATCCTCACATGGTGAATTTGTGGTTTTAGGTTGAGTTTTCTCCCTTTGATAACAAAAGACCTTAAGGCTTTTGGACCAATCAATTCACCAACTTCTTTTGAGATTTTTACCCCGAACCACGAGGTTTTGATCCTAATCTTTTTTAAGATGGTACGTAGGCAATGGGTTTATCCATTCAAACACAAAAATTGTAAATAATTTGAACATTCTTCTCTCATCTTCCCAATCATGTTTGCACAAATAATTTTTCACAAAGACCAACCTACCTTACAACAAGTTGTAAAAAGGGTTCCCTAGGAGTACCTAGGATGTTTTGAGTGCTTAAAACCTTCCCATTGCATAACCAACCCCCTTACCCCGATCTCTGACATTTTTATTAGTTTTTGATTCGATAAAACTTCTCGGTTTTTGTTTGCTTTCTAACCTTTCCTTTGGATAAATAGAAGTGCGGTGGCGACTCGATTTGTATGGTTTACTTTTGATTTAGTCAATAAATCTAAAGGTAACGAATACCCCGCTACAGAAAAGTGGCGACTCTGCTGGGGATTTTTTGCCTAGTGGGTTTTGCCTACTTTTCACATTTGTTGTATTGTATTGTATATTATTTTGAGACATATTTTTGTGCAATTTGGGATTATTGTATTGGTTGTAATGTATGAATTGCTTGATATATTAATTGCTTGTGTGCTTGGTGGTCTCTTATGAGATGAGTTCTATACCCGAACTCGAGTGTACTTAGGATAGGAGAATGACATAGTCTTGTTGACTTGTGTGGAGTTATTCCTTAGCAAGTTGACTTGAAAGCCCATTCACTTGGTGGAGGTTATGTTGGGATCAATAATGTCACACGAGTAGTCGTGGTTAGGCAATACTCTTTCCAATATATGCCTTAGAAGCATAGGACCTTAGTTTACCAAGCTCATCTTGGCCTTTTTTTAGGACGTAGTGAAAAGATCATTCAAGTGTAAGATTTGATATGATTGTTACGTGATACTACACTCATAAGAGTCTCTCTTGAGAATATTTTTGGAATACGAGTAGTCGTTTATCCGATAATATCTGAAAGATGGGATGATGAATATGGGAACCTCTTGTAGAACATGATTGGAAGGTTTAAACCCTAGTACACTCCCTTTGGGTGGTTCTTAACCGAGACTCCATGCTCGTGACTTGCAACAAACCCTTGATTCATGGTTGATCAGTTCTCGTATATCCTTAATATCAATGGAACTTGGGTGTTGATAAGGTGTAAACCATAATCCACCAAAATGGACGATTGATATTAAGGATGACTTGATCCACCCCATGACCTTTGTGTGGTGTGCTTTGCTTGATCCTTGAGTGTGATTGTTGCATCCATGCATTCATGCATCCATTTGCATCCATATCATCAATAATGAGAAAATTTTGAAGGAACTTAAGAGGTCTATTTGCAAATTTTCAGACATGGATAGACAAAGAAGGAATACAAAGAAGTACAGTTTCAGACAACCCGACTTGAAAGAGTTAAGGAGTTTGACATCCTATGTATTAGATCCCTTGGAGTTCAAAGCTCGCCATGGGAAGCTTCTGTCTATTCTTGCTACTCAGGTGGATGAAGGTATGATGAGCGTGTTGGTGCAGTTCTATGATCCCTTGTACCGTTGCTTCACTTTTCCGGATTTCCAGCTTTTGCCTATGCTTGAGGAGTATGCCTATCTCGTGGGTATACCTATCCTAGAGCAGTTGTCGTTCAGTGGCTTAGAGAGGGTTCCTACTTCTCAAGAGATTGCTGATCTGTTGCATATAGATGAATCCCTGGTTGGTGCCCATATGACTACCAAAGGTGGAATTCAAGGTCTCCCTTCTGATTTCGTCATTGCTCAAGCTACTTTGTATGGGAAGGCCATGAATGAGGACGCCTTTGAGACCATATTTGTACTTCTCATATATGGGCTAGTGTTATTCCCCAACATCGACAAGTTTGTGGATGCGAACGCTATTAGGATTTTCTCTACTCTTAATCCCGTTCCGACTCTATTGGTTGACATTTATTTCTCTTTGCATATGAGGAATGCAAAGGGTGGTGGTACCATTGTGTGTTGTTTTCCTCTGTTGTACAAGTGGTTTATTTCGCACTTGCCACAGACGGTCGCCTTCAAGGAGAACAAAGGATGTCTACGGTGGTCCACGAGACTTATGTCTCTCACTAATGATGATATCTGTTGGTACAACCGTGTATATGATGGTGTGCAGATTATCGACTCTTGTGGTGAATTCTCCAATGTGCCTCTTCTTGTTACATGTGGTGGGATTAACTACAACCCCGTTTTAGCACGTCGTCAGCTTGGGTTCCCCTTAAAGGATAAAACCAATAATATTCTATTAGAAGGTGTGTTCTTTCAAGAGGGTAAAGATCCCCAAGGCTTGAAGGGCAGGATGGTCCGCGCATGGCGCAAGATCCATAGGAAAGGAAGGAAAAAGCTTGGTCCGAAGAATTGTGTTGCTTTTGAACCCTACACCTCATGGGTTAGGAGGAGAGCTTCTGAGTACCTTATGCCTTATGAGTATCCGCGACCTACACCTTTGGTTATGGCTGAGCCTTCAACCCTCCCTGACCAAGGAGTAGAGGAGTTGAGAGACGAAGATCGTTCACGTGCTTGGATCCGTGAGCGAGAGGAGCTACTTCAACAACTTAGAGATAAGGATGCATTGATAGAGTTTCTTGAGCATCAGGTTATCGACGAGCCTGATGATGTGGTGACTTCTATTCTTCGATCCTGGCATTGCATTGTTTCTGATTTATTTTGAACATTCTCATTTCCCTTGGGAGCGTGAGTTCGATCCTGGCGTATGCATGTTTTCTGAATTATTTCATTTGCATTCTCATTTCCCTTGGGAGCGTGGGTTCGAATCTGGCTTTATGCATATGCTGATTTTTTTCCAAATTCCATTTTCCACATTATTTCCATATTATTTCATTTTATTTCTTTGACTTCAAAAAATCATAAAAAATAGCACAATGCTGCAAATTGATCTCAATTTTTTTTCACATTTTTGTTTTGACCTCTAGTTTTTTATAGCATTTATTTCATGAATTGTTTGAATCTGGATTTGTAGTTTGGAATTTTTGATTGAACCTTGTTGCCAAATTGATATGTCATGATGAATGCTTTGTCAAATGCTCATCTTTAATCCCATTTGATCTGAAATTTGGCATGCTTGATCCTCACATGTGGTATGATTTTTGAGCTTTGGTTTGAGATTTTTATCATATGCTATCACTGTTTTGGACACATGAAGATATGTTGTGACAATTTGTGTCACATTTTTGGTATTCAATTTGTGCATTTTTATTTACCTATCATTTGAGATCTTCTGGATTTGATTTTTTTGCATGATGTTCATTAATAACATGAGTAACTTGCATAAAAAATTTCATGATCATTGGATGCTTTTCTGTTTTGATTTGGATTTTCTAATTTGGATGTCCAACATTGTGCATATTGTTTGCCTTTGCATGAGATGAATTGTTTGAAGCATTTACCTTATGAATTGATGCTGGTCCTTTTGAGGACATCTTATGACATATTTGAACTTTCTTTGTGCAAAAGATTGAGTTCTGTTTTCATCATGTGATTTGGTTTTGAACCTAGTCTTTGTACTAGTGTTTTGTACATAAAATAATTGTGCTTTGTGTTTCAGGTTTGGACATTTAGCATTGATGATTGGTTTGGTCTCACTTCGTGAGATACAAATGATTTGAATTCTAACACATTGATGTTTTGTAGGATTCTAATTGATAGGCTTGAGCTCATTATTTCATTTGATTGCTTGATCATTGATCATTGACTTGTATAACCATTGGACTGTTTGCCTGCTTGTTTTCTGTCTGAGATATTAACTGTTTAGCTTTTGTACAGGTACATTAGTTGCTAGCTTTTAGCTCTTGCTTGAGCTTTGGATTGTGGTTGATACACCACTTAGGTAGCTACTCTCTTTCTCCATGTAGTCTGGAAGTCTTGTCACCTTTTTGGCAGGCGTTTTGGCTGAAGTCCTCCTTAAGAGGCTCTGTTTGTGATTGTTTACAATTGTGCCAAAGACCTCTAAATGAGGCATGTTACTTGATAAGTTCTCCTAACTGAAGAGGCAATTGACAGATAGAAGGGATTAGCAATCAATCCCATGTTTTTCAGTGAGTCGTTCACTATGCTCGCACTACGTGCTGATGCTCTAGAACACATACCCAAGATCTTTGCATAGAGTCAGTCAAGTGGAATAGGGTCCCTCTTTCTGGATCCCCACACTTTCATTGTCTTAAGCTCACCTAGGCCAGGGTTAAGAGCATGAGGTCTCACCCTCATTTCCATTTTCATCAGCTTCACCCTAACTCTCAATGTTAGTGGTTAAGAGCTCACAGATTACCTGATACAGTTTGGCTTGTTTGTCGAGGTTGATATGACCCCTCTTGACTAAAGCCCACCTATTTGATTGAGCCTCTTGTTTGTATATAGTGTGTGATGCATTGTTTGCTTGATTGCTTTGCATGTGTTTGCTTTTGCTCATTTGTTTGTTTTGAGGAGTTAAATATAAGTCCATCTATTGGCATTCTGTTTCCTGTTTGTTTTGAGGAGTTGGATATAAGTCCATCTATTGGCATTCTGTTTCCCGTTTTGTTGTTAGGAGTTGGATGTAAGTCCATTGATTGGCATTCTGTTTCCTCTTTTTGTAGTTCTCTTATGAGACTTTTGCTTTTTCCTTGTGCTTATTCCAAAGGAACTTACTTGGATCATCTCTATGATCTCGAGAAAGGAACTCCTATTTGTGGTTTTATTTCCTTAACCCTCACCTCTTGCCTGCTTAATCTTGATCCATATCTTCATCCTTCACCCAAACCAAAACTTTTGTGCAAACATTTTGACTTGTTTTCAACATTAGAAACCTAGGCCTTATGCCTTTGATTTTCAAACTTTCTTTTCATAATACTCATTTTGAATTGAATCTTTAAGTCAACTTTGACCATTTTTGTATATACTTCTAATTGGTTAATGCAACTCACTCAAATGTGTTTCTTTGTGGCTCCATGTCCACGTCTTAATCAAACTTTTCATAACCTTTTGCTATTAGGTTTGAGTTATCCTTGTGGTAGATGTAATACTCACCTTTGTCCTTAGTGATTGAATTGTAAGTCTTCCATGCTTATTATAGGGCATAATCTCTCACTAGCATGTCGAAGCTATTCTCACATGGTGGACTTGTGGTTTTCAGGTCGAGTTTTCTCCCTTTGATAACAAAAGACCTTAAGGCTTTTGGACCAATCAATCCACTCACTGTTTTGAAATCTTTTAGCCGAACTACGAGGTTTTGATCCTTATCTTTCATGAGAGGGTACGTAGGCAATGGGTTCATCCATCCAAACACAAAATGTAAATAAACTTGTATATTCTTTTCTCATCTCTTCAATCATGTTTGCACAAAACAATTTCATAAACAATAACTTTTTACAACAAGCATGAAAAGGGCTCCCTAGGAGTACCTAGGATGTTGTGGGTGCCTAACACCTTCCCATGACATAACTAACCCCCTTACCCAGATCTCTGACCTTCTTTTACTAGTTTTGTTTTTAAAACTTTATAGGTTTTTGTTCGCTTTCTAACCATTCCTTTGGATAAATAGAAGTGCGGTGGCGACTCGACTTTGTATGATTTACCTTGGATTTAGTTAATATCTCCAATGGTAACGAATACACCGCTACAGAAAAGTGGCGACTCTGCTGGGGATAGTTATCTCCCTGGTGGGTTTTGCCAACTTTTCACACTTGTTGTATTATATTGTTTATGACATATTTTTGTGCAATTTGGGATTACTGTATTATTTGTAATGCTTGAATTGCTTGATATATCAATTGCTTGCTTGCTTGGTGATCTCTGTGAGATGATTTCTGTACTCGAACTCGAGTGCACTTTAGGATAGGAGAATGGCGTAGTCTCGTCGACTTGTGTGGAGTTATTCCTTAGCAAGTTGACTTGCAAGTCCAATCACTTGGTGGAGGTCATGTTGGATCAATAATATCACACGAGTAAGTTGTGGTTAGACATTATTCTTTCAATATAGACCATAGAAGCCAAGGACCGTAGTTTACCAAGCCCATTTTGGCCTATTTTAGGAAGTAGTGCGGAGGTCGTTCAAATGTAAGATTTGATGCGATTGTTACGCGATACTACACTCATAAGAGTCTCTCTTGAGGATATTTTTGGAATACGAGTAGTCATTTCTCCGATAATATCCGAAAGATGGGATGATGACTATGGGAACCTCTAATAGAACATGTCTGGCAGGTTTAAACCCTAGTACACTCCCTTTGGGTGGTTCTTAACCGAGACTCCATGCTCGTGACTCGCAACAAACCCGTGATTCATGGTTGATCCGTTCATGCATCCTTAATATCAATGGAACTTGGGTGTTGATAAGGTGTAAACCATAATCCACCAAAATGGATGATTGATATTAAGGAGGGTTGAACCGTTCATATATCGTTAATATCAATGGAACTTGGGTGTTGATAAGGTGAAAACCATAATCCACCAAAATGGATGATTGATATTAAGGATAATATGAACCATCCCATGACCTTTGTCTGGTGTGCTTTGCTTGATCCTTGAGTGTGATTGTTGCATTCATGCATTCATGCATTCATCTGCATCCATATCATCAGATAAAAAGAAAATTTTCAAGGAACTTAAGGGGTATATTTGCAAAATTTTTAGACAAATGGAAAGACAAAGAAGGAATACAAAGAAGTACAGCTTCAGACAACCCGATCTGAAAGAATTAAGGAATCTGACATCCTATGTACTAGATCCCTTGGGTTTCAAAGCTCGCTTTGGGAAACTTCTTCCTCTTCTGACTACTCAGGTTGATGAAGGGTTGATGAGTACGTTGGCGCAGTTTTATGATCCTCTGTACCATTGCTTCTCTTTTCCGGGCTTTCAGCTATTGCCTACCCTTGAGGAGTATGCTTATCTGGTGGGTATACCGATTCTGGATCAGGTGCCGTTCAGTGGCTTGGAGAGTATTCCTACTTCTCAAGAGATAGCTGACCTGTTGCACATAGATGAATCTCTGGTTCATGCTCATATGACTACCAAAGGTGGAATTCAAGGTCTCCCTTCTGAGTTCCTCATCGCTCAAGCTACTGTTTATGGAAAGGCCATGAGTGAGGATGCCTTTGAGGCCATATTTGTACTTCTCATCCATGGATTGGTATTGTTCCCCAACTTCGACAAATTTGTGGATGTGAACGCTATTAGGATCTTTTCTGCTCTTAATCCCGTTCCGACTCTATTGGGTGATACCTACTTCTCTTTGCATCTGAGGAATGCAAAGGGTGGTGGCGTTATTGTGTGCTGTTTGCCTCTGTTGTATAAGTGGTTTATTTCTCACTTACCTCAGACGGTCGCCTTCAAGGAGAACAAAGGATGTCTACGGTGGTCCACGAGGCTTATGTCTCTCACTAATGACGATATCTCTTGGTATAACCGTGTATACGATGGTGTGCAGATTATCGATTCTTGTGGTGAATTCTCCAATGTGCCTCTTCTTGGTACATGTGGTGGGATTAGCTACAACCCTATGTTAGCACGTCGTCATCTTGGGTTCCCCCTAAAGGATAAACCTAATAACATTCTGTTAGAAGGTGTGTTCTTTCAGGAGGGTAAAGATCCCCAAGGCTTGAAGGGCAAAATGGTCCGCGCCTGGCGCAAGATCCATAGGAAAGGCAGGAGTGAGTTGGGTCCTAAGAATTGCATTGCTTTGGAGCCTTATACTACTTGGGTAAGGAAGAAGGCATCTGAGTATCTCATGCCTTACGATTATCCGAGACCTACACCTTTGGTTGTGGCTGGGCCTTCAACCCTCCCTAACCAAGGAGTAGAGGAGTTAAGAGACGAAGACCTTTCATGTGCCTGGATCCGTGAAAGAGAAGAGTTGCTTCAACAGATTAAGGAGAAAGACGCTCTGATCGAGTTCCTCGAGCATCAGGTCATTGATGATCCTGACGATGCATGGACTTCTCTACTTCCTCAGTCTTCCAAGTTTTGGAAAAGGAGGTATGACAAACTCGCCAAAAAGAAAGCAGATATGGAAGCAGCCTACGAGAGAGAGGTGAAGAGGCTTCGTGCAACTTATCTTCCGTTGTCCCGAGCTTCTAGGGATCCATAGGATGTTTATTTTCCTTTTCTCTTGTAATATGATTGACAATGCTGTACTTCTTTTCTCAGATATATTTGATGAGATATTTCCATATGCGATAAAATGCTTAATATTTCCAAAATTTGCAAATAATACCCTAAAGTTCCTTTGAAATAAAAACAAATCATATGCACAAGCATTGCATGCATCATATGCATAAGCAGGTGTTGTTCTCAGCCTCTGGTCTTGTGGTCTGACTCTGTGCTCTTCATTTATTTTTAAGACAAGCTGACTCACCGGTACTACACCAGAGCCAACTCTTCCAGATTGGTGGATCATCTAGAACAAGAGAACCGTGAACTCAAAGAAGAAGTCGCCAAACTGAGTGCTTTTGATGGAATCATTCCTGGTCAGCCACTTGTCTTCCTTCTCATACATAGATGCTGAGGATGAAGTTGGAACTCCTTTCCAAGCTTTATCTATAGCTGAGCCTGTTGAGAAGAGAACTCCTTCATTTGCTTCCTATCGAGACGCGAAACTGGCCATTGAATGTGGTGCAGTTGCTGGTCTAGGAAAAATGATTGAGCTTGAGGACAACAAATCTCGGGCTGGCATTGGCTTTTCTTTTGGGGTCTTCAATGAGAGAGGGCTGTTCAAGAGTGGAGGTTTCATCGACACCGGTCAGGACGAAGAAGCTGCTGCTGTCTTGGAAGAGGATGTAGAGGATTCTGACAACTTTGTCATCCCTGGAGGGATCTGCCACAATTGGGTCGCTGTGGATGTTCCTACAGTTATCCATAAATCAAAGTAATAATCACTTTGTTTGAAAACCCTTCTCCCATGCCAAAAGGAGAAGTGATGACATTGTTGGCAACATTTAATACAATGATATTTTCATTCAATAAATTCATGTTAAATGTTTGTTTTTCCAATTATTTTCACTTTTCACTTTTTTGCATGAAATTGGTGATCACAAAAAAACCCTAAAACAAGAATAAAAGCAATCTTTTCATCTGCATAATGATTGCCTTGTTTGATTTCTAAAAAGCTTTTCATATCCAAAATCATTATGCAGGTTGATTTCTAAACCCATTGAACATAATGATCCAACGCCATCTCCCAATTTTGAATTCCCTGTATTCGAGGCAGAGGAAGATGATGTTGACGAGATTCCTGATGAGATTACCCGTCTTCTTGAGCACGAAGATAAGATCATTCAGCCGCATCTTGAGAACCCATAAACAGTCAAATTGGGGTTTTACAAATGTAAAAAAAAGGGGGGCGAAAAAAAAATAAAATAAAATAAAAAAATAAAAAAAGAAAAAGAAAAAGAAAAGAAAAATGGCGCCCTCAAACCCCAAGTTGACTGATGCTGAATGGGTTCAGAGTCGTTATGACCAGTTGAATCTAATAGAAGAGAAGCGATTGACTGCCATGTGTCATGGTCAGTTATATCAACAGAGAATGAAGACAACATTCGATAAGAAGGTCAAGCCTCGTGTGTTCCGAGAAGGTGACCTTGTGCTCAAGAAAGTCTTGTCTTTCGCGCCCGATTCCAGGGGCAAGTGGACTCCAAACTACGAGGGTCCATATGTTGCCAAGAGAGCCTTTTCAGGCGGTGCTTTGATGCTTACAACTATGGATGGGGAGGATTTCACTCGTCCTGTGAATTCAAATGCAGTCAAGAAATACTTCGCCTAAAAATAAAAACAGAATAGCTCGCTAGGTTGAAAACCCGAAAGGACGGCTTAGGCAAAAATGAGTGTCTCGGTGGATTGAAAACCCGAAAGGGCGATCCAGGAAAAAGTTAGAGACATGAAAAAAAATGATATTTGCATCACGCTAGATTGAGTACCTCATCCTGGGGCAATCTAGGCAAAAATTAGGGATTTGGCAAGTAACTGCATCCTGACAAGACTGTGTTCTACATCTGTCATCCGTCAAAGATTCTTGTTCATTCGTCGTCAACTGAAGCTTCGAATACATCGAATACGGAATTGGTGGAGAAATGGTCATTATGTTCAATGTAGCCCTTTTCCAATATATATCACCAATTTCGAACTTGTACAGATCTATGGAGTCTTGCCATTTGCAGGCTACCATTCTATCGAATAAATTCGAGCTTTTATCCAATTATTTGCACTCTTATTTGTTTCTTTTCAACAAATGTTTTGCATGTTTTTGATTGATAAAAATATCATTGTTTTAAATAAATAAATTTTTCACAAATTGTTTTTAAACAAAGTGAACATTCACAATGATTAAAGGATACTCAGGAGATCCTCAGTGCTCTCCCAAGGGTGGTATGATTCCCAACAGGGTAAGACATTTGTTCATATCCCTGGCATGAATGTGTCCTCTCCTTCCAAGATTTTGTTGGGATTTCTCCCCACCAGAGTGTATTGTGGTTAAAATTCCCCTGCTAGAGTGCTTGTTGAGAGTACTCATATTCGGATTTCCAGCAGAGCAGTAGTCTTTCCTGTTCGGCAGTTGTGTCCTCTCGGGAAGACTCGTTTTGAGGGGTTGGTCCCTATAATCCCTCTATCCTTCAGGAAAATTCCTCAGCAGGTTTGTTGGTGGTGATGAACTTTATCTATGTAGGTTCATCCCAGAGTGGTATGCTTGTCCATCACTCTCCCCTAGCAGAAGAGCAGTGATCTTCACTCCTTATCAGAAGTGTTTTCTTTGGAAGGTTTGGTATTTGGTGGTTGATCCCCAACATTCCTTCTCCTCCTCAGATGGTTCATCCCCAGTAGAGTTGTTGGTGATGAATGTTATTTGTGATAGTTCATCCCCAACTGAGTTGTTGGTATGTTGGATCCTATCCTTGATGATGTTATCTTCCTCAGATAGATCCCCAGCTGAGTTGTTGGTGTGTTGGATTTTATCTATGATGATGCTATCTCCTGCATGAGAAATTGCTATTTCCTCAGACAAATCCCCATCAGAGTTATTGGTATGGCGGGCTTTATCTGAGATGATTCGTCCCTTGCTGAGATACTGTTTTCTGGTATCTAGGTCTCCCCAGCATGGGTCACTTTTGTGATAGTTTCTACCTGTACAATGAACTCGTTTCTCAGGCTGTGACTGTTATTTCCTCCGGAACCCTTTGGGGTTTATTTTCCCAAGCAGAGTGTATGGTAAAGGTATTTTGTTGACTCCTTCCTCATCAACAGGTGAGAGCTCTTGGTGTTTGGCCTTTTGAGAGCTTCTTTTGTGATAATGTCTCTGGCGGAGTTGTCTCTCCAGCAGAACTTATTTGAGTCGTGATCCAGCTCTCGGTTGGAATGGTGGTTGTTCATTCCTCCAACAGAGATTTGGTGATTTCCTGATGTCTCTGATCCCCAGTAGAGTTGCGTGTGTGGCAGATTCTACTTGTGCGATCTTCGCTCCTCAGCGAGTGTGATCTCCTCAGTGAGTTTGGTTTTTGGTGGTTGTTCCCCAGATTCCTATTATATCCCTCAGTGGATTCCCCAGTGGAGTTGCTTGGAGTTGCTGTTGTGGCAGTTTCTGCCTGTGCAATGAGCTCCTTTCCTCAGCTGAGACTGATGATCCATCCTTGCAGAGATTTTTATTGTCTTTGATTCCCGGTAGATTGGTTGTTCTCCCGTGATCCTGGCTTTCTCTCTCAGGATGTAGTATCGGGTGTTTGATTCCTGGACCTGTTTGTGTCAGATGTGTTTGTTTGTCAACATTCATCAAACATAAAACACGCATATACATGCATACTTATAACATTCAGATATTCATGCTGCATTCTTTTCCATATATCTATGGTTGTTGTCTCCTGCTATTTGGTGGTATATTTTTCCCCAAGCAGATGTCGGGTGTCTAATCTCTCAATATAGAGTCAGCCCCTTAAGTAGAAAGTGTTTATCTTTCCTTCTGCACTCCCCACTGAGTTATATCCTCGTGGACGACGGTTGTTTCCGTTTCCTCCCAACACATATATTGGGATGGGTTTCCCTATTGAGTTACATCCTCATTAGGACGAGTCTTGATTCAGTTTGCCTTTTTGGTTTGATCCTAAATTGGCCTTGTGACTGTCTCTTGTGCTTCCCTGTGGTATAAGTGAATATTTGCTCTGTAACCGGCAACCATTCATCTTATCCCCAGCGGAGTTTGTGGCCTTCTACCCAGTAACCGGTAGTTATAAGTCCTATTCTTTGTGGTTTTCTACCCAGTAATCGGTAGTTGTAAATCCTATTTTCTTTCTCTCCAGCAGAGTTTGTGGTTTTTCTACCCAGTAACCGGTAGTTATAAACCCTAACCTTTTTTCCCCATGCGGAGTAGTGTCCTTTCGCTTCCCACGCAGAGTTTATGGTCTTCTACCTAGTATTCGGTGGTTGTAAACCCTATTTTTATCCTCATCAGAGTTTGTAGTTTTCTACCCCGTATTCGGTAGTTGTAAATCCTACTCTCTCCTCTTTGACGGTTATCATTATCCAGTATTCGACATTGATATTCCTTGCCCCTTTTGGATAATTGCTTTGGTTAAGAAATTTTATCTCCAGCAGGTCTTACCCCTTCTTGTGGATAATTGCTCTGAGTAAGCAATTTTATCCCCAGCGGGTCCTCTTTCATTTACCGTTTGCCCGTGATGTTTGTTGCTCCCCTTCTTTTGGATGATTGCTTTGTCATGCAATTCATCCCCGGTGAGTCGTCTTTCGTCTACCCTGTTGTTCTTGGTAACGGTTGTTTCTCCCTGATTGGTCATCATTATATACCTAGTTTGGTATCCCGATGCCTTTCTCCTTCGGTCGATTTATCCTTTATTAACCCAGTAACCGGTTGTGGATAATCTTCCATGCGAGTGTATTATCTACGTTCTGACGGTAATAGATAATATATCTCATGCACTCTTCTGTCGAAGCCTTTTGGTCTGCCCCCAGTTGAGTAAGATTCGTATTTCCTGTGTTGGAATCGAATATCCTTTTTCGTGGTTTTCTACCCAGTAGTCGGTAGATGTAATCCCCTCTTTGCAGTTATCTTCATCCAATATTTGGTGTTGATATTTCCCCCCATTTGTTTGGATAATTGTCGTATGCTTGCAATTTATCCCCTATGAGTCATCTCTCATTTATCCCTTGTTGATAATGATTGTTTCTCCCTTTGGTTGGTCACCTATTATATGCCCAGTAACCGGTATCCCTGGTGTTCCTTCCATGCGAGTATATTATCTATGTTCTGATGGTAATAGATGATATATCTCATGCACTCTTTGGTCGAAGTCTTTTGTTGTTCTTCCCCAATTGAGTAAGATTCGTATTCCTTGTGGAATCGAATGTCCATCCTATAAACAAGTCTGCTTTTCCAGCTTTTTTCAGGATGATGAGTGTTTTGGCACACACACCAACTCACGTTTCGGTCGATTTATCATTTATTAACCCAGTAACCGGTTGTGGATAATCTTCCATGTGAGTATATAATCCACGTTCTGACGGTAATGGATAATATATCTCATGCGCTCTTTGGTTGAAGCCTTTTGTCCTTCCCCATTCGAGTAAGATTCGTATTCCTTTTGCGGAGTCGAATGTCCATCCTGTAAGTCGATTTGCTTTTTCAAGCCCTCCTTTCGGATGATGAGTGTTTTGGAAGTAAACCCCAATTCACGTCTTGGTGGGTCACCTATTATATACCCAGTAACCAGTATCCCTGGTGTTCCTTCCTTTCTGCTCCCTATTATGACCTCGGTCCCCTGTGGAGTCAGATTTTCCTGAGTTGAAATATACCTTTTTAGGTCTTCCTTAAATGATTTGGTTGATTGATATCTCTCACCCTTATACCGGTCTTAGATATTCATTCCTCTTGAGCTTGTTACCCAGTAACCGGTAACACCTCATCCTTTTGCTTACCCTGGAGAGTCTTTTTAGATTTCCCCAACAGAATTTCTGGTGTGATCCTCCTTTTGCGGTGTTGGCGTTTTCCCCAATACATGCATTTTTCCCTGGCAGGGATGTTTTGTTCGTATCTTTCCCCAACCTGAGTCCGGATTTTTATCCGAAGTATCCATTGTGGATAGTTTTGCTGTGTTGGCGTTTTCCCCAGCACATGCATCTTTGAGTCAGCTTGAGTCTTTCCATCGGATTTGTTTCCCTTTGGAATTCTTTTCCCCAGTGTCAAGTCGTGACTTGCTCACGCAGTTTCAGTCCTTTACTCCCCAGTAAGGTCTCCAGCTTGAAGTCGTGTCCTGCTCACGCGTTTTTTCTTTTTTTTATCACCATAAGAGTCCCGTCAGAGTCTCTGTTCCATCAGTGAGTGAATTACTCCTATGGATTTTCATTTCTCCTGATTTCTTTTCTTCTTTGTGGACACATATCCCCACAGAGATAGTTTGTTTTGCATACATACATTTGCATCATGAGGTCTCTCAGGGACCAAAATTTGTCTCTCTGTTGTTATTTAAGCCCATTCTACCTCGTCGAGACGAAGATTTTAACCTTCATTTCTCCGACTAGAATGACCTTAAATAGGGGCATCTGTAAGACCCCAATTTTGTCCCTAAGATCCCTCATGGCATCATAAGCATTGCATTACATAGCCTCAAGGATCTTTGAGCATCTTGGCTTCCTGCCTTTTGGGTTGGGATCTCCTATGAGTGTTTGAGATCACCAGGCTTGCTTGCACTATATATCATTGCTTTTCTTGTTTTAATCACTAACCAAAAGCACAAAAATATGTCATCTAACATTTGTTTTGCAGTCTAAGCAAGCACAGGTCAAGCAATTCAAAAGCATCATTTGTACAAGAGCTGATGGTATTTTCTTGGTGTGAGGACCACATGATATCATATTGAGCTTATATGAGCTAGGGTTCATTTTGAAGCAATATTCCCAAGTGGTAAAGGCTCAAATTCATCAAAGCATGTCAAGGTCATCTGAGGACCAAATAATCAACTGTGCAGTCAACTGAGGGCTTTGAGGTGGGGGAAGTGATTTGAAACATCCCATTCATGTTCAAACAAGGCCTATTCATCATGTCAAACATCTATCTTGACAATTTTGAAGTCATTGCAAAAGTTTCCAAAAATGGGAAGTGACCTGTAATTTCAAGTTTCCAAAAATGGCAAGTTTTTGGTCCACATTCAACTTGACTTTCCAGCATCAAAGAAGCTTCAAATGAGTTTTTGGTGAGCATGAAAGTTAAAGATATTTCTCTCTGCTTTTCAAAAAGTCCTATTTCATGATCATCTGATGATTGGTTGAGAAGTTATGGCCAAATAATCACAAAGCATGCATGGAAGTTCAACATGCCATAACTTTTGATCCAAAACTCCAAATTGGTCCACTCTTTTTGCAAAATGCTCCTTGTGACCAATGCTTTCCAAATCAACCTTTGCCTTTAATGAAAGAAGATCACATGACCACTTGTTCACACATATGCATTTTGGAGGGAAATTCAATAATTCAAAATTGGATGATCATACAAGCCAAATACCACTTCCATCATGATTGTTGAATGATTTTAAGTGAATTTGTACCTCAGCATGGCACTGTTCACGTGTAGCATGTACATGCTAAGCACACTTGTGCAATTTTGCATTTCACCTCATATCTCTCTAATCCTAATTAACCAAAACTTAATTCCAATTTCAGTGTGATTAGTGAGTGGTATAAAAGCTAAATCATAACTGTTTTTCAAGAGAGAACAATTTCAGATCTCAAATTTCACATCTCCCTCCATTTTTTCTCTCTCCTCGAATTTCAAAATTCTTCACACAAACACCAATTTTCTTTGCATATTCTTGCTTATCATGGATCATTGAGTAGGAATCCATGTTTGGTTTGAAGAATTTGATCAAGAATCAAGCAGATCGAGCACATCTTCATGGACATGAATTTCTGAAATTGAAGAGAATTCAGTTGGTTTCAAGTGTTAATTCTTGCACAAAGCTTCATTAGAGGATAAAGGAAGTTGATCTGGAGCTGGAGGAAGCTTGAGCACGCGAATTCATCCACTGCCATCTCAAGTAGGTGAAACTTCGACCATCTCCTTTTGCCTTTTTCTTGCCATGATTATGTAGAACGTGTTATGCTGATGATACTGATATAATTAGATTTTGATTTGGTTAAGTAATGAGCCTGATATGTTGAATTCAAGTTTTGAGATCCAAAATGTTTTGCTTCGATCCGTTCGATTCGTGAGGTTTTAGGCTAAGTGAACATGATATTCGTGATCCTGGTGAGAAGACCTTTCCAACCATATATAATTTGTCTAGATCTGGAAAATTTCGTTGAAGCTCCGCCGGATTTCCACCGAGGAAGACGACCGGAACCACTGTTCCGGCGTCTCTGCGTTTTCCTAGGGTTTTACTGTGTTGGTGTCCATGTGGCGTCCATGTTTCGCTGGCTTGGTTATTCGATTGGCTACCGTTCGTTTGACCTGTGCCACGCATGTTGGACGGATGAGGTGGTACGCCACGTAATAAATGAAACACTGCGTTTCATTAAGCTTCTGGACCTTGGGAGCGTGTGTTCGATCCTGGCATTGCGTTGTTTCTGATTTATTTTGAACATTCTCATTTCCCTTGGGAGCGTGAGTTCGATCCTGGCATATGCATCTTTTCTGAATTATTTCATTTGCATTATCATTTCCCTTGGGAGCGTGGGTTCGAATCTGGCTTTATGCATATGCTGATTTTCTTCCAAATTCCATTTTCCACATTATTTCCATATTATTTCATTTTATTTATTTGACTTCAAAAAATCATAAAAAATAGCACAATGCTTCAAATTGATCTCAATTTTTTTTTCACATTTTTGTTTTGACCTCTAGTTTTTTTATAGCATTTATTTCATGAATTGTTTGACTCTGGATTTGTAGTTTGGAATTTTTGATTGAACCTCGTTGCCAAATTGATATGTCATGATGAATGCTTTGTGAAATGCTCATCTTTAATCCAATTGATCTGAAATTTGGCATGCTTGATCCTCACATGTGGTATGATTTTTGAGCTTTGGTTTGAGATTTTTATCATATGCTATCACTGTTTTGGACACATGAAGATATGTTGTGACAATTTGTGTCACATTTTTGGTATTCAATTTGTGCATTTTTGTTTACCTATCATTTGAGATCTTCTGGATTTGATTTTTTGCATGATGTTCATTCATAACATGAGTAACTTGCATAAAACATTTCATGATCATTGGATGCTTTTCTGTTTTGATTTGGATTTTCTAATTTGGATGTCCAACTTTGTGCATATTGTTTACCTTTGCATGAGATGAATTGTTTGAAGCATTTACCTTATGAATTGATGCTGGTCCTTTTGAGGACATCTTATGACATGTTTGAACTTGCTTTGTGCAAAAGATTGAGTTCTGTTTTCATCATTTGATTTGGTTTTGAACCTAGTCTTTGTACTATTGTTTTGTACATAAACTAATTGTGCTTTGTGTTTCAGGTTTGGACATTTAGCATTGATGATTGGTTTGGTCTCACTTCGTGAGATACAAATGATTTGAATTCTAACACATTGCTGTTTTGTAGGATTCTAATTGATAGGCTTGAGCTTATTGTTTCATTTGATTGCTTGATCATTGATCATTGACTTGTATAACCATTGGCCTGTTTGCCTGTTTGTTTTCTGTCTGAGATATTAACTGTTTAGCTTTTGTTCAGGTACATTAGTTGCTAGCTTTTAGCTCTTGCTTGAGCTTTGGATTGTGGTTGATACACCACTTAGGTAGCTACTCTCTTTATCCATGTAGTCTGGAAGTCCTGTCACCTTTTTGGCAGGCGTTTTGGCTGAAGTCCTCCTTAAGAGGCTCTATTTGTGATTGTTTACATTTGTGCCAAAGACCTCTAAATAAGGCATGTTACTTGATAAGTCCTCCTAAGTGAAGAGGCAATCGACAGATAGAAGGGATTAGCAATCAATCCCCTATTTTTCAGTGAGTCGTTCACTATGCTCGCACTACGTGCTGATGCTCTAGAACACATACCCAAGATCTTTGTATAGAGTCAGTCAAGTGGAATAGGGTCCCTCTTTCTGGATCCCCACACTTTCATTGTCTTAAGCTCACCTAGGCCAGGGTTAAGAGCATGAGGTCTCACCCTCATTTCCATTTTCATCAGCTTCACCCTAACTCTCAATGTTAGTGGTTAAGAGCTCACAGATTACCTGATACAGTTTGGCTTGTTTGTCGAGGTTGATATGACCCCTCTTGACTAAATCCCACCTATTTGATTGAGCCTCTTGTTTGTATATAGTGTGTGATGCATTGTTTGCTTGATTGCTTTGCATGTGTTTGCTTTTGCTCATTTGTTTGTTTTGAGGAGTTAGATATAAGTCCATCTATTGGCATTCTGTTTCCTGTTTGTTTTGAGGAGTTGGATATAAGTCCATCTATTGGCATTCTGTTTCCCATTTTGTTGTTAGGAGTTGGATGTAAGTCCATTGATTGGCATTCTGTTTCCTCCTTTTGTGGTTCTCTTATGAGACTTTTGGTTTTGCCTTGTGCTTATTCCAAAGGAACTTACTTGGATCATCTCTATGATCTCGAGAAAGGAACTCCTATTTGTGGTTTTATTTCCTTAACCCTCACCTCTTGCCTGCTTAATCTCGATTCATATCTTCATCGTTCACCCAAACCAAAACTTTTGTGCAAACATTTTGACTTGTTTTCAACATTAGAAACCTAGGTCTTATGCCTTTGATTTTCAAACTTTCTTTTCATAATACTCATTTTGGATTGAATCTTTAAGTCAACTTTGACCATTTTTGTATATACTTCTAATTGGTTAATGCAACTCACTCAAATGTGTTTCTTTATGGCTCCATGTCCACGTCTTAATCAAACTTTTCATAACCTTTTGCTATTAGGTTTGAGTTATCCTTGTGGTAGATGTAATACTCACCTTTGTCCTTAGTGATTGAATTGTAAGTCTTCCATGCTTATTATAGGGCATAATCCCTCACTAGCATGTCGAAGCTATTCTCACGTGGTGGACTTGTGGTTTTCAGGTCGAGTTTTCTCCCTTTGATAACAAAAGACCTTAAGGCTTTTGGACCAATCAATCCACTCACTGTTTTGAAATCTTTTAGCCGAACTACGAGGTTTTGATCCTTATCTTTCATGAGAGGGTACGTAGGCAATGGGTTCATCCATCCAAACACAAAATGTAAATAAACTTGTATATTCTTTTCTCATCTCTTCAATCATGTTTGCACAAAACAATTTCATAAACAATAACTTTTTACAACAAGCGTGAAAAGGGCTCCCTAGGAGTACCTAGGATGTTATGGGTGCCTAACACCTTCCCATGACATAATTAACCCCCTTACCCAGATCTCTGACCTTCTTTTACTAGTTTTGTTTGTAAAAATTTATAGGTTTTTGTTCGCTTTCTAACCATTCCTTTGGATAAATAGAAGTGCGGTGACGACTCGACTTTGTATGATTTACCTTGGACTTAGTTAATATCTCCAATGGTAACGAATACACCGCTACAGCAGCCTATGAGAGAGAGGTGAAGAGGCTTCGTGCAACTTATCTTCCGGTCTCGAGAGCTTTGGACGATTGTTTCTAGGGTTCCATAGGATGTTCATTTTCCTTCTCTCTTGTAATGTATTTGGTTACCAAGACTGTACTTCTTTGGTGTAAAAATATTTTCCAGATATTATTGATTTGATATTTCCATATATGTCTAAGTGATTAATATTTCAAATATTTGCAAATAAATCTCTAAAGTTCCTCTGATTAAAAAATAAAATCATATGCACAAGCATTGCATGCATCATGTGCATAACAGGTTTTGTTCCAGGGCTTCTTGTTCAGTGGTCTAACTCTGTGTTCTTCATTTATTTTGAAGACAAGCTGACGCACCGGTACTACACCAGAGCCAACTCTTCAAAGCTAATGGATCACCTAGAACAAGAGAACAGAGAACTGAAGGAGGAAGTGGCAAGATTGACTGCCCTGATGGAGTCTTTCTTGGCCGCCCAAAGCCAGTCGTCTCCAACGCCTTCAACTCCTCTCTAGAGGACGGTCATCTCTGAGATTGCTTCCTCAACTGTGCCTGCTGCTAGTGCCCACTTAGCGCTACTGCTATGCCAACCGGGTTTCCCTAGGGGATGCCCGCGAATTTTGTTCCTGAGGGTCTCGCCCCAACGTTTGCTTCTCTGCCGGCATCTAGCCTGGTCCTCGCCGTTCCACCTCTAGTCGTGAATACTATACCGAGGGTAGACGACACCATTTATCACTCTGAGCCATCTGAGGGCCCAGACGTGTATGAAAAAATGGATGCTATGAATGATCAGTTCCTTGAGCTTCGCAAGGAACTCAAAACTCTCAGAGGGAAAGACCTCTTTGGCAAGTCTGCTGCTGAGCTTTTCCTGGTTCCAAATGTCAAAATCCCTGTAAAGTTCAAAGTACCTGACTTTGAAAAGTACAAGGGAAACACTTGCCCGCTCAGCCACTTGGTCATGTATGCACGCAAAATGTCGACTCAGACCGACAATGATCAGCTCCTCATTCATTATTTCCAGGACAACCTGTCTGGTGCCGCCCTGAGATGGTACATGGGTTTGGACAGTGCGAACATCCGATCCTTCAACGACCTTGGCGAAGCTTTCGTCAAGCAATACAAATATAACGTGGATATGGCTCCCGATAGAGATCAATTGAGGGCCATGTCCCAGAAGGACAAGGAAACTTTCAAGGAGTACGCCTAGAGGTGGCGAGAATTAGCTACACAAATCGTGCCTCCACTGAAAGAGAAAGAAATGACCAAGATCTTTCTGAAGACCTTGAGTTCATTCTATTATGAGTGGATGATTGCCAGCGCTCCTTCTGACTTCACCGAGATGGTGAACATGGGGATGCATCTGGAAGAGGGAGTCAGGGAAGGGCGCCTGACTAGAGAAGAATGCTCTTCTGCCAAACGATATGAGGCGTTTGGGAAGAAGAAAGATGGCGAGGCACATGTTGTGACCTCCCATGTCAAATCTAAAAGACCCTCTGTGAAGAGGAAGATCGTGCATCCCACCGGTAATCAGCATCAGGTGGCTCATATAGCACCTGTTTTTAGAGAAAACCAGCACTACCAGCATCCCAATCAGAACCAGCAACAACAACACCATCAGTATCATCAACAACAACACCGTCCTCAACAGCAGGCCTACCAGCCTCCAAAACAACAATCAGACCAGTACAAGCTATGATAGGAAAAGGGTCACTTTCGATCCTATTCCCATGACCTATGCAAAGCTATATCCTTCTTTGATAGAAAGGAAACTGATCACTCCACGTGACCCATCGGTTATACCTACCAACCTGCAGTGGTGGTATAAGCCTGAGCTTCATTGTGTTTATCATTCCGGTGCTCCCGGACATGATGTGGAGAACTACTACCTGCTGAAGACCAAGGTTCAAGACCTTGTGAGAAGCAGTATTTTGTTTTTCAAGGACGTAGGTCCTAACGTCAAGAAGAACCCATTGCCCGAGCATGGGAAGTCTGCTGTCAATATGGTCCAGGGTTGCCCTAGTAAATATAAGGTCCGATATGTCATCCATATTCGACAATCATTGGTCGAGATGCACATACTGTTGTGTGAATACAGTCACTATGAGCATGACCATGACAGATGCCGTGTTTGCACTGTCAATGAGAGGGGATGTCGTCAAGTGAGAAAAGACATCCAAGAAATGTTGGATGAAGGTGTAATTGAAATACTTCAGAATCGCGATGAGGATGATGAAGTTAATGTGATATCCTCAGTATTCAGGATCCCTGAGCCTGTCGTCGTCTGATACGATGGCAGCAAGCAAAAGGCTTCTCCTACTCTCATAATCAAACCAGCTGGTCCCGTGCCCTATTCTTCTGACAAAGTTGTTCCCTATCGTTATAATGTTGTGGCATTAGAAGATGGGAAGGAGGTGCCTCTACCCTCCACCTCTGTTGTTAATATCGCTGATGTCAGCGGCCTGACCCGGTCGTGTTTTCTCGGCTCCGCCGAAACCCCAGGCTGACACCAGAAGGGTTGATACTGCCAATTGTGCTGTTCGTCCAGTTGGGAATTCTTCTGTTTCTCCGAATCCGGCACTTGCTGTTAATAGACATGCCGCCGCTTTTGCTAAAACTCCTGTCCTTGCTGGCCAGAATGGCATGATGAAAGAGGACTGTAATGAGATGCTGAAGCTCATCAAGAGGAGTGAATACAACATTGTAGATCAGCTTCTACAAACGCCATCAAAGATCTCTGTGCTATCTTTGTTAATGAATTCTGAGCCACACCGTGAAGCTCTGCAGAAGGTGTTGGACGTGGCGTATGTAGATCATGACATCACAATAGAGCAATTCGATACTATTGTTGCAAACATTACTGCTTGTAATAATCTGAGTTTTTGTGATGCTGATCTCCCCGAGGAGGGAAAAGACCATAATTTGGCACTTCACATTTCCATGAGCTGTAAAGATGATGCCATGTCTAATGTGCTGGTAGACACTGGATCATCACTGAATGTGTTGCTAAAATCCACTCTCGCCAGACTTTCATATCAAGGGCCTCCCATAAGGCAGAGTGGAGTGGTCGTAAAAGCTTTTGATGGATCCCGCAAGACTGTGATTGGCGAGGTTGAGCTCCTAGTCAAGATTGGACCATGTGATTTCCAGATCACTTTTCAGGTCATGGATATCCACCCATCATATAGCTGTTTATTGGGCAGACCATGGATTCACGAGGCAGGCGCCGTGACATCCACCCTACACCAAAAGTTGAAATTTGTCAAGAATAAAAAGTTGGTGGTGGTAGGGGGAGAGAAGGCTCTCTTGGTTAGCCATCTGTCTTCCTTTTCTTATATTGATGCTGAGGAAGAAGTTGGGACGCCGTTCCAAGCTTTGTTTATTGCAGAGCCTTCTAAGAAAGGAACTTCTTCATTTGCGTCCTACAATGATGCGAAGTTGGCCATTGAGCATGGCACAACTACTGGTTTAGGACAAATGATTAAGCTGGAAGTCAATAAATCCCGGGCTGGCATATGGTACTCTTCAGGCACTTTCAACAAGCATGGGCTGTTTTAGAGTGGTGGTTTCATCCACACCGTCGAAGACGAGGAAGCTGCTGCTGTTGTGGAAGATGATGCAGAGGAAGATTCTGGAAACTTTGTCATCCCTAGAGGGGTCTGCAATAACTGGGTCGCTGTTGATGTTCCAACAGTTGTCCATAAGACAACATAATGTTCACTTTTTGTTTAAAAACCCTTCTCCCATGCCAAAAGGAGAAGTGATGACATTGTTGGCCCATAAATACAATGATACTTCATTCAATAATTCATGTTAAATGTTTGTTTTTCCAAATTATTTTCACTTTTTGCTTTTTTGCATAAAATTGGTGATCACATAAAACCCTAAAAAATAGAATAAAATCAATCTTTTCATCTACATAATGATTTACCTTGTTTGAATTCTAAAATCTCTTTTATATCCAAAATCATTATGCAGGTTGATCAAACCCATTGAACATAATGATCCAACACCATCTCCCAACTTCGAGTTCCCTGTATTTGAGGCCGAAGAAGATGATGTTCAAGAGATTCCTGACGAGATTACCCGTCTACTTGAGCCCGAAGAGAAGATCATTCAGCCACATCTTGAGAATCTGGAAACAATCAACTTGGGGTCTGAGCATTGTGTGCGAGAAGTGAAGATTGGGGCATTCCTGGAAAAGTCTGTGAAGAAGGGGTTGATTGAGTTGCTACGAGAATACGTCGACGTCTTTGCCTGGTCATATGAAGACATGCCTGGTCTAGATACTGATATCGTGCAACATTTCCTGCGTCTGAAGCCTGAGTGTGTGCCTGTGAAGCAGAAACTCAGAAGAACTCATCCTGATATGGCAGTGAAGATTAAAGAAGAAGTTCAGAAGCAAATTGATGCGGGGTTTCTAGTGACTTCTACATATCCTCAATGGGTGGCCAATATTGTGCCCGTGCCTAAGAAAGATGGAAAAGTCCGAATGTGTGTGGACTATAGAGACTTGAATAAAGCTAGTCCGAAAGATGATTTTCCTCAAACACATATTGATATGTTGGTAGATAATACAGCTAAATTCAATGTCTTCTCATTTATGGACGGATTTTCCGGATATAATCAGATTAAAATGGCACCCAAGGATATGGAGAAGACAACATTCATCACACCTTGGGGAACATTCTGTTATCGAGTGATGCCCTTCAGTTTGAAGAACGCCGGAGCCACGTATCAACGAGCTATGACTACCTTGTTTCATGATATGATGCACAAGGAGATCGAGGTATATGTTGATGATATGATTGCAAAGTCTAGAACAGAAGTTAAACATGTAGAGCACTTGTTGAAGCTTTTTCAGCGTTTGAGGAAGTATAAGCTTCGTCTGAATCCGAATAAGTGTACATTTGGAGTCCGTTCCGGCAAGTTATTGGGCTTTATTGTCAGTGAGAGAGGTATTGAGGTTGACCCTGCCAAGGTCAAAGCAATACAAGAGATACATGTGCCCAAAACTGAGAAGCAATTCCGAGGTTTTCTTGGCCGCTTGAATTATATTTCCAGATTCATATCCCACATGACTGCCACATGTGCGCCACTATTCAAGCTCCTCCGGAAAGATCAGCGTCATGATTGGACCGAGGATTGCCAAAAATCCTTTGTCCGAGCCTCCGATTCTGTCTCCGTCTGTGGAAGGGAGACCCTTGATTATGTATCTGACAGTTCTTGAAGACTCTATGGGTTGTGTCATAGGTCAGCAAGACGAATCAGGGAAGAAAGAATATGATATCTACTACCTGAGTAAGAAGTTCACTGATTGTGAGTCTCGATACTCAATGCTTGAGAAAACATGTTGTGCCTTGGCTTGGGCTGCTAAGCGCTTAAGCAAGTATATGTTGAATCATACGACTTGGTTGATATCCAAAATGGATCCAATCAAGTATATCTTTGAGAAGCCTGATTTAACTGGGAGGATTGCCCGTTGGCAGATGTGTCGCAACACTGCGAAAAACCAAACAATCGGCGAAGGAAAAATAGAAGAGTCGCCACCGTTCGTTATTTATCCCAAAGGAGGGAAAGGAAACGATCGAAGAAAACATGAAGAGAAGGAAAAGACAAGGTCTCGCAACCAAATCTTGGGTTCGGGAGTCGATTATGCGAAGGGAAGGTATTAGCACCCCTACGCATCCGTAGTACTCTACGGGATCCACTCTTGTTGTTCTAGTCTAAAGGGTATAGGTATATCTAAAGTACTATCTGCTAAAAGAAGGTTGAAAGAACATGAAAATGACTCGCAAGGATGTCGCATAAACTGCCTACGTATCTCATATGAGTATGGGAATCAGAGTCTTCGTAACTCGGCTACCTATGGGCGAAAGAGAAGTGTGCTCGGTAAGACATTGCGTCTTATGCCTACGTATCTCATCTGGAATGAGAATTAGAACAAAACGTAGTTCAGCTAACTACGGGAACAAGGGGTCTCGATTGCAACTAGGGCAAGAGAAAGGGAAGGTCTCGATCGCAACGAGGGCGAGAGAAAAGAATTGCAACAAGGGAGAAAGCAGGCAAGGATTAGTTGTTAGTCGTCAGTCAAAAACTCGGCAAGACATCGCATCTCGTGCCTACGTATCTCATCTGAACATGAGAATCAGAGTTGTCGTAGTTCGGCTAATTAGGGGAACAGGGGTCTTGATTGCAACTAGGGAAAGAGAAAGGGAAGGTCTCGATCGCAACGAGGGCGAGAGAAAAGAATGGCAACAAGGGCGAAAGCAAGCAAGGATTAATTGTTAGTCGTTAGTCAAAAACTCGGCAAGACATCGCATCTCGTGTCTACGTATCTCATCTGAACATGAGTATCAGAGTTGTCGTAGTTCGGCTACCTATGGGCGAAAGAGAAGTGTGCTCGCTAAGACATTGCGTCTTATGCCTACGTATCTCATCTGGAATGAGAATCAGAGTAAAACATAGTTCAACTAACTACGGGAACAAGGGTCTCGATTGCAACGAGGGAAAGAGAAAAGAAAGGTCTCGATTGCAACGAGGGCGAGAGAAAAGTATCACAGCAAGGGCGAAAGCAAGCAATGATTAGTTGTTAGTCGTCAGTCATACTCGGCAAGACATCGTATCTCGTGCCTACGTATCTCATCTGAACATGAGAATCAGAGTTGTCGTAGTTCGGCTAACTAGGGGGTTAAGGATTTCCATCTGAACATGGACTTACAAAAGAGGACACCAACTGGGTCAGAGGAAAGCGGGAAATGTGTTCAACATCCTAGCAGTAGGTGTCGCAGCTCGCTGAATCGAGTCTTAGGCAGTTACCTTTTTGTAATAGAACGGATTGACATGCCATAAGATCGGAGACGCACGGAAGGTCTAAAAAATGGGGAAGCTCTTCCCTAGAGTTGTCATGCAATATGGACGTATGTGTTAGGATTTACAAAGGGGAACATCTACTTAATGTTAGCATGCAAAGAATAAGGGAATTCTACCTATGTTATCATACAAAGGGTTCTACCTAATGGGTGCTACCTAAACGGAACAAGAGTCGACAGATGGAGCAAGGAGAGGAGCCACGGATAAGGGTAGATGGCGATGCCTGAGGCAATCGACTTACAGGTAGATGGCGATGCATGAAGCAATCAACATACAAGAGAATGGATGAATGTGTGCTGGTTCTGTTAAGTTTTGAAAATGATTACTCGACGTTGGATCGAGCTTTTGATCTTGTTTTGAAATGATTATTGGATGTTTGTTTTAATTCTTGTATTAACAGATGAATAAAGAATGAAAGAATAAATATTATACACTTTATGGGAGAGGGGTACATTTGTTATGAATGGGGATGGTTCATGGCAATCAAACAATAAGAATATATGCCTCAATCACCATACAAGTAGGCAACAGTTAATCAAACAATAAGAATAAATAACATGTATATAATCAAATAAAAGAATCAAAGAATGAAATAATGGAGAATTAAACAATGCATGAGAAGTATGAACATGTTAAACAATCAAGCAATAGTAAGCAGGAATGCAAGAAACAAGTATAACAGATGACAGATGAATCAGACAGATGAAGAGATGCATAAGAAAGGTCCACTGAAATAATTAAATCAAGAAATGAGGTGAAGATCAAATAAAATCAAGATAAAACACCTCTAATACAAGGCATATGAGATGAACAAGGGAGGATCAAAAGATCTTCTCAATTGCCATAAGCAATCCCTAAGTCAAACATCGATCATAAAGAAGTCAACTGAAAATTCAAGCCAACTTAATAATTATCAAATAAATAGCAAATTAATCAAGAAAATTATGAAAAATTAAACTAAATAAAGTAGGGCCAGAACATCATCATCCCCCAAAAATATTTCAAAAATAATGAAAATTCGTTCATGAATTAAATAAAATAAAACAAAGGTCAAACCAAAAGTCAACCAATAAGACTAGGTTAAAAATAAATCAACAATAAATTGAAAATTGTGAAATAAAAATCCAAGAAAAGGCCAGGTTGACCATGGGACAATGGTCAACCTTCATCCCAAAAATCAGAATCTAAAAATAATTTGATGTCATAAAAATAAAATCAAGAATAAGATGTATGCCAAAATGAACCACTTAGAATAAATAATTAAATAAAAATATTAATAGTAAAGAAATGTGAAAATAAAATTTAAATAAAATTAAATAAGGCATCAAGAAATGTGGAAAATATTTTTGGGTATTTTTATGAATGAAGAAAATATTTTAAATCAATTAAAATCAAAATAGAAAATAAATGTGAATTAAAAAAGAAAATGAAAAGAGATGGATTAGTGCTGATGGGCCTTGAGCGTGGGGTGTCAAAAGCAGATGGCAAAGGCCCAGTCCAAACAATTATTAAATCAGCGTGACAACATTTAAATAACATTTTAATTAAAAAAAACTATGTAACTTGTATCAACCGGTCACATGTGATTTAAGTGACTAAAAGACAAAATGGCACGAATGGCTCAGATTAAAAGATGCGCGCTCGATCCAGCGGTCCTCAAGACGACACATGGTCATTTTCCTCATGGGACCTGAAATCCTAGCCATGCCATGCAAGAACACGCGAAAAACAGTGAGTTTTCTTCAACTTCCACTCAAGAATATGACCACTATGATGCACCAAAAGACATGAAATAAAGCCCAAATATAAAGTATGAAGTGTAAAGATTAACATGGTATCTTGTTTTAGGTTAAACGGTGGCCTAAACATGGAGAAAAATTGTCAACAAGGCATCAACATGAACACGGATATGAACATAAAATCAACAGCATAAACTCAGCAACAAGAACATGGCCTCATACTGAGGACTTCAGAGGCAAGCGTAAGCATGAATAGCATGGCAATGGAACAAGCATGAAGAGAGCATAAGCATAGCATGGTGAACAGTAATGATAATAAGCATGGATATATCAATACATGGCCATGGAAGAGAAGTAAGAGGGTTACCTAGTGGAAGCTTGGCCCACTGCCTCTTGGTTATGGAGAGAATGGAAGAAGATGATGCTTCCTTCTTGGTGCTTCAAGGACCTCAACTCTAGAGCTTGATGAGAAATGAAAACTGATCTGTGACCTCTTTTCCTGGCTTGCAAAAAAATTCCAATGGCCTTGCTTTCCTTCAGATTTAGGGTTTTTAGCTTTAAGTATGATGGGTCTAATGTTTAATGGGTTCAGAAATAATTGTTGTCCATAAGCAAAATAATGCAAAGTGAGGCGTATTAGGAATGGACACATGAGGGTTTCTTGTTTTGGAAAAGTTTAAGTGAGTGGAAATATTGCTGCATGGCCAAATGAGGTAACAAAAACGTGGGCTGGTTTGTGCAACATGCATGGCTTGGCTTGTGCAACATGAAATCAGTCCAAGATGGTGACTTTGTGGCCATATATCTTGATGAGCAAGCCACCAAATGATGAGATGATGCAAACAGTGGAAAGATCTCATGGAGCATAGCATGTTTCATGTTGAGCATAAGTGGAAATGATGAATGGAAGAAGGTGAAAAATGGCCCTCAATATCATGTTGCACCATGCAAAACTGGTTGGGCAAGTTTGGCCTAAAATCTGCCAAGAAAATCAAGTCATGGTGCCCACTTTAAGTGAATGCATCTCTCAAACCATGGATCCAAATGAGATGATTCCAAAAGGAGGTGAAAGAGGACATGGCAAGGTATAATTGTTATGAAGAAAACATTTCCAATTGATGCCTTGAAGTGCAAGCAAACTGGCCAAGAAGTCTTGACAAACTTTGAAGATCTTTGGACTTAGAAATTTTTCTAAGTGTCCTAAAAATATGCCCCACTTTGACTAAGCATAACTTTCTCAATTTTGATCCAAATGGAGCAAAATTTATATTTCTAGAAAGGTTGGAACAAGAGGAATAACTTTCATGTTGGAGAACGTTTCAGATGGAGCTCTTATCTTGATGGAAAATGGGCTTAAAGTGAGTGCAACAATCATGAAAACTTGCCCTAAGTGGAAAGTCAACCATTTCCAAATTAAGTAACTTTTCCAATTCCTGATTAAATGATGAATCCATGATCCAACCTTGATCAAATTTCACATGTAGGCTCCCCTAGGCATGAATCTTGAGATTCCACTCTCAAAAATTCAGGAGTTGACTTTTCTGGCCCCACAATTGACTTTTCCTAAACTGTCTGATTCCCGATTCCCATGATCAATTGAAGCACCTATGGCTCAAATAAAAAGCTGATTTTTGTATGTAGACCCTTGTGGACATATGGAGGGCCATGGAAAAGAGTTTCACCCAAAGAATCAGAAATAAACTGATTTTAAACCAAACCCTAATTTTAGGGCAAAATTGACTAGGAACTGATTGCACTGCTTGCCAATGGATCTTTCTGAGATAATTGCGAGTCTTTCTAGGCCCTTGAGACTTGTATACTTAGAGAATGAAGTCCAATTCTCAATCTTGCTTTGTGTGGGCTCCTTCTGTTAAAGAGTGATCAATCAAAACCTGATTTCCAAGTCACTAATGCAGTATGCAATGAGTATGACCTAGTATGATGCTAATGAATTGTAAAACATAATCCCATGCTTCCAGGAAAAAATGAAGGGTAAATTTTGGGGTATTACAGCTGCCCATATTCAATCAACTAGAGACTCGAAATGAAGATAGCAACGACTTTCGCACTTTCGAGGTATCAAGGGATTGAATACGATAAAAACCCAAAAATTTACACTGAAGTATGAAAGTGAAAAATAAAGTGATAATGCCTGTCAGGATCGGCAAAGAGGTAGTCTTGAGCATCAACAAAGAATCCTTCTGGTACGGTGAGAGTCGGTCTGAACACCGAAAAAGAATGTTAGCCTGAATACCAAAATAAATGGTAACACAGAAATAACCATGGCTTGAATGCCGCTCATCAATCTGAATACTGGAAGTGTCTTCGATTTGAGCATCGGAAGATACGAGATTATCAAACATCGATATGAACACCGGGAAACTGGCCTGAGCGCCACTTCGGTCTGAATACCGGAACCTGGCTTGAATGCCACAAGTTGCATCGACCTGAACGTCGGAAACTTCTTCGATCTGAACATCGGAAAACTGGCCTGAATGCCACTTTGGTCTGAATACCGGAAACTGGCCTGAAAGCCACAAGTTGCATCGACCTGAACGTCGGAAACTTCTTCGATCTGAACATCGGAAAAACTGGCCTGAATGCCACTTCGGTCTGAACATCGGAAAACTGGCCTGAATGCCACTTTGGTCTGAATACCGGAAACTGGCCTGAATGCCACAAGTTGCATCGACCTGAACGTCGGAAACTTCTTCGATTTGAACATCAAAAAACTGGCCTGAATGCCACTTCGGTCTAAATACCGGAAACTGGCCTGAATGCCACAAATTGCGTCGACCTGAACATCGGAAACTTCTTCGATCTGAACATCGGAAAACTGGCCTGAATGCCACTTCGGTCTAAATAACGGAAACTTTCATGCCTGTCAGTATCGGCAGAAATAGGGAAAATGATAATTGAGGTGGCACGTGAGCCAACGACCCCTGCTGGGAATACTAAAGGATAAGTCATGAACAAACTTCAGTTTGAGTACTGGAAACAAAACTTCTGGCTTATCACTTGGGATGCCGAGAATGTCTTATGCTTTACGTGCATATGTTGAGTTATTCAATGGCGTAATGCTCCATGAAAATGGAAATGCTACGCGATTTGGGAGGATGCGATGCGATATGATTCTACATGCAGGGATACGAAATGCTAGGTTAGAGAGAACACCAAGCCGAGGCAAGAAGTTCTGCTGGGGAAATGATCACAATCTTCTGGACCCTGGCAATGCTATTGGAGATACACAGCACAATGAACTCTGTGGGGAAATGATCGGCCACACGGTGTTCTGGCAATAACAAAATACCGAGACTCTGACTGGGGAGAGAATGGCACTGAAAGCTTGCTGTTGAGGAAGGCGACGGTGGTTCTGGCAACCATAATCTGCGAGAGAGACGACTCAGTAGGGGAAGCAGACACCGATACGGTACCGAGATTCTGCTTCAAGGAAAGAGACCACGGATCTAGCGTTGAGATCATCGATCTGGCATCGAACTCTGAGGAGCAGCCACTTCTGCTGGGAAGATATAGTCTGACACTGTCGACTCCACTAGGGAATGCATAATCTGAAACAAAAACTTGGGAAAGTATCGTATTGAGAAACTGCTGGGGATTGAGGAATCCAAGGCTTGGACCAACTCTGCAGGGATAAGATACCAAACACCAACTGTTGAAGAAAAACATCCGCGATCATCTGCTGGGAACCTTAAGGAAGTGCCCCGAGTGTACCTGATCTGAATAGACGATCCAAAGCACTTAAAATTTACAGCAATTTTAAATGTTTATTAAGCATGTACCTGTAAAGCTCTTATGTTTCATGATGCAATGTTTATAAAAAATTCGGACGTCATTTTTGCAAACAAAACAGTAAAAATGAAAATGAACATAGAGATATACTGAATAACATGATTTTATTGATTGAATGGCCTCTGAATAGGCATTTACATCAGGAAGTAATCCCTGGAAAGAGGTAATTGCACAAGGGATAAAAACAAAAATTAATCTAATGGCAATGTGAAATGGATTTCTATCGGGTTCCGATTCTGCTATGACTCGCTCGTCTTCAAGATCCTCCAAATGATCAGCTTTCTGAAAAAGGTGATTGGACTGTTTCCCATCCTTCAAAAGTTTCCAGTTATCGACACGAGATGAGATTCAGAACTACTCAGAACGCAGTCATTCGCTTAATCCCTAACTTTTGCCTGGATCGCCCTTTCGGGTTTTCAATCCACCGGGATACCCATTTTTGCCTAAGTTGCCTTTTCAGATTTTCAACTTATCGGGTGTACAATCTTTTCATTTTTAATCCCTAACTTTTGCCCGAACCTTTTTCATTTTCTTGGTTTGCCGGGATGCCCATTTTTTGCATGGACTATTCTTTTTATTGTCCAGCGAGTCTATTTTATGCAAAGTATTTTTTAACTGCGTCTGAGTTCACAGGGGAAGTGAAGTCTTCACCATCCATAGTTGCAAGCATCAAGGATCCACCATCAAAAATCTTGGTGACAATATATGGTCCATCATAGTTAGGAGTCCACTTGCCCATGTGATTTGTCTAAGGAGGAAGGATCCTTTTCAACACCAAATCTCCGACTTGGAAACATCGAGGACGCACTTTCTGATCAAAGGCTCTCTTCATCCGACTTTGATACAACTGCCCATGATAAATGGCTGCCATTCGCTTCTCTTCGATAAGACTCAACTCATTGAACCTTGTCTGAATCCATTCAGCTTCGTCTAACTTGACATCCAGCAGGACCTTAGAGAAGGAATCTCCACTTCAACAGGTAGGACTACTTCCATACCATACACAAGGGAGTAAGGGGTTGCCCCGATCGATGTATGTACTGAAGTATGGTACCCATGCAAGGCGAAGGGTAGCATCTCATGCCAATCTCTATACGTAATGACCATCTTCTGCACAATCTTCTTTATGTTCTTATTTGCTGCCTCAACAATATCGTTCATCTTAGGACGATAAGGGGAAGAATTGTGATGCTGAATGTTGAAGTTCTTGCACAACTCCTTCATCATTTTGTTATTGAGATTAGAACCATTATCAGTAATGATTCTTTCGGGAATCCCATAACGACAAATGATTTCTTTCTTAATGAATCGGGCAGCCACATGTCTGGTGACCTTCGCAAATGACGCTGCTTCGACCCACTTGGTGAAATAGTCGATGACAACAAGGATGAAGCGATTCCCATTGGAAGAAGTCGGATCAATCTTTCCAATCATATCAATTCCCCACATAGCAAATGGTCACGTCGAAGACATCACATTCAGAGGATTTGGCGGCACATGCACCTTATCAGCATAAATCTGGCATTTATGACACTTCCGAGCATATTTGAAACAATCAGATTCCATGGTCATCCAGTAATAACCCGCTCTCAACAATTTCTTATCCATTACATGCCCACCAACATGAGTACCGAAGGAGCCTTCATGAACTTCCTGCATTAACATGTCCGCTTCATGTTTATCCACGCATCTGAGCAAAACCATGTCGAAGTTCCTCTTATACAGCACATCGTCTTTGTTCAAGAAGAAACTTCCTGCCAATCTTCTCAAAGTCTTTCTATCATTGTTGGATGCCCCTGCAGGGTACTCTTGATTCTTCAGAAAGCACTTGATGTCGTGATACCAAGGCTTGTCATCAACTACCAGTTCAGAAGCAAACACATACGCGGCCCTATCAAGGCGCATAACATCGATCCTGGGAACATGGTTCCACCGAATCACCTTGATCATGGAGGATAAAGTAGCAAGAGCATCTGCCATCTAGTTCTCATCACGAGGTATATGATACAACTTTACTATTGTGAAGAAAGTCAACAGTCTTCTCGTGTAATCTCTGTAGGGGACTAGATTGGGCTAGAGAGTATTCCAATCACCAATCACTTGATTGATCACTAGAGCTAAATCTCCGAAGATGTCCAGAGTCTTGATTCTCAAATCAATGGCTTGCTCAATACCCAAGATATAGGCCTCATACTCAGCTTCATTATTGGTGCAATCAAAAGTCATACAAGCGGTGAAAGGCATGCGGGCACCTTTCAGAGTGGAAATGACAGCACCGATTCCACTTCCTTTAGCATTGACGGCCCCATCAAACATTAAAGTCCACTTTTCATCTGGATCAGGTCCCTCCTTAACAACTGGCTCTTCACAGTCTTTCATCTTGAGGAACATGATGTCTTCATCCAAAAAATCAAACTTCATCGGCTCATAATCATCAATCGGCTGCTGAGCAAGATAGTCTGACAGAATACTCCCTTTGATGGATTTCTGAGATGTATACTGGATGTCGTACTCTGTCAGTACCATTTGCGAACGAGCAACCCTTCCGGTGAGAGTTGGATTCTTAAATATATACTTGATTGGATTCATTTTGGAGATCAGTAAGGTTGTGTGAGTCAGCATGTATTGTCTCAATCGCTTAGCAGCCCATGCAAGTGCACAACATGTCTTTTCAAGCATTGAGTATCTCAACTCGCAATCTATGAATTTTTTACTCAAGTAGTAGATGACATGCTCTTTCCTACCTGTCTCGTCGTGTTGACCGAGAACACAACCCACGGAATTATCAAGTACTGTCAAATACATAATCAACGGTCTCCATGGGACTGGAGGCATAAGGATTGGAGGATTCTACAAATACTCTTTTATCTTTTCGAAAGCCCTTTGGCAATCATCATTCCACCCCTGATCTTTTCTTATCAAGTTGAATATTGGCTCACACGTGGCTGTTAGGTGAGAGATGAACCTTGCAATGTAGTTCAACCTCCCTAAGAAACCACAGACTTGTTTTTCTGTTCTTGGCTCAGGCATTTCTTGTATTGCTTTTACTTTGGCCGGATCCACCTCAATCCCTTTTTCACTAATAATAAAACCCAGCAGTTTTCCAGATCTCACCTTGAAAGTACACTTGTTCGGATTAAGCCTCAGCTTGAATTTCCTTAAACGCTCAAACAGTTTCTGCAAATTCACCAAATGTTCTTCTTCCGTCTGAGATTTGGCAATCATATCATCAACATAAACCTCGATTTCATGATGAATCATATCATGGAAAAGAGTTACCATAGCTCGTTGATATGTTGCCCCAACATTTTTCAGACCAAACGGCATCACCTTGTAGCAGAAGGTGCCCCATGGGGTTATGAAAGTTGTCTTCTCCATGTCTTCTGGTGCCATCTTAATTTGATTATAGCCAGAAAAGTCATCCATAAAGGAGAATACCGAGAACTGAGCTGTGTTATCCACCAAAATGTTGATGTGAGGTAATGGGAAATCGTCTTTAGGACTAGCTCTGTTTAGATCCCGGTAGTTGACACACATCCGTACCTTTCCATCCTTCTTAGGTACTGGAATGATATTTGCAACCCATGGCGGATAATTTATAACTGCTAGAAACCCTGCATCCAACTGTTTTTGCATTTCTTCCTTCATCTTGACAGCCATCTCTGGTCTTGTTCTTCCGAGCTTCTGCTTGACCGTAGGACAATCCTCTTTGAGAGGCAAACGGTGTACCACAATGTCGGTGTCAAGTCCTAGCATGTCCTGATAAGACCAAGCGAAGATGTCAACACACTCTTGCAGTAATTCAATCAGCCCCTTCTTGACATTATCTTCCAAAGCAGCCCCTATCTTAATTTCTCTCTTGACGTCCTCGGTGCCGAGATTAATCACTTCAATAGACTCTTGATGCGATTGAATGACCCTTTCCTCCTGTTTTAACAACCTGGCAAGTTCTTTAGGTAGTTCACAGTCTTCATCACCCTCTTCTTCAGCTTGAAAGATCGGATTTTCAAAGTCGAAGCGAGCCATAGCAGAACTGTTATCAATAGGATTCGGTGACGTGCATCTGCATGAGTGATGGTATGTGCTTATGAGTGTGGACAAGGAGTGAAAACTAAACAAACATTGCCAAATACATTTTTTTGATTTTTTGAAAACTGCAAAAATAGAAAGACAGTGAACAAAATATTTGAATGCAAAAAGACGTCCTTTATTTATGATAAAAAATGCAGGTATTCACATAGATGAGCCCTACAATGAGTCATTATGCCCAGGGCAGAATGTAAGACTTGGATATGCACAAATAAACAAAGAAAATTACTCCTCAAGAAGAGTGACTTGGATAATCTCTTCAGAAGACCAATTGCGGAGTACTTCACCCAGGACCCTTGGACGCACCCAGTTGTCAATGTCGCAATCACTATCCCCATCTTCTTTGTTGATTGTAGAGATCTGGCCATACTGAATGATGCCACCACTGGAGAAAGTAATCGGCCCCCGGCGAGTCTGAGGTGTTGAAGTTGTAGAAGTCAATGATGGCTGATACCCAATCCCAAACTTGTCTTCCTTTATAGGCAAATCCAACAGACGTCCCTAACCGGGAGCAACACCTGAATTTACCAAGGCCTGTGCCTGCTTGAAGGACGAAATATAGGCACCTGCTTGAACCTTTTCCATTGGAGATGCATCCTTGATTTGAACTGCCTCAAAGGCCTGACGCAGGGTCTCATGAATCTCACCTTCTACCTCTACATACTTTAATATAGACAGGTGACTGACCAGAATATCCTCCTCACCACAGACAGTGATAATTCTTCCGTTGACCGGGAACTTGATCTTCTGATGCAAGGTCGAGGAGACTGCCCCAGCATTGTGGATCCAAGGACGACCCAACAAGCAGCTATACGAAGGACTGATATCCATCACATAGAAGACGGTGTTGAAGGTTTGTGATCCAATCTGAATTGGCAATTAGACCTCTCCGAACATCGACCTCTTAGAACCATCGAAGGCTTTCACGACAAGATCAGAAGGCTTCAAGATCAAACCTTCTACATCTAACCTTGACAGGGCTCTCTTAGGTAACACATTGAGAGAGGAACCTGTATCCACCAGAACATGTGATAATACAGTGTCTTTGCATTCCATCGAGATGTGCAAAGCCTTGTTATGATCGCGTTCAGCTGGCGTCAAGTCAGAATCAGTAAAACCCAACCCGTTGCTTGCATGAACATTTACAACGATCCCTTCTAGTTGGTTCACTGAAATCTCCTGAGGCACATATGCAGCATTAAGGACCTTCAGAAGTGCCTCCCTGTGTGCCTCCGAACACAGCAGGAGTGAGAGAATAGTTATCTTGGACGGTGTCCGAATCAATTGATCGACTACCTTGTAGTCGCTTTTCTTTATGATTCTCAAGAGCTCGTCCACATTCTTCGCGAAAGCAAGCTCAGAGCCAGTCTGTGGTGCAGAGGTACCCTCATTCACAACTTGCTTGCCTTTGGCCTTCGCCGCGGCGTCAGCACTATCAGGTTGGGTGACTGGTGGTGAGAACAGTCTACCACTTCTGGTGAATCGCCCGATTCCACCAACATTGTCCACTGCGGGATCTTTTATTTCGACTCCAGGCTCAGATTTCTGATCCTGCACCTCTTCTATTTCCAGTGGCTGCTCCACTCTATGGTCATGTGTGTACACACTTCCCCCGTAATGCCACAGAATGGCCCTTTCTCTGGTGAAAGGTAAAGGACCAGGGGTCGTGATGGTCATAGTGGATTGATGCGGTCGTACTGGTGGCACCGGTTGCGCTACTGGCACACTGATCTGAGCGGTCGGGTAGAAAATTGTGATAGTGGCGAAGTCACAGTCATACTCAGAAATCTTATTAATTGAAGTACAAACATCCGAAACATCAGAATCAAGTTCAACAAATACATCAGAATCAACCATAATGTTTGGAATATCAGTAACAACATCAGAAAAATTAAATACATCATTGGGAATTACAAGATCAACGGGAACAACATTTGTAACTTCATCAACGGTAATGGCATCTTCAAACAAGAGAGGATTAGCCTCTGCATTCTCAACAACCCCTTCAACAACCCCTTCAACAGACCTTTGGGTAGATAGGTCTTCAACTTGGAGGATACCATCGTCAAGCAAGGCCTAGATACCCTGCTTCAACTTCACACAACCTCCGCTTTGGGCAACACAACCCAAACAACCGCTCCCACAACTGGGGAAAACATCTGCCTTCAGCAAGTATTCTTTAATTTCTAACAGCGGAGTCTTCAGTTTCAACACATCCTTGATTGACTTGACTTCTCCTTCGACCATGTTAACATTTGCTCTGCCATGCTGCGGCATAGGATTGTTGACAACATTAGGAGCCGACGCAAAGTTAATCGCCTTTGAATCAATAAGGTCCTGAACTACGTGCTTAAAAGCTTTGCAGTTCTCAATAGTGTGGCCAGGTGCCCCAGAGTGGAAATTACACCTAGCATTGGCGTCATAACCCACTAGAAGCCTGCCAATAGGAGGAGCCAAAGTGCATAACTGCACAAGTTGTAACTGTTGAAGGTTGGGAAGCAACTGGGCGTACGGCATCGGAAGAGTGTCGAAATGCCTATCCATCATCCTCTATCTCTGTTGGTAGGCAGGCCTGTTACCCTATTGCTGTTGGTATTGATTTTGTTGACGCTGTGGTTGTTGTTGTTGCACTGGTGCTGCAGCCGAAATGGTCATAGCTGCAATATAGGGTTGCTGATGGTAATTCTGAAAATTGCTTCTTCGGTTACCCCTGCTCTGATAAGAAGACACAAAATTTGCATCCCCTTCTCTCCTCTTCTGTCCTCCTATGAACGGCTTCTTCGAACCCGAAGATGATCCAACCCCACTCTGGATCTTACATGTCTTCAAGTAGTTCTCCACCCTCTCACCGGTAGAGACCACATCAGCAAAATTGGTGGCGTTGCAACCCACCAGACGCTCCAAGTAAGACCCAGGAAGCATGTTCATAAACATGTTGGCCATCTCTTTTTCCAACATCGGAGGCTGAACACGGGAAGCCATCTCTCTCCAGCGTTAAGAGTACTCTTTGAAGCACTCATTGCTCTTGAGAGACAGGTTCTGGAGTTGAGTTCTGTCAGATGCCATATCCGTATTATATTGATATTGCTTCACAAAGGCCTCAACCAAGTCTCTCCAGCAGCGAATATGGGCTCTGTCCAGTGTCATATACCATTCCAAGGATGCCCCAGCTAGGTTGTCCTGGAAGAAGTACATGAGCAACTTCTCATCGTCAGAATACGCAATCATCTTGCGGAAGTAAGCTTGCACGTGAGTCTTCGGGCAAGAGTTTCCATTGTATTTGTCAAAGACTGGGACTCTGAACTTTGGTGGAACTCTCACGCCTGGGACCAGCCCCAAGTCAGCAACATCCACACCCAGAGCATTCTGCCCTTCCACAGCCTTCAACCTCTCCTCCAATCTCCTGAACATAGGGTCCACAGCATGGCCTATGCCAAAATCTTCCTGCAGCAGGGTGAACTGATCCTCCTGATCATCATGGATGGGTTGTTGATCAGGGTTGACACGCGGGATAGGGATATTCCCCGGTCCATTGGGTCCATTAGTCTCTCCAGCTGGAGGATCAATCACAGTCTCCGGTTGAGCAGGGGGATTCCTCTGTATCATTAGTCTGAGCTCCTGCTGTCCCTGAGCCACTCCTTGGACCACATCCATGAACTGATTCATGTGAATCCTCATCTCAGCGAGCTCTGCTTGTAGGCCTTCCATTGCTCTCTGTTAATTCCTTCGGGTACCGTATCGGTGAATGCCTGAGTCAACTATCCTGCTAGTGGAATACAAAATGAGAACACCGCGGCGGTACCTGTTATGCAAGACATGCTAATGGATATGCAAATGCAATGACATGTTTATCAATTCCAAAGGGTATTCTACCCCTTGATTCTAGTCTCACATTAGATAAGCAGTGTAAGAAGATCGAACCATGGATGGGAACCAGAAAACCCCGACTAGAATCAAGAAGAAGATATAAAACCCCTAGGAATAGATGAACATGTGTTAAATGATATGAATGCAAAATGTTGTGATGCAATGCAGTGACCTAGGAATCAGGATTACTGTATCTGCTTCAACAACTGTCAGGTCGCACTGTCTGAAGAGAAAACCACTGAGGAACATATAAGAGATCACAGCTCTGCTCCAACAAGAATACCAGAAAACCGGGTTGGTTGAAGGTTAAGGTTTCCTGAATTTAGCCCGCCCCTCACTGGTAGGTTCTAAGAACAAAAGTTCGTCAGCTTCTATCCCTTCAGTCGAATAATACGTTTACCACTGAAGGTTTGGCATTATTACGAGACAAAAGACCTCCACTGACTCCCCTCAACTGGACATCTTAAAAGCAAGTTTCCAACCTTGGGTCCTCGGGTTGAGCAGCGAGAACACGCCCACCAGAGCTAACATAATCACGTCTCGGAGGAGTGCCTCAACTGAGTCCCCGGGAAATGGTCACCAGAGTCGACGATTTCTAAAGGAACATCTTGTCGTTACGGAACACCCATAGGACAGAATATATCCAAAAGAAACCTCGTCTGGGTGTGGGTCTTCATGAACGACTTAACGTAGCAACATACTACGCAAGCCTCATGACTATCCACTCTAAAACCTGTGTGTACACTCAAGCCTGGGTAGTGGGCTTATCTCTCATAAAACAACCCACCCCAACAAATAACCAACCCCTCAGATCCAACAGATACAACAATCATATGTACACAATGCAATAAGATAGAGTAGATAAATGCTGAAAGTAAATAACTGTACAAAAGAATAAACCCCCAACAAACAAGAAACTCACAAAAGCTAGGAGGGACTCGCATAGGGAAACCAGGGTCCCCAGCAGAGTCGCCAACTGTCGCAACACTCCAAAAATATAAATAACCGGCGAAGGAAAAACATAAGAGTCGCCACCGTTCGTTATTTATCCCAAAGGAGGGAAAGGAAACGATCGAAGAAAATCTGAAGAGAAGGAAAAGACAAGGTCTCGCAACCAAATCTTGGGTTCGGGAGTCGATTATGCGAAGGGAAGGTATTAGCACCCCTACGCATCCGTAGTACTCTACGGGATCCACTCTTGTTGTTCTAGTCTAAAGGGTGTAGGTATATCTAAAGTACTATCTTCTAAAAGAAGGTTGAAAGAAAATGAAAATGACTCGCAAGGATGTCGCATCCATTGCCTACGTATCTCATCTGAGTATGAGAATCAGAGTCTTCGTAGCTCGGCTACCTACGGGCGAAAGAGAAGTGTGCTCGGTAAGACATTGCGTCTTATGCCTACGTATCTCATCTGGAATGAGAATCAAAGAAAAACGTAGTTCAGCTAACTACGGGAACAAGGGGTCTTGATTGCAACTAGGGCAAGAGAAAGGGAAGGTCTCGATCGCAACGAGGGCGAGAGAAAAGAATCCCAACAAGGGCGAAAGCAAGCAAGGATTAGTTGTTAGTCGTCAGTCAAAAACTCGGCAAGACATCGCATCTCGTGCCTACGTATCTCATCTAAACATGAGAATCAGAGTTGTCGTAGTTCGGCTAACTAGGGGAACAAGGGTCTCGATTGCAACTAGGGCAAGAGAAAGGGAAGGTCTTGATCGCAACGAGGGCGAGAGAAAAGAATCACAACAAGGGCGAAAGCAAGCAAGGATTAGTTGTTAGTCGTTAGTCAAAAACTCGGCAAGACATCGCATCTCGTGCGTACGTATCTCATATGAACATGAGAATCAGAGTTGTCGTAGTTCGGCTACCTATGGGCGAAAGAGAAGTGTGCTCGCTTAGACATTGCGTCTTATGCCTACGTATCTCATCTGGAATGAGCATAAGAGCAAAACGTAGTTCAACTAACTACGGGAACAAGGGTCTCGATTGCTACGAGGGCAAGAGAAAAGAAAGGTCTCGATCGCAACGAGGGCGAGAGAAAAGTATCGCAGCAAGGGCAAAAGCAAGCAAGGATTAGTTGTTAGTCGTCAGTCAAACTCGACAAGACATCGCATCTCGTGCCTACGTATCTCATCTGAACATGAGAATCAGAGTTGTCGTAGTTCGGCTAACTAAGGGTTAAGGATTGCCATCTGAACATGGACTTACAAAAGAGGACACCAGCTGTGTCAGAGGAAAGCGGGCAATGTGTTCAACGTTCTAGCAGTAGGTGTCGCAGCTCGCTGAATCGAGTCTTAGGCAGTTACCTCTTTGCAATAGAACAGATTGACATGCCACAAGATCGGAGACGCACGGAAGGTCTAAAAAGTGGGGAAGCTCTGGCCTAGAGTTGTCATGCAATGTGGACCTATGTGTTAGGATTTACAAAGGGGAACATCTACCTAATGTTAGCATGCAAAGAATAAGGGGATTCTACCTATGTTATCATACAAAGGGTTCTACCTAATGGGTGCTACCTAAACGGAACAAGAGTCGACAAACGGAGCAAGGAGAGGAGCCACGGATAAGGGTAGATGGCGATGCCTGAGGCAATCGACTTACAGGTAGATGGCGATGCATGAAGCAATCGAATTACAAGAGAATGGATGAATGCGTGTTGGTTCTGTTAAGTTTTGAAAATGATTACTCGACGTTGGATCGAGCTTTTGATCTTGTTTTGAAATGATTATCGGATGTTTGTTTTAATTCTTGTATTAACAGATGAATAAAGAATGAAATAATAAATATTATACACTTTATGGGAGAGGGGTACATTTGTTATGAATGGGGATGGTTCATGGCAATCAAACAATAAGAATATATGCCTCAATCACCATACAAGTAGGCAACAGTTAATCAAAAAATAAGAATAAATAACATGTATATAATCAAATCAAAGAATCAAAGAATTAAATAATGGAGCATTAAACAATGCATGGGAAGTATGAACATGTTACACAATCAAGCAATAGTAAGCAGGAATGCAAGAAACAAGTATAACAGATGACAAATGAATCAGACAGATGAAGAGATGCATAAGAAAGGTCCACTGAAATAATTAAATCAAGAAATGAGGTGAAGGTCAAATAAAATCAAGATAAAAGGCCTCTAATACATGGCATGGCATATGAGATGAACAAGGGAGGATCAAAAGATCTCCTCAATTGCCATAAACAATCCCTAAGTCAAACATCGATCATAAAGAAGTCAACTGAAAATTCAAGCCAAATTAATAATTATCAAATAAATAGAAAGTTAATCAAGAAAATTATGAAAAATTAAACTAAGTAAGGTGGGGTCAGGACATCATCATCCCCCAAAAATATTTTAAAAATAATGAAAATTGGTACATGAATTAATTGAAATAAAACAGAGGTCAAACCAAAAGTCAACCAACAAGACTAGGTTAAAAATAAATCAAGAATAAATAGCAAATTAATCAAGAAAATTATGAAAAATTAAACTAAATAAGGTGGGGTCAGGACCTCATCATCCCCTAAAAATATTTCAAAAATAATGAAAATTGGTTCATGAATTAAATAAAATAAAACAAAGGTCAAACCAAAAGTCAACCAACAAGACTAGGTTAGAAATAAATCAAGAATAAATAGCAAATTAATCAAGAAACTTATGAAAAATTAAACTAAATAAGGTGGGTTCAGGTCATCATCATCCCCCAAAAATATTTCAAAAATAATGAAAATTGGTTCATGAATTAAATGAAATAAAACAAAGGTCAAACCAAAAGTCAACCAACAAGACTAGGTTAGAAATAAATCAAGAATAAACAGTAAATTAATCAAGAAACTTATGAAAAATTAAACTAAATAAGGTGGGGTCAGGTCATCATCATCCTTCAAAAAGATTTCAAAAATAATGAAAATTGGTTCATGAATTAAATGAAATAAAACAAAGGTCAAACCAAAAGTCAACCAACAAGACTAGGTTAAAAATAAATCAAGAATAAATTGTAAATGGTGAAATAAAAATCTAAGAAAAGGTCAGATTGACCATGGGACAGTGGTCAACCTTCATCCCAAAAATCAGAATCTAAAAATAATTTGAAGTCATAAAAATAAAATCAAGAATAAGATGTATGCCAAAATGAACCACTTAGAATAAATAATTAAAATAAAATATTAACACTAAATAAATGTGAAAATAAAAATTAAATAAAATTAAATAAGGCATCAAGAAATGTGGAAAATATTTTTGGGTATTTTTGTGAATAAAGAAAACATTTTAAATCAATTAAAATCAAAACAGAAAATAAATGTGAATTAAAAAAGAAAATGAAAAGAGATGGATTAGTGCTGATGGGCCTTGAGCGTGGGGTGTCAAAAGCAGATGGCAAAGGCCCAGTCCAAACAATTATTAAATCAGCGTGACAACATTTAAATAACATTTTAATTAAAAAAAACTATGTAACTTCTATCAACCGGTCACATGTGATTTAAGTGACTAAAAGACAAAATGGCACGAATGGCCCAAATTAAAAGATGCGCACTCGATCCAGCGGTCCTCAAGACGACACGTGGTCGTCTTCCTCATGGGACCTGAAACCATAGCCATGCCATACAAGAACATGCAAAAAACAGTGAGTTTTCTTCAACTTCCACTCAAGAATACGACCACTATGATGCACCAAAAGACATGAAATAAAGCCCAAATATCAAGTATGAAGTGTGAAGATTAACGTGGTATGTTGTTTTAGGTTAAATGGTGGCCTAAACAAGGAGAAATATTGTCAACAAGGCATCAACATGAACACAGATATGAACATAAAATCAACAGGATAAACTCAGCAATAAGAACATGCCTCATACTGAGGACTTCAGAGGCAAGCATAAGCATGATTAGCATGACAATGGAACAAGCATGAAGCGAGCATAAGCATAGCATGGGGAACAGTAATGATAATAAGCATGGATGTGTCAATACATGGCCAGGGAAGAGAAGTAAGAGGGTTACCTAGTGGAAGCTTGGTCCACTCCCTCTTGGTTATGGAGAGAATGGAAGAAGATGATGCTTCCTTCTTGGTGCTTCAAGGACCTCAACTCAAGAGCTTGATGAGAAATGAAAACTGATCTGTGACCTCTTTTCCTTGCTTGCAACGAAATTCCAATGGCCTTTCTTTCCTTCAGATTTAGGGTTTTCAGCTTTAAGTATGATGGGTCTAATGTTTAATGGGTTCATAAATAATTGTTGTCCATAAGCAAAATAATGAAAAGTGAGGTGTATTAGGAATGGACACATGAGGGTTTCTTGTTTTGGCAAAGTTTAAGTGAGTGGAAATATTGCTGCATGGCCAAATGAGGTAACAAAAACGTGGGCTGGTTTGTGCAGCATGCATGGCTTGGCTTGTGCAACATGAAATCAGTCCAAGATGGTGACTTTGTGGCCATATATCTTGATTAGCAAGCCACGAAATGATGAGATGATGCAAACAGTGGAAAGATCTCATGGAGAATATCATGTTTCATGTTGAGCATAAGTTGAAATCATGAATGGAAGAAGGTGAAAAATGGTCGTCAAGATCATGTTGCACCATGCAAAACTGGTTGGGCAAGTTTGGCCTAAAATCTGCCTAGAAAATCAAGTCATGGTGCCCACTTTAAGTGAATGCATCTCTCAAACCATGGATCCAAATGAGATGATTCCAGAAGGAGCTGAAAGAGGACATGGAAAGGTATAATTGTTATGAAGAAAACATTTCCAATTGATGCCTTGAAGTGCAAGCAAACAGACCAAGAAGTCTTGACAAACTTTGAAGATCTTTGGACTTAGAAATTTTTCTAAGTGTCCTAAAAATATGCCCCACTTTGACTAAGCATAACTTTCTCAATTTTGATCCAAATGGAGCAAACTTTATATTTCTAGAAATCTTGGAACAAGAGGAACAACTTTCATGTTGGAGAAATTTTCAAATAGAGCTCTTATCTTGATGGAAAATAGGCTTAAAGTGAGTGAAACAATCATGAAAACTTTCCCTAAGTGGAAAGTCAACCATTTCCAAATTAAGTAACTTTTCCAATTCCTGATTAAATGATGAATCCATGATCCAACCTTGATCAGATTTCACATGTAGGCTCCCCTAGGCATGAATCTTGAGATTCCACTCTCAAAAAGTCAGGAGTTGACTTTTCTGGCCCCACAATTGACTTTTCCCAAACTGTCTGATTCCCGATTCCCATGATCAATTGAAGCACCTATGGCTCAAATAAAAAGCTAATTTTTGTATGTAGACCCTTGTGGACATATGGAGGGCCATGGAAAAGAGTTTCACCCAAAGAATCAGAAATAAACTGATTTTAAACCAAACCCTAATTTTAGGGCAAAATTGATCAGGAACTGATTGCACTGCTTGCCAATGGATCTTTCTGAGATAGTTGTGAGTCTTCCTAGGCCCTTGAGACTTATATACTTAGAGAATGAAGTCCAATTCTAAATCTTGCTTTGTGTGGGATCCTTCTGTTAAGGAGTGATCAATCAAAACCTGATTTCCAAGTCACTAATGCAGTATGCAATGAGTATGACCTAGTATGATGCTAATGAAGTGTAAAACATATTCCCATGCTTCCAGGAAAAAATGAAGGGTAAATTTTGGGGTATTACAAGATGTTGTTGTCTAAGTATGATATTGAGTATCGAGCTCAAAAGGCTATTAAAGGTAGTATCTTGGCTGACCACTTGGCACATCAACCAATTGAGGATTATCAGTCGGTTCAGTACGACTTCTCAGATGAGGAGATTCTGTATTTGAAAATGAAAGATTGCGATGAGCCTACGCTCGATGAAGGGCAAGAGCCTGGTTCCCGATGGAGCATGGAGTTTGATGGCGCTGTAAATCAATATGGAAATGGTATTGGGGCAATGATTATTACTCCTCAGGGCACACATTTTCTTTTTACAACAAGGCTCACTTTCAAATGCATGAATAATATGGAGGAATATGAGGCCTGTATTATGGGACTAGAAGAATGTATTGATCTTGGGATCAAGTATCTTGATGTTTATGGTGATTTGGCCCTTGTTGTTAATCATATTAAGGGTGAATGAGAGACGAATCAGCCTAGCCTCATCCCATATAGAGATTATGCGAGGAGGATTTCAATATTCTTTACCGAGGTTGACTTCCATCATATACCTCGAGATGAGAACCGAATGGCAGATGCGCTTGCTACGCTTGCTTCGATGATTGTGGTGAAATTCTGGAATGAAGTCCCCAATATCACTGTGATGCGCTTGGATAGACCAGCTCATGTATTTGCAGTTGAAGAAGTGAAGGATGATAAGCCATGGTATTTTGACATCAAATGTTTTCTTCAAAGTCAGATTTACCCGCCTGGGACATCTGTTAAAGATAAGAAGACTTTGAGGAGATTGTCTAGCAGTTTCTACCTCAATGGCGATGTGCTTTATAAGAGGAATTTTGACATGGTTTTTCTCAGATGCGTGGATAGACACGAAGCAGACCTGTTGATGACTGAAGTCCATGAGGGTTCATTTGGTACTCGTTCCAATGGACATGCCATGGCAAAGAAGATGTTGAGAGCAGGCTACTATTGGCTGACAATGGAGTCCGACTGCTGCAAATATGTGAAGAAATGCCACAAGTGTCAGATCTATACGGATAAGATTCATATTCCCCCGACGCTTCTGAATGTGATTTCATCACAATGGCCTTTCTCTATGTGGGGAATTGACCTGATTGGCATGATAAAGCCAAAATCGTCCAATGGTCACAAATTTATTCTTGTAGCAATTGATTACTTCACCATGTGGGTTGAAGCGGCGTCGTATGCTAACGTGACCAGGCAGGTGGTTGTGAAGTTTATCAAGAATCAACTCATATGCCGTTATGGTGTGCCAAATAAGATCATTACTGATAATGGATCTAACTTGAACAACAAGATGATGAAAGAGCTTTGTAGCGAGTTCAAGATTGCACATCATAATTCTTCTCCTTATAGACCCAAGATGAATGAGGCTGTTGAAGCTGCTAATAAAAACATCAAGAAGATTATCCAGAAGATGGTCGTTACGTACAAAGATTGGCATGAGATGCTGCTATTTGCTTTACATGGATATCGTACATCCGTCCGCACTTCAACAGGGGCAACCCCTTTCTCTCTTGTTTATGGCATGGAGGTTGTGCTCCTAGTAGAGGTGGAGATCCCATCAATGAGATTCTTGATGGAAGCCAAGTTGACTGAGGCTGAATGTGTTTAGAGTCATTATGACCAATTGAACTTAATTGAAGAGAAGAGATTGATTGCCATGTGTCATGGTCAGTTATATCAGCAAAGGATGAAGAAAGTGTTTGATAAGAAGGTCAAGCCTCGTGTGTTCCGAGAAGGTGACCTTGTGCTCAAGAAAGTACTGTCTTTCGCGCCCGATCCCAGGGGCAAGTGGACTTAAAACTACGAAGGTCCATATGTTTTTAAGAGAGCCTTTTCATGCAGTGCTTTGTTACTTACAACTATGGATGGGGAGGATTCAATCATCCCGTGAATTCAGATGCAACCAAGAAATACTTCGCCCAAAATAAAAACAAAATAGCTCGCTAAGTTGAAAACCAGAAAGGGCGACTTAGGCAAAAATGAGCGTCTCGGTGGATTGAAAACCCGAAAGGGCGATCCAGGCAAAAGTTTGAGACACAAAAAATGAATATATATCCCGCTAGATTGAGTACCTCACCTTGGGGCAATTTAGGCAAAAATTAGGGATTCGGCAAGTAACTGCATCTTGACAAGACTTTGTTCTACAACTATCATCTGTCAAAGAATTTCGCCCAGTCACCGTCAACTGAAGCTTCAAATACATCGGATTCAGAGTTGGTGGAGAAATGCTTATTATGTTCAATGTAGCCCTTTTCCAATGTATATCACCAATTTCAAATTTGTAAAAGATCCCTGGAGTCTTGCCATTTGCAGACTACCATTCCATCAAATAAATTTGAGCCTTTATCCAATTCTTTGCACTCTTATTTGTTTCTGTTCAACAAGTATTTTGCATGTTTTAATTGATAAATATCATTGTTTTAAATAAAATTCTCATAAATTGTTTTTTAAACAAAGTGAACATTCACAATGACAAAAAGGATAATTGGGACGTCTTCGGTGCTCTCCCAAGGATAGTATGACCTCCAAAAGGGTAAGACATGTTGTTTATATTCCTAGCATACTTTTATCCTCTTCATCATCTTTCAGGTTGTCTCATCCGCGACCGTAGAAGAAGATTATGCATCACAAAATCCCCAGAGGGCCTGGAGCTTTGGTCCTATTTTGTTTGGAGGAGTATATCCCTAACATCCCCCCAAATTCCCAGAGAGTTTGGAGTTTGGGTCTCAGTTTTCTAGCTCCTCAATTGAGGCTGGATCTAGCATTTGTGATTATCAATTATATGGTTGTCATCCCTTGTGTGGATTGACCTAAAATCCCTCATAAATTGGTAAATTGACATGCTATCTTTTCGAGGAAGTTGGCATTCCCTCATTCGGATTGGGATTCTCCCGCAGAGTGAGCAGGAAAACCCCAACATGAGTGGAACTCTTAACATCTGGTTTGTAGCTTATCCCATGTGGACTCGCCTACATTAATCTCCAGCAATATGCATTTTATTCATCCTCAGCAGGGTTGATCCCATTTTAATTCCCTAGTACGGTCACCAGCAGGTTATCTCCAGCTGATTGCCTACATGTTGTCCCGATTCAATCCTCAATAGTGTTTCCCTAGTGGAGTTGTCTGATCAGAGCCTGTCTGTTGTTGCTTCCTCTTTCTTGGATAATGTTCCTCCTGAGCAGAGCGGGTGAGGAAAATGTTTATTGTCTATCCCTAGTGGGATGGTGTTTCCCTTCTCCTCGGCAGAGTTATGTTTATCCAGTAGTACGAGGGAATGTGTTGGTTTTGGAACTGCTATTTAGTGGTTGTTCCCCACAGAGTTTCATCCTTCCCCTGGATAACTTCCCCAGTAGAGTTGCTTCTACGACGGATTTTATCCGTGTTCAGATTCTCCAGCCGAGACTTTGCCTGATTATAGTTTGGCGTTGGAACTTCTGAGGAAGATGTGTTGATTCCTTCCCCAGCGGAGTGACTGGTTCTCCTTCTCCTTAGCAGAGATATTTCCTTCCGTGTGTGGAAGTGGATTTTGTTGTATGTGCTTCTGTTTGGTGGTTGTTCCCCACAGAATTCTACATCACTTCCCGATAAGATCCCCAACGGTTGTTTCTCTAACTAATCTTATCCTTGTTCTCTGTGTACTGTTGGAAGATCCCCCAACTTTGGTGATTGTGATCCCTTTCTTGTTCCCAACAACGTTATCTGATCCCCGGTGATGCTCTGCTTGTTCCCCTGACAATAGTCATGTTCCCGGCAGTGACTCTTTTTGATTCTCAGCATTGTCTTTTATCCCCTGCAGAGATCAGTGTTTCCTGGTATCTATTTCCCCCATCAGATTGGGAGTTTCCCCAGTGGGCCTGGCTTTCTCTTTTGAGATGTAGTACCGGATGTTTGTCCATTTGATCCTTGGACCTGGTTGTGCTAAATGTGTCTGTCTGTCAGCAACAATCATACATAAACCACGCATATACATGCATGGTTATAACATTCAGATATCCATGTTACATTCTTTGCCATATATCTTTGTTTGTTATCTCCTACTATTTGGTGATATATTTTCCCCCAAACAGATGTTTGTGTCTGATCTCTCCATATAGAGTCAGCCCCATAGGCAGAAGGTGTCAACCCTTTCTTCCATATTCTCCACTGAGTTATGTCCTCGTGGATGATTCTTATTTCTGTTTCCTCCCAAAACATGTATTGGGATGGAATTTCTCCCTTGAGTTATATCCTCATCGGGTTGAGCCTTGTTCATGGTGTCTCTCTAGTTCGTTCCTAGATTGACTTTTCTTGTTATTTCCCTTGCACTTCCCCGTAGTTTAGATGAATGATTGCTCAGTAACCAGTAATTGTCCATCTTTTCCCCGGCAGGATCTGTGGCCTTCTACCGAGTAACTGGTAGTTATAAGTCTTATTTTTGTGGTTTTCTAACCTCATACCGGTAGTTGTAAACCCCGTTTTATACCCTTGCAGAGTTAACCCTTGAGTTTGTTCATCCTAACCGATGACAGTTACTCTCTTATGTGGTTTTCTACCTAGTATCCGGTAGATGTAATCCCCTCTTTGATGATTATCTTTATCCAATATTAGGTATTGATATTCCTTCGTTTTTTGAGTATATCTCCCAGTAACCGGTGATATATATCTTTAATAATTGCTTTGATCAAACAATTTACTCCCAGCGAGTCATCTTTCGTTTACCCTTGTTCGGTAATGATTGTTTCTCCCCTTTGATTGGTCATCATTTTATACCCAATATTCGGTATCCCGATGTCCTTTCTTTTTCGATCGATTTATCCTTTATTAACCCAGTAACCGGTTGTGGATAATCTTCCATGCGAGTATGTTATCTACATTCTGACGGTAATAGATAATATATTTCATGCGCTCTTCAGTCGAAGTCTTTTTTCTTCCCCAGTCGAGTAAGATTCGTACTTCCTTATGGAATCGAATGTCCATCCTGTAATTGAGTTTTCTTTTTCAGCCCTCCTTTCTGATGATGAGTGTCTTGGAAATATTCCTCAATTCACGTCTGGTTGGTCACCTATTATATGCCCAGTAACCGGTATCCCTGTGTAATACCCCAAAATTTACCCTTCATTTTTCTTGGAAGCATGGGATTATGTCTTACATTTCATTAGCATCATACTAGGTCATACTCATTGCATACTGCATTAGTGACTAGGGAAATCAGCGTTTGATTGATCACTCCTTAGCAGAAGGAGCCCACACCAAGCAAGACTAAGAATTGAACTTCATTCTCCAAGTATACAAGTCTCAAGGGGGTCCAAGTGTCTTATTATGGTTCTCAGCTCATCAGTGGAAGATTCAGAGCTCTCAGAGTGTGCATATGCATTTAATCAGAAATTAGGGTTTCATGGCTATCTGCAACAGGAAAGGTTTGGTTGGAAGTAAAGGGGGCTCATTCATGTCATGATTATAGAGGCATCTTAGTCTAGGAAGACTCACATCTATCTCAGAAAGATCCATAGGCAATCAGTGCAATCAGTTCCTGATCATTTTGCCCTAAAACTGGGGTTTGGTATAAAGTCGGTTTATTTCTGAATCCTTGGGTAAAACTCTTTTCCATGTCCCTCCATATGTCCACAAGGGTCTACATACAAAAAATCAGCTCTTTATTTGAGCCAGAGGTGCTTCAATTGATCAATGGAATCGAGAATCAGACAATTTGGGAAAAGTCAACTGTGGCGCCAGAAAAGTCAACTCCTGGCATTTTGAAAGTGGAATCTCAAAATTCATGCCTAAGGGATCCTACATGTGAAATTTGATCAAGGTTGGATCATGGGTTCATCATTTAATCAGGAGTTTGAAAAGTTACTATATTTGGAAATAGTTGCTTTCCATTTAGGGCAAGTTTTTATGGTTGTCGCACCCACTTTAAGCCCATTTTCCATCAATATGCAAGCTCCATTTGAAATTTTCTCCAACATGAGAGTTGTTCCCCTTGTTCCAAGCTTTCTAGAGATATAAATTTTGTTTCATTTGGATTAAAATTGAGAAAGTTATGCTTAGTCAAAGTGAGACATTATTTTAGAACACTTAGAAAATTTTCTAAGTCCAAAATTTGCAAAATTTGTCAAGACTTATGGGCCAGTTTTCTTGCACTTCAAGGCATCTTTTGAAAATACTTTCTTCATGACAATTGTACCTTGATATGTCCTATTTCACATCCTTTTGGAATTATCCCATTTGGATCATTGGTTTGAAAGATACACTCATCTAAAATTGGCATCATGAACTGAATTTTTAGGCAACATTTAGGCCAAACTGGCCCAACCATTTTGCAACTATGGAACATGAACTTCATGGCCATTTTTCACCTCTTTCCACTCATCATTTCAACTTGTGTTCAACATGAATGATGTTAAGCTCCATGCACTCTTCCTACTGTTTGCATTGCCTTGCCATTTGGTTACATAATCATCAAGATATATAGCCTCAAAGTCACCCTGTTGGACTGTTTTTGTGTTGCACAAGCCAAACCAAGTCAGACCACAAAATTGACCAGCCACATGCTTTTCCTCATTTGGTCATGCACTTTTATGTTCACTCACTTAAGTTTTTCCACATTTAGCCATTTCTTTTCACACCTCATTTTTGCACCTTTTGTTCATGAACCAAACCAAGCATTGCATGCCCATTAAGACACATTAAACCCTACATATTTAAACATTAAAAACCCTAATCTGAAGGGAGGCTACTACTATTTTCGAGTTAAGGGTGGTGGATGCTATTTTCAAAAGAGGCAAGGCAAGCAAAAGTTCCACTTCCATTTCACAAGTTCCTCAAGCACAAGCATCAAAAGAGCATCTCTTCTCTCTTCCATTCCTCCAACACCAAGAGGCAGTGGACCTTGCATCCACTAGGTACCTTTACTTCTCCATTTTCATGACCATATATCCATGTTTATCATCATGCTTACCATTGTCCATTACTATTTTTCATGCCATTGCCATGCTTGTATCATGCTGTTTTTCTATGTTAACAATATGCTTTGCATGCTTATGAACCCTTCAACATGAGACATTGTGATTGAGCTTGAGTTTATGTTGTGAAATTTTTGTTGTATCCGTGACCATGGTACCATCTTGTTGTTCACTTTTCTCTATGTTAAAGTCATTATTTTCAATAAAATAAAGCACCATTGTGTTCTACTCGTTCCATACTAGAATTTTGTTTTTTACTTCATCTCATTTGGAGCACCATAGCATGAGCAATGTTGGTTGGAAGTTTGAACAAGCATCCTGCATTTTCCGTGTTTTCATTCATTCTGCATGCGCCTAGGGTTGTTTGGATGAAAAGGATGGACGTGGCTTCATGTTAGCCATCAGATCGCGCCTGGCCTTCAAATCTCACCAGTCCACATTATTTTGTCACTTAGTGATTTAATGAAACAAGTTGACCGGTCGATATGCAGTCACATACTTATTTTAAATGAACGTTTTTTATGCTGTCACGCTGGGATATTTCATTGGACCGGGCTTTCCAGCGCACGCTACCCACACCCCCCTTTCTTCCAGGCCCATTAATTAATCCATTCATTTTATTTTCATTTCTCTTAATTCTTATTTTTTATTTTTCTGTTTTGCTTTTAATTAATAAAAATCGTTTATTTGTTCATAAAAATATCAAACATTTTTTTTCACATTCCTTAATGTTTTATTTAATTTATTTAATTTTTATTTTCATATTTTATTTAATGTTAATATTTTATTTTAATTATTTGATTCAAATAGTCCATTTTGACACACATTTTTTCATTTATTTTATTTTCATGACTTAGAATTATTTTTAATTTCTGATTTTTAGGATGAGGGTTGACCAATGTCTCATGGTCAACTTGACTTTTTATTGGAATTTTATTTCCCATTTTAATTTATTTTGGATTTATTTTTCACCTAGTTTACTTGGTTGACTTTTCATTTAACTTCTGTTTTATTTCAATTAATTTATACACTAATTCACATTATTTTTAAAATCTTTTGGGGGGATGATGATGTCCTGACCCCGCCTTACATAGTCTAATTTTTCATAATTTCTTTGATTAATTTACTATTTATTTGATATTTTTTAAGTTGACTTGACTTTACAGTTGACTTTTCCATGATTGATGTTTGACTTAAGGGATTGCTTAAGGCAAATGAAGAGATCTTTTGATCCTCCCTTGTTCATCTCATATGCCATGTATTAGAGGCCTCTCATCTTAATTTTATTTGATCCTTGCATCATTTCCCGATTAAATTATTCAGTGATCCTTTGTGTGCATAGTTTCATCTGTCTGATTCATCTGATATTTTTTATACTTGTTTCTTTCATCCATGCTTCTATTGTTTGATTGCTTAACATGTCTATACCTCTCATGCATTGTCTAATGCTTCATTATTTCATTCTTTGATTATTTGATTTGATCATATAATTATTTATCTTATCTGTTTGATTAACTGTTGCCTACTTGTATGTTGTATGAGGCACATATTACTATTGTTTGATTACCATGAACAACCCCTAATCATAACAAATGTACCCCTCTCCCATGAATTGTATATTGTTTATTCTTTCACTCTTTATTCATCTGTTAATACAAGAATTAAAACGAACATCCGATAACCATTTCAAAACAAGATCAAAACCTCGATCCAACGTCGAGTAATCATTTTCAAAGCTTAACAGAACCAGCACGTATTCATCCATTCTTTTGTAAGTCGATTGCTTCATGCATCACCATTTCTCTTATAAGTCGATTGCTTCTGGCATCGCCATCTATCACCCGTAAGTCGATTGCTTCAGGCATCGCCATCTACCCTTATCCTCTCCTTGCTCCATTCGTCGACTCTTGTTCCGTTTAGGTAGCACACATTAGGTAGAACCCTTTGTATGATAACATTAGGTAGTATTCCCTTATTCTTTTGTATGATAACATAGGTAGAATTCCCTCATTCTTTGCATGCTAACATTAGGTAGATGTTCCCATTTGTAAATCCTAACACATAGGTTCACATTGCATGATAACTCTAGGGCAGAGCTTCCCCATTTTTAGACCTTCTGTACGTCTCCGATCATGTGGCATGTGACTCCGTTCTATTGCAAAGAGGTAACTGCCTAAGACTCGATTCAGCAAGCTGCGACACCTGCTGCTAGGACGTGAATACATTTCCCACTCTCCTTTGACACAACTGGTGTCCTCCTTTGTAAGTCCATGTTCAGATGGCAACCCCTAGGTAGCCGAACTACGACAACTCTGAATCTCATGTTCATATGAGATACGTAGGCACGAGACGCGATGTCTTGCCGAGTTTTTGACTGACGACTATTAACTAATCCTTGTTTGCTTTCGCCCTTATTGCGATTCTTTTCTCTCGTCCTCGTTGCGATCGAGACCTTCCCTTTCTCTTGCCCTAGTTACAATCGAGACCCCGTGTTCCCGTAGTTAGCTGAACTATGTTTTGCTCTGATTCTCATTCCAGATGAGATACGTAGGCATAAGACGCGATGTCTTAGCGAGCACACATCTCTTTCACCCATAGGTAGCCGAGCTACGAAGACTCTGATTCTCATATTCATATGAGATACGTATACAGTGAATGCGACATCCGTGCGAGTCATTTTCTTTTGACCGCCTTTTAGTAAATAGTACATTAGATAAACACACACCCTTTAGACAAGGACAACAAGAGTGGATCCCGTAGAGTACTACAGATGCGTAGGGGTGCTAATACCTTCCCTTTGCATAATCGACTCCCGAACCCAAGATTTGGTTGCGAGACCTTGTCTTTTCCTTTCCTTTCTCCAGGTTTACTTCGAGCGTTTCCTTTCCCTCCTTTGGGATAAATAACGCACGGTGGAGACTCTCCTGTCATTTTCCTTTTTTCGCCGGTTGTTTTTTTCACAGGTTGTGACAGCTGGCGAATCTGCTGGGGACCCGGTTTCCCTAAGCGAGTGCCTCCTAGCTTTTGTAGGTTTCTTGTTTGTTGGGTGTTTATTCTTTTGTATAGTTATTTACTTTCAGCATTTACCTGCTTTATCCTATTGTATTATGTACATATGTTGTATCTGCTGTTGGGTTGGTTATTTGTTGGGGTGGGATGTTCTATGCGAGATAAGCCCACTACCCAGGCTTGAGCGTACACACAGGGTTTAGAGTGGATAGTCATGAGGCTTGCATGGCATGTTGCTACGTTAAGTCATTCATGAGACCCACATCCAGACGAGGTTTCTTTTGGATATATTCCGTCCTATGGGTGTTCCATAACGACAGATATTCCTCTAGAAATCGTCAACTCTGGTGACCATTTCCCGAGGACTCAGTCAAGGCCTCTCCTTCGAGACGTGATTATGTTAGCTCTGGTGGGCGCATTCTCGCTGCTCAATCCAAGGACCCCGAGGCTGGGAACTTGCTTTAGGATGTCTTGTTGAGGGGAGTCAGAAGAGGTCTTTTATCCCGTAATAATGCCAAACCTTCAGTGGTAAACATATTATTCTCGACTGAAGGGCTGAAGCTGACAAACTTCTGTTCTTAGAACCTACCAGTGAGGGGCGGGCTAAATTCAGGAAACCTTAACCTTCAACCAACCTAGTTTTCTGGAGCAGAGCTTTGATCTTGTATTATATTCCTCAGTGGGTTTCTCTTCAGACAGTGCAACCCGACAGATGTTCAATCAGATACAGCAGTCCTGATTTCCATGTCACTGCATTGCATCACATCATTTTGCATTCATATCATTCAATACATGTTTACCTATTGCCGCAACCTGAAAAATACAGTGCGCGAAAAATCAACCGACGAAAGAAAATGACAGAAGAGTCGCCACCGTGCGTTATTCATCCCAAAGGAGGGAAAGGAAACGCTTGAAGTAAACCTGAAAAAGGAAAGGACAAGACGGGGTCTCGCAACCAAATCTTGGGTTCGGGAGTCGGTTATGCGAAGGGAAGGTATTAGCACCCCTACGCATCCGTAGTACTCTACGGGATCCACTTGTGTAGTTCTTGTCTAAAGGGTGTGAGTTTATCTTGTGCTGTTTACAAAAAAAAAAGGGTTAAATGAAAATGACTCGCGCGGATGTCGCATCCACTGCATACGTATCTCATATGAATATTAGAATCAGAGTCTTTGTAGCTCGGCTACCTAGGGGTTAAGGGTAATTGTGCTCGCTAAGACATCGCGTCTTATGCCTACGTATCTCATCTGGCCTGAGAATCAGAGCAAAACATAGTTCGGCTAACTATGGGGTTATGGATTGGGTTTTGGACGAACGACGTCACTACGCAATCTACCGGATGCTCGACCTTTGGAGACTTACTCGCCTATAGTAGAAGGAGTTAACGTGTGGCTTTGGGTTTTAGGGTTTGAGATGCTCAAGGGCAAAAGGGCAGTCCTTGACGAAGGAACCGCGCTACCTGCAGGGATACGAACATGATAACATGAAATAGTATCACATTCTAGGACTCAATTTAATTAAATTATATTATTATGTACTTCAATTTATTTCATTTTATTCGATATTACGTGGATTTTCTTTCTATTTATCTCAGGAAGCCATTTGAAGCACAAGTAAAAAAAAGGAAGAAAAGGAGGAGCAAAAAGAAGTTTTTTGAAGCAAATATCAAAAGCCAAAGCCCAACCCAAAAGCACAGGCGTTGTGCCTGTGACGAGCGTCACACAGGCTGTGACGAGCGTCATATTTTACCCACTTGTGTTACGGGCGTAACACATGGTGTGATGGACGTCACACCATTCTCCTATATTTTTGGCACCAGGAACGCAACAGACCACGTTGAAGCCTACTATCATGCTTGACCGTTTGCAACGTGAAGGCTATGTACACGGAAAACCCTTGGAAGCAGTTACAAAAGTACTAATATAAATAGTAGTTTTTGGAAAAGCTCTCGGTTCCACACTTCTTCGCCGTTTTCTCTTTTTAGCACTTTTTCTCTTCCAGCAGTACAAACACATTTTTACAGCATTATTTTTACAATCTTTATATTGTTTCCTTTGCAATTTCTATTTTCTTTTCCAGCAATTAATTAATTTTTCGCACAGTAGTTTCTACACCGGAAACTATTGTGTACCTTTCTCTAGATCTAACCTTACGTTAGACCCTAGATTTTTATTCCTTCACTTTTATTTTTCTATCTGATTGAAGAATTCAAGAACAAATCCAACCGGTCTGTGGTGGATGTTCAAGACTGCTGTTAATTGCTCAGGTTCTTTAATTATTGTTTGAATTTATATATGCCCTGTGTAACACCCTTCTAAAATACCCCAAATATTTAATTAAAGTAACAACATATCGATCAGAGTAAAATGCAATCAAGGGTGTCACACAACATTTCACACCATAATAACTGTCATGCTCTTTATTCAATCAAAATAAACATTTCTTGCATCACACGCAGCGGATAGAAATTAAATCAACCATTCAAAACATATAACATATTACATGTAAAATGATTCAACAACCAACAATAAAACAATTAAAAACATCCCGTCCCGATGTTACATCTATCAGAGCATGACCCACCTAGGAGACTACACTAGACTCCAAGCATTAGCTTCTACTCAACTCATTGCTCGTTACCTGAAAAATAGTTGTAAGGGTGAGTTCCTCAATCGATATAATAAGCATTATAAATCATCATGTAATGCTAAGTAAATTTACACATTTCATCACCCTAATCGCAACATACATTCAGTAACGGCACATCAACTTAAACATCATACTTAATATCCACACAATTCCACTCCTCAATTAAATTAAATATTCATACAACAAGCCAACAAAATGCAACTCTAATGAGACTCGACTCGTCATGCATGTGGTACCATTCGGAGTAAAACTCCCAACTTAAAATCATTGCCATTTTATTGGGCATCAAGGCATAAGCCTTCAACTTTCAACTTAAAATTTGCCAATCCAGGCCAACATGGTGTGAGCAAAGCTCCGACTTAATGCATATGAATGTACATGGCATACACGACTTTAAACTGTCGACAACATAATAATAATAGCAACATAACAGTGTTTTCAACAGAATCAACTTATAATCAACTTTGGCTCACCAAGCCTACAACTCAGTATGTTCAACAACTTTAACACAACTTATCAACATATTTGTATCAACACTCCATAACATAACCGAACAAAATTTCTCATCAACATTAACGATAATAGGCCAATCACCAATTATGTTCACAACATTAAAATACCAATTTTTCTAATTTCCAACAGTGTTAACCGGTTAACGCCCTGGGTTAACCGGTTAACGCAGGACAAAACACACTTTCTGGAAAAACGCAACAGTGTTAACCGGTTAACGCCCTGGGTTAACTGGTTAACGCAGGCAAAACAACACATTTCCACAAAATATAACAGTGTTAACCGGTTAACGCCCTGGGTTAACCGGTTAACGCAGACAAAACAGCAGTTCCTGCGCTAACACAAGGCAGAATGCAGAGTTCTCCGCATTTCCCGCCGTTGGAGGACTTCCGGACCTCCGATTCAATTTCCGTAAAAAGCTATACGTTCGGGGGAACACGACTCACACCATTACGGACTCAATTTCAGCTTTAATACAACTTATTCATCACAATATTTAGCATTCAACATCCCAATTAGGGTCACTTCAACGGTTTATCACTACCCATGACATGTTAATCTATAATACCCATTAAACGACGATAAACCCCCCTTACCTGAGATAATCCGGCAATCTCTAAGCTTCAAGCTTTTCCGTTCTTCAACCTTTGCTCTCTAGCTCTTCCTCTTTGCCCTTTCTCCACTTTTCACCTTTCAGCCGCTTCTCTGTTTCACGTGAAAACTCTTTACCAAAAATGAAACCCTTTTCTTTTTCTTATTCCAACTTATATATTTTCCACTAATTATTATTCCAAATAATAATAATAATAATAATCCAATAATTCAATTTATTTAATTAAATTAATAAATATATTATTAACTTAAATAAAATAATTCTCTTATTTTATTCGGGGTGTTACAACTCTCCCCCACTAAAAGAGTTTTCGTCCTCGAAAACATACCTCAAGCAAATAACTCTGGATAAGACTCTTTCATCTGACTCTCCAGTTCCCAAGTCACATTGCCACCTGCTGGTCCTCCCCAAGCTACCTTCACTAAGGCAATCTCTTTACCCCGCAACTGCTTCAACTCTCGATCCTCAATCCTCATAGGCGATATTTCCACAGTCAGGTTATCTCTCACCTGTACATCATCTACTTGGATCACATGCGACGGATCATGAATGTACCTCCTCAACTGAGACACATGAAAAGTCTCATGCAAATTCGCAAGCGACGGCGGTAAGGCGATACGATAGGCTACCTCTCCTATCCTCTCCAAAATCTGATAAGGACCAATAAATCGAGGTGTCAACTTCTTTGACTTCAAAGCTCGACCAACCCCAGTTATCGGAGTAACACGAAGAAACACGTGATCTCCCTCTCGGAACTCAAGTGACTTCCTCCTCTTATCATGATAACTCTTCTGACGACTCTGAGCAATTCTCATCTTCTCCTGAATCATCTTAATCTTTTCTGTAGTCTGTTGAACAATCTCCGGTCCAACCACAGCACTCTCACCGGACTCATACCAACATAACGGTGTCCGACATCTCCTACCATACAAAGCTTCAAACGGCGCCATACCAATGCTCGAATGAAAACTATTGTTGTAGGTAAACTCAATCAAAGGTAAATAACAATCCCAAGCACCTCCCTTTTCCAAAACACAAGCTCTCAAAAGATCCTCTAATGACTGAATCGTCCTCTCAGTCTGACCATCAGTCTGCGGGTGATATGCAGAGCTCAATCTCAGTTTAGTTCCCAAAGCCTTCTGCAAACCTTCCCAGAATTTCGATGTAAATCTAGGATCTCTGTCCGAAACAATACTCGACGGAATACCATGCAAACTTACAATTTTCTCAATATACAACTCAGCTAGTCTCTCTAACGGATAATCCATTCTGATCGGAATGAAATGAGCCGACTTTGTCAATCTGTCAACAATCACCCAAATAGCTTCAAAATTCTTAATTGTCCCCGGTAAACCAGAAACAAAATCCATACTGATACTATCCCACTTCCACTCTGGAATAGCCAACGGTTGCATTAGCCCAGACGGCTTCTGATGCTCAACCTTTGACTTCTGACAAGTCAAACAAGAATAAACAAAACTCGCAATTTCTCTTTTCATTCCCGGCCACCAAAATAACTTTTTCAAATCATGATACATCTTCGTAGCTCCAGGATGAATACTCAACCCACTACGATGTCCTTCTTCAAGAATACTCTTCTTAAGTTCGGCAACATTCGGAATGCACACCCGACTACCAAATCTCACAACACCATTCTCATCAACTCTGAATTCGCCACCTTGACCTTGATTCACTAGAGTCAACTTATCAACCAAAAGCATATCGGATTTCTGACCCTCTCTGATCTCATCCAGAATACCACTTGTTAACTTCAACATTCCCAATTTAACACTATTGTGAGTACTCTCACACACCAAACTCAAGTCTCTAAACTGCTCAATTAAATCCAATTCCTTAACCATTAGCATAGACATATGTAATGATTTCCGACTCAATGCATCAGCCACTATGTTTGCTTTACCCGGATGGTAATTCAAACCAAAGTCATAATCCTTCAGAAACTCTAACCATCTTCTCTGCCTCATATTCAGCTCTTTCTGATCAAACAAATACTTTAAACTTTTATGGTCACTGAAAACCTCAAATCTTGACCCATACAAGTAATGCCTCCATAACTTCAGAACAAACACCACAGCCGCCAACTCTAAATCGTGCGTCGGATAGTTCCTCTCATGAACCCTCAGCTGTCTTGAAGCATAAGCTATAACCTGCTTATCCTGCATCAACACGCCACCCAAACCCAACAATGAAGCATCACAGTAAACTTCAAATGATTCCGACGAACTCGGTAATATCAGAATAGGAGCAGTAGTTAACCTTCTCTTTAACTCTTGGAAACCTTCTTCACATTTTGAGTCCCAAACAAACGCCTGCCCCTTTCTAGTCAACATTGTCAATGGTAACGCCAACTTAGAAAATCCTTCAATGAACTTCCTATAATAACCAGCCAAACCAAGGAAACTTCGAATCTCAGCAACAGACTTCGGAGCTTCCCACTTAGATACCGCTTCTATCTTAGAAGGATCAACAACAACACCACCTCTTGAAATCACATGACCAAGAAAACTAACTTCTTCTAACCAAAATTCACACTTCGACAGTTTAGCAAATAACTTCTTTTCTCGTAGAACTCCTAAAACCACTCTCAAATGCTCAGCATGCTCTTCTTCAGATTTCGAATACACCAAAATGTCATCAATAAACACCACAACAAACTTATCTAGGTACGGATGGAAAATCCTATTCATATACTCCATGAATACTCCAGGCGCATTAGTCACACCAAAAGGCATTACAGAATACTCATAATGTCCATATCTTGTTCTGAAAGCAGTCTTCTGAATATCCTCAGTTTTCACCCGTATCTGATGATATCCCGATCTCAAATCTATCTTGCTGAACACACTCGCACCAACCAACTGATCCATCAAATCATCAATCCTCGGCAAAGGATACCGATTCTTGATCGTCACTTTATTCAGTTGCCTGTAGTCCACACACGACCTCATAGTACCTTCTTTCTTCTTAACCAACAACACTGGTGCACCCCACGGTGACACACTCGGACGAATAAACTTCTTATCCAACAGATCTTCCAGCTGACTCTTCAATTCAGTTAACTCAACAGCAGACATACGGTACGGAGCCATCGATATCGGCCTAGTACCAGGTACCAAATCAATCGAGAACTCCACTTCACGCTTTGGCGGTAATTCATTCACTTCTTCTGGAAACACATCAGGAAAATCACACACCACGGCTAGATCTCCAACCACCAGTTTATCTTTAGCCTCCAAAGTCGCTAACAGCATAAACAACTCTGCCCCATCAGCTACTTCCTCACTCACCTGCCTGGCAGATAGAAACAAACTCTTTCCTTCCTCAATCTCAGGAAATACCACCGTCTTATCAAAACAATTGATAGAAACTCGGTTAAACACCAACCAGTTCATACCCAGAATAACATCAATCTGCACTAGTGGAAGACACACTAGGTCCATCCCAAAGTCCCTACCAAAAATACTCAAAGGACAATTTAAACAAACCGAAGTAGTAGTCACTGAACCCTTCGCAGGAGTATCAATTACCATACTACCAAACATCTCAGATATCTCTAACTTAAGTTTCACAGCACAATCCAAAGATATAAAGGAATGAGTCGCACCTGTGTCAATAATAGCTACAAGAGGAAAGCCATTAATATAACACGTACCTCGGATAAGTCTGTCCTCACTGGAGGTTTGAGTTCCGGTCAATGCGAACACCTTCCCAGTCTGAGATTTCTTTGGCTTTTGACACTGACTTCCAATATGCCCTTCTTCGCCACAATTAAAACAAATCATTTCCTTGTGCTTGCAATCAGCTATTGCATGACCAGTCTTACCACAGCGAAAACACCTCTTTATTTCAGCAGTGCATACATTACTCTTATGACCAGCCTGACCACATTTGAAACAAACTATACCAGCAGGAGCACCTCCCCTACTGGTCCTCTGAGCCGGAGCAGCTCCTTGTTTCCCTTTTCCCACTGGAGCATCATACGGCTTTCCACGGTTTTGATTTTGCTTGCCCCTGCGGTCACTGACAATCTTGTAATGAGCATTATTGTCTTCTTTAAATATCCTGCAGCTATCAACCAATTCAGTAAAAATGCGTATCTTCTGATACCCAACAGCCTTCTTAATTTCAGAGCGCAGTCCGTTTTCAAACTTGATGCACTTTGAAAATTCAGCACCAGCACCAGTGTAATGAGGATAAAATTTGGACAGCTCCACAAATTTCGCAGCATAATCAGTGACAGACATGTTTCCTTGCTTCAGCTCAAGGAACTCAATTTCCTTCTTACCACGGACATCTTCCGGATAATACTTTCTCATGAATTCCCTACGGAATACATCCCAAGTAATGACTTCACCTGCCACGGTCAACCTCTCGTGAGTCTCTAGCCACCAGTCATCAGCTTCGACTGCTAGCATGTGAGTACCATACCGAACCTTCTGAGCTGGAGTGCAATCCATAACACAGAAGATTCTCTCAATCTCTTTCAACCATCCCAAGGCTGCATCTGGATCATGCTTCCCTTTAAACACCGGCAGATTCTCTCTCTGAAAAGTCGCCAAGCTACGTGATCCAGCATCTCCACCAGCATTTGGCAAGTTCTGCACAGCTTGTGCCATTGCTTGCATTGCGGCAGCCATTGCAGCGTCATTCCTTCCAGCCATTTCAACTTATCAATACAACACAACTTAAAGTTAGATTAGTAACAATACACAATTGTTAGACAGTAATGACACGACAACTGGCCGGACAGACCGACCTGCTCTGATACCACTAATGTAACACCCTTCTAAAATACCCCAAATATTTAATTAAAGTAACAACATATCGATCAGAGTAAAATGAAATCAAGGGTGTCACACAACATTTCACACCATAATAACTGTCATGCTCTTTATTCAATCAAAATAAACATTTCTTGCATCACACGCAGCGGATAGAAATTAAATCAACCATTCAAAACATATAACATATTACATGTAAAATGATTCAACAACCAACAATAAAACAATTAAAAACATCCCGTCCCGATGTTACATCTATCAGAGCATGACCCACCTAGGAGACTACACTAGACTCCAAGCATTAGCTTCTACTCAACTCATTGCTCGTTACCTGAAAAATAGTTGTAAGGGTGAGTTCCTCAATCGATATAATAAGCATTATAAATCATCATGTAATGCTAAGTAAATTTACAAATTTCATCACCCTAATCGCAACATATATTCAGTAACGGCACATCAGCTTAAACATCATACTTAATATCAACACAATTCCACTCCTCAATTAAATTAAATATTCATACAACAAGCCAACAAAATGCAACTCTAATGAGACTCGACTCGTCATGCATGTGGTACCATTCGGAGTAAAACTCCCAACTTAAAATCATTGCCATTTTATTGGGCATCAAGGCATAAGCCTTCAACTTTCAACTTAAAATTTGCCAATCCAGGCCAACGTGGTGTGAGCAAAGCTCCGACTTAATGCATATGAATGTACATGGCATACACGACTTTAAACTGTCGACAACATAATAATAATAGCAACATAACAGTGTTTTCAACAGAATCAACTTATAATCAACTTTGGCTCACCAAGCCTACAACTCAGTATTTTCAACAACTTTAACACAACTTATCAACATATTTGTATCAACACTCCATAACATAACCGAACAAAATTTCTCATCAACATTAACGATAATAGGCCAATCACCAATTATGTTCACAACATTAAAATACCAATTTTTCTAATTTCCAACAGTGTTAACCGGTTAACGCCCTTGGTTAACCGGTTAACGCAGGACAAAACACACTTTCTGGCAAAACGCAACAGTGTTAACCGGTTAACGCCCTGGGTTAACCGGTTAACGCAGGCAAAACAACACATTTCCACAAAATATAACAGTGTTAACCGGTTAACGCCCTGGGTTAACCGGTTAACGCAGACAAAACAGCAGTTCCTGCGCTAACACAAGGCAGAATGCAGAGTTCTCCGCATTTCCCGCCGTTGGAGGACTTCCGGACCTCCGATTCAATTTCCGTAAAAAGCTATACGTTCGGGGGAACACGACTCACACCATTACGGACTCAATTTCAGCTTTAATACAACTTATTCGGGGTGTTACACCCTGCTTTATTATTTATTTATATTATTTGCCTGAGATGAAATTATTTATGCATGCTGATTATTTAGATCTGTTTAGCATGTCTGGCTAATTTATTTAGGTATCGGTATGTAGAGTAAGCGGAATGAAGGAATCAAAACTAAGTTGGTTTAATTAAGTTTAAAATTAAAATCACTCTTTTCACGGTCTCAATTTACAGGTTTAATAACAAGGTTTTTGTAAGAAAGTAAAAGACATAAAGAAGTTAAAATCAATAGAACGAGAGTTTGAGTTTTTGACTGGACAGTGTAAATTGGACATTAATTCTAGATAAGGGCGAGAGCAATTTTTAGAGTTAATTAAATTCTAATCTTTTTCAAAAAGTATTTTTAAAGGTTGAATGTGAGGACGAGAGTTAAGCATTTGAATTTAATTGTATAACCTAAGTCAACAGAGCGAGAGTTTGAGATAAGGGTGTTTAAACAATTAGTGTTTTCTTAAAAAGAGTTTCTACGGATTCTATTGTTTTCAAAAAGTGGTTTTTGACTTCACTAATAAGTGACAGCTACGTTAATATAAAATCATAGTTTATTCAACAGAGCGAGAGTTTGAGATAAGACTTTTAATCAATAGTGTCAACTGAAAAGATTTATTTTAAAACCAAGAAACCAACGAAGAATTGATTCCCTAACTACGACGAACTACATACCGATATCCGTTTAGTTGATATTTAATTTAGATCCTATTTTTAGTTTTAACTTTTCCCCAAACAATCAAAATATTACCCTCCTTAGCTTTACGAAGTAACTTTAGAAAACGGTATATCGATTCATAAGTCCCTGTGGGATCGATATCTTTTAAAACTACACGATAGAACTGTGCACTTGCAGTTTGTACACCAAATTCGACTCATAAAGTCGCGATCAAGTTTTTGGCGCCGTTGCCGGGGACTTTTATTTAGTCGATATCGTAACTCTTCTGTTACGCTGTAGAGACTATGGTTTTTCTTTTCTTTTCTTTCTTTCGTTGATTTGTATGCCACACACTCGCTCACAAGGCGATTCGTTCTACCTACGAATCAACGATATCGAACTATATCTCCGAGTCTTACAACGAATTCGGGAATATCGTGCTGCAAACAATCTCCCTCCTGTCGAACTTCCTGATCTCAAAAATCTTCTTCCTTTGCCAATACCCGAGATGGCAGAACCAGCTCGTGCTCTTCGAGATTACGCCGCTCCATCGCAAGATGAGCCGCATTCGAGTATTGCTCCACCCGCAATCGAAGCAAACAACTTTGAACTTAAACCTTCACTGTTGCAGGCAGTGCAACATAACCAATTCTCTGGAAATCCTACCGAGGATCCAAACCTTCATTTATCCGTATTTGTCCAATACATTGATACTGTTAAAGCTAACGGTGTCACTTCAGAGGCAATTCGACTTCGTCTTTTTCCTTTCTCATTAAGAGATAGCGCTAGAAGATGGCTCCAATCTCTTCCTTCCAACTCAGTCACCACATGGAACGAGTTGAAGAAAGTTTTTCTTGCCCGATATTTTCCGCCGAGCAAAACAGCTATGTTAAGAGCCCAGATAAATGGATTTAAACAGAAAGATAACGAGTCTCTCTTCGAAGCATGGGAAAGATACAAAGACATGATGAGACTTTGTCCACACCATGGTTTAGAAGACTGGTTAGTAATTCATACCTTCTATAATGGTCTCCTGTACAACACGAGGTTAACAATAGACGCCGCCGCAGGTGGGGCACTAATGAACAAACCTTATGCTGACGCTTACCAACTTATCGAAAGCATGGCTCAAAACCACTATCAGTGGGGAAGCGAACGAACAATGGTAGAAAAACCTCAAACGAAAACTGGCATGTACGAGATAAGTAACCTTGATCATGTTAATGCAAAAGTGGATGCTCTGGTCCAGAAAATTGAAAGTTTAAATGTATCACCTCCAGCCACCGTGGTTGCCGTAACTCAGAATTGCGAAGTCTGTGGAATCCAAGGTCACACTCCTGCGGATTGTCAACTCCTAACAGGAATCCAAGCGTAGCAAGTGAACTATGCTCAAGGAAGCCCCTACTCGCATACCTATAACTCAAATTGGAAGAATCCTCCCAATTTTTCATATAAGAGTAATAACGCTTTATACGCACCTGGACAATCCCCAAATCAAGCCCCAGCTATACCTCCGGGATATCAAAAGCCGATCCCATCTACACCTAACAATAACGCCCCTAGGAAATCCAACTTGGAAATCATGATGGAAAACTTTATAGCTTCTCAACAGCAAACCAATAAAGATTTTTTAAACCAGAATGTACACACTGGCGAACAAATTAAACAACTAGCAAGTAAAGTAGATGCCCTGGCTACCCATAACAAAATGCTGGAAACGCAAATATCACAAGTAGCTCAACAACAAGCGCCTACTGCTGCCCCAACTGGTACATTTCCTGGCCAACCCCAACCTAATCCGAGAAGCCACGCTCATGCAATCATACTAAGAAGTGGAACGGAAGTGGAAGGACCGTCTGACCCAAGGATAGAAAACCAAAACTCTAAAAAGTCAACTGAGGAGGAAAGTGAACCTAAGAAAAAGGAAGAGAGTAATAAAGAAACCATAGAAAAAAGGAACCTTATATACCTCCACCACCTTATAAACCACCTATCCCTTACCCTCAAAGGCTTATTAAAACCAAAGATGCGGGCCAATTTAAAAAATTTGTTGACCTACTGAAACAATTAAACGTCACAATTCTGTTTACAGAAGCTATTACGCAGATGCCCTCATATGCCAAGTTCTTAAAAGAAATTCTTTCTAATAAAAGGAAACTTGAAGATAGCGAAACCGTTACACTCACCGCTGAATGTAGCGCTATAATCCAGAATATGCCTCCTAAACTTAAAGACCCAGGTAGTTTCTCTATACCCTGTCACATAGGAAAATTTGTCATTGACAAAGCCTTATGCGATTTAGGAGCTGGTATTAGTGTTATGCCTTTATCCATATGCAAGAGACTTGAAATGGGAGAATTAAGACCAACTAAAATGTCTGTGCAACTAGCAGATCGTTCCGTTAGATATCCTGTAGGAATTCTGGAAAACGTTCCAGTGCGCATAGGTCAATTCTACATTCCAACTGATTTTATAATTATGGACATTAGAGAAGATGAAGTTACACCCATTATACTAGGAAGACCGTTCTTAGCAATGGTCGGTGCAATCATAGATGTAAAATGAGGACGACTCACTTTCGAAGTAGGAGAAGAGAAAATTGAGTTCATTCTTTCCCAATTTTTGAAAGCACCTGCAATAGAAGATACATGTTACTTCATGGATATCATCGATGAATGCCTGTCATACGGTGAACTGACTTTGTGTGTTTTTGCTTTGGAAAGCAAATGTCGCGGATAGCAAGAGTCGCCACCGACTTTTCTTTTATCCAATAAGGAAAGGCGGAAAAGAACAGGAAAGACCTTAATTAGATTTTGGGTTCGGGAGGTACATTATACAAAGGGAAGGTGTTAGCACCCTTTGTATCCATGGTTATCCATGGGCTCTTAATTGCTTGATCACTTGTGTTTTTCTTGTCTGAAAAAGTGTGTGAGAGCTGTTTAGAAAATGTTTTGAAAAGAGAGTTTAACTTTGTAATGATTCTTGTATGAATGTATACAAAGTATTTATCTCGTTTAATTCTGAAAGTTGTTTTAGAAAAATATAACTTGGCAATGATTCTAGTACGAATGTATGCCAAGTGGTGATTTTCTAATAGAGGTTTTGAAAAGTGTGAGGTGTGAAAAGTAGTTTAAGCTGTGAGCAAGCATTTAGGAGCTATACCTACCCAAGGTCTTTATGGGCATTTCCTATCCTTATGAGGGCAAAAATGTCCTTACTATTGAGAAGTAAGTAGTTCTATCCTTTGGATGTAAAGGGTCATCGTAGGGTCATCGATTGGTCATTGAAGGCAACTTTTGTAAGGATACCTTAGCATTCGAAGGGACGATCATCATTTAACCGTAGGCTACATCGAAGGGTCATCGAGGGACAAAATCATATATTCGAAGGCAACATTCGAGGGACTATGATTTATTTTATAGGGACATGATGATTTAATCGAAGGGTCTTTGCTAAGTGTATGCCCACATTCGCGGGACATGACCGTAATACCGTAATACCGTAAGGCAACAAAGAGAGGTCCAAGATCACATATTCAAAGGAAATATTTTATAATCAATTAGGTAATTAGGGTGAATCTCCACATTATAATCAATTAAGTAATTAGGATGAATCTCCATAAGGGTATCCCACAAATAAAGTGGAACACCTAGCAAGCTACCTTTTCCGAGAGTATGTGAACCCTTACAAAATTCAGCAAACGAGTCAGAATACCAAATCAGGGTGCAATCGAGAATTGCACCACAAAAGAAATCACAACAGTAATAGAGTCAGGTAAACAGTGCATGGCTATGATAAAACATGTCAGATGAGCAAAAATCAGAACAGAAAAGTCAACGACTGTCACGCTCGCTCCTGCCTCGCCTAGCGAAGGCTTAGCGAATACTCGCTACATGCTCGCTTAGCGATGTGCTAGCGAGCGGCTGCGGATTCTGGTTTTGATAACAGTACAATTTCAGCAAGCTTCACACCCTATGGCATCCATTACAGAGATTACACGGTTAAACATCCAAGATATTCATACATACTTAAATTCACATGCAAAACTTAAGATATTTTTATAAATTCAATCATAATGCCATATGCAAATTAAGAACATAAAGCGGTAATAGTAATGCAAACCTGTTTGCAATTGAATTGCAACCTTGAATTGGCAAGTCGGATTGAGTTGGGCGGAGGTAACCTTGGTGCAGATGAGTTTCCTTCAGGGTTTCCTTTAGGGTTTCTCTGAATTCTCTAGGTTAGCCTCCAGGGTTTGCTGTCTGTGGGTGTTTGCCTTTCTCCTCCGTTTTCGTTCCTTTTTCGTTCTCCCTTTTCCTGACTGAAGTTGTGGTATTTATAATTCTCTTTTTATGACCTAATGGGCTCAGAATGAAGCCCAGAATTTTCTGGTATTCGCAAGCTTCGCTAGGCGAGTGACGTAGCGAAGGGTTCGCTAGGCGAAGGATTTGCTCGCCTAGCGAGCAAGCCAGTTTAGGCCATTTTTCTGGATTTTTCCACCTGTGGGCTGGGTCTTTGTTCCTTTAAGATCAATGCCTTGCAAAATGAGTGAGAGTGCCTTAAAAAATGTCTTGCAATATTAACGTGCAAATTTTGGGGTATGACAGCTGCCCCTGTTTAATATTCTTGAACCGAGAGAGTTAGAATGATATGTACGTCATTCGTGGTCTGGAGGTGGAAGATTATTGAACACTTAGAATGCCCCAAAAATTTGCACTTGTCAATTAGTCTTGACGGAGACGGGCTTAAAGATGCCATCCATGAGGTTTGATGAGGAGATTTTCAGAGTGCGTCGTACATCAGACGATTTCTAAAGACATGGGTGTCATACCGGGTCATACGCTAGACCGTATAGTGAGTCATCCATTAGGTGGTCGACTTCGCTGGGGAGTCAAAGTGTGTCATACGCTGCTGGGGATAAGGGATCAGAATGGATCATACGCTAGATCGTATCTGAATAGCAGAGTGAACCGTCCCTTAGGCTGCATTTGGAGAGGTAAAGGTCAAAATGGATCGTACGCTAGATCGTATCTGAGTAGCCGAATGAGTTGTCCATTAGGCGGGTGACTTCGCTGGGGATGAAAGATCAGAATGGATCGTACACTAGATCGTATCTGAGTTGCAGAATGAGCCGTCCTTCAGGTTGTATCTGAGTCACAGAATGAGCCATCCATCAGGCTGTATCTGAGGATGAAAGGGGAGTCGTACGCTAGACCACGTTTCAGAATGTACCGCACGATAGGTAGTATCTGAGGAATAAAGATCAGAAGGGATCATACGCTAGATCGTATCTGAAGGGATGAACATCCAAATGGGTCGTACGCTAGACCGTTTTGGAACAGTTGGAGGAACCATACGTTATGATGAATCAGAATGAACCGTACGTTAGGCTATGTCTGACAATATTTGTATACGTTGTATTTGTAATGAATGTCTGGGATGAGTTTAAAGATGCCACGCCATTAGGAGGATATCAGGATGCTTGTCAGAATGAATGTTCATATGGATTATATCTGAGATGTACTTGAATCCTGAATGTAATTGATAAAGATGTCCGTCTGAATGGACCTTTGTTTTGACTGTATCAGGAGGATGATTATCCTGAAAAATAAAGTCAGCTTCATGCTATGTCATAATGCATGAAATGTTTTATGCTTTCGGAAATAAATGCGAATGTTGTATGCATGCGTATGCTGCGAAATGATGTAATGAATGAATTATGCGTCTGAAAAGCTCTTCCGGGGAAAATAAATCCCAATATTCCGGTCGGAGATACTTGTATTGATGACCCTTTCTTAGCTGGGGGTATTTGATTTCTGTCTGATGGTAGAAAGATTCACCGGAAGCCTGGCTGGGGATAGAAGAGCTGACCAGTCTGTTTAGCGATGCCAATTTCTTCTGGGGAGTAACTGGTTTTTGCTGGGGAAAGGATTTGTAACCGGACTTGTTGGAAAGCATGGTTAGACCTTATCCTCGACCCTAAAGTCTTTTAGTAACTGTTATTGCTATTTTATGCATGTATTTTCGATAAACATCAATCATATTCAAATGCATATATTAATTCGAATTAAATCAATGGCCGTTTATGCAAACAAAACAGAGAAAGTAAAACAAAAGCATCTTTTTGGAAATAAAATTGTATTGATTTTGAAAGAGGGCCTATAAACAGGCAATTTGTGTACAGGGAGACAGAAATCCTAGTAAGAGAAAATTGTCAAGAAAACAAAGGGAAAGCTATGCAGAAAAAGTCCCATCGATTTTAATTCCACTACTGTCATTATGTCTTCAAGCCTCTCATCTCCTGCTGTCGAATAAAAGTGATTAGCTTGTTCAGTCCTTTGAACTTGGGTGAAGCAGACCGAGAACGGGGCATAGTCATACACTTTAATCCCTAATTTTTGCCTGGACCGCCTTTTCAGGTTTTCAGTCCACCAGGATACCCTTTTTTGCCCAAGCCGCCTTTTCAGGTTTTCGACTTGCCGGGTGTACATGCGTAGTATTTTTTAACTATGTTCGTGTTCACGGGATGCGGGGACTCTTCGTCATCCATTGTAGCAAGCATCATGGCTCCACCAGAGAATACCTTCTTAACTACAAATGGCCCTTCCTATGTGGGAGTCCATTTGCCTCTAGAATCACCTTGTGGTAGAATGATACGCTTTATTACCAAGTCGCCAATTCGGAATTATGGTGTTTTATTTTGAACTGCGTGCAGAGTTCAGTAATCATCTTGTTGTTCAAATTAGCACCATTATCAGTGATAGCTCTTTCAGAAGACAGCAGGTTTCTCAAATGTATATTTGATAAGACCCATCTTAGAAATCAATAAAGTGGTATGATTCAACATATACTGTCTTAGTCGGCGAGCAGCCCAAGCCAAAGCACAGCAAGCTTTCTCGAGCTGTGAGTATCTTGTTTCATAGTTGGTACCTTTTTGCTAAGGTGGTATATTGCATGCTCTTTTCGACCAGACTCGTTATGTTGCCCCAGCACACCCCATTGAATTTTCTAACACGGTCAAAGACATGATTAGAGGTCTTCCTTCAATTGGTGGCATCAAAATTGGAGGTTCTTGGAGATGCTCCTTGATTTTGTCTCAGTAATTTAAAAATGGACTTGCAAGTAGCGGTCAAATGGGAGCTAAATCGGGCGACGTGGTCCAGATTTATGATTTCGATCGATGCCTCATGCGGCTGAATAGTCTTTTCTTCTTGCAGTAGTCTGGCAAGCTCTCCAGGTACTTCCCAATCTTCCTCACTTCCATCCTCGACTTGGTAGATCGGATTTTCAAAGTCATAATGAACAGTAGCAGAATTATTATCAACAGGATCCAGAGTGGATATGGATCTGCGATTTGTTACGTGAGTGTGTGTAAGAATACATAGCTTTGTTTAGAAGATGACAGGAAAGATAAAGAGCGCAATATTTGAATGCAAAAAGTCCATTGATTCATTGAATGTGAATATGCTTATGAAAATGACAAAACCCTTGAAAAATTAGCTATTCTACCCCGGGTATAGACACAATGCTTTGAAACACTAAAATAGCAATAACAATTACTCCTGACTAAAGGAAATCAGGATAGTGTCTTCAGCCTTCCAATTATTGAGTCCGTCACCAATTGTTGGGAAAATCCAACTATCCAACTCACAATCGTTATCAGCATCTTCCACAACATTGACAGTCTCGTCCTGATTGGGCAGAGGAGCAATGATGACATTAGGAGTCTCCGGAGGATCAGAGGTAACTGCCTGTATCTTTCCACTTCGAATGCCGCGTTCAACATGTTCACCTGTTAATATAAGTTAAGTGAAACCCAATGAGGAACTTCTCAATAGATGGCTGTAGAATGGGCCAGTCAGTGTACTCATGAACATGTCCATTAATTCTCGGTCAGTCATAGGGGGTTTGACTCTGCCAGCAAAATCTCTCCATTTTTGAGCATATTCTTTGAAGCCTTCTTTAGATCCCATAGTCATATTCTGCAACTGTAGCCGAGTAGGCGCTAGTTCAGAATTATACTGGTAGTGCTTGTAGAAAGTTGTTGCTAAATCAGTCCAGGTGCGGATGTGAGAACTCTCGAGCTGATAGTACCATTCCAACTGTGTGCCAGCCAGACTCTCTTGGAAGAAATGGATCCATAGCTTCCTATCAGTGGTATACGGCTGAATCTTCCTCACATAAGCTCTCAGATGCATCTGAGGACAAGACGCACCATCGTACTTAGTGAAAGTGGGGATCTTAAATTTGCGAGGAATGGCCACATCGGGCGCCTTCTGACCCTCCATAGCTAACATACGTTCTTCCAGCAACTTGTACTTGCCATCCCTCGGAGAGTACTGTTCATTCTCATAATCTTCATCGTCGTCCTCAGGGTCGAGGAGATTAACATTCTCCTCTTCTGAACCATTCTCTGTCTCCTCTTCTTGATCCTTCGGAATCCTAATCTTGACTCCTGCGGCCTGTCTTTTAAGCCTTCTTCCCGGGTTAATGTAACTCACAGGTTTCTTGTCTTTCTTTTTCTCGAGCAAGAGAGCCTTCAGTTCCTCCTGCCCCTTGGATAAGTTCAAGATCATCTCCTGGAATTGAGCATTCTGAGCCTGGAGATCTTTGACAGTTTGTTCGAGGTCCATTTTTCTATTTGCAGGAAAACCGTGAGAACATTGATCCCTTTAGAGTACTTGTTATGCAATGTTATGTTATGCTATGCAATGTATGAAATGTTTTCAATGTTTAAAGTCCTTGAAATGGTTAGTACAATGCCATGATGTTATGATGTTATGATGTTATGATGTTTTGTAAATAACAAGCACAAGCAAGTCACACAACAATCATTCCTAAGTTTTAAGGCTTGCATGAGTTCCATAGGTAAGTACCCTCCCCACTGAAGTTTGGTTGGTTCAACCTGTCCTAGAATAGTAACCGGGTTCTAAAAGGATCTCCAATCATTGACCTTCCTTTAAGTCCACTTCAGTGCAACACCAAGTGGTTGACTGAAGCTTCCCTAAAGTCCAATCTCAAAGAGTGTAGTATCGAGTCTCAACCAACCCCAGTCGGAACCAAAGTTAGTTATCTCACTACTTTCTAATGGCTAGGATGAGTCAATTAGGGTTCTAAAGGTCTGGTTAATGCTTTGATGACACCACGCGGAAGCCAAATTTTTCCTCAAGTAAACATGAGGAAAATCAGGACATCCAAAGTGTCACATTAACCGTAGCCATCATTTTGACCATTCCAGTATACGCCGGATAGTCGCGATGATCTTTTGCTACTTACCTAAGGTACACCAGATCCGGGTGTAGGATCTTTCACTCAAGCATAAAATACCCAAGCAATCCCTTAAAAGTAAATCAGACAATTTGAATAAGTGATCTTTTTTTTTTTAAGGCAACCTCTCTTTTTAAGTCCTCCCCAGCAGAGTCGCCAGTTCTGTCATACGGTGAACTGACTTTGTGTGTTTTTGCTTTGGAAAGCAAATGTCGCGGATAGCAAGAGTCGCCACCGACTTTTCTTTTATCCAATAAGGAAAGCCGGAAAAGAACAGGAAAGACCTTAATTAGATTTTGGGTTCGGGTGGTACATTATACAAAGGGAAGGTGTTAGCACCCTTTGTATCCATGGTTATCCATGGGCTCTTAATTGCTTGATCACTTGTGTTTTTCTTGTCTGAAAAAGTGTGTGAGAGCTGTTTAGAAAATGTTTTAAAAAGAGAGTTTAACTTTGTAATGATTCTTGTACGAATGTATACAAAGTATTTATCTCGTTTAATTCTGAATGTTGTTTTAGAAAAATATAACTTGGCAATGATTCTAGTACGAATGTATGCCAAGTGGTGATTTTCTAATAGAGGTTTTGAAAAGTGTGAGGTGTGAAAAGTAGTTTAAGCTGTGAGCAAGCATTTAGGAGCTATACCTACCCAAGGTCTCTATGGGCATTTCCTATCCTTATGAGGGCAAAACTGTCCTTACTATTGAGAAGTAAGTAGTTCTATCCTTTGGATGTAAAGGGTCATCGTAGGGTCATCGATTGGTCATTGAAGGCAACTTTTGTAAGGATACCTTAGCATTCGAAGGGACGATCATCATTTAACCGTAGGCTACATCGAAGGGTCATCGAGGGACAAAATCATATATTCGAAGGCAACATCCGAGGGACTATGATTTATTTTATAGTGACATGATGATTTAATCGAAGGGTCTTTGCTAAGTGTATCCCCACATTCGCGGGACATGACCGTAATACCGTAATACCATAAGGCAACAAAGAGAGGTCCAAGATCACATATTCAAAGGCAATATTTTATAATCAATTAGGTAATTAGGGTGAATCTCCACATTATAATCAATTAAGTAATTAGGATGAATCTCCACAAGGGTATCCCACAAATAAAGTGGAACACCTAGCAAGCTACCTTTTCCGAGAGTATGTGAACCCTTACAAAATTCAGCAAACGAGTCAGAATACCAAATCAGGGTGCAATCGAGAATTGCACCACAAAAGAAATCACAACAGTAATAGAGTCAGGTAAACAGTGCATGGCTATGATAAAACATGTCAGATGAGCAAAAATCAGAACAGAAAAGTCAGCGACTGTCACGCTTGCTCCTACCTCGCCTAGCGAAGGCTTAGCGAATACTCGCTACATGCTCGCTTTGCGATGTGCTAGCGAGCGGCTGCGGATTCTGGTTTTGATAACAGTACAATTTCAGCAAGCTTCACACCCTATGACATCCATTACAGAGATTACACGGTTAAACATCCAAGATATTCATACATACTTAAATTCACATGCAAAACTTAAAATATTTTTATAAATTCAATCATAATGCCATATGCAAATTAAGAACATAAAGCGGTAATAGTAATGCAAACCTGTTTGCAATTGAATGGCAACCTTGAATTGGCAAGTCGGATTGAGTTGGGCGGAGGTAACCTTGGTGCAGATGAGTTTCCTTCAGGGTTTCCTTTAGGGTTGCTCTGAATTCTCTGGGTTAGCCTTCAGGGTTTGCTGTCTGTGGGTGTTTGCCTTTCTCATCCGTTTTCGTTCCTTTTTCGTTCTCCCTTTTCCTGACTGAAGTTGTGGTATTTATAATTCTCTTTTTATGACCTAATGGGCTCAGAATGAAGCCCAGAATTTTCTGGTATTCGCAAGCTTCGCTAGGCGAGTGGCGTAGCGAAGGGTTCGCTAGGTGAAGGATTTGCTCGCCTAGCGAGCAAGCCAGTTTAGGCCATTTTTCTGGATTTTGCCACCTGTGGGCTGGGTCTTTGTTCCTTTAAGATCAATGCCTCTCAAAATGAGTGAGAGTGCCTTAAAAAATGTCTTGCAATATTAACGGGCAAATTTTGGGGTATGACAATGCCTAAAAGAAACTGAGTTAGAAAAAGACAAATCATCTGACTATCTTGTAGAAGACAAACTTAACCAATGTTTAGCAATAACACCGGACCCTACGCAATGCCTTAAGAAACCAACCCTAGACCTGATACCACTTCCCAAAAATCTGAGATATGAATTCCTAGACTTAGAACTTGAACGACCAGTGATAGTTAATGCTGACCTAGGAAGACTCGAAACAGAAAAACTCCTGCATATCTTAAGAAAATATCCAACCGCACTAGGATACAACATCGCCGATCTTAAAGGAATAAGTCCCTCTATTTGTATGCACCGCATCATGCTAGAAGAAGACTGTAAAACTTCTAGGGAACACCAAAGGAGACTAAACCCGATCCTGAGTGAGGTAGTGAAGAAGGAAATAATCAAGTTATTAGAGGCAGGTATCATATATCCTATATCTGATAGAAAACGGGTTAGTCCTGTACACGTAGTACCAAAGAAAGGAGGTATAACAGTTATTGAAAATGAAAAAGGAGAAACTATAACCAAACGAATCGAATCGGGATGGAGAATGTGCATTGACTATAGGAAACTAAACAAAGCAACCCGAAAGGATCATTTCCCTTTACCATTCATTGACCAGATGTTAGAACGATTAGCAAAACATTCGCATTTCTGCTATCTAGACGGTTACTCAGGCTTCTTTCAAATACCAATTCACCCTAATGACCAAGAAAAGACAACGTTCACGTGTCCTTTTGGTACCTTCGCTTATAGACGAATGCCGTTTGGCTTGTGTAATGCTCCTGCAACCTTCCAAAGGTGCATGATGGCAATATTCGCCGATTTTCTAGAAAACATCATGGAAGTATTTATGGATGACTTTTCCATATGCGGACAAAGCTTTGAAGAATGCCTTGAAAACCTAGAAAGAGTTCTAGAGCGATGCGTAAAAGTAAACCTAGTACTTAATTGGGAAAAATGCCACTTTATGGTACAAGAAGGAATTGTTTTAGGACACATCATCTCGAACAGAGGAATTGAAGTAGACAAAGCCAAAATAGAGGTAATCGAAAACCTTCAACCCCCGAAAACTGTGAGAGAAGTACGAAGCTTCTTAGGACATGCCGGTTTTTACCGACGATTCATTAAAGACTTCTCTAAAATAACTAAACCTTTAACCGGGCTATTGATGAAGGATGCTGAATTCATATTCGACAATAACTGTTTAGAAGCATTTCAAACGCTTAAACAAGCACTGATCTCCGCGCCCATAATGCAGACACCAGATTGGAATGAACCATTCGAAATAATGTGTGATGCCAGTGATTACGCTGTAGGTGCTGTTTTAGGGCAACGAAAGGATAAAAAGCTTCACGTTATATATTACGCAAGTAGAACTCTAGATGAAGCACAAATGAATTACGCCACAACCGAGAAAGAACTTGTAGCAGTAGTGTTTGCACTAGATAAATTTCGTTCTTACTTGGTCGGAGCCAAAATAATCATCTACACAGACCACGCTGCTATCAAATACCTCTTAACAAAAAAGGATGCTAAACCTAGACTACTAAGGTGGATCCTGTTGCTACAAGAGTTCGATTTGGAAATCAAAGACAAGAAAGGAACTGAAAACGTAGTAGCAGATCACCTCTCTAGACTTGAGAACCTTGAACCGGAAAGAATATCAATTAACGATGATTTCTCGTACGATAAGCTTATAGCTACTTTGGAAGAAAATAACGCTGATAAACAGGTAGAAACCACCTTAGCTATATCTGTTACACCGTGGTACGCTGACCTCGTCAATTATCTAGCTGCCGGAAGAGTTCCACCCACCTTATCCTACCAGCAGAAGAAACAATTCTTCTATGACATAAAACACTATTACTGGGATGACCCCTTACTTTTTAAAAGAGGCCCCGATGGTATTTTCCGTCGGTGTATACCCGAAGAAGAGGTAGAAAATGTAATCCAACACTGTCACTCTGCTCCTTATGGTGGACATGCAAGTACATCCAAGACCTGCTCTAAAATCCTACAAGCCGGTTTTTATTGGCCAAATATATGGAAGGATGTACATGCAGCTATTAAGAAATGTGACAGATGTCAACGCACAGGAAACATATCTAGACGCGACGAGATGCCACAAAAGGGCGTTTTGGAAGTAGAGATTTTCGACGTGTGGGGAATAGACTTCATGGGACCTTTTCCATCCTCTTTCGATAACAAATACATACTCGTGGCAGTTGACTACGTATCAAAATGGATTGAAGCTATAGCTTCTCCAACAAACGACACACGAGTAGTAACTAGACTCTTTAAGAATATAATATTTCCAAGGTTTGGTGTCCCAAGAATAGTAGTCAGTGATGGTGGATCGCATTTCATATCCAAGGTACTCGAAAAACTACTGCTTAAGTATGGTGTAAGACATAGAGTAGCGACACCTTACCACCCTCAAACCAGTGGGCAAGTGGAAGTGTCTAACAGAGAAATCAAACAGATACTAGAGAAAACAGTTGCCACTTCAAGGAAAGACTGGTCATTGAAATTACCAGAAGCTTTATGGGCTTACCGAAATGCTTACAAAACTCCCATAGGGACAACCCCATTTAAGCTCATTTATGGAAAATCCTGTCATCTCCCGGTAGAATTAGAACATAAAGCCTATTGGGCTATTAAAAATTTAAATTTAAACTATAAAGCCGCCGGTGAAAAGAGAATCCTTGATATAAGCGAATTAGAGGAACTCAGAAGAGACGCCTACGAAAATGCCAGAAAGAAAGAACAAAACAATGGCATGACAAGTGCATATCAAGGAAAATCTTCAAACAAGGCGATACAATTCTTCTATTTAACTCTAGGCTAAAGTCATTTCCAGGAAAACTACGATCTAGATGGTCAGGTCCTTTTCAAATCACCAATGTTTTTCCCAGTGGAACGGTAGAAATTAAAGGCAAATCTATGGAACCATTTACCGTAAACGGGCAACGTCTAAAACATTATCACTATGCAGAAAACAATGAAGATTCGCAAGTCTTGCACTTAGACGAAATGCCTCCAGAACTCATAGATTATAATTGATAGTTTTTATGTCGAGCTTGCGACATTAAACAAAGCGCTTAGTGGGAGACAACCCACAAATATTTATTTTTTTATTTCTTCCTTAATTATTCTTTTAATTTTTGTTTAGTATTCATTCTTAATTTATTTTTATTTATTAAAAACTTTTCTCTTCTTCTTTCGGCATTTGGCCAAATCCTGACTAAAACTCTTGTTTTTCTTTTCTCTAGCTAACACTAACCTGATGGGACAAATTGATCGTATGGGTATCAAATTTAGAGGGCAAGCTCAGAAACAAAAGTTTGAGGAACTAGCCACGAGAGAGATGCTACCTAGTCTGTATGCTGATGACTGGGCAATGACTGCCCTTGGACTAAGAGAAAGTGTCCTGTATTTGCTGAGTCAGATAGGGTGGGAAACCTCTCCTATCCGTAGACATTTCATCACTTACCGGAGACTAACACTAGAATTCCTTAGCTCCCTGATCTATCTACCCAGCCATGGGAAAGGAATAAGCAGAGGTTTCATCCAGTTCAGAATGTTTAACACGGAGTACCAATTTAATATTCAAGACTTTACCAACCTTTTAGGTTTCCCTACCTCCTTTGACACATTCACAGTGAGCCAAGAAGAACTTTTTGAATATAGAGAACTTGAACACTTTTGGGGTAACTTGACTGGAAATGACGATCCCGAGGAACATGAGTTTCTCTCTGGAAACATACATAACCCGGCCTTTCGTTATTTCCATAAGATCCTGACCCACACCTTATTTGGGAAGAAGCCAAACAGTACTACAGTTTCACGTGATGAACTCTTCATCATATTTTGTGCTTCCCAGAACCGTCCAGTAAATGGTGCCACTTTTATGTTGGCAAATTTAGACCACCTTATCCAAGATGAACGAGCACCAATTCGAATAGGCGGTTTGATAACCATGATTGGTAATGCTATCGGATTACGTCAGCCTATGCTTGACTTAAGCCCTTTTTGTGGCATTACCATTATGAGTATACCCTTCCTCTTCAACACTATGTTTATAGCGAACCTAGGATCTGACGAGTTTGAGCTTATAATTAATAACCAAGTTCTTTGCCTATTCACCATGCCCAATCTTAGGACTAGTGTTCATAACCGCAATAACTGGCTCTACAATCTGAACGAAACCCCCTCTCCTGCTAGATCCACTGAATCCATCCAGGACTATGAAATTTATGATGACCAGATTCCTTATGCTGAATCCGACCCTCAGACACCATCTGGTTATTATGATATTGATCCTCCTCCTCAACCTGTTCAGACCGAAGAATCGGCAATATCCGACCTTAGACATCATATGCCTGGAACTGATTATAACACTGCCATTGAAGCTTTGATGTCAGAACAAGACGCCCTCAGAGAAGAGTTCGCTAACATGAGACACGAATTTCTGGGATACATGAACAATATGACAAATCAGTTTCACGAGTTGCTATACCATGTTAACTCCTTTGTTCCTCCGGCCAGAGATCATGCAGATGGATAGAAGTCGTTTTTCTTAGTTATTTAGTTTTAGCTAGATTATTCATTAATGTTATTTCAAATTATGTTCGTATTTGTTTCCCTTTCACATTTTTGTTTTTTTTCCAATGTTACATTATGATTATTTTATGAAGCTATTGATTTATTCTATTTTATTATGAATCGTGCAATATCTATCAATAATGCTCTCTACTGTTGCTGCCTACATAACTTATTACAGAAAAAAAATATATTTATGCACTATTATACAAAGTAGAATAGCATGCAGGGGAAATTTAAATAGCAGAATAAAATAATCTGAAGCAAAACAAAACAAAATAATAAAAATAAATTACCAAAATCATTATGAAGAACGCAAGCAGTAACCTTGCCAAAAAGACTGTGTGACGAGCGTCACACAATCTATCACGGACGTCACGCCAAGTGCTTGTGACGCCCGTCATGCCCCTGTAATGAGCGTAACACCTTATGAACATGTTAACGTTACAAAGCCGTTGGAGACGACCGTTACACCACTTCAACTTTTTACCTTCCCCATTTATTCACATTTACCCACATTTATTTACTTTTCAACCACTCCCTTTCCAACTTCAAATTTTTTCCTATAAATACTCACCATACCTTTCTTCCAACATCACAACTATTCTATACAATCAAATATATTTTATTTTCTTCCCTAATTACTTCTTCCAACTCATTCATCAGTATGGCGGGAAATCAAAATTTCAGAAATATCATCTTCCGATCCGAAGATGATAATTATCAAAGGGAGCAGTTCGAGCGTTTCCAACAACGAGGTGTCACCTCTACCAGGTATCCTGATCTAACCTGTTTACAAGAATTAGGTTTACTTCAAGGTATAGAATGGATGCTCCTTCTTGCTGATTTAACCTTCCTATGCACGCATAATCAACCTACCTACCCATCCCTAACCTTAGAATTTTTAAGTTCCTATTCTTACAACACTCCCACCGGTGAAGACGAATTCTTAACCGGTACCGCAACCTTCCGTATGTTCAACACCGAAAACTCCCTATCCCAAAACCAATTGAGCACCATGCTACAGTTCCCCATAGAAGGTCAAGTCTACCCAAGAATCCCTCCAAACTCAAACTGGAACACAGTTGCCATCTTCGACCTCTTTAGGAAAATATCCGGTGTAGATGCCAACAACTGGGAAGAGCTCCTTGTTTCCCATATACATAACCCAACTATCCGGTACTTTATCCGCATCCTGCAAAACACAGTTTTTGGAAGACCGAACAACAACAAGGTCAACGCAAAGGAGTTATTCTTCCTCGAATGCGTCTTCGAACCGAATACTAAGGTAAATGCCGCCTCCTTCCTATTTCATCATATCCGCACCCTATGTGCTAGAGGCCGTCAACCTTTTGTAATTGGTGGATTAATCACTACCATAGCACTTGGCTTAAACCTAGGGGACCGACTCCAAACTTTAGAATCTTTACCTCCCCTATTTATGGATATAAGCTACTGTCGGTCCAGCCGCCTAATTAAGAACAGAGTAGGCGGAAAATATTACCTTATGGTGAATAACCAGGCAGTCCCAAGCGTTGTTCTACCCAACATTGCCCTAACAGATGTCACCAACCCCAACCGTCACCTCTATGATCTGAATGCTCCCGAAGCTACCGAGCCTTCACATGCAAACCCGTCTACAGACGAGTTCGAAGAAATGGAGCAAGGTGATCATGCTCCTGCACAACAATCAGTCCCGCTCAACCCTTCTGATAATGCAGCTGGCCCATCCTCCCGACGTCGTCGACGAAGAAGGCCTGCAACCAACGACGACATCATGGATGCTATTGATGGTATGCAAGCACAGAATCTCGAAATGATGCAAATGATGCGCCAAATGCAACAACAACAGGAAGAGAGGAATGCCATAACCGATCAGGGGTTCACTGAGTTGTTCAGCAGATTTGACAACTTAGAAGTACATCAATGATCACCAGGTCCAAGAACAAGAGGCGGAAGGCAGCATTGACTTTCGTTTCCTTTTCCTTTCTTTTTGTATTTCTTTTCCTTAAAACATTGGGGACAATGTTTCATTTAAGTATGGGGGGAAAACCGTGTTCTTTCTATCCTCCTTTTTCTTCTTCAAGTATGTATCTTTCTTTTCATTGTTATTTCCCTTATAAATATATATATATATATATATATATATATATATATATATATATATATATATATATATATATATAATATATATATATATATATATATATATATATATATATATTTTCTTATAATATAGATTTATTTTAAGTTAAGTCCCAAGTGTGAAAAATTTCTATTATCTATTCCCTCAAAATTTTCATGAGCCATAACAAAAATTTAACACACCCAATAAGTATAAAGGTCTCTTATTTTATAAAACTTGAGTGAAATCAAGACAAAAATTATTACCATAACAACGCTCTAAGAACCTCAACATGTTAGATCAGGATAAGTACCTATTATACCAATCCCTTGAACTTTTAGTTTTATAGTAACCCCGAGTAGTTTATACGAGAAGTCAGCACCATCTTAATAGCAAACTACGTGGAGGGCCGATGAATATAAGTGAATGATTCCCAAAATAAAAAAATAAAAAAATATATATATAAATATATATATATCAGGAAATGCACTAATTAAGTTAGGTGATCCTTACCAGATCATTTAATCTAAAGGTTACAGATCATACAAAAACATAATACGAAAGACCCATTATGAGTTGGTTCAGCAGGTATCTGGTACTGAACTTGGTAGGGAGGACTACGGTCCGATCCCCCGCAATCTGCAATGGACTAAATAACGAAGTTATCCGACTCATGTACCAGAGCTTCAAGTTAAAAGGGGATCAGAATCACTAACCGGTCACTTCACTATGTGCGCGAAACAATAAAGAGCTTAATGTGATTTCGCTAGAATGAAAACGGGTGAAATAAGAGTATAAGAACCAGGCTAGCTATAATAGCATGACTTGAACTGGTTTGCATGAGGTGAGATTATCTGATGTGGTAACGGTTGTTCTTGATGTCGAGATTAGACTCAAGTCACTTCTAAATAAAATCTACTTGCAACCTAGTACGAATTGATGTGTGTTTTGAAATTTCACCTGGCTAAAATTTTTAAAACAAGTTCTATACTGTATTTTGCTTGAGGACAAGCAAAGATCTAAGTATGGGGGAGTTTGATAACATGAAATAGTATCACATTCTAGGACTCAATTTAATTAAATTATATTATTATTTACTTCAATTTATTTCATTTTATTCGATATTACGTGGTATTTTCTTTCTATTTATCTCAGGAAGCCATTTGAAGCACAAGTAAAAAAAAGGAAGAAAAGGAGGAGCAAAAAGAAGTTTTTGGAAGCAAATATCAAAAGCCAAAGCCCAGCCCAAAAGCACAGGCGCTGTGCCTGTGACGAGCGTCACACAGGCTGTGACGAGCGTCACACAGGCTGTGACGAGCGTCATATTTTACCCACTTGTGTTACGGGCGTAACACATGGTGTGACGGACGTCACACCATTCTCCTATATTTTTGGCACCAGGAACGCAACAGACCACGTTGAAGCCTACTATCACGCTTGACCGTTTGCAACGTGAAGGCTATGTACACGGAAAACCCTTGGAAGCAGTTACAAAAGTACTAATATAAATAGTAGTTTTTGGAAAAGCTCTCGGTTCCACACTTCTTAGCCGTTTTCTCTTTTTAGCACTTTTTCTCTTCGAGCAGTACAAACACATTTTTACATCATTATTTTTACAATCTTTATATTGTTTCCTTTGCAATTTCTATTTTCTTTTCCAGCAATTAATTAATTTTTCGCACAGTAGTTTCTACACCGGAAACTATTGTGTACCTTTCTCTAGATCTAACCTTACGTTAGACCCTAGATTTTTATTCCTTCACTTTTATTTTTCTATCTGATTGAAGAATTCAAGAACAAATCCAACCGGTCTGTGGTGGATGTTCAAGACTGCTGTTAATTGCTCAGGTTCTTTAATTATTGTTTTAATTTATATATGCCCTGCTTTATTATTTATTTATATTATTTGCCTGAGATGAAATTATTTATGCATGCTGATTATTTAGATCTGTTTAGCATGTCTGGCTAATTTATTTAGGTATCGGTATGTAGAGTAAGCGGAATGAAGGAATCAAAACTAAGTTGGTTTAATTAAGTTTAAAATTAAAATCACTCTTTTCACGGTCTCAATTTACAGGTTTAATAACAAGGTTTTTGTACGAAAGTAAAAGACATAAAGAAGTTAAAATCAATAGAACGAGAGTTTGAGTTTTTGACTGGACAGTGTAAATTGGACATTAATTCTAGATCAGGGTGAGAGCAATTTTTAGAGTTAATTAAATTCTAATCTTTTTCAAAAAGTATTTTTAAAGGTTGAATGTGAGGACGAGAGTTAAGCATTTGAATTTAATTGTATAACCTAAGTCAACAGAGCGAGAGTTTGAGATAAGGGTGTTTAAACGATTAGTGTTTTCTTAAAAAGAGTTTCAACGGATTCTATTGTTTTCAAAAAGTGGTTTTTGACGTAACTAATAAGTGACAGCTACGTTAATATAAAATCATAGTTTATTCAACAGAGCGAGAGTTTGAGATAAGACTTTTAATCAATAGTGTCAACTGAAAAGATTTATTTTAAAACCAAGAAACCAACGAAGAATTGATTCCCTAACTACGACGAACTACATACCGATATCTGTTTGGTTGATATTTAATTTAGATCCTATTTTTAGTTTTAACTTTTCCCCAAACAATCAAAATATTACCCGCCTTAGCTTTACGAAGTAACCTTAGAAAACGGTATATCGATTCATAAGTCCCTGTGGGATCGATATCTTTTAAAACTACGCGATAGAACTGTGCACTTGCAGTTTGTACCCCAAATTCGACTCATAAAGTCGCGATCAGAACACATACAAAACAAACATGTATAAAGTAAATGTGCCAACAAGGGGCTCATAAGTAAATAAACAAAAGAAAACAAATGCTTCCTATCGAGGTCTTCCAACTAAGAAAGCGATAAAATGCGGAAAAGAGGTAAAAGTACCACACGGATAAAGATCCGAAGTAACAGCAATTAAAGGAGTAAGAAACCCAGGGATCTCCCAAGCTAATGCCACCAAAGAAAGGTGAGTCAGTACAGGTAATCGGATTGAACCTCCAGGGGGTATCCCACAAATAAAGTGGGAAAACCACGCAAACCATCTCTGCAAGAGTCTGTGAGCCCTCACAAAAACTCAACAAAAGGGTTAGTGAAACACGATAAGCATTTTTTTCATGGATAACAGTATGGTTTCAGAAACCTCAAACCCTGTGGCATACACTCAAGAATTAAACGGTTAAACATTCAAGGCATTGTTTATACATTCATATACATATTAAACCCATGGGCGAAAAACCTAATGAAATTCATCCATCATACCTCATACATTCATATGATCCAAATTAAGAGCATAAAGGTAATGGGAATAAGGGAAACCTGATTGGAGAGATCGGTTGAAATCAAATGGCACGGCTGGGTTTGCAAGGCAATGCTAGGGTTTGCGTGAGATGAAAGTGTGTGAGTCAGATTGAATTTTTCAGAGCTGCCTGGGGGTTGCTCTGAGTTCTCTGTCAGGTTTCTCTTCAGGTTTTGTCCAGGGTTTTGTTTCAAGGAAACCTCAGAGTATTTTGCTTCTCTCCCTTTTTCTGTCTGATCTCCCTCTTTTATAACCTGATTTTCATGACTTTGTGGGCTCAAATGAGAGAGGTCCAAGTCCAAGTTTTTTCTATTATATTTTATTTATTTTTTTATTATTATTATTTTTATTTTTAATTTTTTTTTTGTAAAAAATTATTATTATTATTATTATTTTTTCTTTTTCGTTTTTTTTTTTCGTTTTTTTTTAAAAGTTTCTTGGATCTAATTCTGATTGACATGATGAAATGCAATATGAAATGCTAAATGAATGCATGAATGAGGAGGGCAAATTTTGGGGTGTTACAGCTGCCTCTATTCAATCATCAGCTAACCCGAGTAGGATGAAAGCGAACAGCTTATCAGACAAACGGGGTGAGCTGTGATTGAATACCAAAGACAGACCGAAAATTTGCGCTCCGAGAACACCACGAAAACGCGGAAATACACCGCGCTATTTATTTTTCTTCCGATCCTCTGGCTGGATCTGAATCAGTCTTCTGGCTTAATCTGGAGTTTCGATCCTCTGGCCGAACCTATACTCAATTTAGTCCTCTGGTTGGATATTAATTTTGATCCTCGGGTTGGATACGATTTTGATCTTCTGGCTAGATCTTCTTTGATCTTCTGGCTAGATCTCCTTCGTTTCGATTCTCTGGCTGAATCTATTTCCTTTGATTCTCTGGCTGAATCTACTTCGATCTTCTGGCTAGATCTGAATTGTTGCGATTTTCGATCTTCTGGCTAGATCTTCTTTGTTTCGATTCTCTGGCTGAATCTACTTCGATCTTCTGGCTAGATTTGGATTGTTTTGATGATAAATTCCCATCATTAGGGTCCCGCATCTGAGGCATGCGCTGGTTGACCCTCTTTTGAAATATACACCCAACCTTCATATTAGATATGCAACTTCGAGAATATTCCACTTTTGGGGTTCGTACATATTCTTCGGGCTAAAACATGTTGTAACGACTCCTCAATTAGACTTGGGCTTGCAGGGGAAATAAAGCTTGTAGGCGACTTCACTGGGGAATCTTCGAAATTGGGCCTTAGGCTGGCTTACTGGAACATGATTCTCAGGCTGAATCTTCGAAATGACCCTCAGGCTGGATCACTGGAACACGATTCTCAGGCTGAATCTTCAAAATGAACCTCAGGCCAGATCACTGGAAAACGATTCTCAGGCTGAATCTTCGACATGAACCTAAGGCCGGATCACTGGAAAACGATTCTCAGGCTGAATCTTCGAAATGACCCTCAGGCTGGATCACTCACGCTTGATCCTCTGGATGGATCTCATGACCTTGGTTGTAAAGTAATTCTTCAGTCTGCTTGGAAGAACCTGTTTATCAGCTTATGTGTATGCTTGATATGATATGCATGCAAATGCAAATGTTATGCATGGTGTAAAAAGAAATCTGCTTGGGGAAGCAAACTCCGGTAGGGAATAGATCGCTGTATCAATCCTTGAATGCTCTGTGGGGAATGATCCGTCAGCCGGGACCAATGAGCCACCAAAAATAAATTGGCTGCTTGAAAAGTTGACCTTGCGGGGGGAGTATCAACTATGGAAACTTTGTTCGGCGAGGCTCTGTGAGGAGAGTCTGTGGGGAAAACACTTCCTGGGGAAATGTCGTAGGAAACGACCTTTGCTGGGGATATGAACTTGCTAATCGCCCTCAAGCTGGGGATTAACAAATCTGTTAAAAATGATCTGCTGGGGAATGAGATGAACACTGGGAACACCACCCTCTCATCTGTTGGTTATGCAACCACTCCGCTGTTGCTAGGAAGGTACAGTCTGACACTGTCAACTCCGCTGGGGATATATAGTCTGGATACTGTCAACTCTGTTGGGGAACATGCTCTGCTGAGGAGAGACTTTGTCAACCGCTTGGGGATGAGGATTCATGACTTGGCATCCGGTTCCTGTGACCTGCAACCAAAAATACACGTATGCCTCGGGGGAATTACTCGGTTTGAATTCACCGTTCGGGATTGTAACGGTGTATTCGTCACTTTATGATTTATTGATTAAACCAAAAGCAAAGTATACAAAGAAATCGAGTCGCCACCGCACTTTTATTTATCCAAAGGAATGGCTAAAAAGCGAACAAAAGCCTAAGAAGTTTTACACATAGAAAACTAATGAAAAGATCAGAGATCGGGGTAAGGGGTAAATTACGCAATGGGAAGGTGTTAGGCACCCAAAACGTCCTAGGTACTCCTAGGGAGCCCTTTTCACACTTGTTGTACGAAATGTTATTTGTTTATGAAATATTTATTGTGCAAACATGGATTGAAGGGATGAGAAAAGAATATACAAGTTATTATTTTTGTGTTTGAACGGATGAACCCGTTGCCTACGTACCTTTCCATGGAAGGTAAGGATCAAAATGCCGTAGTTCGGCTAAAAGATTTCCAAAATATGAGTGGGTTCATTTTTAAACAAAAGCCCTAAGGTCTTTCGTTATCCACGGGAGAAAACTCAACCTTATACAAACAACAAGTCCACCATGTGAGAAAAGCTTCAACTTGCTAGTGAAGGGTTAACCCTATAATAAGCAAGGAAGTCTTACAATTCAATCACTAAGGACAAAAGGTGAGATTAACATCAACCACTAAGATAATTGAAACCTATGGCTAATGTATGAAAACTTATCAAGGATGGACAAAGCCACAAAACAATTGAGTGAGTGAAATTAACCAATTAGGATTTATTCACAAAAAGATGGTCAAAATATGATTAGAATTCAATTCAAAAGAAGTGTTATGAAAATGAAGTTTGAAAAAGTCAAAGGCTTAAGGCCTAGGTTTCTAATTTGAAAAGAGGTGAGAATGTTTGCACAATAGTTTTCTGGTTTGAGTTAACAGGAAAATGGAGGTTTAAAGAGACAAAAGGATGGAGGGTGAGGAAGTAAAACTTCTTAGATGTTCACCTCTTGAGATCATATGTAGATGATCCAAGTGATTCCTTTGGAATAGGCAATGAGCAATAACAAATAAGCAAAACAAATGGATACCGGATGCCAATCAATGGACTTACACCAATCTCACAAACAAAGGTGGATACCGGATACCAATCAATGGATTTGCACCAATCTCCTAAAACAAACATGGATATCAGATGCCAATCAATGGACTTACACTAATCTCCTAAAACAAAATGAAACAATGATACCAGATGCCAATCAATGGACTTATACTAGTCTCACAAAACGAAATAACAAGGATACCAGATGCCAATCAATGGACTTACACTAATCTCCCACCATATCATAGGAACAACTGCCAAGTAATGGACTTATGCTTGTCTCCTCAATGGACAAAGCAAAATGCTATAAAGCAAAGTTTATGAAATGATATACAAATGATGATGATAAATGCACAAAGGCACACTCAAGCAAATATGCACAAATGAATCAAGTAATCAATCAAACAAGTCAATTAGCACACACTATATACAATCAATTAGGCTCAAACAAGGTTAGACTTTACAGTCAACTGGAATAGGGTGATTTGTGCTCTTAACCTTAACATTGAGAGTTAAGGTGAAGCAGATGAAATGGAGATGAGGGGTGTGCCTCATAGCTCTTATCCCTGGCCTGGGAGAGCTTTAAAACAATAGAAGGTGTGGGAGTTCAGAAAGTTGGAACTCTTCTCCACAAGTGAATGACTCTATAAGATCTTGGGTTAATATCCACAATGCATCAACATGTTATGTGAGCAAGGGGATGACACACTGAATAGCAGGAGATGGATTACACATCTCTTTTATCTGCCAATTGCCTCATAAGAGGACTTTTCCTGCTTGGCACAAAGATAAACAAACACAAGCATTGCCTCTTAAGGAGGACTTCAGACAGGTGCCGGTCTACATAACATGACAGGTCTTCCAAACTACATGAAGAAGAAGGGTTATACCTAAGTGGTTAAGCAACCTAGCAAAAGCAAAGTTCAAATGAACTTAAAGCAACTTATGTACCTGTGGAAACATCAAACAAATAAGTATAAGGTTCAGACAATTCAAACAACAGTCAATAGGCAACAAACAATCCCAATATACACAATGCATAAGCCAAAGGTCAAACTCAAATGAGTCAACATCAACCTACAAAACACACAAAGGTTAGTAATTAAAGGCAAACATCAATGCTCAAGTGATGGAGCATCAACAACTATGGAACTTGGATGTTCAACCTGAAATCAAAGCTCAAATCTGAGAGGCAAACCACTAGGTCAAAGCCTAGGGTCAAAGATGGAGAAAAAATTCAAAACAGAAGCTGAAAATTAACATGAATCAACTTCAAACACATCTTGAAACAATCCAAAAGGTCTCACATCAATATCATATACCAAAAGCATTTCATGATCACATGAAGTTCAAGGCAGTTTTAAAGCTCAAATGTGACCAACCAGAATGAAAAATCTCAATTAAATCAGAAATGATTCAAATAATTCCAAGAAAATTCATGAGCATTCAAAACATCCATAATATACATCATACAAAAAATCAGGACAATTGGAGATCATTTGGCAAGGCAAATTCATCATATAAGTTGAACAAGCAAAGGTGTGACACAAATTGTCACACCAACATTAACATGATCATAAAACAGAAATGACAATTGATAAAAATACCAAATCAACACCAATATTTCAAGCAATGAGTCTGGTTTCATCATGTAAATTTTCAGATTCATTGGATTAAAAACCAACATTTCACAAATGATATAGCAAGGCAAGGTACAAAATGGATACATGTTCACATACCCTAGCACAAAATGATATCCAGCCAAGCACAATTTATGGAAAAATGATCAAAAAATAAAAGACAGAAAATGCAACACAATGCAAAAAACCTCATAATTTTTGGAGCATTTTTCAATTATATATGAATTTTGGAAGATGGAGAAAAAATAAAAAAATGTAATATGAAGCATGTATATGAAATGGGAGGGAAAAGAAAAATCATGAAGTGCATTTGAAAATATGGTGTGGCTGAGGATCGAAGCAGGTCACAATTCAAATAATGCGCGCCTTGGTTCAATGAAACGCGCCGTTTCATTTAATGACTGGACTGTATAGTCAGCAGTCAGCGCACGGTCAAACAATGCTAGCCAATCACTTTGCCATGCACGTGCGTACGTGTACCAATCACACTCAAACCCTAAGCTAACACATGCAACATGCAGAAAGTGTTTCTAAAGGATCAAATTGTGGCCAATGTAACAGTATCATCTTCTTCCTCACGCGAAGCTCATGAACAGTGGACATCTTCAAGAACATCAAGAACATTTTTCCCAGAATCCACAAATGAATATACTAACAAGTAGATCCTTCATCCTAGGTCACGAATATATGCATGGCTCAGTCTAATTCAACACACACAAGGAGAATCGAAGCAATTAACATTTGCACATGAAACTTAAAATCAACATTTCTCAGCCAATAGTGCATGAAATTCAATGGTTCAAAGCTCAAAATGCTCAACAAACTTAGATCTACAGCAATAGCATAAGATTTTTGAGAAATAAAGAGTTCGATTCTGTAACCTCTTGGAGAGCAGAATTGGTGAATCGTGTTATCCAGGCCTTGCAATGCTCAAAAGCTCTTCTAGAACACTTGTATGGATGATTGGAGGAAGAATTGAGGTTCAACTGCTCTTGATTTCACCAGAATTTGAGTTCACCATTGTTGCTTCCAAGCTTCAAGCATGAACAAACAGGCACGGATTCTCTTGGTTCTTCCTTCAAACTTGCTCAAAGATGCTTCCAGATGATGAATCAAGTAATGGATTGTGATTTGGTTTGAAGAAATTTGAAGAAAATTTGAGAGAAAAAATTTCAAGAATTTGGATCTAGATCTGAAAAAGTGATTGTTGTTATTCTGAAAACAGTTAGGGTTTCATTTATATATGCTATGCTAATCACCATTCTAATCATGTTTAAGCCAAATGGTAAGTGAATTAGCAAAATGAGGTGTTATTGTAATTTGTGGTTTTTCACCCTATGCATGAAAATGCATGGTGAACAGTGCACGAAATCAATTGAATTTCACTTAAAATGCATTTTTAAAATCATTGGTGAAGGCAAAATGTTCAAATAGTTCACCAAATTTGAATATTGAAATTTCACTCCAAAAATCAAGTGAATTTCCAAATGTTCATGTGATGATAATGCATGTCGTGTAATGCAAGATTTGGAAACTAGAAGTCAAAATAAGAACAATGCAAAAAGAGCCATCCAATTTGGAGTTTTGGTTGAGAAGTTATGCACATTTGAATCTTCAAGTACACTTTGCCATGTTTTGATCACATCTCCTAAACCACACATGAGAAACTGATGATCTTGGACTTTTTGGAAATGGGAGAGAAAGATATACAACTTTCATGTTCAACAAAAGTTTTTTTGAAGCTTTCTTGATGATTTAATTTGAAGTTGAAGTTAGGTTAAAACCTTTCCATTTTTGGCAAGTTTGAATTATAGGTCACTTTCTATTTTTGGAAAGTTTTGACCTGACTTTATTTTCTTCAATGTTGATGTTTGAAATGTCAAATGAGACTTGTTTGAACATGAATGAAGTATTTCTAATCACTTCCCACCTCCAAATCCAACTGTTGACTTGGCAGTTGACTTTCTAGGCCTTCAGATGACCTGGCAATGTTCTGATGAAATTCAAGCCTCTACCACTAGGGATTTTGCTTCAAAATGATATCATGGTTCATGTGAACTCTTGTGAATGGTTGTGGGGTCCAAATTCTCAAGAATGGCCACCTTCTATTGCTCAATGGCTGCCTTTGACTGCTTTGACTGTTGGTTGCTTCATCTGCAAGACAAAGGTTAGATGACATATTTTTGTACTTTTGGTTAGTGGTAAACAGAAAAGCAATGATATACAAATGCAAAACATGCTTGGTGATCAAGAATCACTCTCAAAAGATAACCCATCCATAGGGAAGGAGGCAAGGTGCACAATGATCCTTGAGGCAATGAGATGATATGATATGAGGCCATGAGGGATCTTAGGGACAAAATTGGGGTCTTACAGATGCCCCTATTTAAGGTCATTCTAGCCGGAGAAGTGAAGTTTAGAAATCTTCATCTCGACGCGGTATAATGGGCTTAAATAACAGTAATGAGACAAATTTTGGTCCCTAAGAGACCTCATGATGCAAATGTATGCATGCAAAGACAAAACTCTGTGGGGAACACTGGTCTAGAAAAGAAGAAAAGACGATCCATCGGAGTAATACACTCACCAGGAACAGAGACACTAACAAGACTCTCATGGGGATAAGAAAAAGAATGCGTGAGCAGGACACGACTCTGAATTAGGGTAAACTGACGCTGCGTGAATAAGACACGACTGGACTGGAGACCTCACTGGGGAGCAAAGGACTCACACTGGGGAAAAGAAGAAAATTCCAAAGGGACAAATCCAATGGAAAGCCTCAAGCTGACTCAAACTATCCACGAAGGATACCTCGGATAAAAATCCGGACTCGGACCAGGGAAAAGATTCACAAAGAATCTCCCTGCTGGGGAAAATTTGCATATATTGGGGAAAACGCCAATACAACAAGAGGGTAAAATCACAACAGGAAACTCCACTGGAGAAATGTCTAACAAAGAGACTCTCCTGGAGAAGCAACAAAAGAATGAGGTGTTACCGGTATAAGGGTAACAAACTCAGGAAGAATGAATATCTAAGACCGGTATAAGGGTGAGAGATATCAATCAACCAAACATCTGAGAAAGACCCGAAAAAGGTACATCAACTCAGGAAAATCTGACTCCACAGGGGACCAAGGTCATAATAGGGAGCAGAAAGGAAGGAACACCAGGGATACCGGCTACTGGGTATATAATAGGTGACCGACCAAAGCGTGAATTGGTATATATGCCAAAACACTCATCATCCGAAAGGAGGACTTGAAAAAGAAAATCGACTTACAGGATGGACATTCGAATCCGCAACGGGAAAACAAATCTTACTCAGCTGGGGACACAAACCCAAAGAGCGCATGAGATATAATACCCATTACCGTCAGAACGTGGATAGAATACTCGCATGAGATATATTATCTATTACCGTCAGAACGTAGATAACATACTCGTATGGAAGGAACACCAGGGATACCGGTTACTGGGTATATAATAGGTGACCTACCGAAAACGTGAATTGGTTTATATGCCAAAACACTCATCATCCAAAACACAAACTTGTTAAAGGATGGATATTCGATTCTACAAAGAATACGAATCTTACTTCGCTGGGGAAAATCAACAAAGGATTCCAACCAAAGAGCGAAAGAGATATATTATTTATTACCGTCAGAACGTGAATAATACACTCGCAAAGGAAGAGACACCAGAGATACCGGTTACTGGGTATATAATAGGTGACCAACCAAAAAGAGAGACAATCGTTACCAACAACAACAGGGTAAACGAAAGATAACTCACAGGGGATAAATTGCAAGCATCCGGCAATTATCCAAGAGACAAAGAATATTCGATTCCGCAAAAGGAACACGAATCTTACTCGACTGGAGAAACACAACAGGCTTCGACTGAAGAGTGCATGAGATATATTATCCATTACTGTCAGAACATGGATAGTATACTCGCATGGAAGATTATCCACAACCGGTTACTGGGTTAATAAAGGATAAATCGACCGAAAAGAAAGGCATCGGGATATCAAAACTAGGTATATAAAGATGACCAATCAAAGGGAGCAACAACATTACCAACAAAAGGGTAAATGAAAGAAGACCCGCTGGGGATGAATTGCATAAACAACAATTATCCACAAGAACTTGCTGGGGATACAATTGCTAGCAACCGGCAATTGTCCAGGAGCAAGGAAGGGAATATCAACATCAGATATTGAATGAAGATAACCACAAAGAGTAACCATCATTGGTTAGGATGAACAACAAGGTTAAATCTGCAAAGGGGAGAAATTAGGGTTTACAACTACCGAATACGGGGTAGAATACCAAACTCTGGCTGAGGAAGCAAAAAGTTTACCACTACCGACTACCGGGTAGAAAACCAAAGACTCAGTTGGGGATAGGGTGAATGATTGCTGAATACTGAGCAATTATTCAACTTATTCCACAGGGAGACACAGACTCCGTTGGGGATAAAAATCGAAACAACATAGGATTTACAACTACCGAATACGGGGTAGAAGACCACAAAATCCACCATCAACCAGAACGAACCACAAAGGTTACCTCTGCTAGGGGATAAGAGATAGGACTTACAACTACCGAATACGGGGTAGTAGCCAAACTCTGATGAGGATAAAAAGTAGGGTTTACATCTACCGAATACAGGGTAGAAAACCAACAACTCCGCGTGGGGAATGAAGGAAATCACAAATCCGCACGGGAACAAAAATAGGGTTTATAACAAACCACAAACTGCTGGAGAGCAGGAAAAATAGGATTTACGACTACCGACTACTGGGTAGAAAACCAATCAACTCTTGCCGAGGAATAAAAGGTATATAACCACAAATTCTGCCAAGAGGAAAGGAACATAGGACTTACAACTACCGGTATAAGGGTAGAGGCCCAAACTTCGCTGGGGATAAAAAGAATTTTTTCTGGTTACTGGGCAATTTATTCATTTATTCCACAGGGAAGCACAAGAAACAGTTGACAAATAGCCAATTCGAAATCGAACCGAACAGACAAACTAAATCAAGACTCGTCCTAATGAGGATATAACTCAATAGGAAGCTCCATCCCAATATATGTGTTGGGAGGAAACGGAAGAAACCGTCATCCACGAGGATATATCTCAGTGGGGAACTGCAGAAGGAAAGACAGACACCTTCTGCTTGTGGGGCTGACTCTAAATTGAGAGATTAAACACCCGACATCTGCTTGGGGAGATCTACTAGAGAGATCTATAACACCCATTCGGCAGAAGACAACAAACAAAAGATATATGGCAAAAAATGCAACATGAATATCTGAATGTTTATGAATATGCATGAATATGTGTAATTTATGTTTGATGAATTCTGACAAAACAGACATATCTAACACAAACAGGTCCAGGAACCAAACGCCCGGTACTACACTTCCAGGGGAATAACCAAAGAATCCAACTGGAAAGCCGATCTGCTGGAGATCTATATATGCTAAAAAGCAAAGATCTGCGGGGGAAAAAGATGTCAGAGATATCAGGAAATCACAAAATCTCTGAGTGATGGATCATCAAACCCAACCAGGAGAACAGAAAGTCCACAACAGGCAGAAACAGCCACAAAGACAAATCTGTTGGGAAAAAGGAGAAATCCCGAGATATCTGCAGGGGGATTCTCAGTATCAACTGGGAAACAAAAGTTCACTGCACAGGCGAGAACTGCCAGGAAAGCAACTCCAAATAACTCCGTTGGGGAACAACCCACAAAGGGAGAACAAATCATCCATGTAGAATCTAACTGCACAAGCAACTCTACTGGGCATACTGTCAGCCATTCCATTGGGGGTAAACCCATTGAGGGAAAAATAGATCACACAAGTAGTTTCTGCAACAAGCCACTCTACTAGGGATCAAAAGCATCAGGAAATCCACCAAATCTCTGGATGATAGATCACCCACCGACCCTACTGGGGAAAACAAACTCCGGCGGGGATCCTGACTCGGTTGGGGACTCTGGGGAAATCACAGCTACGATCCACTATACCTCAAATCTACTGGCGGCTTTACTGGGGAATCCACCGGGGAATCCACCGGGGATGAAGAGGAAGTTGGGGATCAACCACCAAATACCGAACCTTCTGAGAGGAAATCATCAACCGCAGAGGAGGAAAACAAATACTGCTCTGCTGAAGGAGTAAGAGGTGAAAACCTCAACAAGCGCTCTGATGGGGAGGAATATAGCATAAAATGCAGTATATCATATCAACAAACTCTGCCAGTGACTGTGCTGAGGAAAGTTGTAAAGTACCGGGATGTCAACCCACCAACCACTGAATCTTCCAAAAGAAAGGCACCCATGCTGGGGAGAGAATACTGTTGGAGAGGACTATGACGTCTCAACAAACACTCTGCTTAGGGAACAACCCTAACAAAAGCTCTGCTTGGGGAACAACCCCCACAACAACTCTGGAGAAAGAGGATACAACCAAGCCAGGAATATGAACAAATGTCTTACCTATTGGAAATCATGCCACCCTTGAGAGAGCACTGAGAAATCCTTAAGTATCCTTTCATCATTGTGAATGTTCACTTTGTTCAAAACAATAAATTTTGAAAAATTTTATTTGTTTAAAACAATGACATTTTATCAATTAAAACATGCAAAACATCTGTTGAATTGAAATAAATAAGAGTGCAAATAATTGGATAAAAGCTCAAATTGATTTGATGGAATGGTAGCCTGCAAATGGCAAGACTCCATAGATCTGTACAAATTTGAAATCAGTGATATATATTGGAAGAGGGCTACATTGAACATAATGATCCTTTCTCTACCAATTTGAATCTCGATGTATTCAAAGCTTTAGTTGACGGCGAATCAAGAATCTTTGACGAACAGACGGCTGTGGAACAGAAAGTCTTGTCAGGATGCAGTTACTTGCCAAATCCCTAATTTTTGCCTAGATTGCCCCAAGGTGAGGTACTCAATCTAGCGGGATGCAAATATTCTTTTTTTTCAAGTCCCTAACTTTTTCCTGGATCACCCTTTCGGGTTCTCCACCGGGACGCTCATTTTTGCCTAAGCCGCCCTTTCGGGTTTTCAACTTAGTGAGCTATTCTGTTTTTCTTTTATATACTTTTTTTTAGGCAAAGTATTTCTTGACTGCATCTGAATTCACAGGACGAGTGAAATCCTCCCCATCCATTGTTGTAAGCATCAAAGCACCGCCTGAAAAGGCTCTCTTAACAACATATGGACCCTCATAGTTTGGAGTCCACTTGCCCCTGGAATCGGGCGCGAAAGACAAGACTTTCTTGAGCACGAGGTCTCCTTCTCGGAACATACGAGGCTTGACCTTCTTATCGAATGCTTTCTTCATTCTCTGCTGATATAACTAACCATGACACATGGCAGTTAATCTCTTCTTTTCAATCAAATTCAATTGGTCATAACGACTCTGAATCCATTCAGCATCAGTCAACTAGGGATTTGAGGGTATACTTTTTCTTTTTCTTTTTTTACATTCTTCTCTTTTTTTTATTGATTTTATTTTTTTCAATTTTTCACCCTCTCTTTTTTCTTTTTGATTGGATTTGCAATGCCCCAGTTTGACTGTTTTGCTGATTCTCATGATACAGCTGAATGAGCTTCTTTCGTGCTCAAGAAGACGGGTAATCTTATCAGGAATCCCTTCAACATCATCTTTCTCTGCCTCAAATACAGGGAATTCAAGATTGGGAGATGGCGTTGGATCATTATGTTCAATGGGTTCTAGAATCAACCTGCATAATGATTTTGGTTAATGAAAAACTTCAGAATTTAAACAAGCAAATCATTATGCAGATGAAAAAAATTGTTTTTATTCTTGTTTTTAATGGTTTTTTTTGTGATCACTGATTCCATGCAAAAAGAAAAAAGTGAAAACAAATGGAAAAACAAATGTTTAATAATGCATTAATTGAATGAAATATCATTGTATAAATGCTGCCAACAATGTCATCACTTCTCCTTTTGGCATGGGAGAAGGGTTTTGAACAAAGTGAACCATTACTCTGATCTATGAATGACTGTAGGAACATCTACAGCGACCCAATTGTGGCAGACACCACCAGGTATGATGAAATTGCTCAAATCCTCTGCATCCTCTTCCAAGATAGCAGCAGCTTCTTCAGCTTGATCAACATGGATGAAACCTCCACTCTTGAACAGCCCTTGCTCGTTGAATGCCCCGGAAGAATAGCCAATGCCAGCCCGGGATTTGTTGTCTTCAAGCTCAATCATCTTCCCTAAACCAGCAACTGCACCACATTCAATGGCCAGTTTCGCATCACGGTAGGAAGCAAATGAAGGAGACTTCTTCTCAATCGGCTCAGCAATAGATAAAGCTTAGAAAGGCGTTCCAACTTCATGCTCAGCATCAATATATGAGAAAGAAGACAAGTGGCTAACCAGGAGATCCTTTTCTCCCCCTACCACAACCAGTTTCTTGTTCTTGACGAATTTCAGCTTCTGGTGTAGGGTGGATGTCACGGCGCCAGCCTCGTGAATCCATGGTCTACCAAGGAGACAGCTATAAGATGGGTGGATATCCATAACCTGGAAGGTAACTTGGAAATCTCTTGGTCCAATCTTGATTGGGAGATCAACTTCCCCAATCACGGTCTTGCGCGACCCATCAAAAGCTTTCACAACAACACCACTCTGCCTCATGGGAGGCCCCTGATATGACAATTTTGAAAGAGTGGTTTTTGGCAATACATTTAAAGATGATCCAGTGTCCACCAGCATGTTGGACATGGCATCGGTCTTGCAATTCGTGGATATATGTAAAGCCATGTTATGGTCTCTTCCCTCCTCAGGGAGATCAGTGTCACAGAAACTCAAAGTGTTGCAAGCGGTAATGTTTGCAACTATACTATCAAACTGTTCTATAGTGACATCATGATCAACATAAGCCAGGTCCAATACTTTCTGCAGAGCCTCCCTATGGGGTTCTGAATTCAGAAGCAAAGATAGTACGGAGATCTTGGACGGTGTTTGTAGAAGCTGGTCTACAACGTTGTACTCACTCTTCTTGATGAGCCTCAGCATCTCATCACATTCTTCATTCATAGTTCCACTCGGGCCAACAGAAGAAACAGGAGTCTTTTGTACAGAGGAGGATTTGGCAATAACAAGTGCCGGATTCTGAATATTCACCACAGTCCCAACCGGGCGCTCAGCAGAATCAGAAGCGACAACTCTAGCCTGAGGCTTAGGTGCTGAAAATACGCGACCACTCCGGGTCAATCCACTCACATCAACAATATTAACAACGGAAGTTGAAGGCAACGACACTTCCTTCCCATCTTCCACAGCAACGGGATTGTATCTGAAAGGAATAGCTCTATCGGAAGCATAAGGCACAGGGCCTGCAGGCTTGATTACCAGAGAAGGAGAAGCCTTCGGCTTGCTACCATCGTAACGGATGACAACAGGCTCGGGCAATTTGAACACAGGAGAAATAACATTCGCTTCTGGTTCATCTTCATCAACATTTCGATTCTGAAGAATCTCAATGGTACCCTCATCCAACAGCTCTTGAAGCTCTCTTCGCACTTGGCGACAACCCAATCTATTAACAGAGCAGATGCGGCATCTGTCATGGTCATGCTCCATATGACTGTACTGACACAGCAGACGATGCAACTCGACCAATAACTGTCGAATATGGCTGACATATTTGACTTTATATTTACCAGGGCACCCCTGGACCATGTTCACTGATTTCCCATGCTCGGGCAATGGGTTCTTTGTAACATTGGGGCCTGAGTCCTCGAAGCTCAGAATGCCGCATCGCATCAAGTCTTGAACTTTGGTTTTCAATGGATAGCAATTCTCAATATTGTGTCCCGGAGCACCAGAATGATAAACTTAATGTTGATCTGGCTTGTACCACCACTGCGGGTTAGCAGGCACAGTCGGAGGCTCTCTGGGAGTAACCAGTTTCCTCTCCAACAAGGAAGGATATAGTTCAGCATATGACATAGGAATGGGATCGAAGCTGATCTTCTTCCTATCATAATTCAGATTGGCTTGATTACTGGTGCTGCCATGAGGCTGGTAAGCCTGTTGCTGTGGACGGTGTTGCTATTGATACTGAGGTTGTTGCTGATGCTGAGAATTATCTCTGAAAACAGGTGCTATATGAGCCACCTGGTGCTGATGACGTACCGGCTTCCTCTTGACAGAGGGTCTTCTAGGTTTAGCATGGGATTGCACAACATGTGCCTCCCCATCTTTTTTCTTAAACACCCCATATCGTTTAGAAGAGCTCTCATCCTTCGACAGACGTCCCTCACGGACTCCTTCCTCTAGACGCATCCCCATGTTCACCATCTCGGTGAAATCAGAGGGAGCAATCGCAACCATCCGCTCATAATAAAATGAGCTAGGAGTCTTCAGAAAGATCTTAGTCATTTCTTTCTCTTCCAGCGGAGGAGTAATCTGAGTTGCCAGCTCTCGCCACCTCTGGGCGTACTCCTTAAATGTCTCTTTATCCTTCTGGGACATGGCCCTGAGTTGATCACGGTCAGAAGCCATATCAACATTATACTTGTATTGCTTGACGAAGGTTTCGCCAAGATCGTTGAAGGATCAGATGTTTGCACTATCAAGGCTCATATACCAGCGAAGAGCCGCACCGGACAAACTATCCTGAAAATAATGGATCAGAAGCTGATCATTATCGGTTTGCATAGACATTTTCTTGGCATACATGACCAGGTGAGCAAGAGGACAGGTGTTCCCTTTATACTTATCAAAGTCAGGGACTTTGAATTTAACCGGAATCTTCACACCGGGAACCAGGCAGAGTTCAGCAGCAGACTTGCCGAACAGATCTTTCCCTCGGAGGGTCTTCAATTCCTTTCGGAGCTCGAGGAATTGATCATTCATAGCTTCCATCTTCTCATTAACATCTGGGCCCTCAGACGGCTCAGAATGATAGATGGTGTCGTCTACCCTGGGAACGGTATGCACGACAGGAGGAGGCATAGCAAGGACCGGGCTAGATTCCGGCATAGAAGCAAAGGTAGGAGCGGGAATATCTGGCATGAAACCAGGAGGCATACCCCACGGAAATCCGGCTGGCATGGCATTCGGCATGAAATGGGTATTAGCAGCTGGCACAGTCGGAGCAACCACTTCTGATATAACAGTCCTCTGGGGAGGAGTTACAGGAGATGGAGAAGGTTGATTCTGGGCAGACAGAAACTGATCCATCAGAGCACCCAATCTAGCGACCTCTTCCTTCAGCTCTCTGTTCTCTTGTTCAAGTTGATCCATCACTCTAGCAGAATTGGCTCTGGTGTAATACCGGTGAGTCAGCTTGTCTTCAAAATAAATGAAGAGCACAGAGTTAGGCCACAGACAAGAAGACCGGAACAACACCTGCTTATGCAAAATGATACATGCAATGCTCGTGCATATGCTTTGTTTTTATCTTCAAGGAACTTTTAGGGTTCTATTTGCAATTTTAAGTATTTAAACATTTAATAGCATATGGAAAATATCTCATCAAACATATATTCGAGACAAGGAAGTACAACATTTTTGATTATTACAAGGGAAAAGGAAAATAAACATCCTATGGATCCCTAGAAGCTCGAGATGCTGGAAGACGAGAAACATAAAGCTTCTTGATCTCTCCCTCATAGGCTGCTTCCATATTTGCTTTCTCCTTCGCAAGTCGATCATACTTCCTCTTCCAGAACTTGGAAGACTGAGGAAGCAGCGAAGTCCAAGTATCATTCGGATCATCGATCACCTGATGCTCGAGGAACTCGATCAGAGCGTCCTTCTCCTTAAGCTGATGAAGCAACTCTTCTCTTTCACGGATCCAAGCACGCGAAAGGTCTTCTTCTCTCAACTCCTCTACGCCTTGGTTGGGGAGGGTTGAAGGCCCAGCCACATACAAAGGTGTAGGTCTCGGATGATCGTACGGCATAAGGTACTCAACAACTCTCTGTCTGACCCAAGAAGTATATGGCTCCAAAGCAATGCAGTTCTTCGGACCCAACTCGTTTCTACCCTTCTTATGAATATTGCGCCAAGCGCGGACCATCCTGGCTTTCAGGCCTTGGGGATATTTACCCTCCTGAAAGAACACACCTTCTAACAGAATGTTATGAGGTTTATCCTTTAGGGGGAACCCAAGCTGACGACGTGCTAAGATAGGATTGTAGCTAATCCCACCACATGTACCAAGAAGAGGCACATTAGGGAATTCACCACAATAATCAATGATCTGAACAGTATCATACACACGATCATACCAAGAGATATCATCATTAGTGAGAGACATGAGTCTCTGAGACCACCGTAGACATCCCTTGTTCTCCTTGAAAGCGACCGTCTGCGGTAAGTGAGAAATAAACCACTTATACAACAGAGGCAAACAGCACACAATAACTCCTCCACCCTTTGCATTCCTCAGATGCAAAGAGAAATATGCATCACCCAACAGAGTCAGAACGGGATTAAGAACTGAAAAGATCCTAATGGCGTTCACATCCACAAATTTGTCGATGTCGGGGAACAATACCAAACCATAGATGAGCAGCACAAATAAAGCCTCAAAGGCATCCTCACTCATGGCCTTCCCATAAACGGTAGCTTGAGCAATGAGGAAATCAGAAGGAAGACCCTGAATTCCACCTTTGGTAGTTAGATTAGCTTTAATCAAAGATTCATCTATGTGCAACAAGTTTGCAATCTCTCGAGCAGTCGGAATACTCTCTAAGCCACTGAACGACACCTGATCCAGAATAGGAATTCTCACAAGGTGAGCATACTCCTCCAAGGTAGGAAACAGCTGGAAGTCCGGAAAAGAGAAGCAATGATACAGAGGATCATAAAACTGCGCTAAAGTACTCATCAACCCTTCGTCAACCTGAGTAGTCAACAGAGGCAGGAGCTTCCCATAACGAGCTTTGAAACCCAAGGGATCTAATACATAAGATGTCAGATTCCTTAACTCTTTCACATCGGGCTGTCTAAAGCTGTACTTCTTTGTATGCCTTTTTGGTCTTTCCATGTCTGAAAATTTTGCAAATAAACCCTTTAAGTTCCTTGAAAATTTTCTGATTTTTCTGATGACATGAATGCAGATGAATGCATGAATGCATGAATGCAACAATCACACTCAAGGATCAAGCAAAACACACCAGACAAAGGTCATGGGAAAGCTCATAGTATCCTTAATATCAATCATCCATTTTGGTGGATTATGGTTTTCACCTTATCAACACCCAAGTTCCATTGATATTAACGGTACATGAACCGGCTCAATCATCCTTAATATCAATCATCCGTTTTGGTGGATTATGGTTTACACCTTATCGACACCCAAGTTCCATTGATATTAAGGTTGTCTGAACGACTCAACCATGAATCACGGGTTTGTTGAGAGTCACGAGCATGGAGTCTCGGTTAAGAACCACCCAAAGGGAGTGTACTAGGGTTTAAACCTGCCGAACATGTTCTACAAGAGGTTCCCATAGTCATCATCCCATCTTTCGGATATCATCGGAGGAATGAATACTCGTATTCCAAAACTATTCTCAAGAGAGACTCTTATGAGTGTAGTATCGCGTAACAATCGCATCAGATCTGATATCTAAACGACCTCCGCCCTACGTCCTAAAAATAGGCCAAGATGGGCTTGGTAAACTAAGGTCCTTCGCTTCTAAGGCACATGATTGAAAGAATAATTCCTAACCACAAATAACTTGTGTGACATTATTAATCCAACATGACCTCCACCAAGTGAATGGACTCACAAGTCAACTTGCTAAGGAATACTCCACACAAGTCGACAAGACTATGCCATTCTCCTATCCTAAGGTGCACTCGAGTTCGGGTATAGAACTCATCTCACAGAGACCACCAAGCAAACAAGCAATTGTATATCAAGCAATTCAAACATTACAATGAATATAGTTATCCCAAATTGTACAAAAATATGTCATATAACAAATAACAATATCACACAACAAGGGTGAAAAGTAGGCAATACCACCAAGGACCATCTCCCCAGTGGAGTCGCCACTTTTCTGTAGCGGTGTATTCGTCACTTTATGATTTATTGATTAAACCAAAAGCAAAGTATACAAAGAAATCGAGTCGCCACCGCACTTTTATTTATCCAAAGGAATGGCTAAAAAGCGAACAAAAGCCTAAGAAGTTTTACACATAGAAAACTAATGAAAAGATCAGAGATCGGGGTAAGGGGTAAATTACGCAATGGGAAGGTGTTAGGCACCCAAAACGTCCTAGGTACTCCTAGGGAGCCCTTTTCACACTTGTTGTACGAAATGTTATTTGTTTATGAAATATTTATTGTGCAAACATGGATTGAAGGGATGAGAAAACAATATACAAGTTATTAGTTTGTGTTTGAACAGATGAACCCGTTGCCTACGTACCTTTCCATGGAAGGTAAGGATCAAAACGCCGTAGTTCGGCTAAAAGATTTCCAAAATATGAGTGGGTTCATTTTTAAACAAAAGCCCTAAGGTCTTTCGTTATCCACGGGAGAAAACTCAACCTTATACAAACAACAATCCACCATGTGAGAAAAGCTTCAACATGCTAGTGAGGGGTTAACCCTATAATAAGCAAGGAAGTCTTACAATTCAATCACTAAGGACAAAAGGTGAGATTAACATCAACCACTAAGATAATTGAAACCTATGGCTAATGTATGAAAACTTATCAAGGATGGACAAAGCCACAAAACAATTGAGTGAGTGAAATTAACCAATTAGGATTTATTCACAAAAAGATGGTCAAAGTATGATTAGAATTCAATTCAAAAGAAGTGTTATGAAAATGAAGTTTGAAAAAGTCAAAGGCTTAAGGCCTAGGTTTCTAATTTGAAAAGAGGTGAGAATGTTTGCACAATAGTTTTCTGGTTTGAGTTAACAGGCAAATGGAGGTTTAAAGAGACAAAAGGATGGAGGGTGAGGAAGTAAAACTTCTTAGATGTTCACCTCTTGAGGTCATATGTAGATGATCCAAGTGATTCCTTTGGAATAGGCAATGAGCAATAACAAATAAGCAAAACAAATGGATACCGGATGCCAATCAATGGACTTACACCAATCTCACAAACAAAGGTGGATACCGGATACCAATCAATGGATTTACACCAATCTCCTAAAACAAACATGGATATCAGATGCCAATCAATGGACTTACACTAATCTCCTAAAACAAAATTAAACAATGATACCAGATGCCAATCAATGGACTTATACTAGTCTCACAAAACGAAATAACAAGGATACCAGATGCCAATCAATGGACTTACACTAATCTCCCACCATATCATAGGAACAACTGCCAAGTAATGGACTTATGCTTGTCTCCTCCATGGACAAAGAAAAATGCTATAAAGCAAAGTTTATGAAATGATATACAAATGATGATGATAAATGCACAAAGGCGCACTCAAGCAAATATGCACAGATGAATCAAGTAATCAATCAAACAAGTCAATTAGCACACACTATATACAATCAATTAGGCTCAAACAAGGTTAGACTTTACAGTCAACTGGAATAGGGTGATTTGTGCTCTTAACCTTAACATTGAGAGTTAAGGTGAAGCAGATGAAATGGAGATGAGGGGTGTGCCTCATAGCTCTTATCCCTGGCCTGGGAGAGCTTCAAAACAATAGAAGGTGTGGGAGTTCAGAAAGTTGGAACTCTTCTCCACAAGTGAATGACTCTATAAGATCTTAGGTTAATATCCACAATGCATCAACATGTTATGTGAGCAAGGGGATGACACACTGAATAGCAGGAGATGGATTACACATCTCTTTTATCTGCCAATTGCCTCATAAGAGGACTTTTCCTGCTTGGCACAAAGATAAACAAACACAAGCATTGCCTCTTAAGGAGGACTTCAGACAGGTGCCGGTCCACATAACATGACAGGTCTTCCAGACTACATGAAGAAGAGAGGTTATACGTAAGTGGTTAAGCAACCAAGCAAAAGCAAAGTTCAAATGAACTTAAAGCAACTTATGTACCTGTGGAAACATCAAACAAATCAGTATAAGGTTCAGACAATTCAAACAACAGTCAATAGGCAACAAACAATCCCAATATACACAATGCATAAGCCAAAGGTCAAACTCAAATGAGTCAACATCAACCTACAAAACACACAAAGGTTAGTAATTAAAGGCAAACATCAATGCTCAAGTGATGGAGCATCAACAACTATGGAACTTGGATGTTCAACCTGAAATCAAAGCTCAAATGTGAGAGGCAAACCACTAGGTCAAAGCCTAGGGTCAAAGATGGAGAAAAAATTCAAAACAGAAGCTGAAAATTAACATGAATCAACTTCAAACACATCTTGAAACAATCCAAAAGGTCTCACATCAATATCATATACGAAAAGCATTTCATGATCAATTGAAGTTCAAGGCAATTTTAAAGCTCAAATGTGACCAACCAGAATGAAAAATCTCAATTAAATCAGAAATGATTGAAATAATCCTAATAAAATTCATGAGCATTCATAACATCCATAATATGCATAATACAGAAAATCAGAACAATTGGAGATTATTTGGCAAGGCAAATTCATCAGATAAATTGAACAAGCAAAGGTGTGACACAAATTGTCACACCAACATTAACATGATCATAAAACAGAAATGACAATTGATAAAAATACCAAATCAACACCAATATTTCAAGCAATGAGTCTGGTTTCATCATGCAAATTTTCAGATTCATTGGATTAAAAACCAGCATTTCACAAATGATATAGCAAGGCAAGGTACAAAATGGATACATGTTCACATACCCTAGCACAAAATGAAATCCAGCCAAGCACAATTTATGGAAAAATGATCAAAATATAATAGACAGAAAATGCAACACAATGCAAAAAACCTCATAATTTTTGGAGCATTTTTCAATTATATATGAATTTTGGAAGATGGAGAAAAAATAAAAAAATGTAATATGAAGCATGTATATGAAATGGGAGGGAAAAGAAAAATCATGAAGTGCATTTGAAAATATGGTGTGGCTGAGGATCGAAGCAGGTCACAATTCAAATAATGCGCGCCTTGGTTTAATGAGACGCGCCGTTTCATTTAAAGACTGGACTGTACAGTCAGCAGTCAGTGCACGGTCAAACAATGCTAGCCAATCAGTTCGCCATGCACACGCGTACGTGTACCAATCACACTCAAACCCTAAGCTAACACATGCAACATGCAGAAAGTGTTTCTAAAGGATCAAAGCGTGGCCAATGTAACAGTATCATCTTCTTCCTCACGCGAAGCTCATGAACAGTGGACATCTTCAAGAACATCAAGAACATTTTTCCCAGAATCCACAAATGAATATACTAACAAGTAGATCCTTCATCCTAGGTCCCGAATATATGCATGGCTCAGTCTAATTCAACACATACAAGGAGAATCAAAGCAATTAACATTTGCACATGAAACTTAAAATCAACATTTCTCAGCCAATAGTGCATGAAATTCAATGGTTCAAAGCTCAAAATGCTCAACAAACTTAGATCTACAGCAATAACATAAGATTTTTGAGAAATAAAGAGTTCGATTCTGTAACCTCTTGGAGAGAAGAATTGGTGAATCGTGTTATCCAGGCCTTGCAATGCTCAAAAGCTCTTCTAGAACACTTGTATGGATGATTGGAGGAAGAATTGAGGTTCAACTGCTCTTGATTTCACCAGAATTTGAGTTCACCATTGTTGCTTCCAAGCTTCAAGCATGAACAAACAGGCACGGATTCTCTCGGTTCTTCCCTCATAATTTTTGGAGCATTTTTCAATTATATATGAATTTTGGAAGATGGAGAAAAAATAAAAAAATGTAATATAATATGAAATGGGAGGGAAAAGAAAAATCATGAAGTGCATTTGAAAATATGGTGTGGCTGAGGATCGAAGCAGGTCACAATTCAAATAATGCGCGCCTTGGTTCAGTGAGATGCGCCGTTTCATTTAATGACTGGACTGTACAGTCAGCAGTCAGCGCACGGTCAAACAATGCTAGCCAATCACTTTGCCATGCACGCGCGTACGTGTACCAATCACACTCAAACCCTAAGCTAACACATGCAACATGCAGAAAGTGTTTCTAAAGGATCAAAGCGTGGCCAATGTAACAGTATCATCTTCTTCCTCACGCGAAGCTCATGAACAGTGGACATCTTCAAGAACATCAAGAACATTTTTCCCAGAATCCACAAATGAATATACTAACAAGTAGATCCTTCATCCTAGGTCACGAATATATGCATGGCTCAGTCTAATTCAACACACACAAGGAGAATCAAAGCAATTAACATTTGCACATGAAACTTAAAATCAACATTTCTCAGCCAATAGTGCATGAAATTCAATGGTTCAAAGCTCAAAATGCTCAACAAACTTAGATCTACAGCAATAACATAAGATTTTTGAGAAATAAAGAGTTCGATTCTGTAACCTCTTGGAGAGAAGAATTGGTGAATCGTGTTATCCAGGCCTTGCAATGCTCAAAAGCTCTTCTAGAACACTTGTATGGATGATTGGAGGAAGAATTGAGGTTCAACTGCTCTTGATTTTACCAGAATTTGAGTTCACCATTGTTGCTTCCAAGCTTCAAGCATGAACAAACAGGCACGGATTCTCTTGGTTCTTCCCTCATAATTTTTGGAGCATTTTTCAATTATATATGAATTTTGGAAGATGGAGAAAAAATAAAAAAATGTAATATGAAGCATGTATATGAAATGGGAGGGAAAAGAAAAATCATGAAGTGCATTTGAAAATATGGTGTGGCTGAGGATCGAAGCAGGTCACAATTCAAATAATGCGCGCCTTGGTTCAATGAGACGCGCCTTTTCATTTAATGACTGGACTGTACAGTCAGCAGTCAGCGCACGGTCAAACAATGCTAGCCAATCACTTCGCCATGGACGCGCGTACGTGTACCAATCACACTCAAACCCTAAGCTAACACATGCAACATGCAGAAAGTGTTTCTAAAGGATCAAAGCGTGGTCAATGTAACAGTATCATCTTCTTCCTCACGCGAAGCTCATGAACAGTGGACATCTTCAAGAACATCAAGAACATTTTTCCCAGAATCCACAAATGAATATACTAACAAGTAGATCCTTCATCCTAGGTCACGAATATATGCATGGCTCAGTCTAATTCAACACACACAAGGAGAATCAAAGCAATTAACATTTGCACATGAAACTTAAAATCAACATTTCTCAGCCAATAGTGCATGAAATTCAACTGTTCAAAGCTCAAAATGCTCAACAAACTTAGATCTACAGCAATAGCATAAGATTTTTGAGAAATAAAGAGTTCGATTCTGTAACCTCTTGGAGAGCAGAATTGGTGAATCGTGTTATCCAGGCCTTGCAATGCTCAAAAGCTCTTCTAGAACACTTGTATGGATGATTGGAGGAAGAATTGAGGTTCAACTGCTCTTGATTTCACCAGAATTTGAGTTCACCATTGTTGCTTCCAAGCTTCAAGCATGAACAAACAGGCACGGATTCTCTTGGTTCTTCCTTCAAACTTGCTCAAAGATGCTTCGAGATGATGAATCAAGTAATGGATTGTGATTTGGTTTGAAGAAATTTGAAGAAAATTTGAGAGAAAAAATTTCAAGAATTTGGATCTAGATCTGAAAAAGTGATTGTTGTTATTCTGAAAACAGTTAGGGTTTCATTTATATATGCTATGCTAATCACCCTTCTAATCATGTTTAAGCCAAATGGTAAGTGAATTAGCAAAATGAGGTGTTATTGCAATTTGTGGTTTTTCACCCTATGCATGAAAATGCATGGTGAATAGTGCACGGAATCAATTGAATTTCACTTAAAATGCATTTTTAAAATCATTGGTGAAGGCAAAATGTTCAAATAGTTCACCAAATTTGAATATTGAAATTTCCCTCCAAAAATCAAGTGAATTTCCAAATGTTCATGTGATGATAATGCATTTCATGTAATGCAAGATTTGGAAACTAGAAGTCAAAATAAGAACAATGCAAAAAGAGCCATCCAATTTGGAGTTTTGGTTGAGAAGTTATGCACATTTGAATCTTCAAGTACATTTTGCCATGTTTTGATCACATCTCCTAAACCACACATGAGAAATTGATGATCTTGGACTTTTTGGAAATGGGAGAGAAAGATCTACAACTTTCATGTTCAAAAAAATTTCATTTGAAGCTTTCTTGATGATGTAATTTGAAGTTGAAGTTAGGTTAAAACCTTTCCATTTTTGGCAAGTTTGAATTATAGGTCACTTTCTATTTTTGGAAAGTTTTGACCTGACTTTATTTTCTTCAATGTTGATGTTTGAAATGTCAAATGAGACTTGTTTGAACATGAATGAAGTATTTCTAATCACTTCCCACCTCCAAATCCAACTGTTGACTTGGCAGTTGACTTTCTAGGCCTTCAGATGACCTGGCAATGTTCTGATGAAATTCAAGCCTCTACCACTTCGGATTTTGCTTCAAAATGATATCATGGTTCATGTGAACTCTTGTGAATGGTTGTGGGGTCCAAATTCTCAAGAATGGCCACCATCTATTGCTCAATGACTGCCTTTGACTACTTTGACTGTTGGTTGCTTCATCTGCAAGACAAAGGTTAGATGACATATTTTTGTACTTTTGGTTAGTGGTAAAAAGAAAAGAAATGATATACAAATGCAAAACATGCTTGGTGATCAAGAATCACTCTCAAAAGATAACCCACCCATAGGGAAGGAGGCAAGGTGCACAATGATCCTTGAGGCAATGAGATGATATGATATGAGGCCATGAGGGATCTTAGGGACAAAATTGGGGTCTTACAGATGCCCCTATTTAAGGTCATTCTAGTCGGAGAAGTGAAGTTTAGAAATCTTCATCTCGACGCGGTATAATGGGCTTAAATAACAGTAATGAGACAAATTTTGGTCCCTAAGAGACCTCATGATGCAAATGTATGCATGCAAAGACAAAACTCTGTGGGGAACACTGGTCTACAAAAGAAGAAAAGACGATCCATCGGAGTAATACACTCACCAGGAACAGAGACACTAACAAGACTCTCATGGGGATAAGAAAAAGAATGCGTGAGCAGGACACGACTCTCATGGGGGGAAAATTTGTGCCAGGAATAGGCGAGGGTATCAGGAAGCTGATCCCTGAAAAGAGGTGATCGCTATAAAAAGAGAACTATCCTAATGGCAATGGGGATACGGGGTCCCACCGAGTTTCGACTCTGCTATGGCTAGTATGTCTTCAAGACGCTCTGCTCATCTTGCTTTCTGAAGTGGATGATTAGTCGATCTTTAACCTTCGAAGATTGCCGGATTGAATGAAACGGTGATATAACACTGATGAACTCAGATCACAGTCATTCGCTTATTCCCTAACTTTTTCCTGGATCGCCCCCTTTTCGGGTTTTCAATCCACCGGGATACCCATTTTTGCCTGAGCCGCCCTTTTGGGTTTTCGACTCACCGGGTGTACTCTTTTTTTATATCCCTAATTTTTGCCCGAACCTCTTTATTCTTTTTTTTTTGGTTCGCCGGGATGCCCTTTTTTTGCCTGGACTATTCTTTTTATCGTCCAGCGGGTCTATTTTATGCGAAGTATTTTTTTAACTGCGTCTGAGTTAATAGGGGACGGGAATCCTTCGCCATCCATGGTTGTTAGCATCAAAGCTCCGCCATAGAAAATCCTTTTAACCACGTACGGACCCTCATAGTTCGGTGTCCATTTGCCCCTGTGATTTGTGTTGGGAGGAAGAAATCTTTTGAGTACCAATTCACCGACTTGATACCCCCGAGGGCGCACTTTCTGACCAAATGCTTTCTTCATTCGTCTCTGACCGAGATACGTCAATTCTGGGTACGTAGTTCCAGCATAGCACCTTAATCATCGAAGACAAGGTAAACAAAGCATCAACAAATTGGTTTTCTTCAAAAGAAAGTCAACAATCTTCTCGTGTAGTCTCTGTAAGGAGCCAGATGAGGCTGAGGTGTATACCATTTCCTGTTGGTTTGATTGATGACCAAAGCTGAATCCCCGTATACATCCAGGGTTTTAATCTGTATATTGACAGCTTCCTCAAGTCTTAGGATACAAGCTTCGTATTCGGCTTCATTGTTGGTGCAGGGAAAAGTTATTCTGGCACCAAATGGCATATGAACCCCCTTCCGGTGTGATCAACACTACACCAACTCCGCGACCATTGACGTGGACCGCCCCATCAAACATCATAACCCATTTGGATTCAGGGTCAGGCCCCTCCTCCAGGAGTGGTTCCTCTCAATCTTTCGATTTGAGAAACATGATGTCCTCATCAGGAAAGTCAAACCTCATAGGTTGGTAATCATCAATCGGTTGCTCTGCAAGATAGTCTGACAAGACACTTCCCTTGATGGCTTTTTGTGAAGTGTATTGGATGTCATACTCTGTCAGTATCATTTGTCACCTAGTAACCTTTCCGGTAAGTGCTGGCTTTTCAAAAATATACTTGACTGGATCCCTTTTTGATATCAATAGAGTCGTGTAAGTCAACATATATTGTCTTAGTCGGCGAGCAGCTCATGCCAAAGCGCGGCAAGTTTTCTCGAGCAATGAGTATCTTTGTTCACAGTCGGTAAACTTTTGCTAAGGTAGTATATTGCATGCTCTTTTCGACCTGACTCGTCATGCTGACCGAGCACACAACCCATTGACCTTTCTAACACAGTCAAGTACATGATCAACGGTCTTTCCTCTCGGCCTATAGACTTGCCCCGATCTTGATCTCTTTCTTGTCGTCTGCGGTACCGATGTTGACGGTCTCAATCACCTCCTGATAAGGTGTAATAGCTCGGTCCTCCTGTTTCAACAATCTGGCTAACCCTTCAGGCAATTCACAATCTTCCGCAACCCCTTCTTCGGCTTAATAGATAGGATTGTCGAAGTCATACTTGGCCATAACAGTGTCGTTAGTAGTGAGATCCGGGTGGTCCGCTCTGCATGATGGAGGATCATGCTCTACCTTAGAATGAGAGATTCTTTTTTTGGAAAGAAAGAAAAAACGAAAAAAGAAACATTGCCATTTTTTTTGTAAAAGTAGAAAAAAACTGAAAGAAAGAGAACACAAAATTGTTTGCAAAAGCCGTCCTTTATTGTAGATAAAAATAATTGCGAAATGTAACTAAATGGATGGCCCTACAAATGAGCCGTTACACCTTGGGCAAAGTGTAAGACTTTATTATGCATGTAATAAAGGAAAATAATAAAAATCACTCTTTTAGTAGAGTAACCCAGACGGTTTTTTCAGACGACCAATTGTCGAGCTTTTCTCCCGGGACACACGGGCGAATCCAGCTATCTAAGTCACAGTCGCTGTCAGCCTTGTCTTCATCTGCAGCATTGACGATGTGGGGAGAAACCAAACCCCCGCTGGAGAGAGTACCGGTTTCATTCTTCTGAGATCCTAGAGCATACCCCAATCCAAACTTGTCTTCTTTGATGACTGGCTCCACAAATTTGCCCCAGCCTTGGGCATTACCAGCTTTAACCACTTCGACAACTTGCTTGTATGAAGAGATAGAAGTCCCGACCTTCTCAAACTCAGGTGAAAAGAAAGCTTCGGGCGCGACCTCATTGATGTTTATGGCTTCGAAGCCCTGACACAGCATCTCGTGCATCTCGCCGTCCATCTCTACATACTTAAACGTAGACAGGTGGCTAACAAAAATATCCTCTTCACCACAGACAGTGATGACCTGACCTTCTAGTTCATATTTGAGCTTCTGGTGGAGGGTAGAAGTAACAGCACCGACAACATGAATCCAAGGCCGACCTAGCAGACAGCTGTAGGCAGGCTGGATATCCATCACATAAAAGGTGCTCTTGAACACCTGCGGTCCAATCTTAACTGGCAACTCAACTTCGCCAAAGACAGCTCTCTTAGAGCCATCAAAAGCCCTCACAACTAAGTTACTTGGCCTCAGGATGGTGTCATCGCAATCCAACTTCGTTAAGGCTTTCTTTGGAAGAATATTCAGAGAAGAGCTTGTATCAACCAAAACATGGGAAAGCACCACCCCTTTGCACTCCATTGTGATATGCAAGGCTTTGTTGTGATTCCTGCCCTCAGATGTCAGGTCATTATCGGTGAAACCTAGCCCCCGGCTAGCGTTTACATTGGAAACTACCGACTCCAGCTGGTTAACAGTTATCTCCTGTGGAATATAGGCCATATTTAGTACTTTCAACAAGGCTGCTCTGTGCGCCTCAGAGCACAACAATAGTGACAGAATGGAGATCTTTGAGGGTGTCTGATTTAGCTGGTCGACTACCTTGTAGTCACTTTTCTTGATAATCCTCATAAACTCATCCACTTCCTTCTCGAATGCGGTCTTAGGAGGATCTTCCTTAGTAGTAACCTCTTCGGCGGCCATCTGTTTCCCTTTAGCCTTGGCAGCTGCCTCGGCTTCAGTATTCGCGCGTAATATTGATGGTGCAAATAGGCGTCCACTTCGAGTGAAGCCACCAACCCCTCCAACATTGTCTACAGCGGAGCTACCAATGTCAATGTCTTCTTCGTTAACTTCCTGCCCCTGGCAGTAGATATCAGCCCCATAGTGCCACGGGATAGCACTGTCTTTCTCATACGGAATGGGTCCTGGTATTGTGATGGTGATCGGACCAACCAAAGTCGGTTGAGGGCTGTCAGAGTAAATTGCAACTGGTGCTTAACTTTCGATGTTCACCGCTGCTGGTTCTGTACTTTCTGGGAAATATATTGTTGTCGGAGCGAGTCTCTCGGGAACATATATTTCTTTAGGAGTGAAATAAAACGTCACCGTCGATACATCATTCTTCACTGGACGGGCCTGATCGAACTGAAGACAACCTTCATCTATCAGTTGCTGAATACCCCTTCTCAAACTGTCACATCCGTTTTCGGCAGCTTGACAATTTCTGCATTCTTCCCCACAGCCCGGGAAAACCTGTCCTTTCAGAAGTCGGTCTTTAACCACCGATAGCAAAGTCTTCACCTTAGTCACATCAGAAACCAAATTCGAAGTTTCCCCACTATCAACAGCATTAATCCTCTGCCCGCCGTGAGCTGGCATCGGGTTCTGGATAACATTAGGCACCGGAGCAAAATTGATAGCCTGGGCATCTCTCAAATCTTGTACCTTTAACTGGAGAGCCTTGCAATTATCTGTAGTATGGCCAGGTGCGTTGGAGTGAAAAGCACATCTGGCGTTGACATCATAACCTCTAGGCAAATTATTGGGATCGATTGGTGGGGCCAGAGTTCTCAACGTAACCAAATTCATGTCAATCAGCTTGGGAAGTAATAGTGAATAAGGCATTGGGATTGGCTCGATGACCCGGTCCGTCTGCCTTGGACGTTGTTGATAGTGTCTTTGCTGACCCGGATTACCTCCTTGTTGTTGATTGTTGTACCTGGGTTGTTGTTGCGAATGATATTGCGGTTGAGGAACAGGTGTTGGAATAGTGACTGCGGCCACTTGATCTTGATAATAATTAGGGCGTCCTCTACCCCTGCCTCTGCCGGCATACACAACGCTTGCCTCGCCTTCTTTTCTTCGCTGACCGTTACAAGCAAACGGTCTCTTGGGACCTGATGAGTTGGAAGCACTATTGTCTTGAATTCGGCCCATCTTCAACAGACTCTCGATTCTTTCTCCAGCAATTACTATCTCTGCAAAGCTGATTGACGGGCAAGCAGCCAATCTCTCAATATAATTGCCTTGAAGAGTGTTCATGAACATGTCCGCCATCTTCCTTTCAGACATAGGGGGTTGGACGGACGCAGCAATCTGTCTCCAACGCTGAGCATACTCTCTAAAGGTTTCCTTGGCAGTCTGAGACATACCTTGCAACAAGGTCCGATTTGGAGCCATGTCCAAGTTGTATTTATATTGCTTGACAAAAGCCTCTGCCAAGTCTTTCCAGCTCTTGATGGTAGTACGAGACAAATGAGAATACCATTCACGAGAAGCTCCAGTTAGGCTGCCTTCAAAATAGTACATCCACAACTTTTCATCTTCCGTGTGAGCTCCCAACCTTCCCAGATAAGATTGGAGATGAGTGCATGGGCAAGAAGCCCCGTTGTATTTCTCAAAAGTAGGGGGTTTGAACTTGTGAGGAATCCTTACTCCCTGAACCAAACCAAGATTTGTGACATCAAAGCCTAAGGAATTTTGAGACTCTAAAGATTTGAGCTTCTCAGCAAGCTCATCCATACGGCGAGTGGTCTCGAGGGCCTCGTCGTGCAAAGAAAATTGATCATACTGATAATCTTCAGTAACGGGGCGCCCGTTAATCCGAATTCCTTGATTCACATTGCACCTTCCGCCAATACCATTTCCAACATTCCCTGTGTTGCCAACATTACCCGGGTTTCCATCAGCATTTGCGTTACCCGCGTTACCAGTGTCCACAGGGTTATCAGCGTTCCCAGGGTTACCAGGGTTTCCCTCAGCATTTGGTATCTCCACCTCCGGATCGGGTCTCGGTTGCTCAACCAATTCCCTCAGCTTTTCCTGGCCTTCTGCCATACCAGTCATCAATGTCATGAACTGATCCATCCTTTCACGCATATCAGCCAGCTCTTTCTGTACTTGGTCCATCGCTAGCTGTGGACGATTTTCCTTTGTCGGGTACCTGTGGACTCGCTTGGGACCAATAACTGCCTGATACAGGGAACAAACATTAGACACTGCGGTGACACCTGCAAAACAGACAAGGGTTAATATGCATGGTATGCGATGCACTGCTTGTTCAGTTTTAAGGCACCCCCGTTTTGAAAGGGAATACCCTGCAAATGAATAAGCATGAGATGTTGGATGCAAATATGCAGATGATGTTATGCAATGCAAAGGCATGTCAATCAGAATTGATGGATCCGCTTGAACATCTGTCAGGTTGCACTGCCTGGAGAGAAATTCACTGAGGAATATAATATAAGACCAAAACTCTGCTCCAGAAAACCGGGTTGGTTGGAGGTTAAGGTTTCCTGAATTTAGCCCGCCCCTCACTGGTAGGTTCTAAGAACAGAAGTTCGTCAGCTTCAACCCTTCAGTCATGAATAATACGTTTACCACTGAAGGTTTGGTATTATTACGAGACAAAAGACCTCCATTGACTCCCCTCAACAGGACATCCTAATAGCAAGTTCCCAGTCTCGGGATCCTCGGATTGAGCAGCGAGAATGCGCCCACCAGAGCTAACATAATCACGTCTCGGAGGAGAGGTCTCGACTGAGTTCTCGGGAAATGGTCACCAGAGTCGACGATTTCTAGAGGAACATCCTGCCGTTACGGAACACCCGTAAGACATAATATATCCAAAAGAAACCTCGTCTGGGTGTGGTTCTTCACGAACGACTTAACGTAGCAACACGCCACGCAAGCCTCATGATTATCCACTCTAAAACCTGTGTGTACACTCAAGCCTGGGTAATGGGCTTATCTCTCATAGAACACCCCATCCCAACAAACAAACAAACAGATCCAACAGGTACAACAGATGCATGCAAGCAGGTAAGCAAATAAATGTACAAAAGCATGAACACCCAATAAACAAGAAATCACACAAGCTAGGAGGGACTCGCTTAGGGAAGATGGACCAGCAAGAGGTCAACTTCTTTCACTCCCCAGCAGAGTCGTCAGTTGTCGCAACCTGGAAAATACAGTGCGCGAAAAAACAACTGGCGAAAGAAAATGACAGAAGAGTCTCCACAGTGCGTTATTCATCCCAAAGGAGGGAAAGGAAACGCTCGAAGTAAACCTGAAAAAGGAAAGGACAAGACGGGGTCTCGCAACCAAATCTTGGGTTCGGGAGTCGGTTATGTGAAGGGAAGGTATTAGCACCTCTACGCATCTGTAGTACTCTACGGGATCCACTTGTGTAGTTCTTGTCTAAAGGGTGTGAGTTTATCTTGTGCTGTTTACCAAAAAAAAAGGGTTAAATGAAAATGACTCGCGCGGATGTCGCATCCACTGCATACGTATCTCATCTGAATATGAGAATCATAGTCTTCGTAGCTCGGCTACCTAGGGGTTAAGGGTAATTGTGCTCGCTAAGACATCGCGTCTTATGCCTACGTATCTCATCTGGCCTGAGAATCAGAGCAAAACATAGTTCGGCTAACTATGGGGTTATGGATTGGGTTTTGGACGAACGACGTCACTACGCAATCTACCGGATGCTCGACCTTTGGAGACTTACTCGCCTGTAGTAGAAGGAGTTAACGTGTTGCTTTGGGTTTTAGGATTTGGGATGCTCAAGGGCAAAAGGGCAGTCCTTGACGAAGGAACCGCGCTACCTGCAGGGATACGAACACATACAAAACAAACATGTATAAAGTAAATGTGCCAACAAGGGGCTCAGAAGTAAATAAACAAAAGAAAACAAATGCCTCCTATCGAGGTCTTCCAGCTAAGAAAGCGATAAAATGCGGAAAAGAGGTAAAAGTACCACACGGATAAAGATCTGAAGTAACAACAATTAAAGGAGTAAGAAACCCAGGGATCTCCCAAGCTAATGCCATCAAAGAAAGGTGAGTCAGTACAGGTAATCGGAATGAACCTCCAGGGGGTATCCCACAAATAAAGTGGGAAAACCACACAAACCATCTCTGCAAGAGTCTGTGAGCCCTCACAAAAACTCAACAAAAGGGTTAGTGAAACACGATAAGCATTTTTTTCATGGATAACAGTATGGTTTCAGAAACCTCAAACCCTGTGGCATACACTCAAAAATTAAACGGTTAAACATTCAAGGCATTGTTTATACATTCATATACATATTAAACCCATGGGTGAAAAACCTAATGAAATTCATCCATCATACCTCATACATTCATATGATCCAAATTAAGAGCATAAAGGTAATGGGAAAAGGGAAACCTGATTGGAGAGATCGATTGAAATCAAATGGCACGGCTGGGTTTGCAAGGCAATGTTAGGTTTTGCGTGAGATGAAAGTGTGTGAGTCAGATTGAATTTTTCAGAGCTGCCTGGGGGTTGCTCTGAGTTCTCTGTCAGGTTTCTCTTCAGGTTTTGTCCAGGGTTTTGTTCCAAGGAAACCTCAGAGTATTTTGCTTCTCTCCCTTTTTCTGTCTGATCTCCCTCTTTTATAACCTGATTTTCATGGCTTTGCGGGCTCAAATGAGAGAGGTCCAAGTCCATGTTTTTTCTATTATATTTTATTTACTTTTTTATTATTACTTTTATTTATTTATTTTTTTATTTTGTAAAAAATTATTATTATTATTATTATTATTATTTATTTTTTTTCGTTTTTTTTTTTAAAAGTTTCTTGGATCTAACTCTGATTGACATGATGAAATGCAATATGAAATGCTAAATGAATGCATGAATGAGGAGGGAAAATTTTGGGGTGTTACACCTATTACTAGGGGTTTACATCTTCTCCTTGATTCTGGTCGGGGTTCTCTGGTTTTTCTGAAATGGATATTAGCAGAAAGAGATATGTCGCCTACAAGTTTCCTGTGGTTTGTTTGGATCCCATTCAGCAACTGATGAAGTTAATGGATCATGATTCTCTAGAAAGATTCCGGAAGGATTACGGTTTGATTCTAAGCTTCGTCACGACTCTCTCCAAAGATCAACACGATGCTCTCTTTACACTGCTGCAGTTCTATGACCCTTCATTGAGGTGTTTCACATTCCCGGATTATATTTTGGTCCCTACTTTGGAGGAGGTTGCCAGTTTTCTCAAAGTTCCTATCAAGCCGCAGTTGCTATTCTACAGTTCTGAGTTTCTGCCCGATCTCAGCATTGTTGCTTCAGCCACATATTTGGAGAAATCTATCGTGAAGGCTAATATGTGTCAGAAAGGAGGAGTCAGTGGTTTTCATCTGAGTTTCTTGGTGGGAGAAGCCAAGAAGATGCTTGAAGATGGTGATCAGAGGGGTTTCAATGTTGTGTTGGCTCTTTGCGTATATGGGATTATCCTGTTCCCTAATGTTGCAAAATTTGTGGACGTAAATGCAATACGCCTCTTTGTGTTGGGTAATCCAGTGCCGACCTTGTTGGGAGATTTCTTTCATTCGGTGCATCATAGAAATGAGAATAGAAAAGAAGGATTGGTGAATTGTTGTGCGCCTTTGTTTTATAAGTGGTTCAGTTCTCATCTACCCAAGTCAGGAGCGTTCATTGATGTCGAGGACTCGTTGAGTTGGTCGAAGAGATTGATGGGGTTGAGAGCTAAAGATATTTCTTGGTGGTCAGACCAGAACTTGCTTCGAGCGGATATTGTTCACAGTTGTGGGAGCTTCCCGAATGTACCGTTGGTAGGAAGAAGAGGAGGTATCAACTATAATCCTTCTCTAGCAGTCAGACAGTTTGGATATGCTTTAAGAACTCCGCCTTTGGAAAAGGATGTGGAAGAATCTCTGTTTTTCCATTCTTCGTCTGATTTGACTGTATCCCGTAAGGCAGCTGAGGCGTGGCTCAAGGTGATCAAGAGAGGAAGGTCTGTGCTTGGAAAAAGAGATTGCAGGACCTATCCTCAGTATGAAGATTGGCTTCAGAGAAGAGTTGAAGAGTTTGGTCTGCCGTTTCCTATTGAAGAACCTTTGTATCCACCTACTCCTGAGCAGTTAACAACGGTGAGCCAAGAAGAGTATGACAAATTGAAGAATGCCATGAAGGAACTTCAAACTGAAAACTCGGAGTTGAGTGTGAAATTGCAAGACTGTATGCATCTGTGCCATGAGGCAAAATATCAGAGGAGGGAAGCTATCAAATTGCAAGAGGAAGCAGAGAAGAAATTGGTTGTGGAGGTGAACTTCTTCAGGAAGATTGACAAAGCCTTGGGGTCATCCAGTTCCGAGTTGAGACGAGTCAAGCAGCAGTTAACGGATGCCCATGGTAAGTTAGCTGGGTGGCAAGAGCAATGGGATGCATTTTCAGCTTCTCGGAAAGCAAAAGAGAAGGAGATGGTGGCCGAATTGACTAGTCAGATGGAGAAATTGAAGACTCTGCTGAAGGAGAAGAACAATGAGCTTATGTGCGCCCGTTCAACGAATGGTTACATCACAGATCAACTCGACAAGACTCAAGAACAGGTTGAAGAACTCAAGGTGCTGGCGGGTTTGAAGAAATCTAAACTTGAAGAGGTATTCGGGGAGGATAATGGGGATTATTACATAGAGCCAGCTCCAGTGGAAGAGGTTAAAGCAGGTGCCTCTATCTCGTCCTTCAAGCAAGCACAGGTTGTGGTGAATTTAGGTGTTGCCCCCGGTCAGGGACGTCTGTCGGAGTTACCGATGAAAGAAGACAAGTTTGGGATTGGGTATCAGCCAGCTCTGACTTCTACAACTTCAGCGCCTCAGATTCGTCAGGGGCCGATTACTTTCTCCAGTGCTGGCATCATTCAGTACGGCCAGATCTCTGCAATCGACAAAGAAGATGGGGATAGTGATTGCGACATTGGCAAATGGGTGCGTCTGAAGGTCCCGGGTGAAGTCATCAACAATTGGTCTTCTGAGGAGATCATCCAAGTCACTCTTCTTGAAGAGTAATTTTTCTTGTTTGTTCATGCATATCCAAGTCTTACGTTCCGCCCAGGGCGTAATGACTCATTGTAGGGATCATATATGTGAAAACCTGCATTTTTGTCATAAATAAAGGACGTCTTTTTGCACTCAAATATTTTGCTCACTGTCTTTCTATTTTTGCAGTTTTCAAAAAACCAAAAAAATCAAAAATATTTGGCAATGTTTTCACTTTTTTTTTCACACTCATAAGCACATATCATCACTCATGCAAATGCACATCACTGGATCCTATTGATAACGGTTCTACTATGGTTCGCTTCGACTTTGAAAATCCGATCTTTCAAGCTGAAGAAGAGGGTGATGAAGTCTGTGAACTCCCTGAAGAGCTTGCCAGGCTGTTAAAACAGGAGGAAAGGGTCATTCAACCGCATCACGAGTCTACTGAAGTGATTAATCTCGGCACCGAGGATGCCAAGAGAGAAATCAAGATAGGGGCTGCTTTGGAAGATGATGTGAAAAAGGGGTTGATTGAACTGCTGCAAGAGTATGTTGACATCTTCGCTTGGTCTTATCAGGACATGCCAGGGCTTGACACAGACATTGTGGAACACCGTTTGCCTCTCAAAGAGGGTTGTCCTACGGTCAAGCAGAAGCTCAGAATAACGAGACCAAAGATGGCTGTCAAGATAAAGGACAAAGTGCAAAAACAGTTGGATGCAGGATTTCTAGTAGTTACCAGTTATCCTCCGTAGGTTGCGAATATCGTTCCAGTACTTAAGAAGGATGGAAAGGTATGGATGTGTGTCAACTACCAGGATCTGAATAGAGCTAGCCCTAAAGGTGATTTCCCATTACCTCACATCGATGTTTTGGTGGATAACACGGCTCAGTTCTCGGTATTCTCCTTCATGGATGGCTTTTCTGGCTATAATCAAATCAAGATGGCACCAGAAGACATGGAGAAGACAACTTTCATAACCCCATGGGGCACCTTCTGCTACAAGGTGATGTCGTTTGGTCTGAAAAATGCTGGGGCAACATACCAACGAGCTATGGTAACTCTTTTCCATGATATGATTCATCATGAAATCGAGGTTTATGTTGACGATATGATTGCCAAAGCTCAGACAGAAGAAGAACATTTGGTGAATCTGCGGAAACTGTTTGAACATTTGAGGAAATTCAAGCTGAGGCTTAATCCGAACAAGTGTACTTTCTGGGTGAGATCTGGAAAGTTGCTGGGTTTTATTGTAAGCGAAAAAGGTATTGAGGTGGATCCTGAAAAAGTGAAAGCGATACAAGAAATGCCTGAGCCAAGAACAGAAAAACAAGTTTGTGGTTTCTTAGGGAGGTTGAACTACATTGCAAGGTTCATCTCTCACTTAACAGCCACGTGTGAGCCGATATTCAAGTTGTTAAGGAAAGATCAGGCTACCAGGTGGAATGATGATTGCCAAAGGGCTTTTGAAAAGATAAAAGAGTATTTGCAGAATCCTCCTATCCTTATGCCTCTGGTCCCAGGGAGACCGCTGATTATGTACTTGACAGTACTCGATAATTCCATGGGTTGTGTTCTCGGTCAACACGACGAGACAAGTAGGAAAGAGCATGCCATCTACTACCTGAGTAAAAAATTCACAGATTGTGAGTCGAGATACTCATAGCTTGAAAAGACATGTTGTGCACTTGCATGGGCTGCTAAGCGATTGAGACAATACATGCTGACTCACACAACCTTACTGATCTCCAAGATGGATCCAGTCAAGTATATATTTGAGAAGCCAACTCTCACCGGAAGGGTTGCTCGTTGGCAAATGGTACTGACAGAGTACGACATCCAGTATACATCCCAGAAATCCATCAAGGGGAGTATTCTGTCAGACTATCTTGCTCAGCATCCGATTGATGATTATGAGCCGATGAAGTTTGATTTTCCAGATGAAGACATCATGTTCCTCAAGATGAAAGACTGTGAAGAGCCAGTTGTTGAGGAGGGACCTGATCCAGATGAAAAGTGGACTTTAATGTTTGATGGGGCCGTCAATGCCAAAGGAAGTGGAATTGGTGCTGTCATTACCACTCCGAAAGGTGCCCACATGTCTTTCACCGCTCGTCTGACTTTTGAGTGCACCAATAATGAAGCAGAGTATGAGGCCTGCATCTTGGGAGTTGAGCAAGCCATTGATTTGAGAATCAAGACTTTGGACATCTTCGGAGATTCAGCACTAGTGATCAATCAAGTGAATGGTGATTGGAATACTCTCCAGCCCACTCTGGTCCCCTACAGAGATTACACGAGAAGACTGTTGACCTTTTTCACAACAGTAAAGCTGTATCATATACCTCGTGATGAGAACCAGATGGCAGATTCTCTTGCTACTCTATCCTCCATGATCAAAGTGATCCGGTGGAACCATGCTCCCAGGATCGATGTTATGCGCCTTGATAGGGCCGCGTTTGTGTTTGCTGCTGAACTGGTAGTTGATGATAAGCCCTGGTACCACGACATCAAGTGCTTTCTGAAGAATCAAGATTACCCTGAAGGGGCATCCAACAATGATAGAAAGACTTTGAGAAGATTGGCAGGCAGTTTCTTCTTGAACAAAGATGATGTGCTGTATAAAAGGAACTTCGACATGGTTTTGCTCAGATGCGTTGATAGACACGAAGCAGACATGTTAATGCTGGAAGTTCATGAAGGCTCCTTCGGTACTCATGCCGGTGGACATGCAATGGCTCAGAAATTGTTGAGAGCGGGTTATTACTAGATGACCATGGAATCTGATTATTTCAAATATGCTCGGAAGTGCCATAAATGCCAGATTTATGCTGATAAGGTGCATGTGCCGCCGAATCCTCTGAATATGATGTCTTCGACGTGGCCGTTTGCTATGTGGGGCATTGATATGATTGGAAAGATTGAGCTAACTGCTTCCAATGGGCATCTCTTCATCCTTGTTGCCATCGACTATTTCACCAAGTGGGTCGAAGCAGCGTCATTTGCGAAGGTCACCAGACATGTGGTTGCCCGATTCATTAAGAAAGAAATCATTTGTCGTTATGGGATTCCCGAAAGAATCATTACTGATAATGGTTCTAATCTCAATAACAAAATGATGAAGGAGTTGTGCCAGAATTTCAACATTCAGCATCACAATTCTTCCTCTTATCGTCCTAAGATGAACGGTGTTGTTGAGGCAACAAATAAGAACATAAAGAAGATTGTGCAGAAGATGGTCGTTACGTACAGAGATTGGCATGAGATGATACCCTTTGCCTTGCATGGGTACCGTACTTCAGTACGTACATCGATCAGGGCAACCCCTTACTCCCTTGTGTATGGTATGGAAGCAGTCCTACATGTTGAAGCGGAGATTCCTTCTCTAAGAGTCCTGCTAGATGTCAAGTTAGATGAAGCTGAATGGATTCGGACAAGGTTCAACGAGTCGAGTCTTATCGAAGAGAAGCGAATGGCAGCCATTTGTCATGGGCAGTTGTATCAAAGTCGGATGAAGAAAGCCTTTAATCGGAAAGTACGTCCTCGGTGTTTCCAAGTCGGAGACTTGGTGTTGAAAAGGATCCTTCCTCCTCAGACAGATCACAGGGGCAAGTGGACTCCTAACTATGATGGACCATATATTGTCACCAAGATCTTTGATGGTGGGGCCTTAATGCTTGCAACTATGGATGGTGAAGACTTCACTTCCCCTGTGAACTCAGACGTAGTTAAAAAATACTTCGCATAAAATAGACCCGCTGGACAATAAAAAGGAATAGTCCAGGCAAAACTGGGCATCCCGACGAACCAAGAAAATGAAAAGGTTCGGGCAAAAGTTAGGGATTAAAAATGAAAAGATTGTACACCCGGTAAGTTGAAAACCTGAAAGGTAACTTAGGCAAAAATGGGTATCCCGGTGGATTGAAAACCCGAAAGGGTGATCCAGGCAAAAGTTAGGGATTAAGCGAATGACTGCGTCCTGAGTAGTTCTGAATCTCATCTCGTGCCGATAACTGGAAACTTTCGAAGGATAGGAAATGGTCTAGTCACCTTTTTCAGAAAGCCGATCATCTGGAGGATCTTGGAGACGAGCGAGTCATAGCAGGATTGGAACCCGATAGAAATCCATTTCACATTGCCATTAGATTAATTTCTGTTTTTATCTTTTATGCGATTACCTCTTTCCAGGGATTACTTCCTGATGTAAATGCCTATTCAGAGGCCATTCAATCAATGAAATCATGTTGTTCAGTATATCTCTGTTTACATTTTCATTTCACTGTTTTGTTTGCAAAAATGACGTCCGAATTTTTGATAAACATTGCATCATGAAACATAAGAGCTTTACAGGTACATGCTCAATAAACATTTAAAATTGCTGTAAATTTTAAGCGCTTTGGATCGTCTATTCAAAACAGATACACTCGGGGCATTCCCTTAAGGTTCCCAACAGACGATCGCGATTGTTTTGCTTCAACAGTTGGGGTTTGGTATCTTATCCCTGCAGAGCTGATCCGAGCGTTGGATTCTTCAATCCCCACCAGGTTCTCACTACTGTGCTTCCCCAAGCATCTGTTTCAGACTATACACTCCCCAGTAGAGTTGACAGTGCCAGACTGTATATCCCCAGCGGAGTTGACAGTGCCAGACTGTATCTTCCCAGCAGAAGCAGCTGCTCCTTAGAGTCTGATGCCAAATCGATGGTCTCGATGCTAGATTCATGGTCTTTTTCCTTGAAGCAGAATCTCAGTAACGTATCAGTGTTTTCTTCCCTTGCTGAGTCGTCTCTCTCGTAGATTTTGTTGCCAGAACCACCGTCGCCTTCCTCAGCAGCAATCTTCCAGTGTCGTTCTCTCTCTAGTGAGAGTCTCGGTATTTTGTTATTATCAGAACACCGCGTGGCCGGTCATTTCCCCACAGAGTTCATTGTGCTATGTATCTCCGACAGCATTGCCAGGGTCCAGAAGATTGTAATCATTTCCCCGACAGGATTCCTTGCCTCGGCTTGGCATTCTCCCCAGCATTTCGCATCCCTGCATGTAGAATCATATTGCATTGCATCCTCCCAAATCGCGTAGCATTTCCATTTTCATGGAGTATTACGCCATTGAAAAATTCAAACATACGCATGTAAAGCATACAACATTCTCGGTATCTCAAGTGATAAACCAAAAGCTTATTTCCAGTACTCAGACTGAAGGTTGTTCATGACTTATTATCCCCAACATAGGTCATTGGCCCACGTGCCGCCTCAATTATCATTTTCCCTATTTCTGCTGATGCTGACAAGCATGAAAGTTTTCCGGTATTCAGACCGAAGTGGCATCCAGGCCAGTTTTCCGGTATTCAGACCGAAGTGGCATTTAGGCCAGTCTTCCGATATTCAGATCGAAGAGTTTCCAACGTTCAGGTCGATGCAACTTGTGGAATTCAGGCCAATTTTCCGGTATCCAAACCGAAGTGGCATTCAGGCCAGTTTTTCCGGTATTTAGATCGAAGTGGCATTCATGCCAGTTTTTCCGGTATCTAGACCGAAGTGACATTCAGGCCAGTTTTTTCCAGTATCCAGACTGAAGTGGCATTCAGGCCAGTTTTTCCGGTATCCAGATCGAAGTGGCATTCAGGCCAGTTTTTCCGGTATTCAGACCGAAGTGGCATTTAGGCCAGCTTTTCCGGTATTCAGACCGAAGTGGCATTCAGGCCAATTTTTCCGATATTCAGACCGAAATGGCATTCAGGCCAGTTTTTCCGGTATCCAGACCGAAGTGGCATTCAGGCCAGTTTTTTACGGTATCCAGACCGAAGTGGCATTCAGGCCAGTTTTTCCTGTATCCAAATCGAAGTGGCATTCAGGCCAGTTTTTCCGGTATTTAGACCGAAGTGGCATTCAGGCCAGTTTTTCTGGTATTCAGACCGAAGTGGCATTCAGGCCAGTTTTTCCGGTATTCAGACCGAAGTGGCATTCAGGCAAGTTTTTCCGGTATTCAGACTGAAGTGGCATTCAGGCTAGTTTCCCGGTGTTCAGACCGATGTTTGATAATCCAGTAATTTCCGATGCTCAGATCGGAGTCATTTCTAGTATTCAGACTGATGAGCGACATTCAGGCCATGGATATCTCTGTGCTACCATTTATTTTACTCTTCAGGCTAACATTCTCTCTTTCGGTGTTCAGACCAACTCTCACCGTACTAGATAAATTCTTTTTTCAAGACCACCTTTTGCCGATTCTGACAGGTATTGTTACTTCATTTCACTTTAGTGTAAATTTTTAGGTTTTTATTGTATTCAATCCCTTGATACCTCGAAAGTGCGAAAGCCGCTGCTATCTTCCTTTCGGGTCTCTAGTTAATTGAATAGGGACAGCTGTAATACCCCAAAATTTACCCTTCATTTTTCTTGGAAGCATGGGATTGTGTCTTACATTTCATTATCATCATACTAGGTCATACTCATTGCATACTGCATTAGTGACTTGGGAAAATAGGGTTTGATTGATCACTCCTTAGCAGAAGGAGCCCACACCAAGAAACACTGAAAATTGAACTTCATTCTCCAAGTATACAAGTCTCAAGGGTCTCAAGGGGGTCCAAGTGTCTTATTATGGTTCTCAGCTTTTCAGTGGAAGATTCAGAGCTCTCAGAGTATGCATATGCATTTAATCAGAAATTAGGGTTTCATGGCTATCTGCAACAGGAAAGGTTTGGTTGGAAGTAACGGGGGCTCATTCATGTCACGATTATAGAGGTATCTTGGTCTAGGAAGACTCACATCTATCTTAGAAAGATCCATAGGGAATCAGTGCAATCAGTTCCTGATCATTTTGCCCTAAAACTAGGGTTTAGTATAAAATCAGTTTATTTCTGATTCCTTGGGTGAAACTCTTTTCCATGGCCCTCCATATGTCCACAAGGGTCTACATACAAAAAATCAGCTCTTTATTTGAGCCAGAGGTGCTTCAATTGATCAATGGAATCGAGAATCACACAATTTGGGAAAAGTCAACTGTGGCGCCAGAAAAGTCAACTCCTGACATTTTGAAAGTGGAATCTCAAAATTCATGCCTAAGGGAGCCTACATGTGAAATTTTATCATGGATTCATCATTTAAGCAGGAGTTTGAAAAGTTACTAAATTTGGAAATAGTTGACTTTCCATTTAGGGCAAGTTTTTATGGTTGTTGCATCCACTTTAAGCCCATTTTCCATCAAGATGAAAGCTCGATTTGAAATTTTCTCCAACATGAAAGTTGTTCCCCTTGTTCCAAGATTTCTAGAGATATAAGGTTTGTTTCATTTGGATTAAAATTGACAAAGTTATGCTTGGTCAAAGTGAGACATTATTTTAGAACACTTAGAAAATTTTCTAAGTCCAAAATTTGCAAAATTTGTCAAGACTTATGGGCCAGTTTTCTTGCACTTCAGGGCATCTTTTGAAAATACTTTCTTCATGACAATTGTACCTTGCTATGTCCTCTTTCACATACTTTTAGAATTATCCCATTTGGATCATTGGTTTGAAAGATACACTCATCTAAAGTTGGCATCATGAACTGAATTTTTAGGCAGCATTTAGGCCAAACTGGCCCAACCATTTTGCAGCTATGGAACCTGAACTTCATGGCCATTTTTCACTTCTTTCCACTCATAATTTCAACTTGTGTTCAACATGAAAGATGTTAAGCTCCATGCACTCTTCCTATTGTTTGCATTGCCTTGCCATTTGGTTACATAATCATCAAGATATATAGCCTCAAAGTCACCCTGTTGGATTGTTTTTGTGCTACACAAGCCAAACCAAGTCAGACCACAAAAACGACAAGCCACATGCTTTTCCTCATTTGGTCATGCACTTTTATGTTCACTCACTTAATTTTTTCCACATTTAGCTATTTCTTTTCACACCTCATTTTTGCACCTTTTGTTCATGAACCAAACCAAGCATTGCAAGCCCATTAAGACACATTAAACCCTACATATTTACACATCAAAAACCCTAATCTGAAGGGAGGCTACTACTATTTTCGAGTTAAGGATGGTGGCTTCTATTTTCAAAGGAGGCAAGGCAAGAAAAAGTTCCATTTCCATTTCGCAGGTTCCTCAAGCACAAGCATCAAAAGAGCATCTCTTCTCTCTTCCATTCCTCCAACACCAAGAGGCACTGGACCTTGCATCCACTAGGTACCTTTACTTCTCCATTTTCATGACCATATATCCATGTTTATCATCATGCTTACCATTGTCCATTACTATTTTTCATGCCATTGCCATGCTTGTATCATGCTGTTTTTTTATGTTAACAATATGCTTTGCATGCTTATGAACCCTTCAACATGAGACATTGTGATTGAGCTTGAGTTTATGTTGTGAAATTTTTGTTGTATCCGTGACCATGATACCATCTTGTTGTTCACTTTTCTCTATGTTAAATTCATTATTTTCAATGAAACAAAGCACCATTGTGTTCTACTCGTTTCATACAAGAATTTTGTTTTTTACTTCATCTCATTTGGAGCACCGTAGCATGAGCAATGTTGGTTGGAAGTTTGAACAAGCATCCTGCGTTTTCCGCGTTTTCATTCAGTCTGCATGGGCCTAGGGTTGTTTGCATGAAGAGGATGGACGTGGCTTCATGTTAGCCATCAGATCGCGCCTGGCCTTCTAATCTCACCCGTCCACATTATTTTGTCACTTAGTGATTTAATGAAACAAGTTGACCGGTCGATATGCAGTCACATACTTATTTTAAATGAACATTTTTTATGCTGTCACGCTGGGATATTTCATTGGACCGGGCTTTCCAGCGCACGCCACCCACACCCCCCTTTCTTCCAGGCCCATTAATTAATCCATTCATTTTATTTTAATTTTTCTTAATTCTTATTTTTTATTTTTCTGTTTTGTTTTTAATTAATAAAAATATTTTATTTGTTCATAAAAATATCAAAAAAATATTTTCACATTCCTTAATATTTTATTTTATTTATTTAATTTTTATTTTCATATTTTATTTAATGTTAATATTTTATTTTCATTATTTGTTTCAAATAGTCCATTTTGACACACATTTTTTCATTTATTTTATTATCATGACTTGGAATTATTTTTAACTTCTGATTTTTGGGATGAGGGTTGACCAATGTCTCATGGTCAACTTGACCTTTTATTGGAATTTTATTTCCCATTTTCAATTTATTTTGGATTTATTTTTGACCTAGTTTGCTTGGTTGACTTTTCATTTAACTTCTGTTTTATTTCAATTAATTTATACACTAATTCACATTATTTTTAAAATCTTTTGGGGGGATGATGATGTCCTGACCCCACCTTACTTAGTCTAATTTTTCATAGTTTCTTTGATTAATTTACTATTTATTTGATATTTTTTAAGTTGACTTGACTTTACACTTGACTTTTCCATGATTGATGTTTGACTTAAGGGATTGCTTAAGGCAAATGAAGAGATCTTTTGATCCTCCCTTGTTCATCTCATATGCCATGTACTAGAGGCCTCTCAGCTTAATTTTATTTGATCCTTGCATCATTTCTCGATTAAATTATTCAGTGATCCTTTGTGTGCATGGTTTCATCTGTCTGATTCATCTGATATTTTTTATACTTGTTTCTTTCATCCATGCTTCTATTGTTTGATTGCTTAACATGTCTATACCTCTCATGCATTGTTTAATGCTTCATTATTTAATTCTTTGATTATTTGATTTGATCATATACTTGTTTATCTTATCTATTTGATTAACTGTTGCATACTTGTATGTTGTATGAGGCACATATTACTATTGTTTGATTGCCATGAACAACCCCATTCATAACAAATGTACCCCTCTCCCATGAATTGTATATTGTTTATTCTTTCATTCTTTATTCATCTGTTAATACAATAATTAAAACGAACATCCGACAACCATTTCAAAACAAGATCAAAACCTCGATCCAACTTCGAGTAATCATTTTCAAAGCTTAAAAGAACCAGCACGTATTCATCCATTCTTTTGTAAGTCGATTGCTTCATGCATCGCCATTTCTCTTGTAAGTCGATTGCTTCTGGCATCGCCATCTACCACCCGTAAGTCGATTGCTTCAGGCATCGCCAGCTACCCTTATCCTCTCCTTGCTCCATTCGTCGACTCTTGTTCCAATTAGGTAGCACCCATTAGGTAAAACCCTTTGTATGATAACATTAGGTAGTATTCCCTTATTCTTTTGTATGATAACATAGGTAGAATTCCCTCATTCTTTGCATGCTAACATTAGGTATATAATCCCATTTGTAAATCCTAACACATAGGTTCACATTGCATGACAACTCTAGGGCAGAGCTTCCCCATTTTTAGACCTTCCGTGCGTCTCCGATCCTGTGGCATGTAACTCCGTTCTATTGCAAAGAGGTAACTGCCTAAGACTCGATTCAGCAAGCTGCGACACCTGCTGCTAGGACGTGAACACATTGCCCACTCTCCTTTGACACAACTGTTGTCCTCCTTTGTAAGTCCATGTTCAGATGGCAACCCCTACGGAGCCGAACTACGACAACTCTGATTCTCATGTTCATATGAGATACGTAGGCACGAGACGCGATGTCTTGCCGAGTTTTTAACTGATGACTAAAAACTAATCCTTGTTTGCTTTCACCCTCGTTGCGATTCTTTTCTCTCGCCCTCGTTGTGATCGAGACCTTCCCTTTCTCTTGCCCTAGTTGCAATCGAGACCCTGTGTTCCCGTAGTTAGCTGAACTACGTTTTTCTCTGATTCTCATTCCAGATGAGATACGTAGGCATAAGGCGCGATGTCTTAGCGAGCACACATCTCTTTCACCCATAGGTAGCCGAGCTACGAAGACTCTGACTCTCATATTCAGATGAGATACGTATGTAGTGGATGCGACATCCGTGCGAGTCATTTTCTTTTGACCCCCTTTTAGTAAATAGTACATTAGATAAACACACACCCTTTAGACAAGAACAACAAGAGTGGATCCCGTAGAGTACTACGGATGCGTAGGGGTGCTAATACCTTCCCTTCGCATAATCGACTCCCGAACCCAAGATTTGGTTGCGAGACCTTGTCTTTTCCTTTCCTTTCTCCAGGTTTACTTTGAGCGTTTCCTTTCCCTCCTTTGGGATAAATAACGCACGGTGGCGACTCTTCTGTCATTTTTCTTTTTTCGCCGGTTGTTTTTTTCACAGGTTGCGACACCCTGGTGTTCCTTGCTTTTTGCTCCCTAGTATGACTTTTTGTCCCCTGTGGAGTCAGATTTCCCTGAGTTGAAATATAACTTTTTAGGTTTTCCTTAAATATTTTGGTTGATTGATATCTCTCACCCTTATATCGGTCTTAGATATTCATTCTCCCCGAGCGTGTTATTTTCTCACCCTTATACCGGTGTTTTGATCACAGGTCTCTTTGAGCTTATTACCCAGTAACCAATAATACCTCATTTGTTGTTTCCTCAACCGAGTCCTCTTTGGATATTCCCCATCGGAGTCCCTTAGTGGATTTTTCCCAGCCTGAGTCCGGATTTTTATCCGAGGTATCCTTTGGGGATAGTTCTGTTGTATTGGCATATTACCCAATACACGCGTCTTTGCGTCAGCTCGAGTCTTCCCATTGATTTATTTTCATGGAATTCCTTTGTATCTCCCAGCAAGTTTTAAGTCGTGACCTTCTGACGCATTTTTTTTCCTTTTTTCTCCCCATATCCCTCAGAGTCTCTGCTCCATTTATGAGTGTGTAGATCTCAGTCTTCTGATTTCTTTTATTCTTTGTGGACATATATCCCCACAAAGTATTACCTTTTGCATACATACATTTGCATCATGAGGTCTCTTAGGGACCAAAATTCGTCTCTTTGTTATTATTTAAGCCCATTCTACCTCGTCGAGACGAAGATTTTAACCTTCACTTCTCCGGATAGAATGACCTTAAATAGGGGCATCTTTATGACCCCAATTTTGACCCTAAGATCCCTCATGGCATCATATCATTGCATTTTGCATCTTGCCTAAAGGATCATAGCATCTTGGCTTCTTACCTTTGGGTGGGAACTTGTGTGAGTTGGTTTGAGACCACCAAGCATTCTTGAATTGTATACTATTGCTTTTCTTACTTTGTTTACTAACCAAAAGCACAAAATTATGTCACTAACATCTTTTGTTTTGTAGCTTGAGCAATCATAAGATCCAAGGCTCCTAGGAGACCCTATGCTCATTAATATGGCCAGGTGAAGGTGAAAGCAAGCATGAAATGGTTCAAAAAGCTCTCAATCATCATATATGCATCCCAAGTATCTCAATTTGTCAATTTGATCAAAGCAAACTAAAGGGCTTGAGGATTGTTTCCCAAGGAAACCTTAATTCATCTGTGAATCAACTGTGCCTTGCTCATGAAGCAACCTCAACCCATGATCAAATAAAATCAAGGGAAGTTCTTTAATTCATCATCTCATGCATGTTTGAACTTATTTGAGTATCCTCAATCATCAATTCATCAAGATTTGAAGTATGGACTTGAGAAGTTGATCAGTCAATTCATCTAACTATTTTGAAATCCACTGAGACCTAACTTTTGATGTGTTTGTCAAATGATGATTACCCGAAGAGAAAAAAAGTTATTAAGAACCATATGAACAACTTTTATGTTCATCAAAATCTGATTTGAAGCTTGGAAGATCATCATCCATTTCAAAACATTATAGGTCATTTTGACTGAAACCCTAATTTTGGGTCAACTTCACAAGGACATAACTCATTCATTTTTGATGATTTTTAGGTGGGATAAAATGCATTGGAAAGTTTGAGATGTCCACTTCATTTGTTATGTTCAGAAAATTTTCTTAATCCTAAAATAAATACATTTGATAATGCAAAACATTATAGGTCACTTTGGACCAAAGGCATTGAAATGTGAAAAGGTCTAACTTCAAGTGCCCATAACTTTCTCATAAAAAATCCAAATGATGAAAACTTTGAGTCCAGATTTATTGTCTTGAAAATATATACAACTTTGATGTTGAAGGTTTTGTCATTTGAGGCTTGCATCACTGAAACAGAAGGGCTTGAAGTTGGCCCATTTTGGAAATTTTTACATGCACATGTTTTGCACCTTGAACTTTATGACCAATTTTCATTATTTTCCCAATTCCAAATGAAGTTTTGTTCAACATAAGAATTTATCCTCATGTCAAGACCTTTCCAACCATTACCCACAAGGCCATGTTTTATTTTTGGAAGAGGCATTTTCGAAGAGGAGAAGATTTTGGTGCATTTATGGAAACTACTTGAAAACTTCATGCACACTCCAAATCAGTTGCATGTACATGACCAATTCACTTTGTTTACACCTGGATACTCATTTGGCATTGAATTTGGGCCCTCCATGCGCCTGTATAGGCCCATGCATGGAGGCCATCTTCACTTATGCACATGATTTTCCCATGCTTCCACCTTGCCTTGCTATAAATACATGAGCTCAGCTTCACTATTTTCCAACCTGAAGGCGCCTTAGATGCTGCAGAATTGAATCCATAACCACACCTAAAGGAATTTCTCTCTTTCACTTTCAATTTTCAGATCCAAATTTCAACCTCCTTGGTTGTTCTTTGGACTCTAATTCCTTAGCCTCATCTTCTTTCCACCTCAAGAGTAAACTGCAATCAAGAGCTATGAAGAATTGTGCTCCATAGATCCACATTTCAGAGGTGGATGTTCAAAAAAAAATTCTTCGAAACTCATTCATTCTTGCTTGTTTCTTGTGTTTATTGGTTTGGCTGAAGTCCTCTCATCAGAGGCATTTGAATTGCGCTTTTAATTTTACAAAATCATCAAGTTCAGTTTGAGCTCCATTATTTTCCTCTTCTGATTTCTCTTCCTATGGGGATCTAGAAGGAAAACCAATGGTACAGGGGTGATGTACATCACCCCAGCTTTCCAATGATATGAGGATTGCTTCATTTGGTAAAATTTTGTTGTCTGCAACTTTGGCCGGAATCCCTGGTCTCGCCGGAGAAGACGGTGGTGTACACCACTGTCCGTTTGCCAGGTTGAATATGGGCCCTTGGATCTGATCTCCAGATCTAATCTCCACCCTTCCTTATTATGACTTTTATTAAATCTTGGTGTGGTTCAGTTGATTGAGGATCATGATGCGCGCGGATGCCATAGCCTTTAGATGTGCCAGCTCAATTAATGAGACTGGATCTAACGCACCAACTTTTTTCTATTTTCTGAATTAATTCATTTTATTTTCTTAATTCCATTTTATTTCAAAAAATCATAACTCTTTCATTTTAATTCCCAAAAATATGGGACCAATTGCATTATTTCCCTTTTTAATTCTAGTTTCTGAAAAAGATTTTTAATATTTTTTATTTTGTCATTTGATATTTTTTGTGAATTTTCTCTTTTCTGATTATTTTTAATTCATTTTAAATAGTTTCTGATATTCAAAAAATACAAAAATATTTTCTTAACCTCTTTGAATGATGATGTATCTATGAAAAATATTCTCATCAATTTTTTAATTGATTTGAGATTTATTTGAGATTTTAGTTCAATTAGGTTATTTTTTATTCATTTTTAATTGATTAAAAGTAGTTTCTGGTTTCTAAAAATGCTGAAATTTTTTGTCAAACTTTGTTTGACCTTGTTGAACTTAGGATGATCCATTTGGACTTTTCAAAGTTGATTTGAAATGGATTTGAATTTTGACCTTTAATTGTTTATTTTAATTCAAGTATTATTTTAATTTTCAAAAATATCAAAAATATTTTATTTGTTTCTTGACTTCTAAGTTTCATTTTGCTTCTGTTTACCATTGTTTGACCTTGATTCCATTCATATTTGGTCAATGTACTTTGCTTATTTCATTTGAATTTCAATTCATATATATTCTTATTTATCTTCTTCTTCATCTTTTTTCTTTTTGATCAATGAGTTAAAGATTGGTGGTTAGCCTTGATGTATGGGAGGTTTAACCTTCCTTTATTCAAATCTAATTCATCTTGATCATAGATCAAGTGAATGGCTTTGCATTAAGGATATGTTGCTTCTTAATCAAGCAAAAAACCTAAATCAATACAAGATCATTTCTTCTTTTTCTTTTGGCATGGCAAGTTGTAGGAGCTTGGCTTACTAGTCAAGATCTCTAACTTGTGTTTGTTGCCTATATTTTTATTGACCGGCCTCAAATAGGTGTGACTACTAAATTAGTCCACTTACGATTGTTTAACATAGCGCTAAATTACCTTATGGCACACTAACTCTAACTATTGACCACTAACTTTTAATTCTTGCACTTTACATTAATGTAATTTAATATTCTTGTACATATTATTCATTTGCTTTTGCCCTTTGCTCACTTGAGCCCATGTTTATGTTAATGCAATTTGCCTTTTGCTCACTTGAGCACATAATTGTGTATATACTATTGTGCTTGTGTTTTGTTTTGATTGTTGTGAATCAAATGCAAAAATGGACAAAAGGACTTAGACTTTAGGACATTCCCTATGCAAAATGGAGTCAAAGAGCAACTAGGTCTCGTGCCTTTAGAGTGCTATAAATGTCAAAGAGCAACTAGGCCTCATGACTTTATAATGCTTAATGTTGAAGATGAATTGAAAGGACCTAATCTCTAAACTCACTCTTGTCCATTCTTTGTTTGCATTATAGAACTTTTTGATGTGTGTGTTCTTGTGCTAGGGATTCCAACTTGAGCCAAATTGAAGAACCATTGTCATAAGCATCCAAAGTGAGAGATACAAAAGCCATTGGAGAATTCCTAGGAGCTTGTTTGATTGTGTGTTTGATCGCTTGAGTATTTGCTTATTTGAGTGCTTATTCCAAAGGATGGGAGCTACTTGGATCATCACTATGATCTCAAGAAGGGAACTCCATTTGTGGTTTTACTTCTCTTCCTTCATCTTTGTATGTTTAGGACTTAGCCATTCTTCTTCTTCCCTCCACTCTAACCCAAGCCAAAAATTTTGTGCAAACATTAACATTTGTTTTCAAAATTAGAAACCTAAGCACTATGCTTTTGATTTTCAAGCCTTCTTTTCATAACACTTATTTTGAATTGAATTCTAAGTCAACTTTGACCATATTTTGTAAATACTTTTCATTGGTAAATACCACTCACTCAATTGTTTTTGTGGTTTCAATGGCCACTTCTTGCCAAAGCTTTTCATAAACATTAGCTGTTAGGTTTGAGTTATCCTTGAGGTTGATATAATACTCACCTATATCCTTAGTGATGGACAACGAGTCTTCCATGCTTATTATAGGGTTAACCCCTCACTAGCATGTTGAAGCTATCCTCACATGGTGGATTTGTGGTTTTAGGTTGAGTTTTCTCCCTTTGATAACAAAAGACCTTAAGGCTTTTGGACCAATCAATTCACTAACTTCTTTTGAGATTTTTACCCTGAACTACGAGGTTTTGATCCTAATCTTTTTTAAGATGGTACGTAGGCAATGGTTTTATCCATTCAAACACAAAAATTGTAAATAATTTGAACATTCTTCTCTCATCTTCCCAATCATGTTTGCACAAATAATTTTTCACAAAAACCAACCTACCTTACAACAAGTTGTGAAAAGGGCTCCCTAGGAGTACCTAGGATGTTTTGGGTGCTTAAAACCTTCCCATTGCGTAACCAACCCCCTTACCCCGATCTCTGACATTTTTATTAGTTTTTGATTTGATAAAACATCTCGGTTTTTGTTCGCTTTCTAACCTTTCTTTTGGATAAATAGAAGTGCGGTGGCGACTCAATTTGTATGATTTACTTTTTATTTAGTCAATAAATCTAAAGGTAACGAATACCTCGTTACATCGGCATATTGTTTTCTCCGACAAAGTTTCTGCCTTCCCCAGCGGAGTTTATATATCCCCAGCGAAGTTCGTATCTCCTCAGCAGGGTTGATCTTCAGAGATGGTTTATCTTCCCCAGTGGATTGTTTTGGTGTCCCCACCAATTGCTATTCAATTTGCTCCCAATCAGAGTTTCCTCCTGGTTTCTGAGCAGCTTTTGTTGATTTTTTCTCTGTACGGTTGTCTCCCATTGTTTTATGGTGTTGACCTAAAATTCCCCACAGATTGGATGTTATATCCTCAGCAGATCTCTTCCTTCCCCAGTTAGGTTTGAACCTTTGGGATGTTGACCTCTCTGTTCTCCGGCAGTTGTCTCCATATTTTGCGGATTGACCGAGGATTGTACCAGTGATTCAATTCTCTTTGCGATCATTTTGTCAGCATAATCATCATATATACATATACATATACATATACATTCATATAATTTCATAATTTACATATCATGCATCTTCATATTTGATTTGTTTGAGATTCTCATTCTCTGTTATGACAAAATTTTATTCCCATACCAAATCGGGTGTCTATACTCCTTCAATTGTAGATTGTCATCCCCTTAAGCAGAAACACTTTAACCTTTCCCCGTTTCCCCACTGAGTTTGTTTCCTTGTGGATGGTTGTTATATCAGTTTCCTCTCTAGTGGATCTTCTGGATGGAATTACTCCCCTTGAGTTATGTCCTCATTGGGTTGGGTCGTGATTGATTGTTTCTTTCTAGCTCTTACCTAGATAGATGCTTGGTTCCCCTAAGAGTCTATTACCCATTAACTGGTAATATTCTTCTTAGTTTGCGGTTTGTTACTTCTTGCCCAATACCCAACAAAAGTACCTTTTTTCTCCTCAGTAGAGTCCCTAGTGGATCTATTCCCCAGGAAGTATATCCTTGATATGTTCATCCTAACCGGTGACGAATATCTTTCTTTCCCCTGCTTGAGTCTATCCTTGATATGTTCACTTTAACCGGTAACAGATATTCTCATTTTTAGTATTCTACCCAGTAAAAAGGTAGTTGTAATCCCTATTGTGTTCCCTAGAGAGTTAATCCTTGATATGTTCGTCTTAATCGATGACAGGTTTTCTTCTCCTTGTGGTTTTCTACCCAGTAACCGGTAGTTGTAAATCCTATTTTTCCCCTGTGCGGAGTTAATCCTTGATATGTTCATCTTAACCGATGACGAATTTTCTCTTTGGTTGGTATTCTATCCAGTAACTGATAGATGTAATCCCTATTTTTGCTCCTCATCAGAGTCGATCCTTGATATGTTCATCCTAATCGATGACGGGTCTTCTCTTTGGTTGGTTTTCTACCCAGTAAAAAGGTAGTTAAAAATCCTGCTTTATCCCCTTTTCAGAGTCTATCCTTGATATGTTCATCTTAACCGGTGACAGATTTTCTCTTTGAATAGTCTTTTACCCAGTAACCGGTAGTTGTAAATCCTGCTTTGTCCCCTCACAGAGTTAATCCTTGATATGTTCATCCTAACCGATGACTGATACTCCCACCCTTGGTCTTCTGCCCAGTAACTAGTAGTTATCAATCCTATTTTCCGGAGTTTTCCCCAGCAAGGCTATTCTTACCCAGTAACCGATAACGAATACTCCCTCCTGGCGGTTCCCAACGAGTCATCCTTGATATGTTCATCCTAACCGGTGACGGATGTTCTCTCTATCAGATCTTTATTATCTCCTTACCCAGTAACAGGTAGCAGATAATAGATTTCTGCTCCTCCTGTGTTGAAATTTATCTTCCCCAGTTGAGTTGAATGTGCATTTCCTTAGTGAAAACATTTTTCCCCACAGGAGTCGAGCATTTCAGTTTTATCCTGACTTACTTGTATCCTCTGCAGATGTTGTTGTTTCCCCGGTTGAGTCTTTCCATTTTGTGTGGAATCCCTCTAGTCCCCCCAGTAGTTTTAAGTCGTAGCCTGGCCTACACATAACTCCTTTATCCCCCATAGGCTCTGTCTCCCCAGTGAGTTTTCCTTATGGAATGCATTATACTCCTGTGGACTTTCGGTCTCTCTGATTTCTTTTCCTTTGTGGCAATGTTCCTCCACAAAGAATTTACTTTTGCATTCATGTAATATGCATCATGAGGTCTCTTAGGGACCAAAATTTGTTTCTATATGTTGTTATTTAAGTTCATTCTATTGAGTCGGCATGAAGATTTTAACCTTCGCCTCCTCAGTTAGAATGTCCTTAAATAGGGGCAGCTATAAGACCCCAATTTTAATCCTAATATCCCTCACGCATTTTCATCATAAGCATTAGCATTGGGATCATATCTTGGCATCCTCCTTACCCCTTTTTCATTGGGTTTGTTTTGGGAGAGATCACCAAGCACTTTGTTATTATATCATACTTGTATTTTATCATTTCACTAACCAAAATACCAAAAACATGTCTTTGCATTTGCCTAACTCTTTCCTAGGGAGGGCATGATCTCATTGACTCATCAAGTTCACACCTAGGGTTTGATACCCTCATGAACAAAGAGCACAACCAAGAATTGATTCAAGAATGGTTATGAGCATCATATATGAGTTCCAATGTTCTCTACATGTTATATTGATCAAGTTTTCTTCAAGAGTTTGAAGGTGTTTTGCCTTGGAAACCCTAGTTTTACTAGGTAAATTGAGTAACTTCTCCAACAAGCTATCTCACCAATTGATCAAATTTCTCAAGGGACACTTCAAAATTCACCATCTTATGCATATATTATCTACCATGAGCCCAAAAAGTCAAGATAATTGGAAGTTAGCAAGTTGGTTGATCTGATCAAAACTGGGTCTCCCTAGACCCTATTTATCATTTCAAATCCAAATGACATGAAATTGGTGACCATTTTGAAGGTCTTTGAAATAGATAAAACTTTTATGAAGACACTTTTCTCATTTGAAGCTCATATAAAAAGTTAAGCAAAGTGGAATAGTGAGACATGTGGCTTGACACTTAGAAAAATTTTGATATGTCAAAAATTTCCAAACTTCCACCTCAAATTTCTCCAAGTTCCAAGCTCAAGAAATGCATAGGCTGCGCATGGTATGAACATGGTGATATCACTTGGCAAGGATCAAACTTCAAACATCAATGCACACTTGCCTTGCAATTCAAGCTCAATTCAGACTATCCAACATTCATTTGTGGACCTCAAGCAACGATTTCATGGGCCTGTGCGCGCCCATGCACCCTTGCATCACCATTTGCCAAAATTGGAAAGTGATTTAAAGTGTGCAATTATCAACTGTTTTGGCTATAAATAGAGCTTCAATTGCTCAGAAATGGACACACATTCGCGCCAACTTTGATCCCCCATCTCAAACCCTCACTTTGCAAAGGATAAGCCTGAGAAATTCTTTTGAATTTGAGGTTGAATTTCCATTGTTTTGAAATTCAAATCTTCAGGAATCCATAGCCTTTGAAGCATCTAATCCTTCTTCTGCAAGCAAGTGGAGTGAGATCAAGCACAAGCAAGATCAAGATCAGTTGAATCCTAACCTCCATTGAAGGTATTTTCCATAAATTTTGAACTCTTCGATTCTCTCAAATTCTTGCTCAATTCTATTGATTCTTTGGTTGTTTGAAGTCCTACCAATGTAGGCAAGAAGGTTGAGTTGCTTGGAGGCCAAATCGAAGCAACTCAGTTCATGTACCTCAAATTTCAACTCCATGTATCTCTCAATATACTTGGAGTTAGAGTGAATTGAGGCCAGATTCAAGCACAGTGCCATTTTTTCTTTAAAATCATGTCCTTATTTTTCATTTTGGTGATGGTTGATGGTGGACCAGTCCGGTGAGGTCCACCGGAGAAGAAGACCGGAGCTCTGGCTCCGGCGATGCATTGGCAAGTCTCTGAACCACATGATCCATTCCTTTGTTTTAATCTTAGGCGTTGGTTTTGAATACCACATATGCAGTGCAGTTGACTAATGACCACATGGAACACGCGCTAAGGACCATCTGATCTGCCACATCAATTAATGAGGGAGATCATTTGGACCATATAGTGTGATATATTTTGTTTGTGTATACTTTGTTTGTTTGTGTGGTCTTTGACCATTAATGTACATAACAATAACAAAAACCCTAAAAAACTTTTGAGTGGATTGTTGGTTTGATCTTGGACAAATGGACTTAGAATCTAGGCAACCTTCCTATGCTAATGGGGAAAAACTTTGATGTTGGTAATTTTTCCATTTGAATCTTGGAACATGGTGAATTTTGGACTTAAAGTTGGAAGAATCAAACATACTTGAATATTATCTAAGTTAAAAGTCAAATGACCCCATTTTCCTCCTTGAATAACTTTTGATGTGAGCTTAAAATGACTTTGATTCCTTCTACGGAGTTGTATATATTTCAGTTTTATTTAATTTGATCACAAATTTGACACCATTTGGAGCTTTCATGATGGAGTTATGGATTTTAGAAATTGAGGAAAATTGCTTGTAAAATGATGAGGACCAAAAGGGACCTATAATATTTCCTCATGGAACGTGACCTTGCAAGTGGAATTTGGCCTTTCTCAAATAATTAAAGTTGAAGAAGACATCTTGAAATTAATCATGAAACTTGTATCATATTCATATCGTAAGAATTGAGGAAGTTATGGTTCTTGGAAGTTGACCTTCTATCTTGGGCACAGACAAAATGACCTATAATCTTTCACCATAAAAATGACTTTCCAAGAAAAATTAGTTGTTAATGCCAACATGAAAGTTGTTTGGAATGTCATAAAGAGTAAATTTTACCTTGGAATCATTTTCATATGACAAATATTGTAGGAGATAGGGTCTAGGAAACCCTAGATTTGACCATTTGACTTTTCTGGTCAACCTCTTTGAACCAACTTGCAAACTTGAAGTTCCTTTGCTATTTGGGGATCATGCAGGATAATATATGCTTATTATGAAGTACAATGAAGTATATTTGATGTCTTTTACCAAATTTTGAAGAAACTTGCTAAGGAAGGCGCATAAGATACCTAGATGAAATAGGGCTTCATTGACAAACAAGCTTTAAACTCTTGATGAATTCTTGATAAAAATGATAAATGAAGAACATGGGGACCCATATATGATGCTTAGAACCAATATGGACCATTTATTGCTTGGTCCCTTGCATTGAGGGTCTTAAACCTTAGTTGTGAGCTTGTTGAGGCACGTGTGGACACACACATTACCTACAAAACAAAACAAGGCTACACTAGACATATTTTTGTATTTTGGTTAGTTAACAAAGATTGATGAAAGCGGTCTTCATATAATCTTTCTCGATGACGAGTTGATTGATGATCTTCTTCTAAGCACCTGAAGGTTGAGGAATAATAGAGGAAAATAAATCCTTTGGATCTCTCTCTCTCTCTCTCTATATATATATATATATATATATATATATATATATATATATCCTCACTGTATGCTCTTCAAGAATCTCGATAAGTGGATCCTTGTCTTTCAACTCAAGTTGTAACTCCACTTGCTTTCGATTCAAAACATGGAAACACTCTTCCCAAGGCCCCTCTCTTGCTTCATCTTATCTAGCGCGTCTTCCAACTCCTCTATATCTTTGTTAGGGAGAGTTGATGGCTCAACCACAACTATAGACATAGGTCTTCCGCAAGAATACGACATCTCAAGCTCCAAATCTCTTTTCTTCACCCAACTAGTGTATGCTTCCAAAGCTACACAATTGAGTGGTCCAAGCTCGACTCTTCCCTTTCTGTGAACATTATGCCAAACATGCACCATCCTACTCTACAAATTTTGGGGATCTTTACCCTCTTGATAGAACAGACCTTCTAACTGAATGTTATTAGGTTTATCCTTCTAGGGGAACCCAAGCGGACGACAAGCCAAAGCAGGGTTGTAGTTGATTCCTCCTTGTGTACCAATAAGAGAAACATTAGAGAATTCATCACAATTGTCAATAATCTCCAAGCTATCAAATGCAGAAACAAACCAAGTAATATCATCATTAGTGAGAGACATAAGTCTTTGGGACTACCGTAGGCATTGCTTGTTCTCCAAGAAGACTGGTGTGTGAGGCAAGTGCGAAATAAACCACTTGTACAAAAGAGGGACGCGACACACAATGGTTCCACCACCCTTATGGTTCTTTAAATGTAGAGAGAAGTATGTGTCACCCAACAGAGTCAGAATAAGATTCTTAATCAGAAGATTCTAATGGCGTTAACATCAACAAGGTTGTCAATGTTAGGGAACACTGCTAGACCATATATAAGCAATACAAAGATGGCTTCTAAAGTATCTATACTACCAGCTTGAACAAAAGTGGTAGCTCTCCCAATTAGAAATTCAGAAGTCAGACCCTAAATCCCTCCTTTCTTTGTCATATTTGCATCGATCTCGAACTTCTTCAAATGAAGAGCATCGGCTATGACTAGAGATTTCAGAATCTCCTCTAATCCATTGAAAGGCACCTTGTTAGATACAGGTGTACCAAATAGATAGGTATATTCTTCCAACGTAGGCATAAGTTGACAATCAGGAAAAGCGAAGCACCTGTAAAAAGGATCATAGAACTGAACCAATACAGTCAAGAGTCCTTCAACCACCTCAGTAAATAGCACATATAAAAGCTTCCCATGACGTACTTTGAAATCCACAAGATCAACTATAAAAGATGCGAGCTTCCTTAACTTTTTCAAATTTGGACATCTAAAACTGTACTTCTTAATGTTCCTTCATCCATAAACCATGATCTGAAAATATTTGCAAACATGACCTTAGTTCCTTGAAATTCTATTTTTGTGATGAATGATATGATGTGAATGTATGCATGAATGCAACAATCACACACAAGGCAAACACAAACAAAGGTCAAGGGATGGATCAAGTCATCATCAAGATCAATCATCCATTTTGGTGGATTATGATTTTTTCACCTTATCAACACCCAAGTTCCATTGATATGGATGATAACTGATCGGATCAACCAAGAATCAAAGGTTTTGTTGTGAGTCACGAGCATGAAGTCGGGTTAAGAACAATCCTAAAGGAGTTTACTAAGGATAAAAACCTATAGATTATGTTCTAAAAAGTTCCCAGAGTCGTGATCCCATCTATCGGATACTATAGGTTACGATGAATGACTAATCAACCCATAGTATTCTTAAGAGAAACTCGTCGGAGTGTAGTATCGCGTAACAAATCTTATCAAGTCTACACTTGAATAGTCTCCGCACCATATCCTAAATAGGCCAAGTTCGGTTAAATGTTCTACGGTCCTTGTAGAAGCAAGCTTCAATCCAAGAAGTATTTTGATGAAGACAACATGCATCAATGCAAAAAGAGAAGAGCTTCAAAGTTATCTCAAGCATCAAGTATCCAAAGCCGCATATGCATTTTTTGATCAAGCTTCATTTTCAAGACAACCATTGGCAAGATTGTTGATTCACTTCTTAGGTATATCTAACTCACTCTTAGATTAGTATACAAGTGTTCAACAATTATGATTTGCATTTGCATCTTTTAAAATAACTTTTTGTTAACACCTTGAAATGCAAGACACATTTATTTTTAAGTATTTTTCTGCATTTCAACAGTGTTAACCGGTTAACCATATGGGTTAACCGGTTAACAGCCCAGATTTTCAAATTCTCTGTTAACGTTTGCATGCGTTAACCGGTTAACCCATATGGTTAACCGGTTAACACTGTTCGTTACAGCAAAAATGGCTTTGAAAAATTATATCTTTTCATCAATGTTCATGAGGGAAATGATACCTCTTTGAAAAGGTATTTTTGGTAATATAAATTATTGAATTTTCAAAATGAATTTTCACCTCCAAGAATTTTCATACAAACTTCAAATAAATCACTCTCTCATATTTTTCCTAAAATAATTTTTGAAAGTGTTCTTAATAAAAATTTTTCATCTCATTCTTTTGTTGAACACTTGCATATTATCTTTTGAGTGACTTATTTATCTAAGGAGAAGATCAATCAAGAGAAGATTGATATCACTACATCTTTGTTAAAATCATTCATAGAATTATTTTCTGTTTGACTTGTGATCCAGGATTGTTGGACACAAGGGTTGGTGTTTGAAGAGGATTGTTCTTCATACACTTGTTTGTCTATAGGTTAGATAGTAGGCATCACCGGTTGTGTGAATAGGCTGTACCATTTCTAACTATAGTGAATTCTCTTTCGTGTGAAAGGGGAGTGGATGTACCTTCGGATTGTGAAGGGAACCACTATAATTTCCGGTGTCGTTTAATTTCCGCATTTTAATTTTCCGCACTTAAACAAAAATATCCGAAAACCGGAAACTAGATCGAAGAAATTTTTATCACCTAATTCACCCCCCCTCTTAGGCGCATTTACAACTTACAGTCCTCAGCTTCTCGGACTCCCAGGTCGGAAATATTAATGTCAATCCACGACTTACTTGTGTGACATCAGTAATTCCAAAGGGGTCTCCACTGAGTGGATGAATCTCAAGCCAAATTGTTAAGGACTACTCCACACGAGTCGAACATGACTATACCATCCTCCTATCTTAGATTGCACTCCAGTTCCGGTTAGAACTTATCTCACCACACAGAGATCCCCAAGAACAACAGATAAAGAGTGTCACACATACAATATATACATACAAACATCAATAATCAACAAATAAAATACACACAAAAAGTAGGCTAAACCCATTGAGAACTAATTCCCAAGCAGAGTCGCCACTTTCTTTTTGTAGCAGTAAATTCGTGACCATTGAGCTATTGGTTAACTGAACGTCAATAAAATAAGAGTCGCCACCACACCTGTATTGTTTCCAAAGGAAAAGGGAAAAAGTACGAACAAAACCCAAAGATATAAGTTTTCAAATCAAGATGTCATAGATTATAGGTAATGGGGTTGGTTATATAGAGAGAAGTTATTTGCACCAAAAGTGTCCTAGGTACTCCTAGCGAACCCTTTTTGTGTGTAAGTGTTTTGGTTGAAAAAGATGTTTGCTTAAAAATAGAATGAGGGTATAAGAAAAGAATTCATTATTTACATTTTTGTGTTTGACAAGACCTTTGGTCTTATGCCTACGTATCTGCATAAAAATGAGGGATCAAAACCTCGTAGTTCGTGATAAAAATTTCAAAGATGGGTGGATTGATTTTAACAAAAGCTTAAAGATATTTTCTTACCAATCGGAGAATACTCAACCAAACATCCACCGATAATGAGGGCTTTACGACATTTAAGAGGGAGGGCTCCAACTTGGATTCAACCAACAAGTATGCCACTAACCCCTAATAAACGGGAAGTCTTACAATCAATATATCATGTAATGGGAGAATTATATTTCAATCAAAGATAACTCAAATCTAAATGCTCTCTTTTGAAAACGTTTAAAAGGAAAAGGCACAAAGTGGCCAAAATGATTAGATGAGGTTGTTAATTCTTTTTTGTCTTTTTGAAAATAAGGTAAATATGATTAAGTTCCTTTACAAGTTTGATTAAGAAAAATTTTTCAAAATCAATGGCATAAGGCCAAGGTTTCTACTCATTAAAACAAGTCTAACTTGAAAAACACAAGCAAATAAGTTTTTTTTAAACAAGAGAGAGATTTTGAAGTTAAAGAAGTAGGAGGATATGAAGGGGATATCCTAGACAAGATTTAAGAGTTTAGAGTTGAAAAGATATAATCAATGGGAAGCATCCACAAGACAATAGTGTCAGATAAAAACCCATTTCCTTTGGATTGTCAAGCTAACAACAAATCCATAATCATCCAAGCAATTAATAAGAATACCAAAGTATCAAATAATGATAACCAAACATCCAAGTGAGCACTCCAAAGCAAGTAGTCTTCAATGTCTTTTAGATGTATCAGATGAAAAATCCCTTGAAACATAGTCAAAGAGAAAGCATCAAATGATATCAATAAGATCAAAATAACAATTCAGACAAAGAGAAATATTGTGTCAAATAAACCCAAGGGAGCCTCTCTAGCTTGTATCAGATGAATGACATTGGCCAATAAATGGTCTCAAATTTATGGCATTGGCCAAGTTCTTCCATAGCTCAGGGTTGTTGTCTACTCTAAGTCCACAGGTCCAAATCAGGTCACAGACAGAGGTCCAACAGTCCACCAATGTATTTTTTAGGTTTTTTGTTTTTATTAAGTGTTTTAAGGTCCTAAGACCATAAATAAAACAAAACTACAAACACAAATATATCACAAGCATAAAATACAATGGCTCAAGTGAGCAAAGTGAAAATGATTGAAACATAAACAATTTGCATGAATGTAAATGACAATGAATGATAAAGTGCAAGAATTTAAATTACATTAAAGTAACTGACACTAAAATAAAGTCAATACAAAGAGATGTTAGTGGAAGAGGAAAAGTTTGTTTAAGTCATTTTTGGAGAACACTCAACCATCCACTCACGAGCATGAAGATATGAACCTAGACATCATTCATGAGAAGGGCTCTAACTTGGATAAAATCAACAAGTATACGACTAGCTCTCACAATGGAAAATAAGCAAAATCTTCACACAATACCATGAGGAATAAGAGACTTACAATCTCACATACAAAAATGATATTGCTTTTGGGACAAATTTAGCGCTATGTTAAACAATCGTAATTGGATTTATGTAGAAGTCACAACTATTTGAGTCCGATTAATAATAATATTAGTGTTAATGCATGCTAGAGACAAGGTATAAAGAACAAGCTCCTAAATCATACCACACACAAAAATAATAGGGGATGGGCCTATCTCAAACAAGCTCATGTTGATTCATCTGACACAAGGTCATTGATGAATCAACTAGCATTTTGATATATGAGAAATCATTGGTCATGAAAAGATTGGGTAAGAAGTAAGATGAAGATGAAGAGATGAAGAGGAAAGGAGATCCCAAATTGATCAAGGGATGAACCTCACTTGATCAATACCATTCATTCATATTGAGGGTTGAAGTTCAAACTTCATCAACCCCCTAAATCCAATGGCATTGACCAAGTCAAAGTCCAATTCAACCAATACAAAGGCCAAACAGAAGTTGAGTCAACACAAAGTCAATAAAATAGCTCAATAAAATATTAAAGCAATTAAAATAATTTAAATCCAATTTTAAAAAAATGAAGAAAATATAAAAGGTCAAAAACCTAAAATCCCTTCAAATCACCAAAGAAATGGCCAAAGGATTTATCATAGGTCAAACAAGGTCAAAGGACCATTGACTAATTTTTTGGCATTTTTTTGAAAGTCAGAAGTATTTAAAAATCAATTAAAACAAGTAAAAAATCACAAAATTCACTTAAAATATCAAACTCAATCAAAAATTTAATTTTAATTTAGAAATAGGAAGAGGAAATTATTTGTGAAATTTTGGTGGTGGTCCCATAATTTTGGATTAAAAATGAAATTATAGTAAATTTATTAAGAAAATGCTATTTAAAAATAAATTTGAAAAAATAAAACAAATCAGAAAAATAAGGGCCATCAGATCTCCCTCATTAATTGGGGTGGCAGATCTGATGGCCACACGCATGCTATCCACTGTGGTCCTCAGTCAACACATGAAAACAAATGGTAATTATAAGGGACATACCAGATTAGAACATAGCCACGAGATCAGATGGTTTAGACCGTGCCAACACACCACCGGAGCCCTACCTTCGGTCATCTTCTGCGGCCAACTCACCAAACTGGTCCAGATAAAAATTTCATGAAAATGAGTGGATCGTATATATTTTGAAGAGAAAAAGACGAGGAACTAGAAGTTGAATGAAGTGAAAAAGGTGATGAATCCTTGGAGTTCTTGTTCACAAATAGAAGTTGAATGAAGAACTAGATTTCAAAGAAATCCTCAAGGTATTCTCTCAAGTGTGGCTATGTGATTGCTTGGCAGAGCTTGGGCAAGGATTTTTTTCAAATCTGAGGCAACACTCTTCATTATATAGGCAATGAAATTGATTTCTAAACCATTCAAAATTTGGACCAAGAATAGTAAGTTCATGTGTATGGGTGCATGGGCATCTGTTCAGGCCCAAATGATCATTTCAATCCACTCAAATTCATGCGAAAATGCTATTGGTGTCATAACATGAGGCCATGCAAAGTTGTGTAACAATTGAGTTCAAATGTTGCTAAATCAAGCCATGAGAAGAACCTATGCATAAGTCCCTCAATTCTTGTCCAAATGGAGTGATATTTGGTTCTTTGGAAAGCTACTATAATGGGGAAAAACTTTGATGTTGGTACTTTTTCCATTTGAATCTTGGAACATGGTGAATTTTGGACTTGAAGTTGGAAGAATCAAACATACTTGAATATTTTCTAAGTTAAAAGTCAAGTGACCCCATTTTCCACCTTGAATAACTTTTGATGTGAGCTTAAAATGACTTTGATTCCTTCTACGGAGTTGTATATCTTTCATTTTTATTTAATTTAATCACAAATTTGACACCATTTGGAGCTTTCATGATGGAGTTATGGATTTTAGAAGTTGAGGAAAATTGCTTGTAAAATGATGAGGACCAAAAGGGACCTATAATGTTTTCTCATGGAACGTGACCTTGCAAGTGGAATTTGACCTTTCTCAAATAATTAAAGTTGAAGAAGACATCTTGAAATTAATCATGAAACTTGTATCATATTCATATCATAAGAATTGAGAAAGTTATGGTTCTTGGCAGTTGACCTTCTATCTAGGGCACAAACGAAATGACCTATAATCTTTCACCATAAATATGACTTTCCAAGAAAAATTAGTTGTTAATGTCAACATGAAATTTGTTTGTAATGTCATAAAGAGTAACTTTTCCCTTGGAATAATTTTCATATTACAAATATTGTAGGAGATAGGGTCTAGGAAACCCTAGATTTGACCATTTGACTTTTCTAATCAACCTCTTTGAACCAACTTGCAAACTTGAAGTTCCTTTTCTATTTGGGGATAATGGAGGATCATATATGCTTATTATGAAGTACAATGAAGTATATTTGATGTCTTTTACCAAATTTTGAAGAAACTTGCTAAGGAAGGCACACAGGATACCTAAATGAAATAAGGCTTCCTTGACAAACAAGCTTTAAACTCTTGATCAATTCTTGATAAAAATGACAAATGAAGAACATAGGGACCCATATATGATGCTTAGAACCAATATGGACCTTTTATTGCTTGGTCCCTTGCATTGAGGGTCTTAAACCTTAGTTGTGAGCTTGTTGAGGCACGTGTGGACACACACATTACCTACAAAACAAAACAAGGCTACACTAGACATATTTTTGTATTTTGGTTAGTTAACAAAGATTGATGAAAGCGGTCTTCATATAATCTTTCTCGATGACGAGCTGATTGATGATCTTCTTCCAAGCACCTGAAGGTTGTGGAATAAGAGAGGAAAATAAATCCTTTGGATCTCTCTCTCTCTCTCTCTCTCTCTCTCTCTCTCTCTCTCTATATATATATATATATATATATATATATATATATATATATATATATATATATATATATATATATATATATATATATATATATATATATATATATATATATCTTCACTGCATGCTCTTCAAGAATCTCGATAAGTGGATCCTTGTCTTTCAACTCAAGTTGTAACTCCACTTGCTTTTGATTCAAAACATGGAAACACTCTTCCCAAGGCCCCTCTCTTCCTTCATCTTATCTAGTGTGTCTTCCAACTCCTTTATATCTTTGTTAGGGAGTCTTGATGGCTCAACCACAACCATAGACATAGGTCTTCCGCAGGAATACGACATCTCAAGCTCCAAATCTCTTTTCTTCACCCAACTAGTGTAAGCTTCCAAAGCTACACAATTGAGTGGTCCAAGCTTGACTCTTCCCTTTCTGTGAACATTATGCCAAACATGCACCATCCTACTCTATAAATTTTGGGGATCTTTACCCTCTTGATAGAACAGACCTTCTAACTGAATGTTATTAGGTTTATCCTTCAAGGGGAACCCAAGCTGACGACAAGCCAAAGCAGGGTTGTAGTTGATTCCTCCTTGTGTACCAATAAGAGGAACATTAGAGAATTCACCACAATTGTCAATAATCTCCAAGCTATCAAATGCAGAAACAATCCAAGTAATATCATCATTAGTGAGAGACATAAGTCTTTGGGACCACTGTAGGCATTGCTTGTTCTCCAAGAAGACTGGTGTGTGAGGCAAGTGCAAAATAAACCACTTGTACAAAAGAGGGACGCGACACACAATGGTTCCACCACCCTTATGATTCCTTAAATGTAGAGAGAAATATGTGTCACCCAACAGAGTCGGAATAAGATTCCTAATCTAGAAGATTCTAATGGCGTTAACATCAACAAAGTTGTCAATGTTAGGGAACACTGCTAAACCATATATAAGCAATACAAAGATGGCTTCTAAAGTGTCCATACTACCAGCTTGAACAAAAGTGGTAGCTCTCCCAATTAGAAATTCAGAAGTCAGACCTCAAATCCCTCCTTTCTTTGTCATATTTGCATCGATCTCGAACTTCTTCAAATGAAGAGCATCAACTATGACTAGAGATTTCAGAATCTCCTCTAATCCATTGAGAGGCACCTTGTTAGATACGGGTGTACCAAATAGATTGGTATATTCTTCCAACGTAGGTGTAACACCCCAAAATTTACCCTTCATTTTTCCTGGAGGCATGAGATTATGTTTTACATTTCATTGACATCATACTAGGTCATACTCATTGCATACTGCATTAGTGACGTGGAAATCAGGTTTTGATTGATCACTCCTTAACAGAAGGAGCCCACACCAAGAAACACTGAGAATTGAACTTCATTCTCAAAGTATACAAGTCTTAAGAGTCTCAGGGGGGCCAGGTATCTTATTATGGTCCTCAGTTCATCAGTGAAGGATTCAGAGCTATCAGAGTGTTCATCTGGATTTAATCGGAAATTAGGGTTTCATGGCTACCTGCAACAGGAAATGTTTGGTTGGAAGTAGAGGAGCTTATCCATGTCATGATTGGAGAGGCATCTTGGCCTAGGAAGACTCACAATTATCTCAGAAAGATCCATTGGCAAGCAGTGCAATCAGTTCCCGATCATTTTGCCCTAAAATTAGGGTTTGGTATAAAATCAGTTTATTTCTGATTCTTTGGGTGAAACTCTTTTCCATGGCCCTCAATATGTCCACAAGGGTCTACATACAAAAAATCAGCTTTTCATTTGAGCCAGAAGTGCTTCAATTGATCACTGGAATCAGGAATCAGACAGTTTGGGAAAAGTCAACTGTGGGGCCAGAAAAGACAACTCTTGACATTTTGAGAGTGGAATCTCAAAATCCATGCATAAGGGATCCTACATGTGAAATTTTATCAAATTGGGATCATGGATTCATCATTTAATCAGGAATTGGAAAAGTTACTTAATTTGGAAATGGTTGACTTTCCATTTAGGGCATGTTTTCATGTTTGTTGCACTCACTTTAAGCCCATTTTCCATCAAGATAAAAGCTCCATTTGAAACTTTCTCCAACATGACAGTTGTTCCTCTTGTTCCAAGCTTTCTAGAAATATAAAGTTTGCTCCATTTGGATCAAGATTGAGAATGTTATGCTTAGTCAAAGTGAGACATATTTTTAGGACACTTAGAAAATTTTCTAAGTTTCAAAATCTTCAAAGTTTGTCAAGACATCTTGGCCAGTTTTCTTGTACTTCAAGGCATCATTTGAAAATGTTTTCTTCATAACAATTGTACCTTGCTATGTCCTCTTTCACCTCCTTTTGGAATCATCTCATTTGGATCCATGGTTTGAGAGATACATTCACCTAAAGTGGGCACCATGACTTAAATTTCTAGGCAGATTTTAGGCCAAACTGGCCCAACCATTTTGCAATGTTGAGAGATGATCTTGAGGGCCATTTTTCACCTTCTTCCACTCATCATTTCCATTCATTCTCAACATGAAAGATGCTATGCTCCATGATATCTTTCCACTATTTGCATTATTTCACCAATTGGTAGCTTGCTCATCAAGTTACATGGCCTCAAAGTCATCATCTTGGACTGTTTTCTTGCTTGCCAAGCCAGACCAAAGTTATGCTGCACAAGCCAGCCCACGTTTTTGTTACCTCGTGTGGCCATGCATTGGATATTCACTCACTTAAGTTTGGCCCAAAATAACAACATCTCACATGCCCTCTTTCTACACCTCACCAAATGCACATTTTTATTCTCATGGGCAACAATTATTTTGAGCCCATTAAGATTATTTGACCACCATATTTAAAAGTCTGAAACCCTAAACCTATAAGGAGGCATTGAAACTTTTGAAGCAAGCAAAGGGCAAGGTCACATAGCAGACTTTATTTCCTCATCAAGTTCTTGAAGTGAAGCATCAAGGCAGCCTCATCATCTTCTATTCTCTACACAACCCAAGGGGCAGTGGACCTAACTTCCACTAGGTAACATGATTTGTCCATTTTCCATAGCCATCCATTGATATATCATGCTTGCTCCATGCTATTTACCATGCTTGCTTCATGATCATTCTCATGATAACAATATGCTATGCCTGTTTTTGAAGCCCTCCACATGAGGCAATGTTCTTAATATGGATTTGTGCTGTTGAATTTTTTCCCTTGCCCGTGCCCATATCGACATCTTATTGTCAAAATTTCTCCATGATTAAGCCATCATTTAACCTAAAACAAGTCACCATGTTAATCTACACATTTTGTACTTGAGTTCTGGTTTTTATTTCATGTCATTTGGTGCATTATAGTGCTTGTATTCTTGAGTGGAAGTTCGCAAAAACTCATTGCATGCTGTGTTTCTTGTGCATGGCGTTAGCGTTTGGTGTGAGGAAGAAGATGAATGCGTGTCATCTTATGAACCCTTGGATCACTTGCTTTTGTTTTAATCCTGGTTGTCCATTTCATTTTGTCCTGTAGTGACTTAAAGTGCATGTGACCAATTGATAACATGTCACATGGTTTTTTAAAATAAAATGTTATTTAGTTTGTCACGCTTTGATTAAGTTTCTGGTTGTGGGTCATGGGCCCTTCGCCCGTTCGCTCTTCACGCCTCCATTTCCTGGCCCATTAGCACCAATCCATTCCCATTTTCATTTTCTTTTTTAATTTCCATTTATTTGTTGTTTTGATTTTAATTATTTTAAAATATTTTCTTTATTCATAAAAATCCCCAAAAATATTTTCCACATTTCTTAATGCCTTATTTAATTTTATTTAATTTTTCTTTTTGTAATTGTTTAATACTAATATTTTAATTATTTATTCTAAATGGTCCATTTTAACACACATATTTTTCTTGATTTTATTTTTATGTCTTAAAATTCTTTTTAGCTTTTGATTTTTGGGAGGAAGGTTGACCACTGTCCCATGGTAAACCTGACCTTTTCTTGGAATTTTATTTCCCATTTTCAATTTATTTTGGATTTTTTTTTGACTTAGTTTGGTTGGTTCACTTTTGGTTTGACCTCTGTTTCATTTTAATTAATTCATGTACCAATTTTCATTTATTTTAAAATCTTTTTGGGGGATGATGATGTCCTGACCCCACCTTATTTAGTTTAATTTTTCATAATTTTCTTGATTAATTTACTATTTATTTGACATTTTTTAAGTCGGCTCGATTTTTCAGTTGACTTCTTTATGATCGATGCTTGACTTAGGGATTGCTTATGGCAATTGAAGAGATCTTTTGATCCTCCCTTGTTCATCTCATATGCCATGTATTAGAGGACTTTTACCTTGATTTTATTTGATCCTTACCTCATTTCCTGATTAAATTATTCAGTGGATCCTTTGTGTGCATCTTTTCATTTGTCTGATTCATCTGTTACCTTTTACACTTGTCTCTTTCATCCATGATTAATATTGCTTGATTGTTTAACATGTTCATACTCCCATGCATTGTTTAATGCTCCATTATTTGGTACTTTGGTTTGATTATACACCTGTTTACCTATCTGATTTAATTGATAGCTATTGCCTACTTGTATGATGATTAAAGCATATATTCTTATTGTTTAATTGCCATGAACAATCCCCATTCATAACAAATGTACCTCTCTCCCATGAAGTGTATAACATTTATTCTTTCATTCTTTATTCATCTGTTAATACAAGAATTAAAACGAACATCTGATAATCATTTCAAAACAAGATCAAAAGCTCGATCCAATGTCGAGTAGTCATTTTCAAAACTTAACAGAACCAACACGTATTCATCCATCCTTTTGTAAGTCGATTGCTTCATGCATCGCAATTTCTCTTGTAAGTCGATTGCTTTATGCATCGCCATCTACCTGTAAGTCGATTGCCTCAAGCATCGCCATCTATCCTTATCTGTGGCTCCTCTCCTTGCTCCATTCGTCGACTCTTGTTCCGTTTAGGTAGCACCCATTAGGTAGAACCCTTTGTATGATAACATAGGTAGAATTCCCTTATTATTTTCATGCTAACATTAGGTAGATGTTCCTTCTGTAAATCCTAACACATAGGTCCACATTGCATGACAACACTAGGGCAGAGCTTCCCCACTTTTAGACCTTCCGAGCGTCTACGATCTTGTGGCATGTCAATCTGTTCTATTGCAAAGAGGTAACTGCCTAAGACTCGATTTAGCGAGCTGCGACACCTCCTGCTAGGACGTTGAACACATTGCCCACTTTCCTTTGACACAGCTTGTGTCCTCTTTTGTAAGTCCATGTTCAGATGGCAATCCTTAACCCCTAGTTAGCCGAACTACGACAACTCTGATTCTCATGTTCAGATGAGATACGTAGGCATGTGATGCGATGTCTTCCCGAGTTTGAGTGACGACTAACAACTAATCCCTGTTTGCTTTATCCCTCGTTGCGATTCTTTTCTCTCGCCCTCGTTGCGATCGAGACCTTCCCTTTCTCTTGCCCTAGTTGCAATCGAGACCCTTTATTCCCGTAGTTAGCTGAACTACGGTTTGCTCTGATTCTCATTCCAGATGAGCTACATAGGCATAAGACGCGATGTCTTACCGAGCACACTTTTCTTTAACCCATAGGTAGCCGAGCTACGAAGACTCTGATTCTCATACTCAGATGAGATACGTAGGCAGTGGATGCGATATTCTTGCGGGTCATTTTCTTTTGACTTTCTTTTAGTAAATAGTACCTTAGATATACCAACACCCTTTAGACTAGAACAACAAAAGTGGATCCCGTAGAGTACTACGGATACTCAGGGGTGCTAATACCTTCCCTTCGCATAATCGACTCCCAAACCCTAGATTTGGTTACGAGACCTTGTCTTTTCCTTCTCTTTAGGTTTTCTTCGATTGTTTCCTTTCCCTCCTTTGGGATAAATAACGAACGGTGGCGACTCTTCTGTTTTCTTGTTTTGCCGGTTGTTTTTTCGCCTAGGTACGACAGCTGGCGACTCTGCTGGGGACCCGGTTTCCCTATGCGAGTCCCTCCTAGCTTTTGTGAGTTTCTTGTTTGTTGGGTGTTTATTCTTTTGTACAGTTATTTACTTTCAGCATTTATCTGCTTTATCTTATTGCATTGTGCACATATGATTGTTGTACCTGTTGGATCTGTTGGGTTATTTGTTGGGATGGGTTGTTCTATGAGAGATAAGCCCACTACCCAGGCTTGAGCGTACACACAGGTTTTAGAGTGGATAGTCATGAGGCTTGCGTAGCATGTTGCTACGTTAAGTCGTTCATGAAGACCCACACCCAGATGAGGTTTCTTTTGGATATATTCTGTCCTATGGGTGTTCCATAACGACAGTATGCTCCTCTAGAAATCGTCGACTCTAGTGACCATTTCCCTCAGTCGACGCCTCTCCTCCGAGTTGCGGTTATGTTAGCTCTGGTGGGCACATTCTCGCTGCTCAATCCGAGGACCCCGAGGCTGGGAACTTGCTTTTAGGATGTCCGGTTGTGGGGAGTCAGTGGAGGTCTTTTGTCTCGTAATAATGCCAAACCTTCAGGGGTAAACATATTATTCTCGACCGAAGGACTAGAAGCTGACAAACTTCTATTCTTAGAACCTACCAGTGAGGGGCGGGCTAAATTCAGGAAACCTTGACCTTCAACCAACCCAGTTTTCTGGTATTCTTGTTGGAGCAAAGCTTTGGTCTCTTGTATGTTCTTCAATGGTTTTCTCTTCAGATAGCGTGACCTGACAGTTGTTCACAAAGATACAACAATCCTGATTCCCATGTCATTGCATTGCATCACATCATTTCGCATTCATAACATTTAACACATGTTTATCTATTCCCAGGGGTTTATATCTTCTTCTTGATTCTAGTCGGGGTTCTCTGGTTCTCCTAAGATGGATATTGGCAGAAAAAGACATGTCGCCTACAAATTTCCTGTGGTCTATTTGGATCCCATTCAACAACTAATGAAGTTAATGGATGATGATTCTCTAGAAATATTCCAGAAGGATTACGGGTTGATTCTAAGTTTCATTACGGTTCTCTCCAAAGATCAACACGATGCTCTCTTTACATTGCTGCAGTTCTATGACCCACCATTGAGGTGTTTTACATTCCCAGATTATATCTTGGTCCCTACTTTGGAGGAGGTTACCAGTTTTCTCAGAGTTCCTATCAAGTCGCAGTTGCTATTCTACAGTTCTGAGTTTCTGCCCGATTTCAGCATGGTTGCTTCAGCCACATATTTGGGGAAATCAATCTTGGAGTCTAATATGTGTCAGAAGGAAGGAGTCAGTGGTTTTCATTTGAGTTTCTTAGTGGGAGAAGCCAAGAAGAAGCTAGAAGATGGTGATTGGAGGTGTTTCAATGCTGTGTTGGGTCTTTGTGTATACGGGATTGTCCTGTTCCCTAATGTTGCAAAATTTGTGGACATAGACGCAATACGCCTCTTTGTGTTGGGAAATCCAGTGCCGACCTTGCTGGGAGATTTCTTTCATTCAGTGCATCACAGGAATGAGAATAGAAAGGAGGATTGGTGAATTGTTGTGCACCCTTGTTTTATAAGTGGTTCAGTTCTCACCTGCCCAAGTCAGGAGCGTTCGTTGATTTCGAGGACTCGTTGAGTTGGTCGAAGATACTGATAGGGATAAGAGCTAAAGATATTTCTTGTTGGTCTGACCGAAACTTGCTTCGGGCGAATATTATTCATAGTTGCGGGAACTTCTCGAATGTGCCGTTGGTAGGAAGAAGAGGAGGAATCAACTATAATCCTTCTCTAGCTGTCAGACAGTTTGGGTATGCTTTAAAGACTCTGCCTTTGGAAAAAGATGCGGAAGAATCTCTGTTTTTCCGTTCTTCATCTGATTTGATTGTATCCCATAAGGCAGCTGAGGCCTGGCTCAAGGTGATCAAGAGAGGAAGGATTGTGCTTGGAAGAGGGGATTGCAGGACTTATCCTCAATATAAAGATTGGCTTCAGGGAAGAGTCGAAGAGTTTAGTCTGTCGTTTCCTATTGAAGAACCTTTGTATCCACCTACTCCTGAGCAGTCAACAATGGTGAGCCGAGAGGAGTATGAAAAATTGAAGAATACCATGGAGGAGCTTCAAACTAAAAACTCGGAGCTGAGTGTGAAGTTGCAAGACTTTATGTGTCTATACCATGAGGCAGAATATCAGAAGGGGGAAGCTGTCAGATTGTAAGAGGAAGCAGAGAAGAAATTGGCTATGGAGGTGAACTTCTTCAGGAAAACTGACAAAGCCTTGGGGTCATCCAGTTCTGAGTTGAGGCGAGTCAAGCACTAGTTAACAGATGCCCGCGGTAAGTTAGCTGGGTGGCAAGAGCAATGGGATGCATTTTCAGCTTATCGGAAAGCAAAAGAATAGGAGATGGTGACTCAATTGACTGGTCAGATGGAGAAGTTGAAGACTCTGCTGAAAGAGAAGAACAATGAGCTCTTGTTTTCCCGTACAACCAATAGTTACATCACAGATCAACTCGACAAGGCTCAAGAACAGATTGAAGAACTCAAAGTGCTGGCGGGTTTGAAGAAATTCAGACTTGAAAAGGTATTCGGGGAGGATAATCGGGATTATTACATAGAGCATATCAAAGAACTAGATAGGGTTATTCACAAGAGGAATTTGCTTATCCGGCATTTGACAGAATCTCCAGATCATCCTGACACGGTGGCATTGCTGGATGAAGTTAGGAGCAGTCCTTATGGGTTGTATACAGGAGGCTGATTCCTGATTTTTGTTCCTCTTTTGACTTGTTGTGTTTCTTTGTTGCTTTGTAGTGATGATCCACAAGCTTGTTGTGGAGATCCTCTATTGATGTATTGTTGGTTAAGGCCCTTCTCTTTGAACTCATTTGTATGACGGTTTTTCTTTATTGCATCTTGGTCTTCGAAGTTTATCCACGGCTCGATCTTCTTACACTGTTTATCCATTGAGAGACTGGAATCAAGGGGTAGAATACCCTTTGGAATCGAGAAACATGTAATTGCATTTGCATATTCATTAGCATGTCTTGCATAACAGGTACCGCCGCAATGTTCTCATGTTGTTTGGTATTCCACTAGCAGGATAGCTGACTCAGGCATTCACCGATACGGTACCCGAAGAAATCAACAAAGAGCAATGGAAGGTCTATAAGAAGAGCTCGTTGAGATGAGGATTCACATGAATCAGTTCATGAAAGAGGTCCAAGGAGTGGCTTAGGGACAGTAGGAGCTTAGATTGTTGGAAGAGAGGTTGAAAGTTGTGGAAGGGAAGAATGCTCTTGGTGTGGATGTTGTTGACTTGGGGCTGGTCCCAGGTGTGAGAGTTCCACCAAAGTTCAGAGTCCCAGTTTTCGATAAATACAATGGTAACTCTTGCCCGAAGACTCACATACAAGCTTACTTCTGCAAGATGGTTGCGTATTCTGATGATGAGAAGTTGCTCATGTACTTCTTCCAGGACATCCTAGCTGGGGCATCCTTGGAGTGGTATATGAGGCTGGACAGAGCCCATAATCACTGCTGGAGAGACTTGGCTGAGGCCTTTGTGAAGCAATATCAGTACAATGCGAATATGGCACCTGACAGAACTCAACTCCAGAATCTGTCTCTCAAGAGCAACGAGTGCTTCAAAGAGTATGTTCAATGCTGGAGAGAGATGGCATCCCGTGTTCAGCCTCCGATGTTGGAAAAAGAGATGGCCAACATGTTTATGAACACACTGCCTGGATCTTATTTGGAGCGTCTGGTGGGTTGCAACGCCTCCAATTTTGCTGATGTGGTCTCTACCGGTGAAAGGATGGAGAACTACTTAAAGCATGTAAGATCCAAAATGGGGTTGGATCATCTTCGGGGTCAAAGAAGCCGTTCTTAGGAGGACAAAAGAGGAGAGAAGGGGATGCAAATTTTGTGTCTTCTTATCAGAGCAGGGGTAACGGAAGGAACAATTTTCAGAATTACCATCAACAACCTTATGTTGCAGCTGTGACCATTCCGGCTGCAGAACCAGTGCAACAACAACAACCCCAACGTCAACAAAATCAATACCAACAACAACAGGGTAATAGACCTGCTTATCAACAGAGACAGAGGTTGATGGATAGGTTTTTCGACACTCTTCCGATGTCGTACGCCCAATTGCATCCCAACCTTCAACAGTTGCAACTTGTGCAGTTACGCACTTTGGCTCCTCCTATTGGCAGGCTTCTAGTGGGTTATGACGCCAATGCTAGGTGTGAGTTCCACTCTGGGGCACCTGGCCACACTATTGAGAACTGCAAAGCTTTTAAGCACGTAGTTCAGGACCTTATCGACTCAAAGGCTATTAACTTTGCGCCCACTCTTAATGTTATCAACAATCCTATGCCGCAACATGGTAGAGCAAATGTTAACATGGTTGAAGGAGAAGTCAAATTAGTCAAGGAGGTGTTGAAGCTGAAGACTCCGCTGTTAGAAATCAAAGAATACTTGCTAAAGACAGATGTTTTCCCCGATTGTGGGGGCGGTTGTTTGGGTTGTGTTGCACAGAGTGGGGGTTGTGTGAAACTGCAACAGGGTATCCAGGCCTTGCTTGACGATGGTGTCCTTCAAGCTGAAGACCTATCTGCCCAAAGTTCTGCTGAAGGGGTTGTTGAAGGGGTTGTCGAGAATGCAGATGTTGATCCTCTCTTGTCGGAAGATGTCATCGATGCTAAAGAATTCACAAATGTTGTTCCTGCTTATTTTGTAATTACCAATGATGTAATTAATTTTTCTGATGCTATTGCTGATATTCCAAACATTGTGCTTAATTCTGATGTACTTGTTGAACTTGATTCCGATGTTTCAAATGTTTGTACTTCAATAAATAAGATTTATGAGTATGATTGTGACGTCGCCACTATCACAATTTTCTACCCGACTACTTAGATCAGTGTGCCAGTAGCGCAACCGGTACCACCAGTGCGACCGCATCAATCCACTATGACCATCACGACCCCTGGTCCTTTACCTTTCACCAGCGAAAGGGCCATTCCTTGGCATTACGGGGGGAGTGTGTACACGCACGATCATAGAGTGGAGCAACCACTGAAAGTAGAAGAGGTGCAAGATCAGAAGTCTGAACCTGGAGTTGAGGTAAAAGATCCCGCAGTGGACAATGTTGGTGGAATCGGGCGATTCACCCGAAGTGGTAGATTGTTCTCACCACCAGTTACCCAACCTGATAGTGCTGACGCCGCGGCGAAGGCCAAAGGCAAGCAAGTTGTGAATGAGGGTACCTCTGCACCACAGGCTGGCTCTGAGCCTACTTTTGCGAAAGATGTGGTCGAGCTCTTGAGAATTATAAAGAAAAGCGACTACAAGGTAGTCGATCAGTTGATTCAGACACCATCTAAGATATCTATTCTATCACTCCTGCTGTGTTCGGAGGCACACATGGAGGCACTCCTAAAGGTCCTTAATGCTACATATGTGCCTCAGGAGATCTCAGTGAACCCACTAGAAGGGATCGTTGCAAATGTTCATGCAAGAAACGGGTTGGGTTTTACTGATTTTGACTTGACACCAGATGGACGCAATCATAACAAGGCTTTGCATATTTCGATGGAATGCAAAGACACTGTGCTATCTCATGTCCTGGTGGATACAGGTTCCTCTCTCAATGTGCTACCCAAGAGAGCCCTGTCAAAGCTAGATGTAGAAGGTTTGATCTTGAGGCCTTCCGATCTTGTTGTGGAAGCCTTCGATGGTTCTAAGAGGTCGGTGTTTGGAGAGGTAGAATTGCCAATTCTGATTGGATCGCAAACCTTCAACACCGTCTTCTATGTGATGGATATTAGTCCTTCGTATAGCTGCTTGCTAGGTCATCCTTGGATCCACAATGCCGGGGAAGTCTCCTCGACCTTGCATCAGAAGATCAAGTTTCCGGTCAACGGACGAATTATCACTGTCTGTGGTGAGGAGGATATTCTGGTCAGTCACCTGTCTACATTCAAGTATGTAGAGGTAGAAGGTGAGATTCATGAGACCCTGTGCCAGGCCTTTAAGGCAGTTCAAGTCAAGGATGCAGCTCCAGTGGAAGAGGTTGAAGCAGGTGCCTCTATTTTGTCCTTCAAGCAGGCACAGGCCTTGGTAAATTCAGGTGTTGCTCCCGGTTGGGGACGTCTATTGGATTTACCTATGAAGGAAGACAAGTTTGGGATTGGGTATTAGCCAGCATTGACTTCTTCAACTTCAACGCCTCAGACTCGTCAGGGGCCGATTACTTTCTCCAGTGCTGGAATCATTCAGAACGGCCAGGTCTCTGTAGTCAATGAAGAAGATGGGGATAGTGATTGCGACATTGACAACTGGGTGCGTCCAAGGGTCTCGGGTGAAGTTCTCCATAATTGGTCTTCTGAAGAGATTATCCAAGTCACTCTTCTTGAAGAGTAATTTTCTTTGTTTATTTGTGCATATCCAAGTCTTACGTTCCGCCCAGGGCGTAATGACTCCTTGTAGGGCTCATCTATGTGAATACCTGCATTTTTTATCATAAATAAAGGACGTCTTTTTGCATCCAAAATTTTTGTTCACTGCCTTTCTATTTTTGCAGTTTTCAAAAAAATCAAAAACATATTTTGGCAATGTTTTGTTTAGTTTTCACTCCTTGTTCACACTCATAAGCACATACCATCACTCATGCAGATGCACATCACTGGATCCTATTGATAACAGTTCTGCTATGGCTCGCTTCGACTTTGAAAATCCAATCTTTCAAGCTGAAGAAGAGGGCGATGAAGACTGTGAATTCCCTGAGGAACTTGCCAGGTTGTTAAAACAGGAGGAAAGGGTCATTCAACCACATCAGGAGTCTATTGAAGTGATTAATCTCGGCACCGAGGACGCCAAGAGAGAAATCAAGATAGGGGCTGCTTTGGAAGATAATGTGAAGAATGGGCTGATTAAATTGCTGCAAGAGTATGTTGACATCTTCGCTTGGTCTTATCAGGACATGCCAGGGCTTGACACGGACACTGTGGTACACCGTTTACCTCTCAAAGAGGATTGTCCTCCGGTCAAGCAGAAGCTCAGAAGAACAAGACCAGAGATGGCTGTCAAGATAAGGGAAGAAGTGCAAAAACAGTTGGATGCAGGGTTTCTAGCGGTTACAAATTATCCGCCATGGGTCGCAAATATCGTTCCAGTACCTAAGAAGGACGGAAAGGTATGGATGTGTGTCGACTACCGGGATCTGAACAGAGCTAGTCTTAAAGATGATTTCCCATTACCTCACATCGATGTTTTGGTGGATAACACGGCTCAGTTCTCGGTATTCTCCTTCATGGATGGCTTTTCTGACTATAATCAAATTAAGATGGCACCAGAAGACATGGATAAGATAACTTTCATAACCCCTTGGGGCACCTTCTGCTACAAGGTGATGCCGTTTGTTCTGAAAAATGTTGGGGCAACATATCAACGAGCTATGGTAACTCTTTTCCATGATATGATTCATCATGAAATCGAAGTTTATGTTGATGATATGATTGCCAAATCTCAGACGGAAGAAGAACATTTGGTGAATTTGCAGAAGTTGTTTGAGCATTTGAGGAAATTCAAGTTGAGGCTTAATTCGAACAAGTGTACTTTCGGGGTGAGATCTGGAAAACTGCTGGGTTTTATTGTTAGTGAAAAAGGGATTGAGGTGGATCCTGCCAAAGTGAAAGCAATACAAGAAATGCCGGAGCCAAGAACAGAAAAACAAGTCCGTGGTTTCTTAGGGAGGTTGAACTACATTGCAAGGTTCATCTCTCACCTAACGGCCACGTGTGAGCCAATATTCAAATTGTTAAGAAAAGATCAGGCTATCAGGTGGAATGATGATTGCCAAAGGGCTTTTGAGAAAATAAAAGAGTATTTGTAGAATCCTCCGATCCTTATGCCTCCAGTCCCAGGGAGACCGCTGATTATGTATTTGAAGTACTTGATAATTCCATGGGTTGTGTTCTCGGTCAACAGGACGAGACAGGTAGGAAAGAGCATGCCATATACTACCTGAGTAAAAAATTCTTAGATTGCGAGTCGAGATACTCAATACTTGAAAAGACATGTTGTGCACTTGCATGGGCTGCTAAGCGATTGAGACAATACATGCTGACTCACACAACCTTACTGATCTCCAAAATGGATTCAGTCAAGTATATATTTGAGAAGCCAGCTCTCACCGGAAGGGTTGCTCGTTGGAAAATGGTACTGACAGAGTACGATATCCAGTATACATCCCAGAAAGCCATCAAAGGGAGTATTCTGTCAGATTATATTGCTTAGCAACCAATTGATGATTATGAGCCGATTAAGTTTGATTTTCCGGATGAAGACATCATGTTCCTCAAGATGAAAGACTGTGAAGAGCCAATTGTTGAGGAGGGATTGGCCCATATGAAAAGTGGACTTTAATGTCTGATGGGGCCGTCAATGCCAAAGGAAGTGGAATTGGTGTTGTCATTACCACTCCGAAAGGTGCCCACATGCCTTTCACCGCTCTTCTGGCTTTTGAGTGCACCAATAATGAAGTTGAGTATGAGGCCTGTATCTTGGGTATTGAGCAAGACATTGATTTGAGAATCAAGACTTTGGACATCTTCATAGATTCAGCTCTAGTGATCAATCAAGTGAATGGTGATTCGAATACTCTCCAGCCTAATCTGGTCCCCTATAGAGATTACACGAGAAGACTGTCGACTTTCTTCACAACAGTAAAGCTATATCATATACCTCGTGATGAGAACCAGATGGCAGATGTTCTTGCTACATTATCCTCCATGATCAAAGTGACTCGGTGGAACTATGCTCCCAGGATCGATGTTATGCGTCTTGATAGGGCCGCGTATGTGTTTGCTGCTGAACTGGTAGTTGATGACAAGCCCTAGTATCACAACATCAAGTGCTTTTTGAAGAATTAAGAGTACCCTGCAGGGGCGTCCGACAATGATAGAAAGACTTTGAGAAGATTGGCAGGCAGTTACTTCTTGAACAAAGACGATGTGCTGTATAAGAGGAACTCCGACATGGTTTTGCTCAGATGCGTGGATAGACACGAAGCGGACATGTTAATGCAGGAAGTTCATGAAGGCTCCTTCGGTACTCATGTCGGCAGACATGCAATGGCTAAGAAATTGTTAAGAGCGGGTTATTACTGGATGACCATGGAATCTGATTGTTTCAAATATGCTCGGAGGTGTCATAAATGCCAGATTTATGCTGATAAGGTGCATGTGCCGCCAAATCCTCTGAATGTGATGTCTTCGCCGTGGCCGTTTGCTATGTGGGGAATTGATATGATTGGAAATATTTAGTCGACTGCTTCCAAAGGACATCGCTTCATCCTTGTTGCCATTGACTATTTCACCAAGTGGGTCGAAGCAGTGTCATTTGCGAAGGTCACCAGACATGTGGTTGCCCGATTCATTAAGAAAGAAATAATTTGTCGTTATGGGATTCCCAAAAGAATCATTATTGATAATGGTTCTAATCTCAATAACAAAATGATGAAGAAGTTGTGCAAGAACTTCAACATTCAACATCACAATTCTTCCCCTTATCATCCTAAGATGAACGGTGTTGTTGAGGAAGCAAATAAGAACATAAAGAAGATTGTGCAGAAGATGGTCGTTACATACAGAGATTGGCATGAGATGCTACCCTTCGTCTTGCATGGGTACCGTACTTCAGTACGTACATCGACCGGGGAAACCCCTTACTCCCTTGTGTATGGTATGGAAGCAGTTCTACCTGTTGAAGTGGAGATTCCTTCTCTAAGAGTCCCGCTGGATGTCAAGTTAGACGAAGCTGAATGGATTCAGACAAGGTTCAATGAGTTGAGTCTTATAGAAGAGAAGCGGATGGCAGCCATTTGTCATGGGCAGTTGTATCAGAGTCGGATGAAGAGAGCCTTTGATCAGAAAGTGCGTCCTCGATGCTTCCAAGTCGGAGATTTAGTGTTGAAAAGGATCCTTCCTCCTCAGACAGATCACAGGGGCAAGTGGACTCCTAACTATGATGAACCATATATTTTCACCAAGATTTTTGATGGTGGAGCCTTAATGCTTGCAACTATGGATGGTGAAGACTTCACTTCCCCTGTGAACTCATACGCAATTAAAAAATACTTCGCATAAAATAGACCCGCTGGACAATAAAAAGAATAGTCCAGGCAAAAAATGGGCATCCCGGCGAACCTAGAAAATGAAAAAGGTTCGGGAAAAAGTTAGGGATTAAAAAAAGGAAAAGATTGTACACCCGGTAAGTTGAAAACCTGAAAAAGGAAACTTAGGCAAAAATGGGTATCCCGGTGGATTGAAAACCCGAAAGGGCGATCAAGGCAAAAGTTAGGGATTAAGCGAATGACTGCGTTCTGAGTAGTTCTGAATCTCATCTCGTGTCGATAACTGGAAACTTTTGAAGGATAGGAAACAGTCCAATTACTCTTTTTTCAGAAAGCTGGTCATTTGGAGGATCTTGAAGACGAGCGAATCATAGCAGAATTGGACCCCAATAGAAATCCATTTCACATTGCCATTAGATTAATTTCTGTTTTTTATCTTTTGTGCAATTACCTCTTTCCAAGGATTGCTTCCTGATGTAAATGCCTATTCAGAGGCCATTCAATCAATAAAATCATGTTATTCAGTATATCTCTGTGTCATTTTCATTTTACTATTTTGTTTGCAAAAATGACGTCTGAATCTTTGATAAACATTGCATCATGAAACATAAGAGCTTTACAAGTACATGTTTAATAAACATTTAAAATTGCTGTAAATTTTAATTGCTTTGGATCGTCTATTCAAAACAGGTACACTCGGGGCATTTCCTTAAGATCCCCAGCAGATGATCGCAGATGTGTTTTCTTCAACAGTTGGTTTTTGATATCCTATCCCTGCAAAGTTGGTCCAAGCATTGGATTCTTCAATCCCCAACAGGTTCTCACTACTGTACTTCCCCAAGCATTTGTTTCAGATTATGCATTCACTAGTAGAGTCGATAGTGTCAGACTGTATATCCACAGCGGAGTTGACAGTGTCAGATTATATATCCCCAGCGGAGTCGACAGTGCCAGACTGTATCTTCCCAACAGAAGCGGCTACTCCTCAGAGTTCGATGCCAGATCGATGATCTCGACACCAGATCTATGGTCTCTTTCCTTGAAGCAGAATCTCGGTACCGTATCAGTGTTTGCTTCCCTTGCTGAGTCGTCCCTCTCGCAGATTATGGTTGCCAGAACCACTGTCGCTTTCCTCAACAGCAAGCTTTCAGCGCCATTCTCTCCCCAGTCAGAGTCTCGGTATTTTGTTATTGCTAGAACACCGCGTGGCTGGTCATTTCCCCCACAGAGTTCATTGTGCTGTGTATCTCCAACAACATTGCCAGGGTCCAGAAGATTATGATCATTTCCCCAGCAGAATTCCTTGCCTCGGCTTGGCGTTCTCTCTAACCTAGCATTTCACATCCCTGCATGTAGAATCATATTACATTGCATCCTCCCAAATCACGTAGCATTTCCATCTTCATGGAGCATTACGCCATCGAAAAATTCAAACATACGCATGTAAAGCATAAGACATTCTCGGTATCCCAAGTGATAAGCTAGAAGTTTGTTTCCAGTACTCAGACTGAAGTTTGTTCATGACGTATCCTCTTTTATTCCCAGCATGGGTCGTTGGCCCACGTGCCGCCTCAATTATCATTTTCCCTATTTCTGTCGATGCTGACAGGCATGGAAATTTCCCGGTATTCAGACCGAAGTGGCATTCAGGCCAGTTTTCCGATGTTCAGATCGAAGAAGTTTCAGACGTTCAGGTCGACGCAACTTGTGGCATTCAGGCCAGTTTCCGGTATTCAGACCGAGGTGGCATTCAGGCAGTTTTCCGATGTTCATATCAAAGAAGTTTCCGACGTTCAGGTCGACGCAACTTGTGGCATTCAGGCCAGTTTCCGGTATTCAGACCGAAGTGGCATTCAGGCTAATTTTCCGATGTTCAGATCGAAGAAGTTTCCGACGTTCAGGTCGATGCAACTTGTGGCATTTACGCCAGTTTTCCGGTATTCAGACCGAAGTGGCGTTCAGGCCAGTTTCCCGGTGTTCAGACCGATGTTTGATAATCTAGTATCTTCCGATGCTCAGATTGAAGTCATTTCCAGTATTCAGACTGATGAGCGGCGTTCAGGCCATGGTTATTTCTGTGTTACCATTTATTTTGGTATTCAAGCTAACATTATTTTTCGGTGTTCAGACCGACTGTCACCGTACCAGACGGATTCTTTTTTCAATACCACTTCTTTGCCGATCCTGACAGGCATTATTACTTCATTTTTTTCACTTCAGTGTAAATTTTCGGGCTTTTATCATATTAAATCCCTTGATACCTCGAAAGTGCGAAAGCCGCTGCTATCTTCATTTTGGGTCTCCAGTTGATTGAATAGGGGCAGCTGTAACACCCCAAAATTTACCCTTCATTTTTCCTGGAGGCATGGGATTATGTTTTACAGTTCATTGACATTATACTAGGTCATACTCATTGCATACTGCATTAGTGACGTGGAAATCAGATTTTGATTTATCACTCCTTAACAGAAGGAGCCCACATAAAGCAAGATTGAGAATTGGACTTCACTCTCAAAATATACAAGTCTCAAGAGTCTCAGGGGGGTCCAAGTATCTTATTATGGTCCTCAGTTCGTCAGTGAAGTATTTAGAGCTATCAGAGTGTTCATCTGGATTTAATCGGAAATTAGGGTTTCATGGCTACCTGCAACAGGAAATGTTTGGTTGGAAGTAGAGGAGCTTATCGATGTCATGATTGGAGAGGCATCTTGGCCTAGGAAGACTCACAATTATCTCAGAAAGATCCATTGGCAAGCAGTGCAATCAGTTCCCGATCATTTTGCCCTAAAATTAGGATTTGGTATAAAATCCGTTTATTTCTGATTCTTTGGTTGAAACTCTTTTCCATGGCCCTGCATATGTCCACAAGGGTCTACATACAAAAAATCAGCTTTTTATTTGAGCCAGAAGTGCTTCAATTGATCACTGGAATCGGGAATCAGACAGTTTGGGAAAAGTCAACTGTAGGGCCAGAAAAGTCAACTCCTGACATTTTGAGAGTGGAATCTCAAAATACATGCCTAAGGGATCCTACATGTGAAATTTGATCAAAGTAGGATCATGGATTCATCATTTAATCAGGAATTGGAAAAGTTACTTAATTTGGAAATGGTTGACTTTCCATTTAGGGCAAGTTTTCATGTTTGTTGCACTCACTTTAAGCCCATTTTCCATCAAGATAAAAGCTCCATTTGAAACTTTCTCCAACATTAAAGTTGTTCCTCTTGTTCCAAGCTTTCTAGAAATATAAATTTTGCTCCATTTGGATCAAGATTGAGAAAGTTATGCTTAGTCAAAGTGAGACATATTTTTAGGACACTTAGAAAATTTTCTAAGTCTCAAACTCTTCAAAGTATGTCAAGACTTCTTGGCCAGTTTTCTTGTACTTCAAGGCATCATTTGAAAATGTCTTCTTTATAACAATTGTACCTTGTCATGTCCTCTTTCACCTCCTTTTGGAATCATCTCATTTGGATCCATGGTTTGAGAGATACATTCACCTAAAGTGGGCACCATGACTTTATTTTCTAGGCAGATTTTAGGCCAAACTGGCCCAACCATTTTGCAATGTTGAGACATGATCTTGAGGGCCATTTTTCACCTTCTTCCACTCGTTATTTCCATTCATGCTCTACATGAACGATGCTATGCTCCATGAGATCTTTCCACTGTTTGCATTATTTCACCAATTGGTAGCTTGCTCATCAAGTTACATGGCCTCAAAGTCATCCTCTTGGACTGTTTTCTTGCTGCACAAGCCAACCAATGTTTTTGTTACCTCATGTGGCCATGCATTGGAGATTCACTCACTTAAGTTTAGCCCAAAATAACAACATCTCACATGCCCTCTTTCTACACCTCACCAAATGCACATTTTTATTCTCATGGACAACAATTATTCTTAGCCCATTAAGATTATTTGACCACCATATTTAAAAGCCTGAAACCCTAAACCTAGAAGGAGGAATTGAAAGTTTCGAAGCAAGCATAGGGCAAGGTCACATAGCAGACTTTATTTCCTCATCAAGTTATTGAAGTGAAGCATCAAGGCAGCCTCATCATCTTCTATTCTCTACACAACCCAAGGGGCAGTGGACCTAACTTCCACTAGGTAACATTTTTTGTCCATTTTCCATAGCCATCCGTTGATATATCATGCTTGCTCCATGCTATTTACCATGCTTGCTTCATGATCATTCTCATGATAACCATATGCTATGCATATTTTTGAAGCCCTCCACATTAGGCAATGTTCTTAATATGGATTTGTGTTGTTGAATTTTTGCCCTTGCCCGTGCCCATACGGACATCTTATTGTCAATATTTCTCCATGATTAAGCCATCATTTAACCTAAAACAAGTCACCATGTTAATCTACACATTTTGTACTTGAGTTCTGGTTTTTATTTCATGTCATTTTGTGCATTATAGTGCTTGTATTCTTGAGTGGAAGTTCGCAAAAACTCATCTTATGAACCCTTGGATCACTTGCTTTTGTTTTAATTCTGGATGTCCATTTCATTTTGTCCTGTAGTGACTTAAAGTGAATGTGACCAATTGATAACATGTCACATGGTTTTTTAAAATAAAATGTTATTTAGCTTGTCACGCCTGGATTAAGTTTCTGGTTATGGGTCATGGACCCTTCGCCCGTTCGCTCTTCCCACCTCCATTTCCTGGCCCATTAGCACCAATCCATTCCCATTTTCATTTTCTTTTTTAATTTCAATTTATTTGCTGTTTTGATTTTAATTATTTTAAAATATTTTCTTTATTCATACAAATCCCCAAAAGTATTTTCCACATTTCTTAATGCCTTATTTAATTTTATTTAATTTTTATTTTCGTATTTATTTAATACTAATATTTTATTTTAATTATTTATTCTAAATGGTCCATTTTAACACACATTTTTTTCTTGATTTTATTTTTATGTCTTAAAATTCTTTTTAGCTTTTGATTTTTGGGATAAAGGTTGACCACTGTCCCATGATCAACTTGACCTTTTCTTGGAATTTTATTTCCCATTTTCAATTTATTTTGGATTTATTTTTGACCTAGTTTGGTTTGACCTCTGTTTTATTTTAATTAATTCATGTACCAATTTTCATTATTTTTAAAATCTTTTTGGGGGATGATGATGTCCTGACCCCACCTTATTTAGTTTAATTTTTCATAATTTTCTTGATTAATTTGCTATTTATTTGACATTTTTTAAGTTGGCTCGATTTTTCAGTTGACTTCTTTATGATCGATGTTTGACTTAGGGATTGCTTATGGCAATTGAAGAGATCTTTTGATCCTCCCTTTTTCATCTCATATGCCATGTATTAGAGGACTTTTACCTTGATTTTATTTGATCCTTACCTCATTTCCTGATTAAATTATTCAGTGGATCCGTTGTGTGCATATTTTCATCTGTCTGATTCATCTGTTACCTTTTACACTTGTCTCTTTCATCCATGCTTAATATTGCTTGATTGTTTAACATGTTCATACTCCCATGCATTGTTTAATTCTCCATTATTTGATACTTTGGTTTGATTATACACCTGTTTACTTATCTGATTTAATTGATAGTTGTTGCCTACTTGTATGATGATTGAGACATATATTCTTATTGTTTAATTGCCATGAACAATCCCCATTCATAACAAATGTACCCCTCTCCCATGAAGTGTATAATATTTATTATTTCATTCTTTATTCATCTGTTAATACAAGAATTAAAACGAACATCCGATAATCATTTCAAAACAAGATCAAAAGCTCGATCCAATGACGAGTAATCATTTTTAAAACTTAACAGAACCAGCATGTATTCATCCATCCTTTTGTAAGTTGATTGCTTCATGCATCACCATTTCTCTTGTAAGTCGATTGCTTCATGCATCACCATCTACTTGTAAGTTGATTGCCTCAGGCATCACCATCTACCCTTATCCGTGGCTCCTCTCCTTGCTCCATCCGTCGACTCTTGTTCCGTTTAGGTAGCACCCATTAGGTAGAACCCTTTGTATGATAACATAGGTAGAATTTCCTTATTCTTTGCATGCTAACATTAGGTAGATGTTCCTTCTATAAATCCTAACACATAGGTCCACATTGCATGACAACACTAAGGCAAAGCTTCCCCACTTTTAGACCTTCCGTGCGTCTCCGATCTTGTGGCATGTCAATATGTTCTATTGCAAAGAGGTAACTGCCTAAGACTCAATTTAGCGAGCTGCGACACCTACTGCTAGGACGTTGAACACATTGCCCACTTTCCTTTGACACAGCTGATGTCCTCTTCTGTAAGTCCATGTTCAGATGGCAATCCTTAACCCTTAGTTAGCCGAACTACGACAACTCTGATTCTCATGTTCAGATGAGATACGTAGGCACGAGATGCGATGTCTTGCCGAGTTTGACTGACGACTAACAACTAATCCTTGTTTGCTTTCGCCCTCGTTAAGATTCTTTTCTCTCGCCCTCGTTGCGATCGAGACCTTCCCTTTCTCTTGCCCTTGTTGCAATAGAGACCCTTTGTTCCCGTAGTTAGTTGAACTACACTTTGCTCTGATTCTCATTCCAGATGAGATACGTAGGCATAAGACGCGATGTCTTACCGAGCACACTTTTCTTTAACCCATAGGTAACCGAGCTATGAAGACTCTGATTCTCATACTCAAATGAGATACGTAGGCACTAGATGCGATATCCTTGCGAGTCATTTTCTTTTGACTTTCTTTTAGTAAATAGTACCTTAGATATACCAACACCCTTTAGACTAGAACAACAAGAGTGGATCCCGTAGAGTACTACGGATGCGTAGGGGTGCTAATATCTTCCCGTTGTATAATCGACTCCCGAACCCTAGATTTGGTTGCCAGACCTTGTCTTTTCCTTCTCTTCAGGTTTTCTTCGATCGTTTCCTTTCCCTCCTTTGGGATAAATAACGAACGGTGGCGACTCTTCTGTTTTCTTTTTTCGCCGGCTGTTTTTTCGCCTAGTTGCGACAGTAGGCATAAGCTGACAATCAAGAAAAGCGAAGCACCTGTAAAGAGGATCATAGAACTGAACCAATACACTCAAAAGTCCTTCAACCACCTCAGTAGATAGCACATATAAAAGCTTCCCATGACGTACTTTGAAATCCACAAGATCAACTATAAAGGATGCTAGCTTCCTTAACTCTTTCAAATTTGGACATCTAAAACTGTACTTCTTAATGTTCCTTCATCCATAATCCATGATCTAGAAATATTTGCAAACATGACCTTAGTTCCTTGAAATTTTATTTTTGTGATGAATGATATGATGTGAATGTATGCATGAATGCAACAATCACACACAAGGCAAACACAAAGAAAGGTCAAGGGATGGATCAAGTCATCATCAAGATCAATCATCCATTTTGGTGGATTATGGTTTTTTCATCTTATCAACGCCCAAGTTCCATTGATATTGATGATAATTGATTGGATCAACCAAGAATCAAAGGTTTTGTTGTGAGTCATGAGCATGAAGTCGGGTTAAGAACAATCCCAAAGGAGATTACTAAGGATAAAAACCTATAAATTATATTCTAAAAAGTTCCCAGAGTCGTGATCCCATCTATCGGATACTATAGGTTAGGATGACTGACTCATCAACCCATAGTATTCTCAAGAGAAACTCGTCGGAGTGTAGTATCGCGTAACAAATCTTATCAAGTCTACACTTGAATAGTCTCCGCACCATATCCTAAATAGGCCAAGTTCGGTTAAATGTTCTACGGTCCTCAGCTTCTCGAACTCCCAGGTCGGAAAAATTAATGTCAATCCACGACTTACTCGTGTGACATCAGTAATTCCAAAGGGGTCTCCACTGAGTGGATGAATCTCAAGCCAAATCGTTAAGGACTACTCCACACGAGTCGAACATGACTATACCATCCTCCTATCTTAGATTGCACTCCAGTTCCGGTTAGAACTTATCTCACCACACAGAGATCACCAAGAACAACAGATAAAGAGTGTCACACATACAATATATACATACAAACATCAATAATCAACAAATAAAATACACACAAAAAGTAGGCTAAACCCATTGAGAACTAATTCCCAAGCAGAGTCGCCACTTTCTTTTTGTAGCAGTAAATTCGTGACCATTGAGCTATTGGTTAACTCAACGTCAATAAAATAAGAGTCGCCACCACGTCTTTATTGTTTCCAAAGGAAAAGGGAAAAAGTACGAACAAAACCCAAAGATAAGAAGTTTTCAAATCAAAATATCATAGATTACAGGTAATGGGGTTGGTTATATAGAGAGAAGTTATTTGCACCAAAAGTGTCCTAGGTACTCCTAGAGAGCCCTTTTTGTGTGTAAGTGTTTTGGTTGAAAAAGATGTTTGCTTAAAAATAGAATGAGGGTATGAGAAAAGAATTCATTATTTACATTTTTGTGTTTGACAAGACCTTTGGTCTTATGCCTACGTATCAACATAAAAATGAGAGATCAAAACCTCGTAATTCGTGATAAAAATTTCAAAGATGGGTGGATTGATTTTAACAAAAGCTTAAAGATCTTTTCTTATCAATGGGAGAATACTCAACCAAACATCCACCGATAATGAGGGCTTTACAACATTTAAGAGGGAGGGCTCCAACTTGGATTCAACCAATAAGTATGCCACTAACCCCTAATAAACGGGAAGTCTTACAATCAATTTATCATGGAATGGGAGAATTATATTTAAATCAAAGATAACTCAAATCTAAATGCTCTCTTTTGAAAAAGTTTAAAAGGAAAAGGCACAAAGTGGCCAAAATGATTAGATGAGGTTGTTAATTCTTTTTTGTCTTTTTGAAAATAAGGTCAATATGATTAAGTTCCTTTACAAGTTTGATTAAGAAAATATTTTCAAAATCAATGGCATAAGGCCAAGGTTTCTACTCATTAAAACAAGTCCAACTTGAAAAACACAAGCAAATAAGTTTTTTTTAAATAAGAGAGAGATTTTGAAGTTAAATAAGTAGGCGGATATGAAGGGGATATCCTAGACAAGATTTAAGAGTTTAGAGTTGAAAAGATATAACCAATGGGAAGCATCCACAAGACAATAGTGTCATATAAAAACCTATTTCCTTTAGATTGTCAAGGAAACAACAAATCCATAATCATCCAAGCAATTAATAAGAATACCAAAGTATCAAATAATGAGAACCAAACATCCAAGTGAGCATTCCAAAGCAAGCAGTCTTCAATGTCTTTTAGATGTATCAGATGAAAAATCCCTTGAAACATAGTCAAAGAGAAAGCATCAAATGATATCAATAAGATCAAAATAATAATTCAGACAAAGAGAAATATTGTGTCAAATAAACCCAAGGGAGCCTCTCTAGCTTGTATCAGATGAATGACATTGGCCAATAAATGGTCTCAAATTAATGGCATTGGCCAGGTTCTTCCATAGCTCAGGGATGTTGTCTACTCTAAGTCCACAGGTCCAAATCAGGTCACAGACAGAGGTCCAATAGTCCACCAATGTATTTTTTAGGGTTTTTGTTTTTATTAAGTGTTTTAAGGTCCTAAGACCACAAATAAAACAAAACTACAAACACAAATATATCACAAGCATAAAATACAATGGCTCAAGTGAGAAAAGTGAAAATGATTGAAACATAAACAATTTGCATGAATGTAAATGACAATGAATGATAAAGTGCAAGAATTTAAATTACATTAAAGTAACTGACACTAAAATAAAGTCAATACAAAGAGATGTTAGTGAATGTTAGTGGAAGAGGAAAAGTTTGTTTAAGTCATTTTTGGAGAACACTCAACCATCCACTCACGAGCATGAAGATATGAACTTAGACATCATTCATGAGAAGGGCTCTAACTTGGATAAAATCAACAAGTATACGACTAGCTCTCACAATGGAAAATAAGTAAAATATTCACACAATACCATGAGGAATAAGAGACTTACAATCTCACATACAAAAATGATACTGCTTTTGGGACAAATTTAGCGCTATGTTAAACAATCGTAATTGGATTTATGTAGAAGTCACAACTATTTGAGTCTGATTAATAATAATATTAGTGTTAATGCATGCTATAGACAAGGTATAAAGACCAAGCTCCTAAAGCATACCACACACAAAAATAATAGGGGATGGGCCTATCTCAATCAAGCTCATGTTGATTCATCTGACACAAGGTCATTGATGAATCAACTAGCATTTTGATCTATGAGAAATCATTGGTCATGAAAAGATTGGGGAAGAAGTGAGATGAAGATGAAGAGATGAAGATGAAAGGAGATCCCAAATTGATCAAGGGATGAACCTCAAATGATCAATACCATTCATTCATCTTGAGTGTTGAAGTTCAAACTTCATCAACCCCCTAAATCCAATGGTATTGACCAAGTCAAAGTCCAATTCAACCAATACAAAGCCCAAACAGAAGTTGAGTCAACACAAAGTCAATAAAATAGCTCAACAAAATATTAAAGCAATTAAAATAATTTAAATCCAATTTTAAAAAAATGAAGAAAATATAAAAGGTCAAAAACCTAAAATCCCTTCAAATCACCAAAGAAATGGCCAAAGGATTTATCATAGGTCAAACAAGGTCAAAGGACCATTGACTAATTTTTTGGCATTTTTTTGAAAGTCATAAGTATTTAAAAATCAATTAAAACAAGTCAAAAATCACAAAATTCACTTAAAATATCAAACTCAATCAAAAATTTAATTTTAATTTAGAAATAGGAAGAGGAAATTATTTGTGAAATTTTGATGGTGGTCCTATAATTTTGGATTAAAAATTAAATTATAATGAATTTAATAAGAAAGTGATATTTAAAAATAAATTTGAAAAAATAAAACAAATCAGAAAAATAAAGGCCATCAGATCTCCCTCATTAATTGAGGTGGCAGATCTGATGGCCACACGCATGCTATCCACCGTGGTCCTCAGTCAACACATGAAAACAAATGGTAATTATAAGGAACGGACCAGATTAGAACATAGCCACGAGATCAGATGGTTTAGACCGTGCCAACACACCACCGGAGCCTTACCTTCGGTCATCTTCTCCGGCCAACTCACCAAACTGGTCCAGATAAAAAGTTCATGAAAATGAGTGGATCGTATATATTTTGAAGAGAAAAAGACGAGGATTCTAAATACCACCTCCAAATATTCCAACTCTCACTCTATAATGAGAAAAGTGGAGTTGAAAGTTGAGGTTCCAAAACTGAATTGCTTCGATTCAACCTCAAAGCAACTCAGTATCAATGCCTACATTAGTAGGACTTCAGCCATACACAAATCAAGCCAAGATCTTAAGAAATGAGTGAGAATCGAAGGGTTAAAATTTGAGAAAATTCACCTTCGGGTAACAGCTTTTAGAGCAATTCTTGATGCAATTCCACTTGGTTCTTCTTCTTCTAGCTTGCGGGAGTTGAATGAAGTGAAAAAGGTGATGAATCCTTGGAGTTCTTGTTCCCAAATAGAAGTTGAATCAAGAACTAGATTTCAAAGAAATCCTCAAGGTATTCTCTCAAGTGTGGCTATGTGATTACTTGGCAGAGCTTGGGCAAGGATTTTTTTCAAATCTGAGGCAATGCTCTTCATTATATAGGCAATGGAATTGATTTCTAAACCATTCAAAATTTGGACCAAGAATAGTAAGTTCATGTGTACGGGTGCATGTGCATCTATTCAAGCCCAAATGATCATTTCAATCCACTCAAATTCATGCCAAAATGCTATTGATGTCATAACATGAGGCCATGCAAAGTTGTGTAACAATTGAGTTCAAATGTTGCTAAATCAAGCCATGAGAAAAACCTATACATAAGTCCCTCAATTCTTGTCCAAATGGAGTGATATTAGGTTCTTTAGAAAGCTACTATAATGGGGAAAAACTTTGATGTTGGTACTTTTTCCATTTGAATCTTGGAACATGGTGAATTTTGGACTTGAAGTTGGAAGAATCAAACATACTTGAATATTTTCTAAGTTAAAAGTCAAATGACCCCATTTTCCACCTTGAATAACTTTTGATGTGAGCTTAAAATGACTTTGATTCGTTCTACGGAGTTGTATATCTTTCAGTTTTATTTAATTTGATCATAAATTTGACACCATTTGGATCTTTCGTGATGGAGTTATGGATTTTAGAAGTTGAGGAAAATTGCTTGTAAAATGATGAGGACCAAAAGGGACCTATAATGTTTCCTCATGGAACGTGACCTTGCAAGTGGAATTTGACCTTTCTCAAATGATTAAAGTTAAAGAAGACATCTTGAAATTAATCATGAAACTTGTATTCATATCATAAGAATTGAGGAAGTTATGGTTCTTGGAAGTTGACCATCTATCTAGGGCACAAACAAAATGACCTATAATCTTTCACCATAAAAATGACTTTCCAAGAAAAATTAGTTGTTAATTCCAACATGAAAGTTGTTTGGAATGTCATAAAGAGTAACTTTTCCCTTGGAATCATTTTCATATGACAAATATTGTAGGAGATTGGGTTTAGGAAACCCTAGATTTGACCATTTGACCTTTCTGGTCAACCTCTTTGAACCAACTTGCAAACTTAAAGTTCCTTTGCTATTTGGGGATCATGGAGGATCATATATGCTTATTGTGAAGTACAATGAAGTATATTTGATGTCTTTTACCAAATTTTGAAGAAACTTACTAAGGAAGGCACACAAGATACCTAGATGAAATAGGGCTTCCTTGACAAACAAGCTTTAAACTCTTGATGAATTCTTGATCAAAATGACAAATGAAGAACATGGGGACCCATATGTGATGCTTAGAACCAATATGGACCTTTGATTGCTTGGTCCCTTGCATTGAGGGTCTTAAACCTTAGTTGTGAGCTTGATGAGGCACATGTGGACACACACATTACCTACAAAACAAAACAAGGCTACACTAGACATATTTTTGTATTTTGGTTAGTTAACAAAGAAAATAAAGTATGATACAATCACAAATGTTTGGTTATCTCTCCCAATGCAAACCCAATGAATGATAGGTGAGGAGGATATCAATGTGATATCCTAATGCCAATACAAAGTTATGAGATGGCATGAGGGATCTTAGGGGTCAAAATTGGGGTCTTACAGGGCCACTTGCTACCTTATATTTTTCAAAGTCGGGGACTTTGAATTTGGTTGGTATTAATACGCTAGGGACTAAACACATTTCAGCAGCATCAATACCTATAGCATTGAAGCCCTCCATGGCCTTCAACTTCTCCTTAATAGCTCAGACTCTCTTCTCTACTTCGTTAGCAGGTGGGCTAAAAGTGTCGTATACAAAGTCGGATTGTGGGATAAAGAATGCATCATATTGGTCATCAATCTCAATGACTGGAGGCTTGATTACTGGAGGAGGAATAACACAGGGTGTTGTTGTAGGGATATGAACAGAAGGGTTGATTGAGCAGGCATAGGATTCTCCATAGTAGTAGGATTGGTGGGGTGTAAGTAATGTATTGAGGTGATTCAAAAGGTTGTGGCATGAACAAAGTTTGATTATTAGGGGTCCTCAGAGGTATGGTCAAGGCTCAAGGTGAACGGGAATTTGTACAAGCCATTGAGGATCAAGAACTAGGATTGAGGTCCTTGGGTGACCAGATAAATCTTCACATGTCTTTAATGGGATCATGTTACCTTCATTTCCCAAGCTTGAAAGCCAGAAAAACTCTTATACAAACTCAACATTCCTTATTCAAAAATAGAGTATCAGGTTCAAACTTTCAATCATCTTCAACACCATTTAAACAGTGAAACATCTTCACCGAACATCCCTGAAGCTACCTGAAACCTTGGAACCACTTAAAACCACCTCCCTTGAGTTGCTCGAATCCATTGGAACCACCAACTGAGATTGATTCCGACCAGGTAGTTTCCACCTCAATTTCACTTTAAACAAGTTACTACTCGACTCCTTATGATTCACTGATGCTAAGCCCCATGATTTGAGCCTTGATTGTTTAGTATCCAAGATTTAATTTTTGTTTTAGGGTTGACCATTCGTTTGTGTTCATGTAAAATAAGAGCCAATCAATGGCTCATTAGTATGGAGAAAGAAATGATGACATGAGTTTGAGTGGAATCCATGTTTGATTTTGTAAGACCCTAATTTTGACCCTAAGATCCCTCATGCTATCTCATCATTTGCGTTGGCTTTGGGATCACACCTTGGCATCCTCCTTACCCCTCATTCATTGGGTTTACATTGGGAGAGATCACCAAGCACATTTGATTTTATCATACTTTATTTTCTTGTGTTTACTAACCAAAATACTAAAAATATGTGTATGTGTAGTGTTGTTTCTTTTGTAGGTAGTATGTGTGTCCACATGTGCCTCACCAAGCTCATATTTAGGGTTTGAGACCCTCATTGAAAGAGATCAAACAAGAAATGGTCCACATTGGTTCTAAGCATCATATATGGATCCCCATGTTCCTTATTTATCATTTTTTATCAAGAATTCATCAAGATTTTGAAGCTTGTTTGCCTTGGAAACCCTAATTCATCTAGTTATCTTGTGTGACTTCCTCAACAAGTTTCTTCATAAGTTGATAAAATATTTAAAGGGATACTTCATGATACATTATATCAAGCATATATGACCTTCCATAAGTCCCAAAGATCAAGAGAACTTCGAGTTTGCAAGTTGGTTCAAAGAAGTTGACCAGAGAAAGTCAATTGGTCAAAACTGGGGTTCCCTAGACCCTATCTCCTTCAATTTTTGTCGTATGAAAAAGTATTGAATAGAAAAGTTACTCTTTATTACATTCCAAACAACTTTCATGTTGGCATCAAGAGCTAATTTTTCTTCGAACTTCATTTTTTATGGTAAAATATTACAGAACATTTTGTCCTTGCCCTAGTTATGAGGTCAACTTCCAAGAACCATAACTTGCTCAATTTTTTATGGTATGAAAGACATACAAGTTTCTGATAAATTTCAAAATGTCTTCTCCAACTTTTATACTTTGAATAATGTCAAGTTCAACTTGCAAATGGCTTGTACAAATTCTCATTCACCTTGAGCCTTGACCATACCTCTGAGGACCCCTAATAATCAAACTTTGTTCATGCCACAACCTCTTGAATCACCTGAATACATCTCTTACACCCAAAAACCCTAATTTGTCTGGCTATGGCTCTAGATGAAACTTGTGATCCAAGAAACCCTAATTTGTGCATCCTTTGATTTTATGCCTTGTCTTACTTGATCATACGATCATTCAGCACTCCATTAAACTTTAATTCAAGTCATTTTCTACCCTTATTCATAAAGTAAACCCCCATTTCATTCATGGTACAAGTCCTTGGTTTAATCATGAACTTTTAATTTTCAATGCATTGATTTCACCCATGGACTTAACCTAAAATCATCCCACAAAGCACCAAGCCTTATTTTACATCAAGAATTTATCTTATGAGCTTCAAACATCTCTCATGGTGCCTTAAAAATCAAGAAATCTCAAAATGGCATTTATAGGTCATGTTGGTTGGTCACATTCTGGCAAGTTTAGCCTATCATTTGGTCCAAACCCCATAACTTTTTCACCTTTCCAGCTTTTCAAGAATTTTTTTGATCCAAATGTCCTAATTTAATCCCCTTTCAACTTTGTTTCAAGGTCCAAGACCTAATTCATTTAGAAAGAACCTCAATATTTGGATTGGCCAAGTTGGTCAAGATGCATAGCTAGACCTGAAATCATGCCCATGAGCTCCACTTTACCTCATTGCCATTTCCAAACCACAATTCCTTTTGACCTGGTTATTTTTTCAAATGACCAAGGTAATGGCAAAGAACATTTGGCACAAGTTTCATGCACAATGCACGAGCCAATTTTATTTTGCCCAAGTTCAAAGTTGTTAACTTGCCATGGTGCACACCTCATACCACACTTAACAAGAGTTTGCATAATCATGTTTTAGATCTCTAAATCACTTTGTTTCACTTCCATTTGGTCCCAAACTTGTTACATAACATTGTGTTACATGTTTACAAGTCAACTTGAGCGGAAATGAGCCACATGGAGGCAAACTCGAAACAATGTCAAAAAGTCATATTTTTCCAAAAATGGCAAAAACAAGAACCACACAAAACTTTGATAAAAGCATCATTTTCCCTCCTTTTTCTGCTAGGGTGAAAACCAACTGAGTGGAGGGAAGAACCAGGTCAGAAGCACAACAACACTTCCTCCACAAGTCTCACTTTATCTTATTTTGAGCTTCACCCTATATCTGAACAAACTCCATTCTTTCTCCCTCCAAACGTTTCCCTCACCTATAAATAAGGGAAGGCATTCCATTCATCTACCAAGCTTTTCAAGCCAAAAAAACTTTACCTTAAAATCGAGTTTCTCCATTAAAAATAGAGTTCAACTTTCTGAGTTTTGAGTCTTTCAATCCAAACTAAGCACCCAGAAACCTTCAGACCACCTCACTTAAGCTTTCTAAAACACCAAAACACCTTGCAACCACCTTCCCGGAGCTATCCATAGTCATCGGAGTCACCATCTGAGATTGATTTTGACCAGGTAGTTTCACTCATATTTTTCACTCAACCAAGTTACCCTCTTGCTCAAAATTCTTCACTGATGCTTAACCTCATGGTCTGAACCTTAATTACCCCTTATCCACCATTTTATTTTATTTTTAGGTTAAGTTATTTTTCTATGTTCTTGAGAAATTCTCCACACTCAGAACCAATCAATGACTCATGAATATGGAGATGATAACGATGAAGTGTGGGGAGGTTGAATCCATGTTTGATTCCCTTCAAAAACACGAGTTTTAGAAGTTTGATTTTGATGGTTGAAGGTTGAACACAATGGTCCCTTCGCGCATTTGAATTTGATAAATACGATGGCAACTTCTGATTTGTTGCTTCGCGCGCGCTTTATATTTACTTTTTAAATTCCATATTTTATTTTCTAGGCGTGCTGACTAACACCACAAGGTGCTTGGCCAAGTGGATGGGGGTTGACCCCATGACCCCAAGGTTAGGGGTTCAACCCCTAGGGCCCTATGTTATTTTTTTTGTTCCCTTTTCTTTATTTTACTTATTTTCTTATTTTTCAACCATTTTCTTTCATTTTGATTTTATTTTTTTCACCTCTTATTTTTATTCTGATCAAAATATTTTGTGAACATACCCTAATTATTCCCCCCTTTATTTTATTCCACCCTTGGTTAATTTTATTAGAGCTTATTTGGCTGACTTTTCATGGCTTGATTAATGTGGGTTGATGAAATCTTATTGGTCATGATCTTGGTTATTTAGGGTTGATAAAACCTTAAATGTTTCAAATTTATCAATGAATGATCAATGGATCATTCATGATACTTTGACGAATTGATAGGTTGCCTCTATTTAACCATATTAAGTCATTTGATGCATAGATGGAGCCATTTCTGTGATTCTAACTTGTGGATCCATTTGATTTGTTTTGTTTCCATTGATTATTAACCCTATAACACTTATGTTTCATTGTTTAACTTTTACATTATTCACTTGTTAACTTGTAATCATTAAGTGATGCAATCTTCCATTTATCAAATCATTTATAGATGGACTTGGGGTTGTATAACTTTCATTGTTTTAAATATAATGTTAGATGATCCTGGATCATCTTCAATACTTTGCATCAATGATAAGTTATCCCTTGATGCTCCATATTTTGATTCTTATGACCTACGGATAGATGATCGGTCACCATTTCTACTGTATTTTCATCTCTTATTCGAAAAGAAGCCAAGGATTCTGGAATATTTTGTTCGCATTTTGTTACCTTTCGAGTCAGCCCAGGCGCTAATTATCTCAGTTTTTGGGCTTTTATTCGGGCTTGAGCAGCAAGGGCATTATGGGGTTTTCCAACCAATGCTAAGGGATTTTCACTATTTTAGAAGAGTTTCTACGAGAGAAGAATGAGACTTTTTGGTGAGGAGAAAATAGAGCACGGAGAATTGTCAGACGATCGAGAATTAGAGAGATCAAGGAATTAGGGGAGCTGAAGATTTTAATGAGTGAAAGCAATTGAAGATCCAAGTTATCCAATTACTTGTAATGTCTAATTTTTATCTTGAATCTATTTTGAATAATATGAGTAGCTAAACCCCCAATGCTAGGGGGTGTCCCTGATTTATATCTGTAATGACTTCGAATTTGCGATTGCATTGATAATATTGTTTTTCATAATTACGGTATTCTTTTGATGTGTTTAATGCTTTCTTTTTCTGATCAATTGAGATTGTCTTATGATTATCAATTAGGCTGGACCACTATTTATGAGGTTTTCATAAGATTACTCTGCAGTAGATATCACCTAGGACTAAGGATACCCTATATGAACCAGAGGATTCTTGATATAATAAGGCTTAATTTCACTGGTAATTTGCTATGGACATAGAAATTAGGGTTGAATGATTAAAGGTTTTCTGGAAAATGCCTTGGGAGAAAATACCTTGAGAACTGGTAGTAATTAATTGATATTTGTTGATGCAATAGTGACTCAGAGTTGTTACATGGATAAATTATACACCTTCTCTAGCATGTTCCTTTTCCCTTGCAAACCCTTATTTTACAGTATTAACTTTATTTGCCTTTATTTTATAAATCTGAATCTAAAACCCTCAAACACTAGTTTTTGTTTAATTGAAAGATTATTTGAATTCGATATTAACATGCAGTCCTTGAGGTCGACATTCGGGGAATCTCCCCTTTATTATTACTACAAAAGGAAAAATGTTACACTTGTTATTTTTCTGATCAAGTTTTTGGCGCCGTTGTTGGGGACTGCTAAAATATAAAGTTTAAGTTTAGCTCAATTAATATTTTGTTGATGTGCAATAAAAAATTTTTTTCCGTCATTTATATGATTTCATTCGTTAATTTGCCTAGTCTGTTTATGCGAGGAGATCCCCGGATCTGAATTTCTTTTTGACGCAGAAATCGAGAGAACGCTTCACTAGAGACTCAGACACGCTACATTGGCTCGACTGAATTACAAAGAAGAAGTACCCTTGGATCACTCAGATTCAGATTCAGAAAAAGAAACGATGGCTGAAGTTCCTCCAGTTCCACCTCCACCTCCAGAAAGACTCCTTAGTGATTATGGAGGTGCAAATGCACCGGGAGGTAGATTAACAATTGTAAACCAACCCGTGAATGTGACTAATTTTCAACTACATCCTAGCATAATCAATCAACTTGAAAAAAAACCTTTCACCGGAAAGGTGAATGAAGATGAAAACAAGCACTTGCAGCGATTTTTGACCATGAGTACCACTTTGAAAATTGATGGTCATACTGATGAAGCAAAGAAGTTAAGAATGTTCCTGTTCACTTTAGCTGAAGAGGCGGAAGAATGGTTCTATTCTCTCCCAGGAAACAATATTACATCATGGGAAGAGATGGAAACAACTTTCTTAAATGAGTATTTTCCAGCATCGGTATTTCTGAGAAAAAGGTATAAAATCTTGAACTTCAAATAGATGGAGGGTGAGTCTTTCGAAGATGCCTACAAAAGATTCAAAAGGGTCCTAGTAGCTTGCCCAACTCATAATATGGATCAGACTGAGTAGATGCAGATGTTTGTTAATGGGCTGGAAATAAAGACAAAACAGTTGATTGATACAGTGGCCGATGGCTCAAAAAATTTCTCAATAGCCACCGGTATTAAAAAGATCATTTAAGTGATAGCTGCCAATGAGCATCTGGAATTGTATGATAGGTGTAATAATAAATTTGGGGGAGTTATTGATCTGAAGCTGGAAACGAATAAAATCTGATTGGAAGATACACTAGCTGCTGAAGTGGAAAAGAAATTGAAAGCTATTAACATAGATACTCAACAGGTAGCTCAAGTTCAACCTGCTCAGACCATCACTTGTGAAATCTGTAATGGACCTCACCACATTGTGTATTACTTTGCATCCCCTAAACAAATTAAAGAGATAAAATTCTTGAAGCAGAATAATCCTTACTGCAATACTTAGAATCCAGGTTGGAAGAATCATCCAAATTTCTCTTGGAAAGATCAGAGAGGGAATGTTCCACAACAGGGTCAAGGTCAATATCAACAACAGTAGCAACAACAAGCTCCAAAGAAAGAAGATAGGGAGATTGCCATTGAAAAAATGGCCACTCATAAGATTTAATTCCAAGAAGAGACTAGGAATAATAATAAAAACACCACCGCATCTATAAAAAATCTTGAAGTTCAGATGGGTGAGATAGCACAACAATTGGCGCCAAATTCTCAAGCTTCAGGTGCCTTTCCTGGTGGTACAATGACAAATCCTTGTGAGCATAATAATGTTAATGTTGTGATGACAATAAGTGGTAAGTCTACTGAGAAACCGAAAGAAAACATTATCGAAGAAGATGGGTTTTTGGAAGTCGAGTTAGACATTAAATAACCTAAGAAAACTGTGGAGGATGTTGTGATAATGCTTATAAAGGAGAATGAAAAAGTTGTCAAGCCAATCATTAAACTTCCTTATCCTCCGAGACAAAAGAAGAAAGACCAACATGAGAAGAATTTCGAGAAGTTTTTAGAGATGTTTAAGAAACTCGAGATAAACATTCCATTTTCTAAAGCTCTGGAGAAAATGCCCATATATGCCAAATTCATGAAACACATCATCTCCAAAAAGAGCTCCACAAATGTAGACTCGATCATCCTCACTGAAACTTGCAGTGTTATTCTTCAAGGTATGAAAATTCCTATGAAAAAGAAAGATAGGGGTTTTGTTACTATTCCTTGCACTATTGGTGATAGAAAATTCAAGAAGGCTCTGATTAATTTGGGAGCTAGTGTGAGTTTGATGTCGTTGTCCGTTTATAAAAAATTAGGCCCCGGGACCGTTCAAGATACTAAGATGACTCTTCAGTTTGCTGATTGCTCAGTTAGGCGACCTTATGGAATTATGGAAGATGTTCTGGTTAAGATAGATAAATTTGTGTTTCCAGTTGACTTTGTCATTCTTGAGATGCATGAAGATGAAGAGATCCCTCTCATATTGGGCAGACCATTCTTAGAAACAAGATGGTGTATGATAGACATAGAGGAAGGAACAATGACCCTCAAAGTCTATGATGAAGAATTGAAAATTGATGTTCGGAACACTATGAAGTTCTAAGATGATGTTGGCACGAGTCACACTGTAGAAGTAATAAATCAAGCGATTGCTCAAGAAATTGAAATGAAAACACCTCAGTTACCTTTAGAACATGTTTTGAGCTTGTCAATTTTTAAAGTGATGAAGATGAGAGAGAGTCAAAAGTGTTATCCATGATGGAAGCATAACCTCAGTGGATTAGATCTAAACCACACCGGTGGAGAGGGATCTCTTCTGGACAGAGGGGTAGAAACACCCTTGACAGCATGCTCTTCATTCAGAATCCTAGTAACTAGGTTTCTTATGGTACGATCAGTAAAGTACATGTCCTCTTTATTAGGAGATTTTTCAGGAATGTTACCTTGCTTAAATCCAGTCATGGAAGAGGGGCCTGGGGCGTCATCTGGTATCACACAAAGAGGAGTAACGTCCAACACGTCTTCATCTAGAAACTCCATGGAGGGAGGTCTTGTATGATGAGAGGGTTTTGAACCAAATGATGATGGATGTTGAGACATGTTGTTGAACTTTTGAAAGAAATTTCTTTGCCATATCATAGTTTCTCTGAGAAGTTGGATGGAGATGGAAATGGCTGTGTTTAGGTAGCATGTGCAAATGGCATATATACTATTTCCAATGCTAGGGAATGATTTATCATTAATGTGGCTCTTTATTTTAAGTGGGTAGACACTATTTTTATTTCCTTTTCCTTTCCACTTTAATTGCCATAATTTCAAAAGAGTCCAAATCCCTAATTTCCCTCTTACATATTCAAATTGAATATCATCCAAATCCCTTGCAACCTTGTCAGTTGGTTGCATTTCATGCTTTAGAACTATGAATTTGTCTTCCACAAATTTTCTAATGGAGTGATGACAGCAAAAAATGTACTTGGTCCACCGGTGCTGAATATGATTTTTGGACCTAGTTGCAGCATTCAGGTTGTCATAATACAATGTCATGACATCGTGTGTGACATTGTATGCAATCATCAGTAGTTTCATCCAACCCAGTTGAGAACAACTGCTTCCATCTTCTATATATTCATCATAAACACCATTTTCATCTTTCAAATGTGTAGGAGCAGGTGTCCTTTCACTCTCCATCCCAATCTTCTCCACATTGTTCTTGGCACTTTTGCTTTGAGATAGACACATAGTCCCTTATGGCCTAATTCCAACAAGGCTCTCTCCAATTTCAGACTGCATATGACTAGTTACATGTCCACCTAACCTTTCATCTATTTGAGCCATCATGACCTTTTCTCTTTTGAAAGTGAGGTTAAGTCTGAGCTTCTGGTGTGACATCCTTGTTTGACATTTCCCACAGACTTGTCTTTCATCATTCTTGAGTGTTCCTCTAGCAGCTATACTCATCTTCATCCCTTTTTCTTTGACATAGGTACACTTTGAGGAATAATCAATTTGATAGCTCCACATGTAACGGTTGTCTTTGGTCCTGATTCCTTTCATAATCAGTTCACTGTCTTTTTTAGTAATCAGACATTCAGTTTTGGTGAAGTTAACATTCACACCTTGATGACATAGTTGACTGATGCTTATTAGATTTGTAGTCAAGCCCTTAACCAGTAGAACCTTGTCAAGTTCAGGAACTCCAAGACAATCAAGCTTACCTGTTCCCTTGATTTCACCCGTTTCTCCATCACCAAAGGTTACATAGCTTATGGCATGATGATGAAGGCCAGTTAGCAGGTCTTGGTTTCCAGTCATGAGTCTGGAACATCCACTATCAAAATACCACTCTTCTTTGGCTAAGACTCTGAGGGGAATGTGAGCTATTAGACTTGTAACATTAGTCTTAGGAACCCATTGCTTCTTGATGATAGGCCCGTGTTGTTTGGGTCTTGGTTGATAGTGAGTCTGATGATGAACAGGGCTAGGATAACCATACAGCTTGTAGCAGAAAGGCTTCAGGTGACCAAATTTCCCATAGTAATGGCATCTCCATCTTTGGTGTTTCCCTTTCTGCTGTCTTCTCCTCTGATGTTGTGATATATGATGTGACATCACATGTTTACTTTTATTATGGATGCACTTAGGTTTGGCTTGAGGTTTGCAACCAGTGTAACTGCTCTCAGGCTTAGAATCATTATACCCAATGCCAAATTTGTCTCCTGTTATTTGTCCAGTTTGAAGAATCTTGTCTAAGGAGTCTGATTCATTGTTTAACATCCTTACATACTTGGTCATCTCTTCTAGTTTAGAATTTAAGAACATAGCTTTAGTTTTCAACTTGGAGATGGTTTTCATATGGTCTGCCTTCTCACTCTCCAGCTGTACTATCTTCTGACTTTCAGCTTGTTGATTTTCATCTAGCTTGGCATTCAGAGCCACTGCTTCTGTTTGTAATTTGGAGATGGTTTCCAAGTATTCTACCTTCTCATTCTCAAGTTGAGTTATTTCCTTCTTCTGGATTTTAACCTGTTTGCACAGCTCTACACTTTTGTGACATAACTTTCTATAGGTAGAGGCCAACTCTTCAAAGGTTACTTCCTCATCACTTGAGTCTTCATCAGATCCCCATCTTTCTGTCAATGCAGTCACACGATTTGTAGCTTCCTCTGTTTCACTCTCATCAGACCAAGTGGTAGCAAGACTCATCTTCTGCTTCTTGTGGTAGGTTCCACATTCAGTCCTGATGTGTCCATACCCATCACATTCATTGCACTGTACCTCTTTTCCTTCTTTGGGCTTATCATCTGATCTTGCTCTTCTTCCAGCATTTTTGGATTTACTGATGTCAGATGAGATGTTCTTGACATTTGCCTTAGATCTTACATCCATCTTTTTCAACAGTTTGTTGAACTGTCTTCCCAGCTTTGCTACTTCATTGTCCAAATCTTCATCACCCTCCTGACTATTTTCCTCTTCTGTGTTTGACATGAAGGCCATGCTTTTGGTTTTCTTTTCAGAACCATCATTTAATCCCATCTCAAATGTTTGGAGGGAACCAATTAGCTCATCAACCCTCATGTTGGAGATGTCTTGAGACTCTTCTATGGCAGTCACCTTCATAGCAAATCTCTTAGGGAGTGACCTGAGTATTTTTCTTACTAGTTTTTCATCTAACATCTTCTCTCCCAGGGATCCTGAGGAATTAGCAATTTCAAGGATACTCTTATGAAATTCATGAATATTTTCATCTTCTTTCATCCTTAAATTTTCAAACTTGGAGGTGAGCAGCTGTAGTCTAGACATCTTTACTCTAGAGGTGCCTTCATGAGTGGTCTTGAGAATGTCCCAAGCATCTTTAGCCACTTCATAATTGTTTACCAACCTGAAAATATTCTTGTCTACTCCATTGAATATTGCATTCAATGCTTTAGAATTTCCAAGGGCTAGATCATCCTCCTCCTTGGACCTTTGTTCTTCAGGTTTCTTATCAGTTGTGGCTTCTCCTTCTTTAGTAATTACAGGATGTACCCAGCCCGTTAACATAACCTTCCAAGCCTTGTTATCAAGAGATTTTAGAAAGGCTACCATTCGAGGTTTCCAATAGTCATAGTTAGAACCATCCAAAATTGGTGGCATGTGAACAAATCCTCCATCTCTCTCCATTGTACCAGAAAGTATTGTCCCTAGATCTCACCCAGAACCAGAGTAGGATTCCTACTTTGATACCAATTGAAATTCTGGTATCAGATATGAGATGTCGAAGGTATTGTCACGACACTCATATCTGAGTAATGCAAACAGGATAGAGATAAAGAATGGTAATGCAAAAGACACAAGCAATTGTTAACCCAGTTCGGTCCAACTCACCTACATCTGGGGGCTACCAAGCCAGGAAGGAAATTCACTAAAATAGAATCAGTTCAAAAACTGTCCATACACTTCAACAAGTTACAGTCTTTCTCACCTAATCTCTACCCGTGCAATTTCTACCTAAGCACTCTTAGATATGAGAACCCACTCACTTCCCTACAATCACATATGTGATTTTAAACAACAATCCCTTGAAAAAAGAAAACACTTTTCAATAACACACTCTTGATTTTACTTCACAGTTTCAATCAAGAAGACACACACTTGATCTTTCTTAACAACTTTGATCAAGTAGACACACACTCTTGTTGAACAGCTTTAGAGTGACAAATTACAACCACAAATCAGACCAATTCAATCATCAAAAGATGACTTGAATGGCTTACAAGTCTTACGACTAAACAAGACACAAACCCTAGCGCTCTCTCTCTATTTCGCTCAGTATTGGTTGTGTGTTAAAACAGGTTTTCCAAGTCCCTTTTTATAGAAGCTTTCAGCTGGGCTTGGACATCTTGAAAAACCTAAATCTATTTTCCAATTAAATCTTTTCATAACAGCTGGTTAGATCTCCTTGGAAAATAAGTAAATCAAGTTGTAATCCATGATTGAATGCGCCTGCAAATCACATCTTCAATCATACATAGATTTCCATTAATTGCGCAATCACATAACACCAGACATTCACAATGAATGTTCTGTGTACAGGATGTCATGACATCGAGTCTGACTTCCTAGAACAATCCTGCATAATTCCATAATTCCTTTTATAATTTCCAGCAGGGACAAAACATCAGATGTCATGACATCGTGTATGATATCTTGATACAATCCTGCATAATTATGTTTTCCATTTAAACTCCAGCAGGTACATATTATCAGAAGCCATGACATTGTGTATGACATTCTTGAACTCCAACAGGTATACAGGATATCTTATGTTAAGACATCACACATAACATCTTGTGAACACTCTTTGTTTTACCAAAATTTCTGCCAACACTTAGAACCAACACTTGTGATTTCAAACTTAGACCTATTTTCAAATTAGAAACTTTGGCCTTATGCCAATGAATTTTCAAACCTTTTACTTGAATCAAATTTGTAAATGAACTTAATTATATTGACTTAAAAATTCAAAAGACAAAAACAACTAACACTCATTCAAACTTTTGGGTCCTTTGTGCCTCTTTTCACCCAACTTTTGATTAAAAACAATTCACTAATTTTGAAATTGATACCATGAACTACGAGGTTTTGATCCATCACTTTTATGTCGGTACGTAAGCACAAGTCCAAAGGTCTTGTCAAACACAAAAATATAATAAATGAATTCTTTTCTCATCCCCACACTCTATTTTTTTCTCAAACATCTTTTATACCAAACACATATGCACACATAAAAAAGGGCTCCATAGGAGTACCTAGGACACTTTGGGTGCTAACACCTTACCTCTGTGTAACAAACACCCTTACCTGTAATCTCTGGCATTTTATTAGTTTTGATTTGAAAAATTCTTATCTTTGGGTTTTCTTCGTACTTTTCCCTTTTCCTTTGGAAACAATAAAAGTGCCGTGGTGACTCTGGTTTTATTGATGTTAAGCTTATCCATAGCTTGATGGTCATGAATTTACCGCTACAGAAATTAAGTGGCGACTCTGCTGGAGAGTAGTCCTCAGTGGGTTTAGCCTACTTTTTTATGTGTATATATTTGTATATTTGATGCTTGTATGCTTGTTTGTGTGATATAATTTGTTTGTTGTGCTTGGTGATCTCTGAGTGGTGAGATAAGTTCTAACCCGAACTTGAGTGGAATTAAGATAGGAGGATGCTATAGTCATGTTCAACTCGTGTGGAGTAGTCCTTTACAAGTTGGCTTGAGACCTATCTATTCAGTGGAGACCCTTTTGGAGTTACTAATGTCACACAAGTTATTTGTGGTTAGGCATTACTTTCACTGATTTGGGGTCCGAGAAGTTAAGGACCATAGAACATTTAACCCATCTTGGCCTATTTAGGGCATAGTGCGGACACTATTCAAGTGTAGACCTGATAACAGTTGTTACGCGATACTACACTCAGACAAGTTTCTCTTGGGAATATTATGGGTTGATGAGTCAGTCATCCTAACCTATAATATCTGATAGATGGGATTAAGACTCTGGGAACTTTTTAGAACATAATCTACAGGTTTTTACCCTTAGTACACTCCTTTGGGATGGTTTTTAACCTAACTCCATGCTCGTGACTCACAAAAAACCCTTTGATTCTCGGTTGATTCGATCAAGTCTTGTCAATATCAATGGAGCTTGGGTGTTAATAAGGTGAAAATCATAATCCACCAAAATGGATGATTGATTTTGATGATGACTTGATCCATCCCTTGACCTTTGTTTGTGTTTGCCTTATGTGTGATCCCTTGTTTGTGATTGTTGCATTCCTGCATACATGCGCATCATAACATTCATCACAGAAGAATAAATTTCAAGGAACTAAGGTCTTATTTGCAAATATTTTCAGACCATGGATTATGGACGAAGGAACACTAAGAAGTACGGTTTCAAATGTCCTGATATGAAAGAGCTAAGGAAGTTGTCATCCTTTATATTAGACCCCTTGGACTTTAAGCAACGTCATGGAAAGCTCTTGTCTGTATTATCTACCGATGTTGTTGAAGGACTTCTGAGTGTTTTAGTTCAGTTCTACGACCCTCTCTACCGGTGCTTCACTTTTCCTGATTATCAGCTTGTACCTACATTAGAGGAGTATGCCCATCTCTTGGGAATACCCGTTTCTGACAAAGTACCCTTTAGTGGATTGGAGGAGATTCCCAGATCTCATATCATAGTTGAAGCTCTTCATCTGAAGAAATCTGAGATTCAGGCTCATGGGGTCAAGAAAGGAGGTATTCTTGGGTTGACTTCTAAGTTCCTCATTGGTAAATCTATTGTATTTGCTCAATCCGGTAGTATAGACGCTTTTGAATCCATCTTTATGTTTCTCATCTATGGCTTAGCCTTGTTGCCCAACATTGACGGATTTGTTGATGTTAACGCCATTAGAATCTTCTTGATTGGGAATCATGTTCCTACTCTGTTGGGTGACATGTATTTCTCTTTGCATTTGAGGAATTCTAAAGGTGGTGGGACTATTATGTGTTGTGTTCCTCTTCTGTACAAGTGGTTTATTTCGCACTTGCCTCAGACGCCTGCTTTTTTGGAGAACAAACAATGTCTACGGTGGTCTCAGAGACTTATGTCTCTCACTAATGATGATATTGTTTGGTATGATTATGCGTTGAGTGGCTTGGATATTATTGACAGATGTGGAGAATTCTCTAATGTGCCCCTCATTGGTACACAAGGAGGAATCAACTACAACCCTACTTTGGCTCGTCATCAACTTGGGTTCCCCTTGAGAGACAAACCTAATAACACTCAGTTAGAAGGTCTTTTCTATCAAGAGGGTAAAGATCCCTAACATTTGAAGCAGAAGATGATACATCCTTGGCATAGTGTGCATAGGAAAGGAAGATTCGGGCTTGGTCCATGCAACTGTATAGCTTTGGAAGCTAACACTATTTAGGTGAAGAAGAGAGCTTTGGAGTTGAAGATGTCGTATACTTGTGAAAGACCTATGTCTTTGGTTGTGGCTGAGCCATCGACTCTCCCTAACCAAGATATAGAGGAGTTGAAAGACGCACTAACTAAGATGAAGCAAGAAAGAGATATGTGGGAAGAGCGGTTCCATTCTTTGAGCCAAAAGCATGAGGAGTTGCAGCTTGAGTTGAAAGATAAGGATGCTCTTATTGAACTTCTAGAAGACCAAGCAATGAAGAGACAAAGGGAGCCAGAGGGTCCATATTCCTCTAGTATGCCTCAACTTTCTGGTTCCTGGAAGAAGATTGTTGATCAGCTTGTCCTTGAGAAAGCTCAGATGAAGACATCCTTTGAGTTCGAGATTCGAAGTATCCGAAGGAAGTACGTGCCCACGGCCAGATCATCTGATACTGTTGCTAAGGGATCCTTAGGATGATTAGTTTCCTTTTCTCTTGTATTTGTATTTTGGTTTCTGAAATTGTACTCAATGCAATCCTTCCAAATTTTATGAATAAAAAGATATTTTATGGTCAATCAAATTGTTACTATTGTTATTATTTAATATTTGCAAATAGAACTTCGTATGTTCCTTGAAATTAACTAAACAAAAACATTGCATTGCATGTATCATTTGCATAGCAGGTTTGCTTATGCCAGATGTCTTATTTGTTATTCTTCTGTGCTTCAGCCAAGCTGACTCACCGATACAACACTCGCGCTAATCAACCGAAGATCATGGAACACTTAGAGAAAGAGAATAGAGAGATGAAGGATGAAATTGCACGGTTAACTACTATTATGGAGTCTCTTCTTGCTCCGCAGAATCAATCTTCATCAACTCCTGCAACTCCTCCCTAGAGGACTGTTATTTCTGAGGTTGCTACCTCAATTGTTCCAGTTGCTACCATCCAATCCGGTCCTTCTATGCCTGCTGGATTCCCTTGGGGAATGCCATCCAACTTTATGCCAGAAGGGTATGCACCTACATTTGTTTCTCTGCCGGCATCTAGCCTGATCATGCTAGTGCCACCTCCTGTTGTTCACACTCCGCCTCGTGTCGAGGACACTATTAACCACTCTGAGTCGTCTGAAGGTCCAGATGTATATGAGAACATGGACGAGATGAAGGATCAGTTGCTCGAGCTACGCAAAGAGTTAAAGACTCTAATAGGAAAGGATTTGTTTGTGAAGAGTGTTGTTGAGCTTTGCCTAGTGCCTAATGTGAAGATCCCGATGAAGTTCAAGGTCCCTGACTTTGAAAAGTATAAGGGAAATACTTGTCCACTAATCCACCTTGTGATGTACGTCAGAAAGATGTAAACTCAAACTTATAATGATCAGTTGCTGATTCACTACATCCAAGACAGTTTGACTGGTGCTGCTTTGAGATGGTATATGGGGTTAGATAGTGCAAGTGTCCATACTTTCAACGACTTAGGTGAAGCCTTTGTCAAGCAGTACAAATATAATATGGATATGGCGCCTGATAGAGACCAGATGAGGTCTATGTCTCAAAAGGATAAAGAGACATTCAAGGAGCATGCCCAGAGGTGGAGAGAGCTTGCTGCCCAAATTAGTCCACCATTGGAAGAAAAGGAGATGACGAAGATTTTCTTGAAGATGTTGAGTTCGTTTTATTACGAATGTATGATTGCCAGTTCCCCCAATGACTTTATTGAAATGGTAAACATGGGGATTAGGTTAGAGGAAGGAGTCCATGAAGGACGCTTGTCTAGAGAAGAAACATCGTCTAACAAGAAGTATGGTGGTAGTTTCTCCAAGAGGAAGGAGGGGGAAACTAATTCAGTAATTATGGGGAGGCAGAGGAGGCCTCATGTCAGAAAGAGTTCTCAACCTCGTCAACATCAACATCAAGTTTCTTTAGTGATTCCAGTTTTTTCCAACAATTCCAACAATCAATCAATCCCAATTCAACAACAACCACGTCAACGACAACCGCAACAAAGAACCAACAAGAACAACAACAATAATGACCAGCAAAATTTTGAGAGGAAGAAGGACTCCTTTGACCCTATTCCTATGTCCTATGTCCTATGCCGAATCGTATCCATATTTGGTTCTCAAGAATCTCATACAACCAAGAAATCCTCCACAAATTCCTGAGCCACTTCCATGCTGGTTCAAACCTGAACTTCGTTGTGCCTTTCACCAGGGAGTCCCTGGCCACGACATAGAGATTTGCTATCCATTGAAGTATGAAGTGCAAAAGCTTGTGAAGAGTGGGATGGTGTCCTTTGAGGACCGAGCGCCTAATCTGAAAGTTAATCCATTACCTTCTCATGGTAATGCTTATGTTAACATGGTGGATGACTGTCCAGGGAATTTCTGAGTATTCGATGTACGACTTATCCGTAGGTAGTTGGTGAAAATGCATAGAACCTTGTGTTTGATAAGTGACTGTGAGCATGACCATGATGGTAAAGAGAGATATCTAGAAGTTGATGGATGAGAATGTAATCCAGATTTAACAATCAAGGGATATAGATGATGTAAATGTGATTGTGCTAGTGTTCAAGACCCCTGAGCGGATAGTCATTCAATTTGATAGCAGCAACATCAACAATGTTAATAGATTGGTATAGCCGTTGGTAATACGGTTAGCAGGCCCTGTTCCGTATGCATCCGATAAAGCTGTGCCTTATTAGTATAACGCCACAATGGTGGAGAATGGTCAAGAGGTTCCTTTACCAGTTGCAAACTCCATTGTGAGTATAGCTGATATTGCGAAGGTGACCCGTAGTGGTCGTGTGTTCGGTCCGGTTTTCTCGAAGGAGGAAGAAGATGTTTCATCAGTAAGAAGACAGAGATTCTAGTGGTGAATCCAGTTAGTGCTCCAGTATGTCAGTCTGGTGAATCCAGCAAACTGAAGGCTAACGACAAGGACGAAGTGTTGAAATTTATAAAAAGAAGTGAGCTCAATGTTGTGGAGCAGCTGCTCCAAACCCTGTCAAAAATATTCGTGTTGTCCTTATTGATGAATTATGAGTCACATAGGGAGGCACTGCAGAAAGTACTTGAGAAAGCTTACATTGAACATGATGTAACTGTGGATCAGTTTGACCACATTGTTGCCAACATCACTTCTTGCAATAATTTGAGTTTTTGTGATGAAGAGCTTCCTGAGGAAGGCAGAAATCACAATCTGGCGCTGCACATTTTGATGAACTGCAAGGAAGACGCTATGTCCAATGTGTTGGTTGACACTGGGTCATCACTGAACGTGCTTCCAAAGTCAACTTTGTCCATACTTTCTTATCAAGGCGCCCTAATGAGATACAATGGTGTGATTGTCAAAGCGTTTGATGGTTCCCGTAAAACCGTCATTGGTGAAGTGGACCTTCCAATTAAGATAGGTCCGAGTGTTTTCCAAATTACTTTCCAGGTAATGGATATCCACCCGGCCTATAACTACTTATTGGGAAGGCCATGGATTCATGAAGCTGGAGCAGTGGCGTCTACTCTACATCAAAAGCTTAAATTTGTGAAGAACGACAAGCTTGTCGTTGTTGGTGGAGAGAAGGCATTATTAGTGATCCATTTGTCATACTTTTTGTATGTTGAAGCTGAGGAGAAGGTTGGAACGCCATTCCAAGCCTTTTCTATTGCTGATGAAGTAAAGAAAACTGGGGCACCCATGTCTTCTTGGAAGGATACTCAGAAGGCTATTGTGGTGCTAAATGATAGAGATTACTGAGAACAAGAATAGGGATGGATTGGAATTTCAACCAGGGTCGTTCAATGTCAAAGCTAAAGACGTACAACCGAGTTTCCGTAGTCGAGGGTTCATTCATGGGAATGATCAACACTCAGCTGCTATAATTGAAGACAGTGACGATGAAGACGAAGCTTGCGCAAACTTTGTGACTCATGGCCAGACTTGCAACAATTAGGTTATTGTTCATGTTCCTACCATTATTCATCAATCTAAGTAGTTTGTTTTTCATTTTAAGAAAAATCATTCTCTTATGACTAAGGGAGAAGTGAACATTGTTGGCTATTTCAATTATCATCAATAAAATACAGTTTTATTCATCCACATCTATGATGTTTTATTTTTACTTTTTACTTTTCTGAAATTGGTAATCACAAAAAACATAAATAAATAATCTTCCATCTGTATAATATTTAGTCACAACTCACTTCTCTAAAATCAAAATATCAAATCATTATGCAGGCTAGTTCTCAAACCCGTTGAATACAATGATCCTACTCCCTCTCCAAAATTTGATTTCCCTGTGTTTGAGGCTGAGGAAGAAACTGGTGATGAAAAATCTGATGAATTATCTTGTTTACTTCAGCATGAGGGAAAAGCCATTCAGCCGTTCAAAAAGCAGATTGAACTAGTCAACTTCGGTTCCGAAGATGATGTGAAGGAAGTCAAGATTGGGTCTCAACTGTGTCTAGAGGCTAAGAAGGGGTTGATTGATCTTCCTCGAGAGTATTCAAATGTGTTTGCTTGGTCCTATCAAGACATGCCTGGTTTGGATTCCGAGATTGTGGAGCATAGATTGTCGTTGAAGCCATAATGCCCGCCGGTCAAGCAGAAGTTGAGGAGAACTCATCCTGATATGGCAGTAAAGATCAAAGAGGAAGTGCAGAAACAGATTGATGCTGGTTTTCTGGTAACCTCCGAGTATCCATAGTGGATGGCCAATATTGTGCCTGTTCCTAAGAAAGATGGAAAATTCTGCATGTGTGTTGATTATAGAGATTGGAAAAAGCTAGTCCGAAATATGATTTTCCTCTGCCATACATCGATATGTTGGTAGACAATACAACTAAATTCAAAGTCGTTTCGTTTATGGATTGATTTTCCGGTTATAATCAAATCAAGATGGCACCTGAAGATATGGAGAAGACCACATTCATTACACCCTGGGGAACATTTTGTTATAGAGTGATGCCTTTGGGTTTATAGAATACTGGTATAATGTACCAGAGAGCTATGACCACTCTTTCATGATATGATGCATAAAGAGATTAAAGTTTATGTTGATGATATGATTGCCAAATCAAGTGATGAAGAAGAACATGTTGAGCATTTGTTGAAGTTATTCCAGCATTTGAGGAAGTACAAACTCCACTTGAATGCCAATAAGTGTATGTTTGGTGTTCGTCTGGTAAGTTGTTGGGCTTTATTGTCAGCGAAAAGGGTATTGAAGTTGATCCTGCCAAGGTCAAAGCAATACAAGAGATGCCTGCGCCCCAATTTGAGAAGCAAGTTAGAGGTTTTTTCTGCTGCTTGAACTATATCTCAAGATTTATATCACATATGTGCGCCTATTTTCAAGCTTCTTCGGAAAGATTAGTCTTGTGATTGGACCAAATATTTCCAGAAAGCTTTTGATAGTATCAAAGAGTATTTGCTTGAGCCTCCGATTCTGTCTCCGCCTGTTGAAGGAAGTCCCTTGATTATGTATTTGACTGTGCTTGAAGAGAGTATGGGTTGTGTTCTTGATCAGCAAGACGAATCTGGAAAGAAAGAATATGCAATTTACTACCTTAGTAAGAAATCCATCGACTATGAGACCTTGTATTCTATGCTTGAAAAGACTTATTGCACATTGGCTTGGGCTGCTAAGTGTCTGCGCCAATATATGCTGAATCATACTACTTGGTTTATATCTAAAATGGATCCAATCAAGTACATTTTTGAGAAGCCTGCTTTAACTGGGGGATTGCCTGTTGGAAGATGTTGTTATTAGAGTATGATATTGAATACCTATCTCAAAAAGCTATCAAGGGTAGTGTCTTGGCTGATCATTTGGCTCACCAACCGATTGAAGACTACCAGTCAGTACATTATGATTTTCCTGATGAAGAGATTTTGTACCTGAAAATGAAAGATTGTGATGAACCATTGCTCGAAGAAGGGTCAGAACCTGGTTCCCACTGGGGCATGGTATTTGATGGAGCTGTTAATTCATATGGTAATGGCATTGGGGTAGTGATTATTACTCCTCAAGGCACTCATTTGATGGAGCTTCAACCCGCTTTAATACCATATATAGATTATGCAAGGAGGATTTCAACTTTCTTTACAAAGGTTGAGTTTCATCATATCCCTTGAGATGAAAACCAGATGGCACATGCTCTTGCAACGTTGGCTTCAATGATTGTGGTGAAATTTTGGAATGAAGTTCCCAATTTGACTATGATGCGTCTTGATAGGCCAACTCATGTGTTCACTATTGAAGAAGTCAAAGATGAAAAACCATGGTATTTTGATATCAAGTGTTTCCTCCAAAGTCATATTTACCCGTCTGGAGCATCTTTGAAAGATAAGAAGACTTTGAGGAGGTTAGCCAACAACTTCTACCTGAATGGTGATGTGCTTTACAAGAGAAATTTCGATATGGTCTTGCTCAAATGCGTGGACAGACACGAAGCAGACTTATTGATGATTGAAGTCCATGAAGGTTCCTTTGGTACTCATTCCAATGGACATGCTATGGCTAAGAAGATGTTGAAAGCAGGTTACTATTAGCTTACAAAGGAATCTGACTGTTGCAAGTTTATGAAGAAATGCCACAAGTGTCAAATTTATGCAGATAAAATTCACGTTCCTCCGAAACTGTTAAATGTGATCTCCTCTCCATGGCCCTTCTCCATGTGAGGAATTGATATGATTGGCATGATTGAGCCCAAAGCTTTGAACGGACATCGTTTCATTCTGGTGGCTATTGATTACTTCACCAAGTGGGTTGAATCAGCGTCGTATGCAAATGTAACCAAGAAAGTTATTGTAAGGTTTACCAAGAATCAGATTATATGTTGTTATGGTGTGCCAAGTAAGATCATTACTGACAATGGATCAAACTTGAACAATAATATGGTGGAAGCTCTTTGCAAAGATTTCAAAATTTCACATCAAAACTCTTTTCCCTACAGACCTAAGATGAATGGGGTTGTTGAAGCTGCAAATAAGAACATCAAGAAGATCATTCAGAAGATAGTTGTAACCTACAAAGATTGACATGAGATGCTGCCATTTTCTTTGCATGGGTACCATACATCCGTCTGCACTTCAACAGGGGTAACCCCTTTCTCCCTTGTTTATGGCATGGAAGATATGCTTCCAGTAGAGGTTGAGATCCCATCATTGCATGTCTTGATGGAAACCAAGTTGACTGAAGATGAATGGTGTCAGACCAAATATGACCAGTTGAATTTGATTAAAGAGAAAAGATTGATTGCCATGTGCCATGGTCAGTTATATCAGCAGAGAATGAAGAAGGCATTTGATAGGAAGGCTATGCCTCGTTTGTTTCAAAAAGGTGACCTTGTGCTAGAGAAGATTATATCTTTTAAACCTGATGCTAGGGGAAAATGGACTCCTAATTATAAAGGCCCATATGTTGTTAAGATAGCCTTTTCAGGCGGTGCTTTGATTCTTACAACTATGGATGGTGAAGAGTTCACTCGTCCTGTGAACGCTGATGTAGTCAAGAAATACTTCTCCTAAAAAGAAAAGAACATCTCGCTAAGTTGAAAACCCGAAAGGGCGGCGTAGGCTAAAAATGAGTGTCTTAGTGGATTGAAAACCCGCAAGGGCGATCAAGGCAAAAGTTAGAGACATAAAAACAGAAAATATATCCCGATAGATTGAGTACCCCCACCTTGGGGCAATCTAGGCAAAAGTTAGGGGTTATGGCAAGTAACTGCATTCAGTTGGTCCTAGTCATTGGAGCAGTTTTGAGTAAGTCATTTGGTTTTGATTCATCATTCTCAACCAAAGCCAAGACACAACGGAGATTGAAGTTGGTAGGAAGAGTAGTGATCATTGTATTCAATGTATCCCTTTTCCATGTAAATTACAATTTTCAACTTTTATAAAGATCTATGGAGTCTTGTCATTTACAGACTATCATTCTATTAAATAAAGTTGAGCTTTTTATCCAAGTGTTTCTACTTTTATTTACCTCTTCTAAATAAAATTGAATTTTTATAATGATAATTTTGAAATAAATTAATAAATGAAGATCATTTTTCTTAAGAATATAAAAGCAATTACTTTAAGAACAATCGATTTCAGCAAGGAATATCAACAACGGTTTGAGAACAGGTAAGTCTTGACATGCGAAGCCTTATTGGTCTTCCCCAAGCAGTTGGTTGGGCAATAATTCCCAAGCAGTTCATCATTCATCCCCAATAGAGTTGAACTGGTGGTTCGTCTCTTTTGCAAATCATTCTCCAGCTGAATTATACACTCACATCCTTGGCAGTTTGCCTAGATCCTCCGTGCAGAGTTTTATCTCTTGTACTCCCCGGTGGAGTTCATCAACAAGTACTGAAATTCCCTGGTACCTAGCAGTGTTTGATTTGGTCCCCTGCGAGGTTGTCTCCCATTTGATATGGTGTTGACTTAAAATTCCTCGCAGAGTTGACAATTTAGATCCTCAGCAGATATTTTCTCCTTCCCCAGCCAGGATTGCGTTATTCATAGCCAAATGATTGGTGTTCATCCCTAACATCTTTTCTCCAGTTGGTGTTTCCATCTTGTCGAGATTAGCCGAGTGTTGCATTGGTGATTCAAATTTGTATCCTCTGTGATAGTTTTGTCAGCATAATCATCAAACATATACATATTCATGCATAAAACACAACATTAAATATTTCATTATGCTTCTTTATTGCATTTGATTCCTTATTTCTGATCCCCTGCTACGGTGATATTATTTCCCTATATAATTTTGGTGCATCTATCCTCTCTCAATAGTAGAGTGTCATCCCATTAAGTAGAAATAATTTAACCTTTCTCATTTCCCCACTGAGTTATTTCCTCATGGATGATTATTGTTTCAGTTTCTTCCCAAGTTAATTATCTGGATGAAACCACTCCCCTTGAGTTATATCCTCGTTGGGTCAAGTCTTTGCTTGACCGTTTATTTCTAGTTATTACCTAGATGGATGTTTTAGTCCCCTGAGAGTCTATTACCCACTAACTGGTAATATTCTTCTCAATTTCTGAGTACTTTACTTTTTCCCAATACCCGGTATATGTAATTTACTTCCTTTGTTTTTCCCAGCGGACTCGTTTTGACGATTCCCTAGAGAGTATATCCTTGATATGTTCATCCTAACCGATGATGGGTATTCTCCCTTTGTGGTTTTCTACCCAGTAAAAAGGTAGTCGTAATCCCTATTTCATTCCCTAGAGAGTTAATCCTTGATATGTTCATCCCAACCGATGACAGATTTTTCTCCCTTTGGTATTCTATCCAGTGACCAGTAGATGTAAATCCTACTTCTCCCCTCAGAGTTAATCCTTGATATGTTCATCTTAATCGATGACGGATTTTTCTCCCTTTTGCGGTCTTCTGCCCAGTAATCGATAGTTGTAAATCATGCCTTCCCCCAATGAGTCTATACTTGATATGTTCATCCTAACCGGTGACGAATATTCTCTCTTTGGTATTCTATCCAGTAACTGATATATATATAATTCATGCTTTTCCCTTGGCAGTCTATCCTAGATATGTTCATTCTAACCGATGACAGATATTCTTCCTCTGAGTCTATCCTTGATATGTTCACTTTAACCGGTGACGAATATTCTCTGTTTAGTCTTCTGCCCAGTAATCTGTAGTTGTAAATCCTATTTGATATTTTCCCCGGCAGGTTATTCCTACCCAGTAAGCGATAACGAATACACCTCTTTTTCCTCAGCGAGTCATCCTTGATATGTTTACCCTAACCGGTAACGGATGTCCCTTTGTCAGAGCACATTATCTTACTACCCAGTAACCGGTAATAGATAATATATCTCTGTTACTCCTGCATTGAAGTTCATTCTTCCCTAGTTGATTTTGAGTGTGTATTTCCTCAGTGAAAAGTCCCTTTTCCAGTTTGATTCGAGTATTTCAATTTTGTTCTGATTTACCCATTTCCCCTATAGATTTTCCCTTAGGGACCAAACTTTATTTCTATATGTTTTTATTTAAGTCCATTATACTGAGTTGATACAGAGATTTTAACCTTCACATCCTCAATTAGATGTCCTTAAATATGGGCAGCTGTAAGACCCCAATTTTGACCCTAAGAACCTTTATGCTATCTCATCATTTGCATTGGCTTTGGGATCACACCTTGGCATCCTCTTTACCCCTTATTCACTGGGTTTTCATTGGGAGAGGTCACCAAGCACATTTGATTGTATCATACTTTGTTTTTCATTATTTACTAACCAAAATACCAAAAATATGTCCATGTATAGTTTGTTGCTTCTATAGGTAGTGTGTGAGTTTACCCATGCTCCATCAAGCTCATATCTAGGGTTTAAGACCCTCAATGCAAGGATACCAATCAAGAGATGGTTTACATTGACTATGGACATCATGTATGGGTCCCTGTGATCTTCAGTTATCATTTTGATCAAGAATTCATCAAGAGTTTGAAGCTTGTTTGCCTTGGAAGCCCTAATTCATCTAGGTATCTTATGTGACTTCCTCAGCAAGTTTCTTCATCATTTGATCAAATATAACAAATGATACTTCATATTACATCATCTCACACATATATGATCCTCCATGAGTCCCAAATATCAAGAGAATGTCAAGTTTACAAGTTGGTTCATGGTAGTTGATCAGAGAAAGTCAACTAGTCAAAACTGGGGTTCCCTAGACCGTATCTCCTACAATTTTTGTCATATGAAAATGATTCCAAGAGTAACGTTACTCCGTATGACATTCCAAACAACTTTCATGTTAAAGTCAAGAGCTAGTTTCACTTGTAATGTCATGTTTTATGGTGAAAGATTATAGGTCATTTTGTCTGAACCCTAGTTAGGAGGTCAACTTCCAAACACCATAACTTGCTCAATTTTTGTGATATTAAATCCATTAAAGTTTCATGATTAAATTAAAGATGTCCTTTTCAACTTTTATATTTGTAATAATTTCAAATTCAACTTTCAAATGCATGTGCCAAGAGGAAACATTATAGGTCATTTTGGGCCATTACCATTGAACAAGTGATTTTCCTTAACTTCTAAAATGCATGACTCCTTCATGCTAAATCCAAATGAGGTCAAATTTATTAACAAATTAAATAGGTTTGAAAGATTTACAACTTTTATGAAGGAACTGTTTCTATTGGAAGCCCATATGAAAAGTTATTCAAGGTGGAAGAAATGAACATTTGACTTAGTACTTAGAAAATTTTCAATTATGTTTGACTTTCCAAACTTACACTTCAAAATTCATCATGATACGAGCTTCAAATGGAATTGTGTTCAACATGAAGTTTGTTCCCCTTGATCTCACCTTTCCAAAAAGTCTAAGATCACATCATTTTACCAAATAATGAAGGACTTGCGCATGGGTACTTTCCAAGGGACCAATTGGATGATTTTCACCTTCACATTTCAAACTCAAATGCATGGCGACATGACATGATTTCAGCATGACTCTCAAGCAATTTTGGACCTGAATACATCACTTGATGGGTCTATCACAAGCCCATGCAAGCATGCAATGAAAATTGCTAAATTTGGCAAAATTTGAAAGTGTGTGGAAATCAATTGGAATGCCTATAAATACAACCCATCATGCTCGGATTTGAGGACCTCATGCCTATGCTTTGAACCTGTAATCCAAACCCTCACAATTAAAGGATAATCTTGAAGGTTTTCATTTGAAAATCGAGCTTCAAATCTCATTCTGTTTTGAGATTGAAACTCCAAGAGTCCAATCCATTTTTTTATCTTAATCACTTCCTGCAAGCTTCTGAAACCAAGCCAAGCACAATTGGGATCAAGATCAAGCAAGATTGAAGCTCCTTCAAAGGTGATTTTTTAGAATTTTCATCTCTTTGATTCTCCCTTAACTCTTCACTATTCTTTGTGATTTTTGGTTGGCTGAAGTCCTACCAATGTAGGCAAGAAGATTGAGTTTCTTTGAGGTCAAATCGAAGCAACTTTGTTCATGATCCTCAAAATTCAAATCCCTGTATCTTTTTATATACTTGGAATTGGAGAAAATTGAGGCCAGATTTGAGCTTTTGAGCTTTTTTTTCCTTAATTCCATGTCCTTGTTTTTCATTTTGGTGGTGGTTGGTGGTGGACCAGTCCGGTGAGGTCCACCGGAGAAGAAGACCGGAGTCCTAACTCCGGTGGTGTGTTGGCATGCCTCATGACCATCAGATCTTGTTCAAATGTTCTAATCATGGCCTCTCCTTTTGATTACCATCCCTATGACGCGTTGACTAATGTGTATGATGTGAAGAGCGTGCTTGACCATCAGATCTGCCACCTCAATTAATGAGGGAGATCTGAGATTTTTTTTTTAAATATCCAGAAATTTTAAAAAAATTTCAAAATTAACCATTTTTTCAAAAATATTACACAAATGGCCATTTTTGGCCAAAATATACACCTAGGCGCCACCCTAGTTGGCGCCTACCCTTAATGGGTAGGGCAAGTCGCCACTAGGAGTGGCGCCTACACCCATTCCATTTTTTTTTTAATTTTTTTTTTATATGTTATATTTTTTTTTTATTTTTTTTAATTTATAAATTTATATTTTTTATTAATTATATTAATTTATATTAACACATATATATAAATAAAATTATTTACAAGATATATATATATATATATATATATATATATATATATATATATATTAATTTATATATGTATTAATTTATATATATATATATATTAATTTAATTTATAAGTAATTAATATTATTTGTAAATTTTTGGAAAAAAAATTAATTTATATACGTGTAAATAAATATTTATACACATGTAAATTAATATATATATATATATATATATATATATATATATATATATATATATATATATATATATATATATATATATATATATATATATATATATATATATATATATATATATATATATATATATATATAAAGATATGATAGACAATATCTTTAAAGATAAAGATAAAGATATAAAGATAATAAACAGAAAATATTTTTATTATAATAATTGACAAGACAAATATTACAAAGATATGATTAATCACATATGATGCGGTCCCTGGTACGATCCGCACGGGGGAGGTCTAATAATGGACATGTGTTGTGGTGGTTGTTGTTGGTAATATGGTGGTGGTGGTTGTTGTTGGTAATAAGGTGGTGGTGGTTGTTGTTGGTAAAATGGTGGTGGTGGTTGTTGTTGGTAATAAGGTGGTGGTTGTTGTTGTTGGGAATACTGTGGTGGTTGTTGTTGTTGGAAATATGGCTGTTGCATCCGGGGATCGTCCAAATAGAACGGGTCAGACACAATCATTTCTGGATTTGTATTTGCTCTATACCAATCCACATATTCCCTTGTCGGTTTCATTTCGTTGGGCGCCACCGGAAATTGTAGAACATAGTGGGCACGGTCTTTCCACATTTTACGAAACTCCTTAGCAAATTCCTTCCAATTTTGGGCATACCACTGGTGGCTGACTTTTTTTAGATGCTAAGGTTCCATAGGCATTGGGGGGCCTGGGATTTCTTGATGCATTCCGAATTGAAGCTTGACACGGTCACTTTGGTGCATCTCCACAGTGGTGAACCGCATTATGGCCGTTTTTGCTGTCCAAACAGCTGAATCTTCGGGGTTGGGTTGATGTTCCAATCCCAAATATGGCCTCCAAATAAACTGCAAAGAAAAAAGTAAATATGTTATTTATCGAGAATGCATGATATTAATAAATCAGTTAGAAGCTGAGTGATTTAGTGGTAATACATCTTGTGCTCGGAGACGATCCAAGAGTTGACGATAAAATATAATTTTATTTTTGGGGGTAAGACTGTAATCCAGTCCGGCTGTAATGAACCTAAACAAAAAAAGATAAATAATATTATGTAGAAATATTTATAGAATAAATATACAAAATGAAATAACATCATAAATTTACCTAGTTGCTTAGGGGAAGGAGTAGACATTAGGATTTTCTGGGGCTAGCCTCGACAATCTCCACCACCCCCATGTTTGGAGCAAAAAAGCACATCCAGAAAATGTACAGTGCTCATTTTGTGCATTTTTACACAAAGAGCTATATAGGAATGCTAATACTGCAGAATCCCAACTATATGTGCTTATTCTATCAATGTCCCCGAGCAAACTCAAGTACATAAAGTTTATGCTATTTCCCGTCCCTTCGGGAAATAGCAAGTTCCCAAACAATAGCATAATGTAAACCCGGGTTTTTATGACTTTTTCTTGTTCGGAGGATTCCTCAGTCAAAGTTATGGAGTCGTGGTACAATTGTAGGCTAGATAATTTAATACCCTGACCCCTTGCTTTGGCAGACCCCTCACCCTCGACCAGATCTACCCCCAACATTTGAACACATATTTGGTTAGGCTGTTGAACATTTCCGGTCACAGGCTTACCATCTATTCTAAGACCCAAAAGCATGTACACGTCCTCTAATGTGACGGTACATTCACCAGTTGGTAGGTGAAAAGTGTGTGTCTCAGGTCTCCAATGTTCACACAGAGCCAAAATGAATTTGACATCAATTGTGGCATTTACGACATGCATAACATGACCGAAACCCGCACGCTCTATGTAAGGTACGCACCATGGGTCTGGATAAGGCATTGGGTGTGAACGTTGACGAAATTTCTTGGGATCCTTTAAAAACAAACAATATAAACAATCATTAGATTGGACTTTTAAAAAACTAATTACAAACATACGAAAGAGGCAATGTTCAAGAAAAACTTACGAATGAGGCAATGTTTGCCCTAGTGCCTCTGTGTTCATGGCCCATGGTAAGAAGAGACATGACTGCAATGTAGAACAAAGCTTGGTGGATGAGAAGTTTCGCCGGAGTTCTCTGAATAAAAGTGTTAGTGGTTGATGAAAACTTGCAAGAATGACCCTCTATTTATACTCGTTTTCAAGTAGACTGAATATGCAAAAATGTGACAAGTGTAAGACATGCGTGGTAGTGTTGGCATGCATTGGTCCAGACTAGGTGGGAGTTGTCTTGTCTTGGGGAAGACTTGGTGGAATCTGATGATGCAAAAATGTGACAAGTGTAAGGCATGCGTGGGAATCTTGCAGAATAGGTGCAGACTAGGTGGTAGTGTTGGCATGCATTGGTGCAGACTAGGTGGGAGTTGTCTTGTCTTGGGGAAGACTTGGTGGAATCTGATGATGCAAAAATGTGACAAGTGTAAGGCATGCGTGGGAATCTTGCAGAATAGGTGCAGACTAGGTGGTAGTGTTGGCATGCATTGGTGCAGACTAGGTGGGAGTTGTCTTGTCTTGGGGAAGACTTGGTGGAATCTGATGATGCAAAAATGTGACAAGTGTAAGGCATGCGTGGGAATCTTGCAGAATAGGTGCAGACTAGGTGGTAGTGTTGGCATGCATTGGTCCAGACTAGGTGGGAGTTGTCTTGTCTTGGGGAAGACTTGGTGGAATCTGATGATGCAAAAATGTGACAAGTGTAAGGCATGCGTGGGAATCTTGCAGAATAGGTGCAGACTAGGTGGTAGTGTTGGCATGCATTGGTGCAGACTAGGTGGGAGTTGTCTTGTCTTGGGGAAGACTTGGTGGAATTTGATGATGCAAAGGTGTGACACGTGGAAGGCATGCGTGAGAATCCTGCAGAATAGGTGCAGGCTAGGTGGTAGTGTTGGCATGCATTGGTGCAGAGTAGGTGGGAGTTGTCTTGTCTTGGGGAAGACTTGGTGGAATCTGATGATGCAAAAATGTGACAAGTGTAAGGCATGCGTGGGAATCTTGCAGAATAGGTGCAGACTAGGTGGTAGTGTTGGCATGCATTGGTGCAGACTAGGTGGGAGTTGTCTTGTCTTGGGGAAGACTTGGTGGAATCTGATGATGCAAAAATGTGACAAGTGTAAGGCATGCGTGAGAATATTATTTAAAATAAATAATCAGGATGTTTAAAATAAATAATTAAGCTTAGATAAAATTGAATAAAAGAGGTTGTTTAAAATAATCAGGCATGCGTGGGAATTATATTTAAAATAATTAATCAGGCTTGGTTGAAGACATGCATGCAAAGATGTGTCGGAATCTTGCAGTATAAATATGCACACACATTTTCACAAAGGTATTCACAATATCTTCACAGCAATCTTCACAAAACCTTCTCAATATCATCACAAAACCTTCACAAAACCTTCACAATATCATCACAAAACCTTCACAAAACCTTCACAATATCATCACAAAACCTTCACAAAACCTTCACAATATCTTCACAAAACCATCACAATATCTTCACAAAACCTTCACAAAACATGTCATCTTCATCACAATACAAAATCAAAGCTCACGTCAATGGTGAGACTTATGAATGTGATATGTCTGGCTTCCTATTTAGAAACACCGAATGCACTCGGTTTTGTCTAAATAGAGGAGCTGACTTCTCTTATCTGAAAAGGAAGATTGAGTCCAAACTAAGACAACCCGTGTCCCAAATTTTTTATCAACAACCTTTTTTTTCAGAAAATAACTCTGTCAAGTTTTATAAGTCATTGATACAAAATGACATGGAGACACAATACATGCTTCGTAACCATGAGTACTCTGGTTACGAATACATAGTGTTGTACATTGTGTTGGAACAACCTCAACCAACTCAGAAAATTCAATCATAGGTTATTGATCCTGTGATTGATGACGAACAAGATGTTGAGCACCACGTTGAAGACCATGTGGTTGATGATGCTGAAGACGTGGTTGATGACTTGGTGAACCGTCATTCTGAAGACGAAGACCAAGTTCAAATACCTATAGCGCAACGCTACTCACCGCCTGCGCACTTCACAACACTTAACTTGGGCGAGGATGAGCCCTCATCAGATATGTTCTACAACCCATATATGAGGTCTGATGAGGACTTAAAGAAGGGTAACCAATTTCGGACCAAGGAAGACTGTCTGTTAGCAATAAAGAACTGGCAATTGAAAAACTGTGTTGACTACGATGTTATCAAATCAAATCCGGAAAGATACGTTATTGTATGCAAAAATCCGGAGTGTGGGTATAGGTTGATGGCATCGTACAAGAAGAAACATAATGCGTGGGTGATAGGGTCCATATCTCAAGCTCACATTTGCGTCAACACCAACATGGCACAGGATCATCGCAAACTTAGCCATGATATGATCTGCCATTCCATATTACCTCTAGTTGAGGTTGACCCATCACTGAAGGTCAAAACAATTATCTCCCATTGTGTGGCTGTTTTCAAATATACACCGTCATACAGAAAGGCTTGGTTAGCGAAAACCAAGGCAATTGAACTGGTATACGGTAATTGGGAGGAGTCATACAAACAACTACCATGCTAGCAGCCATCGGGTTACGGAATTCGACCGCCATGGCCACACTTTTAGTGTCAAGGAAACAATTGACCACAACCAAGGGCTGCCCAGACAAGAGTATAGGGTCCTAATACCAGACCGTTGGTGCGACTGTGGTCAATTTCAGGCCTATCGTATGCCTTGTTCTCATGTCATTGCAGCGTGTTCACACAGCCACTTCGATGCATTATCGCTAGTATCTCCCATCTACAAAGTTGCAACATTGCTCAATGTATACGACAATCCCTTTCCGGTGGTAGCATTGGAGGCGTATTGGCCAGAGTATGACGGGGAAATTGTTTGGCACAACGAATCGATGCGGCGGAATAAAAGTGGTCGCCCAAATAGAACGCGCATTAGAACTGAAATGGACGTCGCAGAGAAAATGCAGAGGAAGTGTAGCATATGTAGACAACTAGGGCATAATAAGAACAAATGTCCATATCGTGGATCTACTTTCACAACTTAGTTTTCATATTCATAAATATGTGTACCAATGCTATTTATCATTAAAGTTTACTTTTTATTCCAAATAGAAGATGACACTTGAACAACAAACACAAACATCTAACATTACAACACCAATTACCTGAGAAACAAAAACAAACACTGGAACAAAAACAAGTACTAAAACAAGAACAAGTACTAGAACAATAACAAATACAACAACAACATGACAGACAACCATTAAAATCTAAGAAATTACAACAGTTAACACTATATCGTCTGATCCATGCATCATTTGGATGCAATCAATGTCGCTTTCAACTTCAACCCACCAACGTATTGTTTCTCCAGTTTCAAATGAGAACCTTGTTCTAAGCCTCTGAATCCTTCTAATGACTTCACCAGGTTGGTAATCTCCCTCTAACCAAGACATCAAGGACCTTTTTAGTTGGTCCAACGAACGGATGTTCCAAAATTTCATCTCCATTGGGGGTTTCAAAGGCGAAAAATCAACATGCCCATCCCTTTTTAAGATTACTTGTTCAGGATCCGGGCGCCTTGATGATGTTCGCTGCCATGACGACGGTCTTGGAGATGCCATGAACTCAACTTGATAGAGAAAGTGATAAGAAATAGTGGTGAAGAAAATGCAAGGAAATAACACTTTATTTATAGGAAAAGATCTGGGTTGTACACCAATCTACTTAACCCTAATTAGTGTCGCACTTGATTAATAAGGGTTTCAATTAGGTCATAACTAACAAACTCTGATTATAACCGATCAATAAACCCTAATTATAATTGATAAATTAACCTTAACATGATTAACCCTAATTCTCCCAACAATTTATAAATAATAATATTTACTTATAAATTAAATTAATACATATGTAAATTTATATATATATATATATATATATATATATATATTATAAATAAATATTTATATATATTAATTTACATGTGTATATATCAACAATAACATCGTTATCCACAATAACAACAGAAACAACGACAATGAAAACCTGAACGAAGATTTGACCTAGTTCATATGCCATACAGTCGTATATTACTATATTTGTTATGTGGCTCATTAATGTAGTTAAGAGATCTAGTACCACCAACAACGGTCCTTTCTCCTGGTTACGATGTAAATGCCTGATGCGAGTTCCACTTTGGTGCTCCCGGTCACTCAATAGAGAACTATGAGGCCTTGAAATACAAAGTTCAAGATTTGATAGACTCAAAGGGAATCATGTTTGTGCCTACGGTAAATATGGTAGAAGTTGATGAAGGAAGAAGATTGGTATCCCGAATGGACTAATTAAAGACTCCCTTGATTAAGATTAAGGAATAATTGTTGAAAAGTAGTGTGTTCTCTATTTGTGATGTTAATTGTTACTATTGTTTAATCGACCCTTAAGAATGTGAAACTTTGAAGTTTGTTGTCCAAAGAATAATGAATGAAGGAATCATGGTAGTGGATCACTTGTCCACTAGTGAAGATTTAGCAACACTAGAGATCCCGTACGATGAAGTCCAACCACTACAAATCCCATATGATCTATCTCCAATGACCATTTCTGCTAATCCAATTTCTTTTGGTGATAATTGTGCCCACTTTGTTCCCTTTTGATGTCACTAAAGAAGTACCATGGATCTATGACTCAACTGTCTATATCCATGGAAAGAAAGTACTAGAGGAGCCTGTGGCAATCAATGAACCTACCATGAATATAATCGGAACCGGTGGAGTAACAAGAAGTGAAAGGATTTTTGCACCTGTACCCACTGTTATTGACAATAGTGGGACCTCAAATCAAGAAAAAGGCAAACAAGTTGAAGATAATCATCAAAGGCAAGATTCTTCACCAACTAGTGAGATGGAGGAGTTTTTGCGCATCATTAAGAAAAGCGACTATAAGGTGGTTGATCAACTTAACCAAACCTCGTCAAAGATCTCAATTCGAAGCACATAGAGATGCCTTAGTAAAATTCTTTAGGGTCGCTCATGTCCCGCAAGAAATTTTTGTCTGTCAATTCGAAGGTGTAGTAATCAACATTGCTGCTAGTATAAGTTTGGGGTTTAATGATGATGAGCTCCCGTCCAAGTGGAAGAATCACACAAGGCTCTACATATTTATGTCAAATGTATAGACATTATCTTATCTATGGTGTTGGTTGTAACACCCTTCTAAAATACCCCAATATTTAATTAAAACAACAAAACATAAATCAGAGTAGATATGCAATTTAAGGGTGTCACACTTGACACTTCACACCATTCATCAAAATAGTTCGTCATGCTCATTTATTTATCAAAATAAAACATTGCACAATACGCAGCGGAATAAAATCCAACAATGAACAAAACATGTAACACATTACATGTAAAGTTGTTCAACAACCAAAAGAAAACAAGTAAAACATCCCGTCCCGATGTTACATCTACCAGAGCATGACCCACTAAGGGACTACACTAGACTCCAAGGACTAGCTTCTACTCAATCACTGCTCGTTACCTGAAAACATAGTTGTAAGGGTGAGTTCCTCAATCGATATAATAAGCATTATAAAATATCATGTAATGTTAAGTAAATCAACACATTTCATCACCCTAATCATAACATACATTCAGCAACCGCAACATCAACTCATATTCATACTTATACTCATACTCATACTCAACACAACCACAAAACACACGTATAATATTGGAATACATCCATTCATATTATACGCCATACATACATTATGCAATGAGACTCCATGCATGCGGTACCGACTATTCGTGAACATCTAGTTCAACCTCACCGATCAAATCCAGATACGGCTACCAAGCTCACTAGTCCCACTCATTTGAGACCTAGTGACTCACATCACTAATTCCTCACCATGGGAATTAGCTACCACCCCAAGGGCTATGCTATGCATGCTAAATCACCTAGCATGCAAACATCAACAACAATCCACAATAATTCATCACTAATTCCTCACCATGGGAATTAGCTACCACCATAAAGGCCATATCATGCACGCTAAATCACCTAGCAATGCAAACATCAACAACAACTCACAATGGACATATGCTCACACTCTAAGCCATAAACAGTCCATCCACAATAGCATACATAATAGATATAATCACAACATTATGCACACCATCACACATCATCAATATAATTACCACAGAATCATATTATGTCATGCCACATAATCAATCACAGTATTAGCACACTCTACTAATACCCCTATTGCTCAAAACAACGGGAAATGATCCCTATTATATCATACGCCAATATAGGCCAAACATCAAATATGCACACCACATTTAAATATAAAATTTTCACTTTTCACACAGTGTTAACCGGTTAACGCCCTGGGTTAACCGGTTAACGCAACACAGAACACGCTTCCTGGCAATTCACAACAGTGTTAACCGGTTAACACCCTGGGTTAACCGGTTAACGCAAGACAGACAGCAATATTTTCACAATTCATAACAGTGTTAACCGGTTAACACCCTAGGTTAACCGGTTAACGTAAGACAGAAAGCTGTTCCTGCGCTAACACGAAGCAGAATGCAGAATTCTCCGCATTTTCTGCCGTCGGAGGGCCTCCGGACCTCCGATTTTGATTCCGTAAAAAGCTACACATCCAGCAAATTACGACTCACACTACTATCGATTCAATTTCAGTTTTTAACATAACTCATCCATCACAATTTTCAGCATTCATAATCCGAATTAGGGGCAATTCAACGGCTTATCACTATCCATTACATGTTAACCCATAATACCCATTAAACGACGATAAACCCCCCTTACCTGAGTTAATCCAGCAATCCTTTAGCTTCAAGCTCTTCCTCTTTGCCCTTTCTCCACTTTCTGTCGCTTCTCTGGTTTTCACGTGAAAAAAACCTTTCTTTACCAATTGGAACTCTTTATATATATATATATATATATTCCAACTTTATTATTCCAATTTATTTTATTCCAATAATAATCCAATAATAATAATCCAATTATTTAATTAAATTAATAAATATACTATTAACTTAAATTAAATAATTATCATATTTTATCGGGGTGTTACAACTCTCCCCCACTAAAAGAGTTTTCGTCCTCGAAAACATACCTCAAGCGAATAACTCTGGATAAGACTCCTTCATCTGACTCTCAAGTTCCCAAGTCACATTGCCACCTGCTGGTCCTCCCCAAGCTACCTTTACTAAAGCAATCTCTTTACCCCGCAACTGCTTCAACTCTCGATCCTCTATCCTCATAGGTGATGTTTCAACAGTCAGGTCATCTCTCACCTGTACATCATCTACTTGGACTACATGCGACGGATCAGGAATGTACCTCCTCAACTGAGACACATGAAAAAACCTCATGCAAATTCGCAAGCGACGGAGGTAAAGCGATACGATAGGCTACCTCCCCTATCCTCTCCAAAATCTCATAAGGACCAATAAATCGAGGTGTCAACTTCTTCGACTTCAAAGCTCGACCAACCCCAGTTATCGGAGTAACACGAAGGAACACATGATCTCCCTCTTGAAACTCAAGTGACTTCCTCCTCTTGTCGTGATAACTCTTCTGACGACTCTGAGCAATCCTCATCTTCTCCTGAATCATCTTAATCTTTTCCGTAGTTTGTTGAACAATCTCCGGTCCAACCACAGCACTCTCACCGGACTCATACCAACATAAAGGTGTCCGACATCTCCTACAATACAAAGCTTCAAACGGTGCCATACCAATGCTCGAATGAAAACTATTGTTGTAGGTAAACTCAATCAAAGGTAAATAACAATCCCAAGCACCTCCCTTTTCCAAAACACAAGCCCTCAAAAGATCCTCTAGTGACTGAATCGTCCTCTCAGTCTGACCATCAGTCTGCGGATGATATGCAGAACTCAATCTCAGCTTAGTTCCCAAAGCCCTCTGCAAACCTTCCCAGAACTTCGATGTAAATCTAGGATCTCTGTCCGAAACAATACTCGACGGAATACCATGCAAACTTACAATTTTCTCAATATACAACTCAGCTAATCTCTCTAACGGATAATCCATTCTGATCGGAATGAAATGAGCCGATTTTGTCAATCTGTCAACAATCACCCAAATAGCTTCAAAATTCCTAATCGTCCTCGGTAAACCAGAAACAAAATCCATACTGATATTATCCCACTTCCACTCTGGAATAGCCAACGGTTGCATTAGCCCAAACGGCTTCTGATGCTCAACCTTTAACTTCTGACAAGTCAAACAAGAATAAACAAAACTCGCAATTTCTCTTTTCATTCCCGGCCACCAAAATAACTTTTTCAAATCATGATACATCTTCGTAGCCCCAGGATGAATACTCAGGCCACTACGATGTCCTTCCTCAAGAATACTCTTCTTAAGTTCGGTAACATCCGGAATACACACCCGATTACCAAATTTCAAAACACCATTCTCATCAACTCTGAATTCACCACCTTGACCTTGATTCCCTAGAGTCAACTTATCAACCAAAAGCACATCGGATTTCTGACCCTCTCTAATCTCATCCAGAATACCACTCGTTAACTTCAACATTCCCAATTTAACACTATTGTGAGTACTCTCACACACCAAACTCAAGTCTCTAAACTGCTCAATTAAATCCAATTCCTTAACCATTAACATAGACATATGCAATGATTTCCGACTCAATGCATCAGCCACTACGTTTGCTTTACCCGGATGGTAATTCAAACCAAAGTCATAATCCTTCAGAAACTCTAACCATCTCCTCTGTCTCATATTCAGCTCTTTCTGATCAAACAAATACTTTAAACTTTTATGGTCACTGAAAACCTCCAATCTTGACCCGTACAAGTAATGCCTCCATAACTTCAGAACAAATACCACAACTGCCAACTCTAAATCGTGTGTCGAATAGTTCCTCTCATGAACCTTCAGTTGTCTCGAAGCATAAGCTACAACCTGCTTATTCTGCATTAACACACCACCCAAACCCAACAATGAAGCATCACAGTAAACCTCAAATAGTTCTGACGGACTCGGTAATATCAGAATAGGAGCAGTAGCTAACCTTCTCTTTAACTCTTGGAAACCTTCTTCACATTTTGAGTCCTAAACAAACGCTTGCCCCTTTCTAGTCAACATCGTCAACGGTAACGCCAACTTGGAAAATCCCTCAATGAATTTCCTATAATAACCTGCAAGTCCAAGAAAACTCCTTATCTCAGAAACTGACTTCGGAGCTTCCCACTTAGATACCGCTTCTATCTTAGAAGGATCAACAGCAACACCACCTCTTGAAATCACATGACCAAGAAAACTAACCTCTTCTAACCAAAATTCACACTTGGACAGTTTAGCAAATAACTTCTTTTCTCGTAGAACTCCTAAAACCACTCTCAAATGTTCAGTATGCTCTTCTTCAGATTTCGAATACACCAAAATATCGTCAATAAACACCACAACAAACTTGTCTAGGTACGGATGGAAAATCCTATTCATATACTCCATAAATACCCCAGGCGCATTAGTCACACCAAAAGGCATTACAGAATACTCATAATGTCCATACCTTGTTCTGAAAGCAGTCTTTTGAATATCCTCAGTTTTCACACGTATCTGATGATACCCTGATCTCAAATCTATTTTGCTGAACACACTCGCACCAACCAACTGATCCATCAAATCATCAATCCTCGGCAAAGGATACCGATTCTTGATCGTCACTTTATTCAGTTCCCTGTAGTCCACACACAACCTCATAGTACCTTCTTTCTTCTTAACCAATAACACTAGTGCACCCCACGGTGACACACTCGGACGAATAAATTTCTTATCCAACAGATCTTCCAGCTGACTCTTCAATTCAGTTAACTCAACAGCAGACATACCGTACGGAGCCATCGATATCGGCCTAGTACCAGGTACCAAATCAATCGAGAACTCAACTTCACGCTCTGGCGGTAATTCATTCACTTCTTCAGGAAACACATCAGGAAAATCACACACCACGGCTAGATCGCAAATCACCAGTTTATCTTTAGCCTCCAAAGTCGCTAACAGCATAAACAACTCTGCCCCATCTGCTACTGCCTCATTCACCTGCCTTGCTGATAGAAACAAACTCTTTCCTTCCTCAATCTCAGGAAAGATCACAGTCTTATCAAAACAATTGATATAAACTCGGTTAAACACCAACCAGTTCATACCCAGGATAACATCAATCTGCACTAGTGGAAGACACACGAGGTCCATCCCAAAGTCTCTACCAAAAATACTCAAAGGACAATTTAAACAAACTGAAGTAGTAGTCACTGAACCCTTCGCAGGAGTATCAATCACCATACTTCCATGCATCTCAGATATCTCTAATTTAAGTTTCACAGCACAATCCAAAGATATAAAGGAATGAGTCACACCTGTGTCAATAATAGCTACAAGAGGAAAGCCATTAATATAACACGTACCTCGGATCAAACTATCATCTGCAGAAGTCTCAGAACCCGATAAAGCAAAGACTTTGCCTCCCGACTGGTTCTCTTTCTTCGGCTTAGGACACTGTGGACTGATATGAGCCACCTCTCCATAGTTGAAACAAGTCACAGTCTTCAACCGGCACTCTGCAGCCAAGTGACCACCTTTTCCACACTTGAAACACTTCTTCTCATTACTGGTACACTCATGGAAACGATGTCCAGCCTGACCACATCTGTAACACTTAGCAGGGGCACTGGAGTCTCCCCCACTAGGTCTCCTCATCCCACTCTGTCTCTGGAAACCTTTGCCAACTGCATACGGTTTCCCATGATCATTCTGATTCTTGCCTTTCCTATCAACCCTCTGCTGATAGCTCTCCGCTCTGGCCTTGGTATCCTGTTCAAAAATCCTGCAACAGTCAACCAAGTCAGAAAACACTCTAATCCGCTGATACCCAATAGCCTGCTTGATCTCGGGACGTAACCCGTTCTCAAACTTCACACATTTTGAAAATTCCCCAGTAGCCTCATCATAGGGAGTGTAATACTTCGACAGCTCTATGAACTTAGCAGCATACTCAGTAACAGACCGGTTGCCCTGCTTCAATTCTAAGAACTCTATCTCTTTCTTTCCTCTAACATCCTCCGGAAAGTACTTCCTCAGGAATCTCTCCCTAAACACCGCCCAAGTGATCTCAGCACTCCCAGCAGCTTCTAACTCAGTGCGGGTAGCAACCCACCAATCATCTGCTTCCTCTGACAGCATATGCGTACCGAACCTGACCTTCTGGTTATCGGCACACTCAGTCACTCGGAAGATCCTCTCGATTTCCTTCAACCACTTCTGAGCACTATCTGGATCGTATGCTCCCTTGAACATTGGAGGATTGTTCTTCTTGAACTCACTCAGTTGACGAGCAGCTCCCATTCCCACAACATTCGGATTCCCTCCAAGTACTCCAGCTAGCATACCCAGAGCCTCAGCAATTGCAGCATCGTCTCTACCTCTTCCAGCCATCTCTATTCTGAAAGCCCAACCAGCTAAAACAATAAGTACTGATAGGGTTACACAACACCTATCCCGTACAGGGAAACAGAATAATTACGACTCGACTCGACCGACTATGCTCTGATACCACTAATGTAACACCCTTCTAAAATACCCCAATATTTAATTAAAACAACAAAACATAAATCAGAGTAGATATGCAATTTAAGGGTGTCACACTTGACACTTCACACCATTCATCAAAATAGTTCGTCATGCTCATTTATTTATCAAAATAAAACATTGCACAATACGCAGCGGAATAAAATACAACAATGAACAAAACATTTAACACATTACATGTAAAGTTGTTCAACAACCAAAAGAAAACAAGTAAAACATCCCGTCCCGATGTTACATCTACCAGAGCATGACCCACTAAGGGACTACACTAGACTCCAAGGACTAGCTTCTACTCAATCACTGCTCGTTACCTGAAAACATAGTTGTAAGGGTGAGTTCCTCAATCAATATAATAAGCATTATAAAATATCATGTAATGTTAAGTAAATCAACACATTTCATCACCCTAATCATAACATACATTCAGCAACGGCAACATCAACTCATATTCATACTCATACTCATACTCATACTCAACACAACCACAAAACACACGTATAATATTGGAATACATCCATTCATATTATACGCCATACATACATTATGCAATGAGACTCCATGCATGCGGTACCGACTATTCGTGAACATCTAGTTCAACCTCACCGATCAAATCCAGATACGGCTACCAAGCTCACTAGTCCCACTCATTTGAGACCTAGTGACTCACATCACTAATTCCTCACCATGGGAATTAGCTACCACCCCAAGGGCTATGCTATGCACGCTAAATCACCTAGCATGCAAACATCAACAACAATCCACAATAATTTATCACTAATTCCTCACCATGGGAATTAGCTACCACCATAAAGGCCATATCATGCACGCTAAATCACCTAGCAATGCAAACATCAACAACAACTCACAATGGACATATTCTCACACTCTAAGCCATAAACAGTCCATCCACAATAGCATACATAATAGATATAATCACAACATTATGCACACCATCACACATCATCAATATAATTACCACATAATCATATTATGTCATGCCACATAATCAATCACAGTATTAGCACACTCTACTAATACCCCTACTGCTCAAAACAACGGGAAATGATCCCTATTATATCATACGCCAATATAGGCCAAACATCAAATATGCACACCACATTTAAATATAAAATTTTCACTTTTCACACAGTGTTAACCGGTTAACGCCCTGGGTTAACCGGTTAACGCAACACAGAACACGCTTCCTGGCAATTCACAACAGTGTTAACCGGTTAACACCCTGGGTTAACCGATTAACGCAAGACAGACAGCAATATTTTCACAATTCATAACAGTGTTAACCGGTTAACACCCTGGGTTAACCGGTTAACGCAAGACAGAAAGCTGTTCCTGCGCTAACACGAAGCAGAATGCAGAATTCTCCGCATTTTCCGCCGTCGGAGGGCCTCCGGACCTCCGATTTCGATTCCGTAAAAAGCTACACGTCCAGCAAATTACGACTCACACTACTATCGATTCAATTTCAGTTTTTAACATAACTCATCCATCACAATTTTCAGCATTCAAAATCCGAATTAGGGTCAATTCAACGGCTTATCACTACCCATTACATGTTAACCCATAATACCCATTAAACGACGATAAACCCCCCTTACCTGAGTTAATCCGGCAATCCTTTAGCTTCAAGCTCTTCCTTCTTCAACCTTCTTCTCCTGCTCTTCCTCTTTGCCCTTTCTCCACTTTCTGTCGCTTCTCTGGTTTTCACGTGAAAAAAACCTTTCTTTACCAATTGGAACTCTTTATATATATATATTCCAACTTTATTATTCCAATTTATTTTATTCCAATAATAATACAATAATAATAATCCAATTATTTAATTAAATTAATAAATATACTATTAACTTAAATTAAATAATTATCATATTTTATCGGGGTGTTACATTGGTAGATACTGGTTCATCTCTAAACGTTCTACCAAAGAGCTCATTGTCCAAGTTAACCATTAAAGGGATAATGATGAAACCTAGTGAGTTAGTTGTTAGAGAATTTGACGGCTCGAGAAGGGCAATGACTTGTGAATTTGACCTAGCATTTTTTCGCTATGTTAAGGGAGAAGGTGAAGTACATGAAACCATATTTCAATCATTCGAGGTGGTTAATATGAAGATGGTACCCCCTGTGAGGGAAGGAAAGAAAACTAAATTACCAATGGTCTCTTTGGAGGATGTTATAAATGTGATTAAGGCTGGATACCCCGAAGGTTGTGGAAGAGTATTGCATTTTCCTATGAATAAGGTCCGCTCCAGTTTGGGATACCATTCCCAAAATGTGAAGAAATTAGTGCCAAATGTTGTGGAGGGACACGTGCCTCCTTTATTAGATATCTTTCCAAGCTCCAGACAACTCATACATGGGCAGATTTGTTTAGTGGAAGAGGAAGGAGATTGTGTGGTTGTTGAAGAAGGACTTGTGTACAATAGGATGGAAGGACAAGAATTGAAAAATCGGACCGCAATGGAGATACCCGAAGCTATTATGTTTGAAAAGTAATTTTACGTTTGTTTTGAATTCCTTTAAGAAAAAAGAACCATGATATGCCCAAGGCATGAGAAACCATCTGTAGAGCCCCCGTTAATTTTCAATCAAATTAATCAATGAAATCATCACCTTTGCATTCAAATTATGCTCTTTGTCTTTCATTTATTTTTACTTTTTCACTTAGCAAATAAAATGGCAATGTTTTCTTATATTCTCTTTTAAGTTTTCATTCACTTTTCCTCTCCTTCATAAAAATAAAAGCATGAACCATGAATCGTGCAAATCCCCCCCTGATTACCACCAACAATGATACTGCTATGATCACATATGACTTCAACAATCCAATCAAGCACGCTGAGAAAGACTGTGAGAAAGTTTGCGAACTCCCGAAGGAGTTAGCTCGATTGTTGAGGCAAGAGTCAAAGGTTATCTAACTTCATAAAGAATCAGTAGAAGTGGTCAATATTGGAACCGAAGAGGAAGTGAAAAAGGTCAGAATAGGATCAACCCTACAAGATGACGTAAAGGAAAAGTTGGTAAAACTCTTACAAGAGTAAATGGATGTGTTTTCTTGGTCCTGCCAAGACATGATCGGTCTTGACACTGACATCATGGTCCATCGATTACCTCTCAAAGTGGATTACCCTTCATTTAAGCATAAACCAAGGAGAACTAGGCCCGACATGGAAATGAAGATTAAGGAGGAAGTGCAAAAATAGCTCAACGCAGGTTTTCTAGTCGTAGCCAACTACCCTCATTGGATAAACAACATCGTACCCGTACCTAAAAAGGATGGAAAAGTGTGTATGTATGTAGATTACAAATATTTGAATAGAGCTAGTCCCAAATATGACTTCCCACTGCCTCACATTGATGTGCTAGTGGACAACACAACTCAATTCTCTGTCTTCTCCTTCATGGATGGCTTCTCCGGTTACAACTAAATCAGAATGGCTCCAGACGACATGGAGAAAACAATCTTCATCACCCCATGGGGAACTTTTTTCTACAAGGTCATACCTTTTAGCTTAAAGAACGTGGGCGCGACATACCAACGTGTAATGGTGACACTCTTTCATGACATGATTCATAAAGAGATTGAAGTATACGTTGATAATATAATTGCCATGTTCTAATCTGAATAGGAGAATTTGGTTAATCTAGAGAAGATATTTGAACGCCTGAGGAAGTTTAGATTGAGGATCAATCCCAGTAAATGAACATTTGGGGTAAGATCTGGAAAACTATTAGGTTTCATTGTCAGCCAACGAGGCATTGAAGTAGATCCTGAAAAGGTAAATGCCATACAAGTTATGCCTGCACCAAAAACTGAGAAAGAGGTCATAGGATTTTTTGGGAGACTGAATTACATAGCTAGATTCATATCTCACCTCACAACCACTTATGAGACAATCTTTAAACTACACCGCAAAGATCAGCCTGCCATATGGAACGACAACTGTCAAAATGCCTTTGAGAAAACCAAGGAGTACTTACAAGAACCTCAAATTTTGATGCCTCTTGTGCATGGAAGACCTTTAATCATGTACCTCACATTCCTTGAGGGATATATGGGATGTGTCATTTGCCAACATGACGAGACTGGAAGAAAAGATCATGCCATATACTACTTAAGCAAGAAGTTTACCGATTATGAAAGTAGGTATTCAATGGTAGAGAAAACATGTTGTGCACTTCCTTGGGTTGCCAAATGCTTGAGGCAATACATGCTTATGCATAAAACATTCCTGATCTCTGAGATGGACCATGTCAAGTACATATTTGAGAATCTAGCTCTCACCGGTAGAGTTTCCCGTTAGAAAATGGCCTTAACTGAGTACGACATTCAACATGTCACCCAGAAAGCGGTCAAAGAAAGTGTTTTGTCAGATTATCTTGCTCAGCAACCCTTGGAGGATTATTAGTCCATGCGTTTTGAATTTCCTGACGAGGATATCATGTTGATAAGGGATTGTAACATTCTCGGACCCGAGGAAGGATCAGAACTTGGGTAACGTTGGACAATTGTGTTTGATGGAGCTTCTAACGCTCAAGGCAATGGCATTGGGGCAGTCATCACCTCCCTGACTGGTTTTCCTCTACCCTTCACTGCAAGGTTGTGCTTTGAGTGTACCAATAATATGGAGAAGTACGAGGCTTGTATCTTTGGTATTGAAGTTACTATTGATCTTAAAATCAAAATCCTCGTGGTTTATGGAGATTCAGATTTGGCCATCAGCCAAGTCAAAGGAGATTGGGAAGCCCAATATCACAAGTTGATCCCTTATAAGGAGCATATCCTAAAGCTGATCTCGTACTTCGACAAGATTACATTCCATCACATCCCTCGAGAGGAAAATCAGTTGGTCGACGCCTTAGCAACTCTTTCATCCATTTTTAAGGTCAAATGAAAATTGAAGCACCAACTTTCCACCTTGACTACTTGGATGTACCAGCTTATTGTTTGGCAGCTGAAGACAAAGTTGATGGCTATACTTGGTTTTATGACATCATTAGGTACTTGGAAATTCAAGAATATCTTAAGAATTCATCCATCACCAACAACAAGTACCTTCAAAAACTATCAGCCAAATTCTTCTTAAATGGAGGGGTACTGTACAAAAGGAATCATGATTTGGTTTTTCTTAGATGTGTAAACAAACAAGAAGTAAACCAAATTATAATGGAAATACATCAAGGTTCCTTTGGGAAACATGCCAATGGACATACGATGGTGAAGAAAATCTTGAGGGTCGGCTACTACTGGATGACTATGGAGGTTGACTGCTACCGCCACGTTCAAACATGCCATAAATGTCAGATTTATGCCAACAAGATCCATGTACCACCAGTACCACTCAATGTCTTAACACCTTGGCTTTTCTCCATGTGGGGAATTGATGTGATTGGACGCATTGAGCCGACTGCCTCGAACGGACATCGCTTTATCCTGGTAGCCATAAACTATTTTACTAAATGGGTAGAAGCAGTATGATACGCAAATGTTACATTACAAGTGGTGGCTCGTTTGTTAAAGAAGGAAATCATTTGTCGTTATAGGGTCCCAAACAAGATCATTACTAATAATAGATCTAACCTCAATAATAAGATGATGAAAGAGTTATGTAAGAGCTTCAAGATCAAACATCACAACTCATCATCGTATCGACCAAAGATGAATGGTGTTGTTGAGGCAACCAATAAAAACCTCAAGAAAATCGTGCAAAAGATGGTAGAAACCTATAAGGATTGACACGATATGATCTTGTTTGTGTTTCATGGCTATCGTACTTCCATACATACCTCCACTAGGGCAACCCCCATTTCTCTTATGTATGGCATGGACGCAGTTCTGCTAGTTGAAGTAGAGATTCCCTCCCTGAGGATATTGACCGATGTCAAGCTCGACTAAGATGAGTGGGTGCAAGCCAGTTTGACAAGCTAATTGATGAAAAGTGCTTGGCAGCCATCTTCCATGTCCAACTATACCAAAAGCATATCAAGAGGGAACATGACAAGAAGGTCTTTCCCTGAAGCCTCAAGATCAGAGACCTGATCTTGAAGAATATTAACGTCAAACAATGAAGGCCCATACATTGTAAGAAAGGTCTTCTCTAGAGGAGGCTTAATACTTTCAACTATGGATGGTGAAGATCTTCCATCCCCTGTGAATGCGGATGCAGTCAAAAAATACTACACTTGAAAAACAAAAGAAGAAAGAAAAGAACTCGATAAGTTAGAAACCCGAAAGGACTGCTTATGCAAAAAATGGGTATCCTGGTACACTAAAAACCCGAAAGGATGGTCTAGGAAAAAATTAGGGATTTATAAAAAGCGAGAGGCTGCATTCCGCAATGAATCTTCCATATTGCCAAGCGAGTCAATCCAATCACTTTCTTTTGAACCAAGATCTAAGGACCTTCGAGAATATAAGGACTATAGCAGGATCGAAACTTGGTGAAAATCCGAGTTTTTTCCATTGCCATTATAGTTTTTTCAATTTCTTTTTGAAATCACCTCTTTTAGGAATAACTTTTGTTTACAAATGACCCATTTTTGGGATCATTTATCAATAAAATTGTTTCCATCAAATGTGCTTAATACTTGTACTTTTCTTGCTTTGTTTGTGAAGTGTGACTTTCCTTAATTAACATTGCATTGGAAATTTTCGAATAAACAACTTTTACTAAAAAAAACTTTCAAAAGGAAAACAACGAAGTTACTTTTCTTTCAGAGTATCCAAGGGTAATCATAGTCCAACAAGATTGATATAACCCAACACCGCAAAGCCACATAGTCCCATGGACTTGGCCCAATCAAAAATCCCCAGCAATTGTATCAGACGCAACCTAGGCATCAAAAGATCCAGATCTCTATGTCAAGAAGTCAGTTCCACTCTCCCCAAGAAAACTCAAAGTCAAATCATCATTGGCACTCCCAATAAATTATCGCCCGTAAAGCCCAATAGTACTTGGCACAATTTACAAGCCTTGCATTTGCATATTCCCCAGCAGCCCGAACATACATCGACATTTTTCATACATAACATTGCATTATAAGTATACCCTTTAAACCATATTCCAATCTTAATAAGAACAATTCCTCATTTCCCCAGCCGTTGCTAGGGATGATAATTACAAAATTCAAAACTTTTTTCCCAGCCGTTGTTGAGGATTGTATTCATCAACTCCTGACCTTCCCAACCGTTGCTAGGATTGTGTTTGTCGAATTTCGAAACTTCCCATCAGTTGCTAGGGATTTTCCTACAATAGAGGCAAGTATTTCATCAGTCTCTAGGAATCATCACTGAACTATTTTGTTTCCCCACAAGTCAGACATTTCAGTCGTTGCTAGGAATCGTCATTGAACTATCTTGTTTCCCCGCAAGTCAGACATTCCAGTCGTTGCTAGGAATCGTCACCTTGAAATACTCCCTTACAGAGTCAGGTATTCCAGTCGTTTCTAGGAATCATCAGTGAACTTTCAATTGTCCCCAGCCAGAATCAGGTATTCCAACCATTGTTAGGGATTGTCACTAAACTGTTTGGTTTCCCCCAATCGAGTCAGGTATTCCAGCCATTGCTAGGAATCGTCATTCCACCTCTTTTCTCTCTCCAACATAGTCAAATATTTCAGCTATTGCTAGGAATCATCACTGAGCCTAGAGGCTATCCCCACATAGTCAGGTATTCCAGTCGTTGCTAGGAATCGTCACTGAACCTGAGGGTATAACCAGTAGATGTCATGTATTTCAATCGACGCTAAGAATCATCGCTGAATCTAAATATCCCCATCAGAGTCAGGTATTCCAGTCGTTGATTGGAATCGTCGCTGAACTTTCTCCTCCCCGATCGTTGCTAGGGGCAATCGCCTTTTTCTCTTTTACATAAGAATTTATTCCCCAACGGAGTTGTTTTCTTTTCCCCACCTTTCTCCTTGGAGTATTGTCATTAAACTTTCCTCTTTGAAGATATACTTATGTTGCATAACATACATTATATTGCATATCATAATCATCACCATATTCTCCCCAGTAAAGTCCCCAAATACCAATTCATTTCCCCAAGAAGATGAACTCATAACAAGATAATTTGTGAACCCTTTAAACCCTTTTCCATATATAATCCCCAACAAATTAACTCATATCACTTTCACTCCCAGTAGGGATAATTTCTGGTTACTCTTTTAGTATTTAATCATCTCCTACCATGAATGCATTGGAAGCTGTTGATATCCATACATTCAGGTCCGAGAAGTTTAAATAGGGGCAACTTTCATACCCTCAAATTTAACCTACCTCCATATCACCTTCCATAACCCTAATTCATGAGCATACACCCCGCATACATCATATCATATGCATCTACACCCAATGATCCATAAATTTAAAACATGGGGTTCATCTATGAAGCATCAAGATCCCCTGATCATGTTGAGGTGTGCCTAAGCCACCTTAACCCTAGTATTCATCCTCAAGCTTCCTTGAACCTTAGAGTATCATTCAAGTCATATCACTCACTCTCCAAAACCCTAATTGGATGGTAAGTCCCCATTAAAGACATGTGAAGCTTCATCTAGTCGCCCAAGGACCACAACCCTAGTTCCTGATCCTCAATGGCTTATATAAGTTCCCATTCACCTTGAGCCTTGACCATACCTTTCAGGATCCCTAATATCCTAACTTTGTTCATGCCATAACCTCTTGAATCATCTCAATACACCTCTTGTACCCCCAAACCCTAATTTGTCTAGCTATGGCTCTTGATGAAACTTGTGATCCAAGAAACCCTAATTTGTGTATCCTTTGATTCTATGCCTTGTGTCACTTGATTATCCAATCATTCAACACTCCATTAACCTTTAATTCAAGTCATTATCAACCTCATTTCATCAAGAAAACATCCATTTCATTCTTGGTACAAGTCCTTGGTTTGATCATGAACTTTGGGCTTTCAATGCATTGATTTCACCCATGGATATAACCTAAAATCATCCCACCAAGCACCTAGCCTCATTTTCCATAAATATATGATCATATGAGCTTCAAACATCCATCATGGTTCCTTAAAAATTAAGAAATCTCAAAATGGCATTTCTAGGTCATGTTGGTTGGTCACATTTTGGCAAGTTTGGCCTACCATTTGGTCCAAACCCCATAAATTTTTCACCTTTCAAGCTTTTCAATATCTTCTTTAAGAAAAATGTCCTAATTAAATCCCTCTTGAACTTTGTTTCAAGGTATAAGACCTAATTCATTAAGAAAGGACCTTAATTTTTGGATTGGCCACGCTGGTCATGATGCCTAGCTAGACCTTAAATCATGCCCATGACCTCCACTTTACCTCATTGCCATTTCCAAATCACAACTCATTTTGACCTGGTTATTTTTCAAAATTATCAAGGGCATGGCAAAGAACATTTTGCACAAGTTTTATGCAAAATTTTCTAGCTAATTTTATTTGGCCCAAGTTCAATGTTGCTGACTTGCCATGGTGCACACCTCAGACCACATTTAACCAGAGTCTGCATAATCATGTTTTACATCTCCAAATTACTTTTTTTCACTTCCATTTGGTCCCAAACATGTTACATAACATTATGTGACATGTTTACAAGTCAACTTGAGTGGAAATGAGCCACATGGAGGCAAACTCGAAGCAATGTCAAAAAGTCAGATTTCCCAAAATGGAAAAATAGAGAACTACAAACAACTCTGGTCAAGGCATCCTTGTGCATCCTTTTTGATGCTAGGGTGCAAACCAACTGAGTGGAGGGAAGAACCAGGTCATAATCACAACAACACTTCCTCCACAAGTCTCACTTTTTCTTATTTTGAGCCTCACCCCATTTCTGAACAAACTCCCTTGTTTCTCCCTCCAAATGTTTCCCTCACCTTCCCTATAAATAAGGGAAGGTATTCCATTCATTTCCCTAGAACTTCAAGCCAAAAATACCATGTCTCGAAACCGAGTTTCTCCATTAAAAACAGAGTTCCACTTTCTAAGTTTTGAGTCCTTTCAATCCAAACTAAGTATCCAGAAACCTTCACACCACCTCATTTAAGCTTTATGAAACACCAAAAAACCTTACAACCACCTTCCCTGAGTTATCCATAGTCATCGGAGTCACCATCTGAGATTGATTTCGACCAGGTAGTTCCACTCATCTTTTTCACTCAAACAAGTTACCCTCTTGCTTGAAATTCTTCATTGATGCTTAACCCCGTGGTGTGAATGTTGATTACCCCTTATCCACCATTTAATTTTATTTTTAGGTCAAGTTATTTTTCTGTGTTCTTGAGAAATTCTCCACACTCAGAGTCAATCAATGGCTCACGAATGTGGAGATTATAACAATTAAGTGTGGGGAGGTTGAATCCATGTTTGTTTCCCTTCAAAAACACGAGTTTCAGAAGTTTGACTTTGATGGTTGAAGGTTGAACACGATGGTCCCTTCGAGAACATACCCTCATTTTTTTTTCCCTTTTATTTTATTCAACCCTTGGTTTATTTTATTGGGTCTTATTTGGTTGACTTTTCATGCCTTAATTAATGTGGGTTAATGAAATCTAATTGGTCATGGCCTTGGTTATTTAGGGTTGATAAAACCTTCAATATTTCAAATCTATCAATTAATTGTCAATGGATCATTCATGATACTTTGAGGCATTTATATGTTACCTCTATTTAACCATACTCAAGTCATTTGATGCATAGATGAAGTTATTTTTGTGATTCTAACTTGTGGATGCATTTTATTTAATTTGTATCCATTGATTACTAACCCTCTAACACTTATGTTTCATTGTTTAACTTGTACATTATTCACTTGTTAACTTGTAATCATTGAGTGATACAATCTTCCATTTGTTAAATCATTGATAGATGGACTTGGGGTTATATAACTTTCATTATTTCAAATATACTGTTAGATGATCATGGATCATCTTCAATACTTTGCATCAATGATAAGTTATACCTTGATGCACCATATTTTGAGTCGTTTGACCTATGGATAAGCAATCCTTAAATGTTTACTTTTATACATTTAACTAACCACTAACTTTGCTCATCACTAGCCATTGTTTTTGTGATATTATTATTATTACCTTGTGATTTATTTTATGTCAATCATATTGCATTGTGATTTACTTTCAAACACTCATTATCATCATCATTGTATATACTCCTCATGCATGTTTATTATTGTTATTTACTTATTGTCATCATACAATAAAAAACAACAAAAACATGATAAAATCGTAAGACCAAAAAGATGCATTTCTCTTGTGATCAATCATTGGACTTAGAGGATTTCACTTAGGACCCTTTCTTTCAGACCTTGTCCTAATTTTTTGACACTTTACCTTAGCCTTGTATTTCATATGTGACTTACATTCCTGTTGTAAGAATGGCATCATGGCATTGCCCTAGGGAGACATGACTATAAGACCATTATCCTTTTTAGCTTAGGTCACTTTTGCACACACAAGGTTTTCTCTTGGGCTACCTTACAATGAGACCCTATACGTTCTTGCTTGGTTATTTTGTATATTCTTGTACATCACTAATTTAATAATCAAAGAAATAAACCCTTGATCCAACATCAAGTGGCACTTTCATAATCAAAATCAAAAAACAATAAAAATATGATTAGTTTTGTGCGCCCCGAGACTTAAGTGGTGGGGATTGAGTCAGGATGGAGCTTTCCTACCCTTACTCTAACTATTTTGGACACAAGACGCTTGGCTTGTTTGTCTAGAATATTCACCTCCGCCCATAGACTTTAGTGCAATCTAATCACAAACATTATTTTCATAAACCCTTCTTCAAGGTAAAATCAACACAACCCATCAAACTCATTTTTGCGCCTTAGGGCATCACACCGAAAACCCTTTTCTCCAAGGTAAAAACAACCAACCCACAAACATTTTCTACTCCGAACTACAAAGCTTTGATTCTTCATCACCCGATGAATGATACGTAGGTACAAGGGCCCCAATCCTTGGCGAGCATAATAATTAAAAACCCAAAATATCATTCTTTCACACTCTTTTTGAAAATAAAGCATGAAATAAGATAAATACATACGCACGCAGACAAATTAAATGGTTCTCATGGAGTACCATAGATGTGAGGGGTGCTAATACCTACCCCTTGCATAATCGACTTTCGAACCCAATCTTGGTTGCGGGACCGATTCCTTTATCCTTTATTTTTTTCCCTTTGAGGGTTTTATTGACTATTTTGCCTTTCCTCTTATTACGAGGAAATTAAATAAAATTCGGTGGTGAATCTTCTGTTTCTTTACAAACGGCCAGTTCCCGATTTCGCACATCCGATTAAAATCTCAGGTGCGACACTGAGTAGTTAATGGTGCATGATATGTTGCTATCGGTCGAGTCTTCAAGTGGAGTCGCTCTGGTGCATAACACTAGGGCTTCTTTGTCTATGGGGTTGTTTTACCTATGTATTTTTCATGTTACGTATCTTTAAATAATAAGGATTGTTTTTTTAAACTACTATTGTTTGGATGTTCGGGTGAGGCTTTGGATGTCGAACAAAAATTGTTTTTAATTCTGTTGTAACAATGTGATTTATATGAGTTGAAATAGACTTTTGAACTTAAAATTATGTGGATGTGACATCCTACTTAATTTAATTATTTATATTTTATTTATTTATTTGAAATCGGGAAGTAGGGTGTTACGACCATCACTCTTAGACAAGGAATTGGTTGAAATGTTCATGGATACCTTGCAAAGTCCATACTTTGGAATAATGGTAGGGAGTGCGTCATCAGACTTCTTAAACCTTGTGAAAGGAGGATAATGAATCGAGAGCAGCCTCAAGAGTGGAAGAATCCAATGTGCCTCGAGCATCCAGACTAGCGAGACTGAATCCTTTAGCGGTTCCCAAGAGGAAGAAGAGGATGTCAAAGTAGTTATGGAAGATGTTGAGTATTCTCATGGTGCACCAGCTAGACCTTATGGTTCTTCATATTTTCAGCAGTCATCATTTACAACTCCACGCTATCCTTATGAGAAACCAACAATGCCTAGGGCACCATACCGACAACCTTGGATTGCTCCTTACTCGAATCAATGAGCCCAAGGCCGATATCAAAATCAACATCAGAGCCAACATAAGCCTCGCAACAACCTCGAAAAAAGGAATGCTCATCTTGATCCAATTCCTTTTATGTTGTAAGACCCCAATTTTGACCCTAAGATACCTCATACTTTCTCATCATATGCATTGGCATTGGGATCACAGCTTGGCATCCTCCTTACCCCTCATTCATTGGGTTTGTATTTGGAGAGATCACCAAGCACTATTTGATTGTATCATACTTTCTATATTTACCAAAAATATTTCTTTGTATTTGTCTAACTCTTTTGTAGGTAGTGCACATGCTCACCTTTGATTCATCAAGCTCATATCTAGGGTTTAAGAGCCTTAATGCAAGGAGCTCAATCAATAAGTCGTCTAATATGGCTCTAGGCATCATATATGAATCCCCATGAGCTTCACATGTTAGTTTGATCAAAGTAATCATCAAGAGTTTGGAGATGGTTGGCCTTGGAAACCCTAATTCATCTAGGTATCTTGTGTAACTTCTTCAACAGGCTTCTTCAACAATTGATCAAATAATTCAAGGTATACTTCAAAATACATCATCTTATCCATATATGATCTCCCATGAGTCCCAAAGGTGAAGAGAATTGCAAGTTAGCAAGTTTGTTGATGGTGGTTGACCAGAGGAATTCATCTGATCAAAACTGGGGTTCCCTAGACCCTATCTCCTACAATTTTTGTCATATGAAAATGATTCCAAGAGAAATGTTATTCTAAATTACATTCCAAACAACTTTAATGTTAAGGTCTAGAGCTATTTTTGCTTGGAAAGTCATTTTTTATGGTGAAAGATTATAGGTCATTTTGTCTAAGCCCTAATTTGGAGGTCAACTTCCCAAGGCCCAAACTTGCTCCATTTTTATGAGATGAAAGATTTCCATGTTTCAAAATAAAATTCAAGGTGTCTAATTCAACTTTTATGTTTGTAGTAAGATCTAATTCAACTTTTATGTGCATGTGATATGAGTATACATTATAGGTCATTTTGGACCAATGCCATTGAACAAGTGATTTTCCTCAACCTAAAAAATGCATAACTCTTTCATATTAAATCCAAATTAGGTCAACTCTATGACCATTTTTAATAACTTTGAGAGAGCTACAACTTTGATGAAGGAACCTTTCTCATTTGAAGCTCACATAAAAAGTTAGCCAAGGTGGAATAAGTGAACATATGGCTTGACACTTAGAATTTTTTTTGATATGTTTGATTTTCCCAACTTCCACCTTAAAATTCATCACGATCAAAGATTCAAATTAAAATGTGTTCAACATGAAAGGCTTTCCTCTTGATTTAACCTTTCCAAAAAGTCCATTTTCATCCATTTTGGACAAGATTTGAATGGGTTGCGCATGGCTTGAACATGAATGATCATTTGGCACAAATTGAACTTGAACATTCCATACACCAATGCATAACACTCCAACATGATCTCAGCATGGCTTGTACTCAATTATGGATCAGAAGAAGTGATTACATGGTCCTGTTACACGCCCATGCACCCATGCAATATACATTGCTATTTTTGGATTCCATTTCAAGTGTGCAAATATCAATTGGTTTTGCTATAAATAGAGCCTTATATGCTCAGAAATAAGGACCCTGCGCGCCAGCTTTTAATCCATACCTTCAAACCCTATCATTTCAAAGGATAACCTTGATAATTTCCATTGGAAATTGAGTTTGAATCTCACTATTTTGAGATTCGAAACTCCAAGAGTGTTGAGCTTTTCATCCATTCAATTCTACTCCTTCAAGTGTCCTGAACAAGATCAAAAGCAAGCAAGAGCAAGATCTATCAAGCACATACCTGCATTGAAGGTATTTTCCAGAATTTTTCATCTCTTCGATTATCACTCAATTCTCCATAATTCTCTTGGATCTTTGGTTGTCTGAAGTCCTACCAATGTAGGCAACAAGATTGAGTTGCTTTGAGGTCAAATCGAAGCAACTCATATCGTGCAACTCAAATTTCAACTCCTTGTATCTCTCAATATACTTGGAGTTAGGAGAAATTGAGGCCAGATTCGAGCTCAAAGGCATTTTTACTTTAAATTCATGTCCTTATTTTTAATTTTGGTGATGGTTCTGGATGAACTAGTCCGGTGAAGCTCACCGAAGAAGGAGATCGGAGCTTTGGCTCCGGTGGTGAGTTGGCATTCATCTGAGCCACTTGATCCATTTGAAATGATCTAATCTCGTGCGTTGAAACTGATTACCACTTGTGTTACGATTTAACTCGTGACTATCGTGGAATGCATGCTAGCAACCACTTGATCTGCCACCTCAATTAATGAGGGAGATCAAGTAATCCACTTTTTTCTCATTTTCTGATTTTCATTTTATTTGGTTTATTTTCATTTATTCATATTAATTTTAATATTGATCCAAAAAATATGAGAGTTTCCCCAAAAAAAATTAAATAAATTCCTCTTTCATTTTCTGAATTTAAATTATTTTTTGGGTCATTATTAATATTTTTCATGATTTAATTGATTTTGTGAATATTTTTAATTGTTTAGAAATACTTTTAAGTTTCCAAAAATTATGAAATTTTTTCTCCAAGGTCCTTTGACCTTGTTTGACCTATGATAAATCTCATGGTCATTTATTTGGTGTTTTGATGAGGTTTTAGGATTTTGAGAAACCATAATTTAATTTAATGCATTAATTAATTGATTTTAATTGTTTAATTGCAAAATAAATTGTGTTGAGCTTCTAATCTTGACTTGTGATGTTGGGCCTTGGTTAAGGTTGATTTGACTTTGTTGAGTTAAAATCATTAGATTTAGGGGATTGGTGAAATCTACATTTCATCTCCCAAAATGAATGAATGATTTTAATTTGATAAAAGTCCTCCTTTGACCAATTTGTGTTGATTCCATTCCCCCTCCGTCTTCATCTCAATCCCCTTCTCTATTCATTCATGTCATGGACCTATGATATCTCTATATCCTAAGGCTAGTTGATATCAAAATCAACATAAGTGTGGATCAGATTAGGTCCACCTCTTTTGCATATTCCTTTTGTGTGTGGTATGTTTTAGGAGCCTAGTCCATTATACTATGTCTCTAACATGCATTAACTCCAAAATTTCGCTTGCCCGACCTCAAATAGTTGTGACTTCTACATAAGTCTAATTATGATTGCTTAACATAACACTAAATTTGTGACACAAAAGGCATAACATTCTAGTAAGTGAGATTGTAAGTCTCCCCCTTTCATGGTATTGCGTGGAAACTTGGCCTTTTTTCCTTCCTTTGGAAGATGTCTTGGTTCAAGTATTCATGCTTGTGAATAGTGGGTTGAGTGTTCTCCAAAGAATGACTTAAACAAAACAAAATCAAAAGCAATACTAACTTCTAATCAATTAAAAACTAACATTTAATTTCAAGCCATTTATTTTTTATGCACTTTAATTTTGAGCTCTTATTCATTTGCCATTATTCATACCATTTAACTTGTTTACTTTAATGTCATTTTCACTTTGCTCATTGGAGCCATATCTTGTGATTATTCTATGATTGTACATACTTGTTTGTGTTCTTTTGACCTTAATGTACATAATAACAACAAAAACCCTAAAAGACATTTTGTGTGGACTGTTGGTTTGCTCTGAGACATTGGACTTAGAATTAGGCAACACTCCCTATGCAAAAGGACTTGCCAACTCCAACGTTCATGAAACCAAGTTATTGTGAAGTGAACTTTCATCTGATGCAAGTATTGTGATCCCATTTGAGTTCATCTACAACATGATCTTTTGGAGCTGTTACTTTGAACCTGTGTCTAATGCTTATCTTTGAAGTCATCTGATACATGGAAGATTATGAAGAAGATCATGAAGTTGCTAATCTTGGATGTGGCTATCTTTATTTGATGTCTTGCTCTTCATCTTATTATTCTTGTATTGATATTGCTTGATTCTAAAGTCTAAGGGAAATTTGGGTTTTCTATATGGCATTCTTGTCTATTGGATTGCAGCCCATTTGTCAAATCTTTTCAACTCTTAACTTTTAAATTTGTGCTTAGGATTAGTCTCTTCCTCTCCTACCCATTTCTTTAATTTCAAATCTCTACCTCCTTTTAAAAATCTTATTTGTTTGTATTTTTCTAAACTTAGACCATTTTGCAAATTAGAAACTTTGGCCTTTTGCCATTGCATCTTCAAATTAATTTTCTTAATCAAACTTGTAAATAAATCTAATCATATTGACTTAAAATTTTCAAAATACAAAAAGAACTAACACTCATTCAAACTGTTTTAGGCCTTTTGTGCCTTTGTTAAACTTAAATTTTTGTTAAAAGCAATGCATCCACTTTGAAATTGTTACTACGAACTAAGAGGTTTTGATCCCTCATTTTATGTTGGTACGTAGGAACAAGTCCGAAGGTCTTGTCAAACACCAAAATATAATTAATGAATTCTTTTCTCATCTCTCCACTCTATTTATTGCAAACATCTTTTACACAAAAATACATATGGACACAAAAAAGGGCTCCCTAGGAGTACCTAGGACACTTTGGGTGCCTAACACCTTCCCTCTGTGTAACCAACCCCCTTACCTGTAATCTCTAGCATTTTATTAGTTTTGATTTGAAAACTTCTTATCTTATGGGTTTTGTTCGTACTTTTCCCTTTTCCCTTAGAAACGATAAAAGCGTGGTGGCGACTCTGGTTTTATTGACGTCTAGATTATCCATGGCTTGATGGTCATGAATTTACCACAACATAAATTAAGTGGCGACTCTGTTAGGGATACTCTCCAATGGGTTTAGCCTACTTTTGTGTGTGTATATATTTGTATATTTGAAGTATGTATATTTGTTTGTATGATATAATCTGCTTGTTGTGCTTGGTGATCTCTGAGTGGTGAGATAAGTTCTAAGCCAAACTTGAGTGTAATTAAGATAGGAGGTGTAATACCCCAAAATTTACCCTTCATTTTTCCTAGAAGCATACGCTTTACACCTCATGCATGCATTCATTTTTAGGTCATTTAGCATTTGCATTTCTTCATGGCAATCGGAATCGGATCCAAGATGCTTGAACATCATCCAGGACACTTTGTGGGCTCTATTTAGATGATCAATCAACACAAGGAAAAGACTTGAGTTACTTCCAACAGGGGTCTATTCGTCAGTCAAAACGTTAATCTTGAAGGAGCAAAGGTTTGTTCATGAGCTGTCATGCTCGCTAGGCGAAGCCCACGTGTTTTGAAAAAAAAATAACGAGAAAATAAATAAATAAATAAATAAATAAAAATAAATAAATAAAAGAAAAAATCTTGGACTTGGACCTCTCTCATTTGAGCCCACAGGTCCACAAAAATCAGGTTATAAATTCAGAGTTTTAGTGAAACAAAAGGCATTCTATTCCTATTACCTTGGCTGGAAAAAGATAGTGAGAGAAGAGCTAACAGGGTTCAGAGCAACCTCCAAACCCTGAAGGGAACTCAACTGTACAGAATCACCTCTGCCTCACATAAACCCTAAAGATTGTTTTGTAAACCTCACGGGTGCAACTCAATTTCAATTAAGCTCTCCAACCAGGTTTGCCCTTATTCCCATTACCTTTGAGCTTTGAATTTGAATACTCTGAATGTTTGAGGTATTATGGGTGAATTTGATACCCTTTTGATGCATGTCTTTTTTGCAAATTTTAATGGCATGATTCATGTGGTTACATTTTGATTTGGGGGCAACCCTTGATTACCCTATTTTTTTGTCTTTAACCTGTTTGTTGAGTTTTTGTGAGGGCTCACATGACTTTTGCAGGGATAACTTGCGTGGTTTTCCACTTTATTTGTGGGATACCTCCTGGAGGTTCATTCCGGTTACCTGTACTGACCCACTTTCTTTGATGATGTTAGCTTGGAGGGATCTCAGGATTTATCGTTCCTTTAATTGCTGTTACTTCGGATCTTTATCCGCGTGGTACTTTTACATTTTTCCCGCATTTTACTGCTTTCCTAGCTAGAAGACCTCGATAGGAGGCAATGTTTTTGTGTGTTTATTTTTCTTTTTACAGGTTCCTTCGCCAAGGACTGCCTTTTTGCATGAGCATCCCAAACCCTAACCCTCATTGATTTTTCTTCTCCTAAACACACGTTTACTCCTTCTACTACAGGTGAGTAAGTCTCCAAAGATCGAGCATCCGGTAGATTGCGTAGTAACGTCGTTCGTCCAAAACCCAATCCATAACCCTGTAGTTAGCCGAACTATAGCTTGCTCTGATTCTCATTACAGATGAGATACGTAGGCATAAGACGCGATGTCTTAGCGAGCACACATCCCCCCAACCCATAGGTCAGCCCAGCTACGAAGACTCTGATTCTCATATTCATATGAGATACGTATGCAGTGGATGCGACATCCGCGCGAGTCATTTTCATTTAACCCCTTTTTTTAGTAAACAACACAAGATAAACTCACACCCTTTAGACAAGAACTACAAAAGTGGATCCCGTAGAGTACTACAGATGCGTAGGGGTGCTAATACCTTCCCTTCGCATAACCGACTCCAGAACCCAAGATTTGGTTGCGAGACCTTGTCTTTTCCTTTCCTCTTTTCAGGTTTACTTCGAGCGTTTCCTTTCCCTCCTTTGGGATAAATAAAGCACGGTGGCGACTCTCCTGTCATTTTCTTTCGCCGGTTGTTTTTTCGCACACTGTATTTTTCAGGTTGCGACAGCTGGCGACTCTGTTGGGGACCCGGTTTCTCTAAGCGAGTCCCTCCTAGCTTTTGTAGTTTGTTTGTTTATTGGGTGTTCATGCTTTTGTACAGTTATTTACCTGCTTTACCTTATTCCATTGTGAACATATCATTGTTGTATTTGTTGGCTGGCTATGGCTGCTTGGTGATCTTTGTGAGATGGGTTATATACCCGAACTCGAGTGCACTTAAGATAGGAGAATGGCATAGTCTTGTCGACTTGTATGGAGTTATTCCTTAGCAAGTTGACTTGAAGGCTCATTCACTTGGTGGAGGTCATGTTGAGATCAATAATGTCACACAAGTAAGTTGTGGTTAGACATTACTTTTTCCAATATAGACCTTAGAAGTCGAGGACCTTAGTTTACCAAACCCATCTTGGCCTATTCGTAGGACGTAGTGCGAAAGTCGTTCAAGTGTAAGATTTGATACGATTGTTACGCGATACTACACTCGTAAGAGTCTCTCTTGAGAATATTTTTGGAATACGATAGTCGTTCCTCCGATAATATCCGAAAGATGGGATTATCACTATGGGAACCTTTTGTAGAACATGTTTGGCAGGTTTAAACCTTAGTACACTCCTTTTGGGTGGTTCTTAACCTAAACTCCATGCTCGTGACTTACAACAAACCCTTGATTCATGGTTGATCCGATCAGGTATCCTTAATATCAATGAAACTTGGGTGTTGATAAGGTGTAAACCATAATCCACCAAAATGGGTGGTTGATATTAAGGATAACATGATCCATCACATGACCTTTGTTTGGTGTGCTCTTAATTTCTCTCCAGACAGTGCAACATGATAGATGTTCAAGCAGATACAACGATTCTGATTCCCATGCCACTGCACTGCATTCACATCATTTTGCATCACATCATTTTGCATTCATAATCATTCAGACATGTTTATCCATTTCTGTGGGGTTTATATCTTCTACTTGATTCTAGTCGGAATTTTCTTGGTTCTCATCAACGGCTTAGTCTTTTTTTTTACATCGTTTATCTATTGAGAGACTGGAATCAAAGGGGTAGAATACCTTTGGAATTGATAAACATGTCATTGAATTTACATATTCATTAGCATGTCTTGCATAACAGGTACCGCCACAGTGTTCTCAGTTTGTTTGGTGTTCCATCAGCAGGATAGCTGACCCAGGCATTCACCGGTACGGTACCCGCAGAAACCAACAGAGAGTAATGGACAGCCTACAGGCAGAGTTCGCCGAGATGAAAATCCGCATGAATCAATTCATGGATGTGGTTCAAGGGGTGGCTCAGGGACATCAAGTACTCAGGCAGATGATACAGAGGAATCCCCCTGCTCCACCAGAGACGGTGACTGATCCTCCAGCTGGAGAGGCTAATGGACCCAATGGACCAGGGCCTATCCCAATCCTACATGTCACCTCCGGTCAACAGCCCATTCATGATGATCAGGACGATCAGTTCCCCCTGCTGCAGGAAGACTTTGGTATGGGTCATGGTGTGGACCCCATGTTTAGAAGATTGGAAGAGAGGTTGAAGGCAGTGGAATGACAGAATCCTCTGGGAGTAGATGTTGCTGACTTGGGGCTGGTCCCAGGTGTGAGAGTGCCACCGAAATTCAAGGTCCCGATATTTGACAAATACAATGGCAACTCTTGCCCGAAGACCCATGTGCAAGCCTATTTCTGTAAAATGGTTGCATACTCCGATGACGAAAAGTTGCTTATGTACTTTTTCTAGGACAGCCTAGCTGGGGCATCCCTGGAATGGTATATGAGGCTGGACAGAGCCCACATCCGTTGCTGGAGGGATTTGGCTGAGGCTTTCGTGAAGCAGTATCAGTATAATGCAGACATGGCTCCGGACAGAACTCAACTTCAAAATCTGTCTCTTAAAAGCAATGAGTGCTTCAGAGAATACGCTCAACACTGGAGAGAAACAACTTCCCGTGTTCAACCTCCTATGTTGGAGAAGGAAATGGCTAACATGTTCATGAACACTCTGCCAGGACCTTATTTGGAGCGCCTGGTGGGTTGCAATGCCTCCAATTTTGCTGATGTAGTCTCTACCGGAGAGAGGGTGGAGAATTACCTGAGGACATACAAGACCCAGAGTGGAGGTGGATCCTCATCAGGGGTGAAGAAGTCGTTCATTCAGGGATAGAAGAGGAGAGAAGGGGATGCAAGTGCCATATCTTCTTATCAGAACAGGGATAACCGGAGGAATAACTTTCAGAACTATCATCAACAACCGTATGTTGCGGCTATGACCATTCCAGCTGCAACACCACTACAACAACAACAACCACAACGTCAACCAGCTCAGTACCAACCACAACAACCAGGTAACATACCCGCCTATCAACCGAGGCCAAGGACGATGGACCGATGTTTCGACACTCTTGCAATGCCGTACGCTCAGTTGCTTTCTAGTCTTCAACAACTACAACTTGTGTAGTTGCACACTCTGGCTCCTCCCGTTGGTAGGCTTCCGGTGGGTTATGACGCCAACGCTAGGTGTAGCTTCCACTCTAGGGCACCTGGCCACAATATTGAGAACTGCAAAGCTTTTAAGCACGTACTTCAGGACCTCATTGATTCAAAGGCCGTTAACTTTGCACCAGCTCCTAATGTCGTCAACAATCCCATGCCCCAGCATGGTGGAGCCAATGTTAACATGGTTGAAGGAGAAGTCAAATTAGTCTTTGCGGTCAACAATGAAGATGGGGATAGTGATTGCGACATCGATAACTGTGTGCGTCCGAGGATCCCGGGTGAAGTTCTCAATAATTGGTCTTCTGAGGAGATTGTCCAAGCCACTTGTCTGGAGGAGTAATTTTCTTTGTTTATTCATGCATATCCAAGTCTTACGTTCCGCCAGGGCGTAATGACTCATTGTAGGGCTCATCTATGTGACACTTGCATTTTTATCATAAATAAAGGACGTCTTTTTGCATTCAAATATTTCGTTCCCTGTCTTTCTTTTTTGCAGTTTTTCAAAAATAAAATGGCAATGTTTTGTTTAGTTTCCACTTTTTTCTTTTTTTTTCACACTCATAAGCACATACCATCACTCATGCAGATGCACATCACCGGATCCTATTGATAACGGTTCTGCTATGGCTCGCTTCGACTTTGAAAATCCAATCTTTCAAGCTGAAGAAGAGGGTGATGAAGACTGTGAACTCCCTGAAGAACTCACCAGGTTATTAAAACAAGAGGAAAGGGTCATTCAACCGCATCAAGAGTCTGTTGAAGTGATTAATCTCGGCACCGAGGACGCCAAGAGAGAAATCAAGATAGGGGCTGCTTTGAAAGACAATGTGAAGAAGGGGTTGATTGATTTGCTGCAAGAGTATGTTGACATCTTCGCTTGGTCTTATCAGGACATGCCAGGGCTTGACATAAACATAGTGGTACATCGCTTGCGGCTCAAAGAAGGTTGTCCTCCGGTCAAGCAGAAGCTCAGAAGAACAAGACCAGAGACGGCTGTCAAGATAAAGGAAGAAGTGCAAAAACAGTTGGATGCAGGGTTTCTAGCAGTCACAAATTATCCGCCATGGGTTGCGAATATCGTTCCGGTACCTAAGAAGGATGGAAAGGTACAGATGTATGTTGACTACCGGGATCTGAACAGGGCTAGTCCTAAAGATGATTTCCCCTTACCTCACATTGACGTTTTGGTGGATAACACGGCTCAGTTCTCGGTATTCTCCTTCATGGATGGATTTTCTGGCTATAATCAAATTAAGATGGCACCAGAAGACATGGAGAAGACAACATTCATAACCCCATGGGGCACTTTCTGCTACAAGGTGATGCCGTTTGGTCTGAAAAATTCCGGAGCAACATATCAGCGAGCGATGGTGACTCTGTTCCATGATATGATTCATCATGAAATCGAGGTTTATGTTGATGATATGATTGCCAAATCTCAGACAGAAGAAGAACATTTGGTGAATTTGCTGAAACTGGTTGAGCGTTTGAGGAAATTCAAGCTGAGGCTTAATCCGAACAAGTGTACTTTTGGGGTGAGATCTGGAAAACTACTGGGTTTTGTTGTTAGTGGAAAAGGGATTGAGGTGGATCCGGCCAAAGTGAAAGCGATACAGGAAATTCCTGAGCCAAGAAAAGAGAAACAAGTCTGTGGTTTCTTAGGGAGGTTGAACTACATTGCAAGGTTCATCTCTCACCTAACAGCCACGTGTGAGCCAATATTCAAATTGTTGAGAAAAGATCAGGCTATCAGGTGGAATGATGATTATCAAAGGGCGTTCGAGAAGATAAAAGAGTATTTGCAGAATCCTCCTATCCTTGTGCCTCCGGTCCCAGGGAGACTGCTGATTATGTATTTGACAGTACTAGACAATTCCATGGGTTGTGTTCTCGGTCAACACGACGAGACAGGTAGGAAAGAGCATGCCATCTACTACCTGAGTAAGAAATTCACAGATTGCGAGTCGAGATACTCAATGCTTGAAAAAATATGTTGTGCACTTGCATGGGCTGCTAAGCGATTGAGACAATACATTGTTGTCTCACACAACCTTACTGATCTCCAAGATGGATCCAATCAAGTATATATTTGAGAAGCCAGCTCTCACCGGAAGGGTTGCTCGTTGGCAAATGGTACTGACAGAGTACGACATCCAGTATACTTCCCAGAAAGCCATCAAGGGGAGTATTCTGTCAGACTATCTTGCTCAATAGCCGGTTGAAGATTATGAGCCGATGAAGTTTGATTTTCCAGATGAAGACATCATGTTCCTCAAGATGAAAGACTGTGAAGAGCCAGTTGTTGAAGAGGGACCTGATCCAGACGAAAAGTGGACTTTAATCATTGATGGGGCTGTTAACGCCAGAAAAAGTGGAATTGGTGATGTCATTACAACTCCGAAAGGTGCCCACATGCCTTTCACCGCTCGTCTGACTTTCGAGTGCACCAATAATGAAGCTGAGTATGAAGCCTGTATCTTGGGTATTGAGCAAGCCATTGATTTGAGAATCAAGACTCTGGACATCTTCGGAGATTCGGCTCTAGTGATCAATCAAGTGAATGGTGATTGGAATACTCTCCAGCCCAATCTGGTCCCTTACAGAACTTCAAGATGAACGGTGTTTTTGAGGCGGCAAATAAGAACATAAAGAAGATTGTGCAGAAGATGGTCGTTACGTACAGAGATTGGCATGAGATGCTACCCTTCGCCTTGCATGGGTACCGTACTTCAGTATGTACATCGACCGGGGCAACCCCTTACTCCCTTGTGTATGGTATGGAAGCAGCCCTACCTGTTGAAGTGGAGATTCCTTCTCTAAGAGTCCTGTTGGATGTCAAGTTAGACGAAGCTGAATGAATTCGGACAAGGTTCAATGAGTTGATTTTTATCGAAGAGAAGCGAATGGCAACCATTTGTCATGGGCAGTTGTATCAAAGTCGGATGAAGAGAGCCTTTGATCAGAAAGTGCGTCCTCGATGCTTCCAGGTCGTAGATTTGGTGTTGAAAAGGATCCTTCCTCCTCAGACAGATCACAGGGGCAAGTGGACTCCTAACTATGATGGACCGTATATTGTCACCAAGGTTTTTGATGCTGGGGCCTTAATGCTTGCAACGATGGATGGTGAAAACTTCACTTCCCCGGTGAACTCAGACTCAGTTAAAAAATACTTCGCATGAAATAGACCCGCTGGACAATAAAAAGAGTAGTCCAGGCAAAAATGGGCATCCCGGCGAACCAAGAAAATGAAAAAGGTTCGGGCAAAAATTAGGGATTAAAAGTGAAAAGATTGTACACCCGGTAAGTTGAAAACCTGAAAAGGCAACTTAGGCAAAAATGGGTATCCCGGTGGATTGGAAACCCGAAAAGGGCGATCCAGGCAAAAGTTAGGGATTAAGCGAATGACTGCGTTCTGAGTAGTTCCGAATCTCATCTCGTGTCAATGACTGGAAACTTTTGAAGGATAGGAAACAGTCCAATCAATCTTTTCAGAAAGCTGATCATCTGGAGGATCTTGAAGACGAGCAAGTCATAGCAGAATTGGAACCCAATAGAAATCCATTTCACATTGCCTTTAGATTAATGTCTGTTTTTATCTGTTGTGCGATTACCTCTTTCTAGGGATTGCTTCCTGATGTAAATGCCTATTCAGAGGCCGTTCAATCAATAAAATCATGTTATTCAGTATATCTCTGTTTTCATTTTCATTTTTCTGTTTTGTTTGCAAAAATGACGTCCGAATTTTTTGATAAACATTGCATCATGACACATAAGAGCTTTACAGGTACATGCTTAATAAACATTTAAAATTGCTATAAATTTTAAGTGCTTTGGATCGTCTATTCAGAACAGGTACCCTCGGGGCATTTCCTTAAAATCCCCTGTAGATGATCGTGATTGTTTTCCCCAGTGAAGTCCCCGACAGACGAATTCGGTATCATATCCCTGCAGAGCTGATCAGAGCGTTGGATTCTTCAATCCCCAGCAGGTTCTCACCACTGTACCTCCCCCCAAGCGGTGATTTCAGATTATACACTCCCCAGTAGAGTTGACAGTGTCAGACTATATACCCCCAGCAGAGTTGACAAGGCCAGACTGTATCTTCCCAGTAGAAGCGACTGCTCCTCAGAGTTCGAGGCCAGATCGATAATCCCAATGCCAGATCAATGGTTTCTTTCCTTGAAGCATAACCTCGGTACCGTATCGGTGTTTGCTTCCCCTGTTGAGTCATCTCTCGCAGATCGTGGTTGCCAGGACCACGATCGCTTTCCCCAACAGCAGGTTTTTAGTGTCGTTCTCTCCCCAGTCAGAATCATGATATTTCGTCATTGCTAGAACACCGTGTGGCGGGTCATTTTCCCACAGAATTCTTTGTGCTGTGCATCTTCAGCAGCCTTGCCAGGGTCCAGAAGATGGTGATCATTTCCCCAGCAGATCCCCTTGCCTCAGCTTGGCATTCTACCCAGCATTTCGCATCCCTGCATGTAGAATCATGTTGCATTGCATCCTCCCAAATCGTGTAGCATTTCCATTTTCATGGAGCATTACGCCATTGAAAAATTCAAACATACGCATGTAAGCATAAAACATTCTCGGTATCCCAAGTGATAAGCCAGAAGTTGTTTCCAGTACTCAGACTGAAGAGTGTTCATGACTTACCTTTGTTATCCCCAACAAGTGTCATTGGCCCATGCGCCGCCTCTATTATCGTTCCTTATTTCTGCCGATGCTGACAGGAATGAAGTTTCCGGTATTCAGACCGAAGTGGCGTTCAGGCCAATTTTCCGATGTTCAGATCGAAGAAGTTTCCGACGTTCAGGTCGATGCAACTTGTGGCATTCAGGCCAGATTTCCGATGTTCAGATCGAAGAAGTTTCCGACATTCAGGTCGATGCAACTTGTGGCGTTCAGGCCAGTTTTCCGATGTTCATATCGAAGAAGTTTCCTACATTTAGGTCGATGCAACTTGTGGCATTCAGGCCAATTTTCCGATGTTCAGATCGAAGAAGTTTCTGACGTTCAGGTCGACGCAACTTGTGGCATTCAGGTCAGCCTCTCGGTGTTCAGACCGATATTAATAATCTCATATCTCCCGATGTTCAGATCGAAGTCATTTTCGGTATTCAGACTGATGAGCGACATTCAGACCATGGTTATTTTTGTCTTACCATTTATTTTGGTATCCAGGTTAACATTCTTTTTCGGTATTCAAACTGACTCTCACCGTACCAGACGGATTCTTCTTTCAAGACCACCTCTTTTCCGATTCTGATAGGCATTGTTTACATCACTTCACTTCAGTGCAAATTTTCGGGCTTTTATTGTATTCAATCCCTTGATACCTCGAAAGCACGAAAGCCGCTGCTATCTTCTTTCCAGGTCTCTAGTTGATTGAATAGGGGCAGCTGTAATACCCCAAAATTTACCCTTCATTTTTCCTGGAAGCATACAATTTACACCTCATGCATGCATTCAATTTTAGGTCATTTAGCTTTCGCATTTCATCATGGCAATCGGAATCGGATCCAAGAAGCTTGAACATCATCCAGGACACTTTGGGGGCTCTATTTAGATGATCAGTCAACACAAGGGAAAGACTTGAGTTACTTCCAACAGGGGTCTATTCGTCAGTCAAAACGTTAATCTTGAAGGAGCAAAGGTTTGTTCATGAGTTGTCATGCTCGCTAGGCGAAGCCCACATGTTTTGAAAGAAAAAACGGAAAACGAAAAAAAAAAAAGGAAAAAAAAAAAAAAAAACGAAAAATAAATAAAAAATAAATAATAAATAAATAAATAAATAAATGAATAAAAATAAATTAATAAATAAATAAATAAAAGAAAAAATCTTGCACTTGGACCTCTCTCATTTGAGCCCACAGGTCCACAAAAATCAGGTTATAAATTCAGAGTTTCAGTGAAACAAAAGGCATTCTATTCCTATTACCTTGGCTGGAAAAAGATAGTGAGAGAAGAGCTAACAAAGTTTAGAGCAGCCTCCAAACCCTGAAGGGAACTCAACTGCACAGAATCACCTATGCCTCACATAAACCCTAAAGATTGTTTTGTAAACCTCACGGGTGCAACTCAATTTCAATTAAGCTCTCCAATCAGGTTTGCCCTTATTCCCATTACCTTTGAGCTTTGAATTTGAATACTCTGAATGTTTGAGGTATTATGGGTGAATTTGATACCCTTTTGATGCGTTTCTTTTTTGTGAATTTTAATGGCATGATTCATGTGGTTACATTTTGATTTGGGGGCAACCCTTGATTACCCTATTTTTTTGTCTCTAACCTGTTTGTTGAGTTTTTGTGAGGGCTCACATGACTTTTGCAGGGATAACTTGCGTGGTTTTCCACTTTATTTGTGGGATACCCCCTGGAGGTTCATTCCGGTTACCTATACTGACCCACTTTCTTTGATGATGTTAGCTTGGAGGGATCTCAGGGTTTATCGTTCCTTTAATTGTTGTTACTTCGGATCTTTATCCGCGTGGTACTTTTACATTTTTCCCGCATTTTACTGCTTTCCTAGCTGGAAGGCCTCGATAGGAGGCAATGTTTTTGTGTGTTTATTTTTTTTTTCAGGTTCCTTCGCCAAGGACTGCCTTTTTGCATGAGCATCCCAAACCCTAACCCTTCATTGATTTTTCTTCTCCTAAACACACGTTTACTCCTTCTACTACAGGTGAGTAAGTCTCCAAAGGTCGAGCATCCGGTAGATTGCGTAGTAACGTCGTTCGTCCAAAACCCAATCCATAACCCCGTAGTTAGCCGAACTACGGCTTGCTCTGATTCTCATTCCAGATGAGATACGTAGGCATAAGACGCGATGTCTTAGCGAGCACACATCCCCCCAACCCATAGGTCAGCCGAGCTACGATGACTCTGATTCTCATATTCATATGAGATACGTATGCAGTGGATGCGACATCCGCGCGAGTCATTTGCATTTAACCCCTTTTTTTAGTAAACAACACAAGATAAACTCACACCCTTTAGACAAGAACTACAAAAGTGGATCACGTAGAGTACTACAGATGCGTAGGGGTGCTAATACCTTCCCTTCGCATAACCGACTCCCGAACCCAAGATTTGGTTGCAAGACCTTGTCTTTTCCTTTCCTCTTTTCAGGTTTACTTCGAGCGTTTCCTTTCCCTCCTTTGGGATAAATAACGCACGGTGGCGACTCTCTTGTCATTTTCTTTCACCGGTTGTTTTTTCGCACACTGTATTTTTCAGGTTGCGACAGGAGGATGGTATAGTCATGTTCGACTTGTGTGGAGTAGTCCTTAACAAGTTGGCTTGAGACCTATCTACTCAGTGGATACCCTTTTGGAGTTATGAATGTCACACAAGTTATTTGTGGTTAGGCATTACTATCTCTGATTTGGGGTCCAAGAAGCTGAGGACCGTAGAACATTTAACCCCTCTTGGCCTATTTAGGACGTTTTGCGGAGACTGTTCAAGTGTAGACTTGATAACAGTTGTTACACAATACTACACTCAGACGAGTTTTTATTAACAATATTATGGGTTGATGAGTCAGTCATCCTAACCTGTAATATCCGATAGATGGAATTAAAACTCTAGGAACTTTTTAGAACATGATCTACAGATTTTTATCCTTAGTTCACTCCTTTGGGACGGTTCTTACCCAAACTCCATGCTCGTGACTCACAACAAACCCTCGATTCTAGGTTGATCCAATCAAGTCTTATCAATATCAATGGAACTTGGGTGTTGATAAGGTGAAAACCATAATCCACCAAAATGGATGATTGATCTTGACAATAACTCGATTCATCCCTTGACCTTTGTTTGTTTGCCTTGTATGTGATCCCTTTTTTTGTGGTTGTTGCATTCATGCATTCACGCGATTCATAACATTCGTCACATAAAAAATAATTTCAAGGAACTGAGGTATTGTTTGCAAATATTTCCAGACCATGGATTATGGACGAAGGAACACTAAGACGTACAGTTTCAGATGTCGAGACTTGAAAGAGTTAAGGAAGTTGTCATCTTTTATATTAGATGCCTTAGACTTCAAGCAATGTCATGGGAAGCTTCTGTCTATTTTATCTGCTGATATGGTTAAAGGACTCTTGAGTATGTTGGTTCAGTTCTATGATCCTCTCTACCGTTGCTTCACTTTTCCCGATTATCAGCTTGTGCCTATGTTGGAGGAGTATGCCCATCTCTTGGGGATACCTGTTTCTAGCAAAGTGCCTTTTAGTGGATTGGAAGAGATTCCCAAATCTCATCTTATAGTTGAAGCTCTTCATCTAAAGAAGTCTGAGATTGAGGCTCATTTGGTGAAGAAAGGAGGATTGTTTGGATTTACTTCTGAGTTCCTCATCAAGGAAGCTACTGCCTTTGCTCAAGCCGGTAGTATGGATGGTTTTGAAGCTATCTTTGTGTTTCTTATCTATGGTTTAACTTAGTTCGCTAACATTGACGGTTTTGTTGATGTTAACTCCATTAGAATCTTCTTGATTGGGAATCATGTGCCTACTATGTTGGGTGATATGTACTTCTCTTTTCATCTAAGGATTTCTAAATACGGTGGGACGATTGTGTGTTGTATTCCTCTTCTATACAAGTGGTTTATTTCGCACTTGCCTCAGACGCCTACTTTTGTGGAGAACAAACAATGTCTAAGGTGGTCTCAGAGACTTATGTCTCTCACTAATGATGATATAGTTTGGTATGATTCTTCATTGAGTAGTATGGAGATTATTGATAGTTGTGGTGAGTTCTCTAGTGTGCCTCTCATTGGTACACAAGGAGGAATCAATTACAACCCTGCTTTGGCCCGTCGTCAACTTGGGTTCCCCTTGAGAGATAAACCTAATAACACTTTTTTGGAAGGTCTTTTCTATCAAGAGGGTAAAGATCCCCAACATTTGAAGTAGAAGATTGTGCATGCTTGGCATAATGTGCATAGGAAAGGAAGATTTGAGCTTGGTCCGCGCAATTGTGTAGCTTTGGAAGCTTACACTATTTGGGTGAAGAAGAGAGCTTTGGAATTGAAGATGCCTTATGCTTGTGAGAGACATATGTCTATGGTTGTGGTTGAGCCATTAACTATCCCTAACCAATATCTAGAGGAGTTGGAAGACACACTCACCAAGATGAAGCAAGAAAAGGATATATGGGAATAGCGTTTCCATGCTTTGAGTAGAAAGCATGAGGAGTTGCATCTTGAGTCTAAGGAAAAAGATGCACTTATTGAGCTTCTTAAAGACCGATTAATGAAGAGACAGAGAGAGCCAGAGGTTTCATCTTCCTCTAGTATGCCTCAGACTCCCGTTGCTTGGAAGAAGATTGTTGATCAGCTTGTCCTCGAGAAGGCTCAGATGAAGACTTCTTTTGAGTCCAAGATTCGACGCATCCGAAGGAAGTACGTGTATGCAATTAGATCTTCTGACATTGTTGTTAGGGATCCTTAGGATGATTAGTCTCCTTTTCTCTTGTATTTTGTATTTTGGTTTCTAAAATTGTACTCAGTGTAATCCTTCCAATTATATAAATAAAAGAGATTTTATGGTCAATCAAATTGTGAAATTGTTATTATTTATATATTTACAAATGAAACAGTAAGTTCCTTGAAAATAAAAAACAATCAAAGCATTGCATTTCATGCATCATTTGCATAAGCAGGTTTTCTTCTGCCAGATGTCTTATTGGTTATTCTTCTGTGCTTCAACCAAGCTGACTCATCGATGCAATACCCGCGCCAATCATCCAAGAATCATGGAACATCTAGAGCAAGAGAACAAAGACTTGAAGGACGAGATCGCCCACCTGACTTCCATGATGGAGTCAACGTTAGTTGCTTAGAGTCAATCGTCTCTAACAACTGCAACTCCTCCTCCTCAGAGGACTGACATTTCAGAGGTTGCCACCTCTACCATTCCTGCTACTGCTGCTCACTTTGCGCCTACCATGCCAGCCGGATTCCCGTGGGGAATGCCACCCAACTTTGTGCTTGAGAGTTTCGCACCTACTTTTGCTTCCATGCTGGCATCTAGCCCGGTCATGTCTGTTCCACCATTGGTTGTTCACACTTTACCCCGTGTTAGGAACACCATCTATCATTCTGAGCCGTCTGAGGGTTCAGATGTTTATGAAAAAATGGATGAAATGAAATACCAATTCCTTGAGATGAGAAAGGAGTTGAATACCTTAAGGGGAAAATATTTGTTCGGTAAGAGTGTTGCGGAACTTTGCTTAGTTCCTAATGTGAAAATCTTGATAAAGTTCAAAGTCCCTGACTTGGAAAAGTACAAGGGGAATACTTGTCCGCTCAGTCATCTTGTCATGTATTCTAGAAAGATGTCAACGCAGACTGATAATGATCAGTTACTGATTCATTATTTCCAAGACAGTATGACTGGTTCCGCTATGAGGTGGTACATGGGTGTGGATAGTACGAGTGTGTGCATATTCAATGATTTGGGTGAAGCATTTGTGAATCAATACAAATATAATATGGATATGGCACCGGATAGGGACCAGTTGAGGTCATTGTCTCAGAAGGACAGAGAGACATTTAAAGAATATGCTCAGCGATGGAGAGAGCTTGCCGCTCAGATTACCCCTCCTTTGGAAGAAAAGGAGATGACCAAGATTTTACTCAAGACCTTGAGCTCATTTTACTATGAGTGCATGATTGCCAGTGCCCCTAGTGATTTTACGAAATGGTCAATATGGGGATGAGGTTAGAAGAAGGTGTCCGAGAGGGACGGTTGTCTATAGAGGAGGTTTCGTCTAACAAGAAGTATGGTAGTGGGTTTTCAAGAAAGAAAGAGAACAAGACCAATGCAGTATCTATTGGGAGGAAAAGGAGGCCTCATCTTAGAAGGAATCCACAATCCCGTCAACACCATTATCAAGTATCATCTGTCATTCTGGTATTTTCTAACAATCAATCAACAACAACGTCAACCACAACCACTGCAACGAACAAACACCTACAACAACAACAATACCAATAATCATCAACAACAACAAAACTTTGAGAGGAAGAAGGTCTCTTTCGACCCGATTCCTATGTCTTATGTTGAACTGTATCCATCATTGGTTCTCAAGAACCTTTTGCATCCAAGAAATCCTCCACAGATTCCTGAACCACTTCCATGGTAGTATGATCACACTGAATTACACCGTATTTTTGACTCGGATTTCAGATGTTTATTAGGACTTTATTATCATTTTGTTTGTATTATGCTCTCTTTTATGTTGTTTTAAGATACTTAGCATTTTCGGACCCTTTTGGAAGGAACGAAGCAAAAAGACCTAAAATTAGGGATTTTCGGCGAAAATTTTACACATGGCGTTGCACATGGCAGCCGCTATAGGGGAAGCCATGACACACCAACCCTCAACCAGGAGGTAACCGCCATGTTCCCATGATCTTTCCCATTTACACACATGGCGGGCGCCATGACGGGATGGCGGGCGCCACCTTTGGAAATCACGTTCCCACTAAGGAGAAGTTGGAGGGCACCATGGTCTTTGCAAGCTGCTGAAATCCTCTATAAATAGTTTGTTCCATTTCATTTTCAAATCATCCAACTTAGTTTACAACACTAAGCCTATTGTAGCACCTCAAATTTGCACCTCCCATTTTGTGTATACATTTTCATGTTTAGGTCATAAACATTGCATTGTTCATTGCATTAGTCCATCAAGTCATCAGGCAAGACTGGCCAGGAGATTCAACTGTGCAAGGCAACAAGTGCATTTTCTATGGAATCAAAGCCCTAGAGTTGGTACAATGAGTTCATATGATCTAAGGATCATTTTGAAGTGATTTGGCCAAGTATTAAAGGCTTAAGGCTCAACAGTCAATGTGCAAATCATCTGAAACCCTAAAAAGTCAACAAAAGTCAACTGTCAATTCAACCATGGATTTGGAGGTGGGAGATGGTTAGAGATGCCTCATTCATGTGGGAACAAGTCTCATTTGACATTTCAAACATTAAAATTGAAGAATTTGAGGTCAGATCAAGACTTTCCAAAAATAGCAGGTGACCTGTAATTTGAATTTGCCAAAAATGGAAAGGTTTTCAACTCAAGATTACATCACGAAGAAAGCTTCAAATGAAATTTTGTCCAACATGAAAGTTGAAGATCTTTCTCTCCCATTTCCAAAAAGTCCAAGATCATGGATTTCTCATGTGTGGTTGAAGAGATATGATCAAAACTTGGAAAAGTGTGGTTTGAACTTCAAATGGGCATAACTTCTCAACCAAAACTCCAAAATGGATGGCTCTTTTTGCATTCTTCTCCTTGTGACCTCTAATTTTCAAATCTTGCATCACATTACATAATTTGTCTTTATATCATCACTTGCAAATTCTTGGATTTTTGGAGGGAAATTTCAATATTCAAAATTGGTGCATTATTTAGACATTTTGCCTTCACCAATGATTTTAAAAATGCATTTTAGGTGAAAATAAATAGAATTCGGGTACTGTTCATTCATGATTTTCATGCATAAGGGTGGAAAACCAAATTTTCCAAAACACCTTGAAACTTAATCCATTCCATTAGCATTTGGTTTAGGCTTAATTAAACATGATTAGGGAGAGGTATAAAAGCCAAACCCTAACTGTTTCGGCATAACAACATTCATAATTTCAGATCTAGAAAAATTTTCACAAATTTTCTCTCAATTTCTTCACACAACATCCATTTCTCTTGCTTGATTGTGGATCCTGAAGTATTATTGAGGAGATTGGCACGTGGATTTGAAGAAAACAGAGTTGCATCAAAGCATTCTTCAAGCTTGAGCAACAATGGTGAATCAAGATTCTGGCGAATTCGTGTACAATTAAGTCTCCATTTCTCTTCCAATCAACTTCACAAGCTTCATAGAGGAACATTGGAGCATTGCAAGGCTTGAATCAACACAATTCCAATTCTGCACTTCAAGAGGTCACAAAATCGCTCTCCTTACTTCTCAAATTTGTTATGTCATTGTTGTAGATCTTAGGATCCTGAGTATTCTGAGCTTTGAACCATTGATTTTCATGTAAAATTGAGTGAGATATGCTTGTATAAAGTTTGGATGATGATTCTTATTTGCTTCGATTCATGCATGTTTGAGTGTTTCTTGATGAATTAGTTATGGATTCTTGATGTATGTTGAAGGATCTACGTGTTGATATGCTTAATTTCAATTTCTGAGAATTTTGTTCTTGGATGTTCTTGAGATGCCACTGTTCATGCATGGCGCGCGTTGAAGATGATGATGTTCATCATTTGGCAACGGTTTTGATGCATCAGGAACACTTTCCTGCGTTTTGCATGTGTTATTTAGGGCAAGACCATGTACTGGTCCACATAGGCATGTGCGCGGAATTTTAATTGGTTCAGGTGCATTTGACTTGCACACGTAGCGTTGACCAGGCCATCAAGGATTAATGAAACGCTGAGTTTCATATGAGCGCGCCAGCATTTGAATTAGCACATGCTTCGATCCTCCGCTGCACCATTATTTCAAATGTTGTCCCTATTTTCTCATTTCCCTCCATGCATTGCCATACTTGTTTCACATGAATTTTTTTTAATTTTTCTTCATCTTTAAAAATTCATATCTAATTGAATATTGATCCAAAAATGATGAGATTTTTTGCATGGTGATCCTGATTTTGTCTAGTATTTTTTTATCATTAAAATGAAAATTGTGCTTGGCTGATTAATTTTTGGTGCTAGAAAGTTTGAACATGTGAAATGCTTGATTCTTGTCCAATGCTCATGAAATTTTGCATGCTATAACTAGACTCTTTGCTTGACATTTTGGTCTTGATTTGGTATTTTTATCAATTACCATTGTTGTTTTATGAATGTGCCAAGTTAGGTGTGACAATTTGTGTCACACCTTGTGATGTTCAACTTGATTGATGAGTTTGCCATGCCAAATGATCTCCAATTGCCTTGATTTTTTGTATGATGCATGCTATGATTTAATTGAGATTTTTCATTCTGGATGGTGACATTTGAGCTTTTAAATTGCCTTGAATTTCATTTGATTGTGAAATGCTTGTTCTTTATCCAATGAATGTGAAACTTTGCACACTATTTCTAGACATGTTGGGTGTTGTTTTGGCTTTTGTTTGAGGCTTTTACCATGATCCATCTCTGTTTTATGCCTATGCTAAGTTGGTGTGACAATTTGTGTCACACATGTGCTTGTTGTGCTTTCCTTGATTTATGCTATGTGATTGTCATGCTTAATGATGTCCAATGCCTCTAATTTTTTGTGTGATGATCATGTTGTATGTTTTGTTTACTCATGAATTTTGCCAAGATTATTTGAATCATTTTTGATTTAATGTGCATTTGTTTCTTCTGATGTCACAATGTGGTCACAATTTGCATACCTTGCCATGTTTAGTTCATGAAATGATTTTGGTTAATGATATTGACATGAGACCTTTTGGATTGTGTTCTTGATTGAATGAAGTTGATTCATGTTAAATTTCATGTTCTGTTTTGAATTTTTTCTCCATCTTTGACCCTAGGCCTTGACCTAGAGGTTTGTCACTCACAATTGAGCTTTGATTTCAGGTTTACACTACCAAGTCCATAGTTGATGATGCTTCCTCACTTGAGCATTGATGTTTGCTCTAGAGGTTGGCTAACCTTGAGTTGTTTTGTAGGCTTTGAGACCAAGTGGCTTGATAGCTTGTGCCTTGCTCACTGTTGTATTGCTTGCTTATCTGTCTGATTGTGTGATTAACTGTTGTCTGTTTGAATTGTTTGAATTGTATACTGATTGGGTTAGATTTTTTCAGGTACCTAAGTTGCTTTGAGTTCTTTTGAACTTGCTTTTGATTTGCTTGGTTGCTTAACCACTGAGGTATAACTCTCTGACTTCATGTAGTCTGAAAGACCTGTTATGTGGGCAGGCACCTGTCTGAAGCCCTCCTTAAGAGGCAATGCTTGTGAATGTTTATCTTTGTGCCAAGCAAGTAAAGACCTCTTATGAGGCAATTGGCAGATAAAAGAGATGTGCAATCCATCTCCTGCTATTCAGTGTGTCATTCACTCTGCTCACACACCTTGTGTTGATGCATTGTGGATATTAACCCAAGATCTTTGTTGTGTCAGTCATATGTGGAGAAGAGTTCCAACTTTCTGAACTCCCACACTTTCATTTGTCTGAAGCTCTCCCAGGCCAGGGATAAGAGTTGTGAGGTCTTACCCTCACTTCCCATTTCATCTGCTTCACCCTAACTCTCAATGTTAGGGTTAAGAGCTAACTACACCCTATTCCAGTTGGCTCATGTTTCACAGCCTAACTATGTGTGAGCCCAATTGTTTGCATATAGTGTGTGTGCTTGCTTTGTGTGCTTGTATGGATTTGCTTGTGCTGTTTAGGATAGCTTACTCCCTGTGCAAGTTAGATAGAAACCTTAACTTAGGGATCGTATGCATGATAACTTCTAGGCTCGAGTCGTAGTCTCCCTAGTAGTTTGTGTCTCCCTTTGTATCTGGTTAGGCTAGTCCTTTTTCCCTGCGTAGGGGAACTACATCGCCCTGATCCTCATACCAGATGAGGTACGTACGCAGGAGATAAGCTGATCTCTCCGGGCGCCCTTTTTCTTTTTCAACCCCTTTGTGTGTGTTTGGAGTCCGACATAAGTCCAGCGATTGGCAGTCGATTTCCTGTGTCTTGTTTGTGTGTTTGGAGCCTGACGTAAGTCCAGCGATTGGCAGTTGGTTTCCAGTGTGCGTTTGTTGGTTCGGAGTCTGATGTAAGCCCAGCGATTGGCATTCGGTTTCCATGTTTGCCTGTTTGTGTGGAGTCTGACGTAAGTCCAGCGATTGGCAGTCGGTTTCCTGTTTGTGTTTTGTTTGGCGTGTGTTAGCCGAGCTACGAGTGCTCTGATTCTTCTTCTGTCAGAGAAGATACGTATGCATAGGATGCGACATCCTAGCGAGCACGTTTTCCCCTGTCTCGAACTACGTCGACTCTGATGTTTGTGCCTGATAGACTACGTAGGCCCAGGATGCGATATCCTGCCGAGTCCCGTTTCTTCCGTCTTTCTGTGTTTCCTTCCAGCCTTGTTTGATGTTTGAGCAGTTTTTAGCAACCTTATCCTTTCTTTTGTGCGTGGATCCCGTCGAGTACGACGGATGCGTAGGGGTGCTAATACCTTCCTTTCGCATAACCGACTCCCGATCCCATCTTTCTCTGGTCGCGAGACCATTCCTTTCCAGGTTTACTTCGAGCGTTTCCTTTCCCTCCTTTGGGATAAATAACGCACGGTGGCGGCTCTGTTGTTTTCTTTTCCCGCCGGTTTTTCGCGTAATGCGACAGCTGGCGACTCTGCTGGGGACATAGAGAAGTTGACCTCTTGCTGGTCCATCTTCCCTAAGCGAGTCTCTCCTAGCGCTCTCTAGGATAGGGTTTGGTTGCTTTTGCTGTTTCATTTATTGCATTCATTTATTTATTGTTTGCATTTATTGTTTGCATTTATTGTTTGCATTTATGTTTGCATTCATCATCATATTCATCTGTTCATCTGGCTGTGCTGTGTTTGTCTCTCTGTTGGGGTGGGAGTTACATGAGGTAAAAGGCCCAATACCCAGGCTATGAGTGAAATCTAGGACACCTAGGATTAGAGTGATTCATGGGAAGCGGGTGGTATTGCGCCACTTAGCGAAACATTGATATCACGAGCAATTCAGACTCTGATGGGGTATTATCGTTACATACTTCGGGTGTGTACATGATGATATTATATGAAAGGGTTATTTATGCTGCGTTTCTCTCGACCTTACCCTGGCCTAGATGACACCCGTGAGTGGGGAGGGAATGATCATTATTACAGGTACAGTTGGTGACTTGTCGGTGACTTGTTGGTGACTTGTGATCATGTTGGTGACTATTGGTTCAGAATTTTGGGGTCTCAGATGACTTTGGGTTTCAGATGAATTGGTGGTTCCGAGTTCAAGCCGAAGCTTTGATCCTGTGCTCCGAGATACATAGCCAGCCAGTCTTGTCTGCATCATTTGCATCATAGCATGTTTATTTTCAAAAAATACGCAAAAAAAAAAATTGAGAAAAGAAATGAAAAAGAAAGAAAAAGAAAAAGCTAATCTCTGCATGCATATCATTTCTCAGGTGCATTCAGGAGTCTATTCATTGTGAGAGATGGCAACAGTCCCAGAGTTGAAGCGGAAGACTTGTTCTTACAGTTTTCACCGTGAGCCTTTGACGTCCCTGATAGAGTTGAGCAACCTTGTGACCAGTGGTAACCAGAAGGGGTTTGTTGATCAGTATGGGGATTTGTTGACACTGTTGAAGATGGTAGTAGATCCAGTGCCGTTGCAGACTCTTCTACAGTTCTACGACCCAGAGCTTCGTTGCTTCACATTCCAGGATTATCAGTTAGCGCCTACTCTTGAGGAGTATTCCATTTTGGTGAGAGTCCCGATTCAGTATCAGGTTCCTTTTTTGGATGTTCCAAAGGAGGTTGATTTCAGAGTTGTTGCCAGAGCTCTTCATTTGGGTATCAAAGAAGTCAGTGATAATTGGAAGTCCAGTGGGGATGTTGTGGGTTTGCCTTTGAAGTTCTTGTTGAGGATAGCTAGAGAAGAAGCAGAGAAGGGAAATTGGGAAGCTTTTCATGCTCAGTTGGCTATTATGGTTTATGGGATTGTCTTGTTCCCGAGTATGCCCAACTTTGTGGATTATGCTGCAGTCACTATCTTCATTGGAGGAAACCCAGTTCCTACTTTGTTAGCTGATACTTACTATGCTATTCAAAGTAGGCATGGTAAGGGTGGAGCTATCAGATGTTGCCTTCCGTTGTTGCTCAGATGGTTCTTGTCTCTTCTGCCAGTCAGTGGACCTTTTGTGGATGCTCAGAGCATTCATAAGTGGACTCAGAGGGTTATGTCTCTTACTTCTTATGATATCAGGTGGCAGTCTTACCGGATGGATGTGTGTAATGTCATCATGAGTTGTGGAGAGTTTCGTAACGTGCCACTTGTAGGGACTAAGGGTTGCATCAATTACAACTCGGTTCTTTCTCTTCGCCAGTTGGGGTTTGTGATGAATGGAAGACCACTTGAGGCTGAGATAGCTGAGAGTGTGTATTTTGAGAAGTAGGAAGAGCTTGGAAGACCATTGGTGTTAAAGATGGAGTTGTCCTGGGAAGAAGTTTGTCATTGCTATGCCTGATTACACTGAGTGGGTCAAGAAGAGAGTGGAAACTTTGTTGTTTCCCTATGATAGGATGAAGCCCTTGCAAGAGCAACCACCTTTGATCCTTGCTGAGAGTGTACCTGCTGAGCACTACAAGCAAGCCCTGATGGAGAATCGTCGGTTGAAAGAGAAGGAACAAGACACCCAGATGGAGCTCTACAAAGCCAAAGTTGATAAGTTGAACTTGGCTCATCAAATCAGAGACATGTAGGGTGTAGATGCTAGTGGAATAAAGAGCAAGAAGAGATCCTATGAGGAGATGGAGGCACTGTTGAATGTAGAACACCGTGAATGCCTGAGGTTGCAGAGAGCTAAGGCCAGTTATCAGAAGAAGATAAGAGACTTGGAGAAGCAACTCAGGGACAAAGACATCCAGTTGAAGAAGGAAGTAGACTTGAGATGTGCATCAGAGAGCCAACTTGGAGGAGAAGTTATGGAGCTCAGAAGACAACTGAAGGAGAAGCTCACTCCCTTGCCAGAATGTTCAGAGTGTGACCTGTTGATAGACCAGTGTCAGTACCTGAAGACTCTCATTCCGGGAGAACATTTGTTTTAGCTTGTATCTCTGTTGTTTATGGTGAGAATTACCTCCAGGCTTGTTGGATGGGATTCGTATTTGTACTTTGACCATTTGGATCTTTGTTGACATTGTTGTATGATCCTTGTTGCTCATATCTATAGATGAGTTGGTTATTGGTGTTCCACCTTGTGCTCATTATCTTGTGTAGCTTGCTGTGTTTGTGTTGCAGGTTGCCATTTCTTGAAGATGAATTAGGTTCTTTGAATGCCTGAGAAATGAATATATCATGCGCATCATACGCATCATTAGCATCATACACATATCATTTTGCATTACAGGTGTTCTTGTTCGTGACTTCTCACTCTGGTTCCTGTGTTAGGCAGGATAGCTGATCAACGACCGCACCGCTACTCAACCAGACTGAATCATCAGAGGAACATGGACCAGGTTCAAGCAGAGTTGGCTGAAATGAGGGCTAACATGGCCCAATTTATGACAATGATGCAAGGGGTTGTTCAAGGGCAAGAGGAGCTGCGTGCCTTAGCCCAGAGACAGGAAGTTGTGATTCCGCCATCCAACCGTGCTTCACCAGTGGGTGTACCCGTTCATGAGAATGCTGCTACTGCTGCTTCCGCCAATGACTACGCTATAGGGGATGAACTGAGGGGTATCAGAATCAATGGACAACCTCTTGCTGCAGAGACTGTTAATTCCAGAGCTACCCGGGCTCCGATTCGTCATCCTGCTCCGCTTGTTGACAGGCAGGAGGACATGTTCACACTCCTCAGTGAAGATGATGATGTAGTGAGGGTTGAAGAGAGGGATCGTAAAGTTGATGCCCTTGCTGAGAAAATCCGAGCTATGGAATGTCAGAACTCCCTTGGGTTTGATGTGACCAACATGGGTCTGGTGGAAGGTTTGAGAATCCCCTACAAATTCAAAGCACCCTCATTCGATAAATACAATGGTACTTCTTGCCCTCGCACCCACGTGCAGGCCTATTACCGGAAGATCTCTGCTTACACCGACGACGAGAAAATGTGGATGTATTTCTTCCAGGATAGCTTGTCTGGGGCTTCCTTGGATTGGTACATGGAGCTTAAGAGAGATTCTATCCAAAACTGGGGAGACCTGGGTGAGGCCTTCTTGAGACAATATAAACATAACATGGACATGGCGCCGAGCCGGACTCAGTTGCAGAGTCTTTGTCAGAAATCTGGTGAAAGCTTCAAGGAGTACGCCCAGAGGTGAAGTGAATTAGCTGCAAGAGTACAACCCCCTATGCTGGAGAGGGAGTTGACTGACATGTTCATCCGTACTTTACAGGGTGTATTCATGGACCGGAAGGGGAGTTGCCGATTCGGTAGTTTCTCGGACGTTGTAATCTGTGGGGAAAGGACTGAAAGTTTGATTAAAGCTGGAAAAATTCAAGATGTTGGGTCCTCAATCTTTCAAGAAACCATTTGCTGGGGAACCTCGCAGGAGAGAGGGTGAAACCAATGCGGTGCAACACCGAAGGAGTACAAACAGAAATCAGTATCGCCAGGTTGCTGCTGTAACAATTCCAGCACCTCAACCTCGTCAACAGCAACAACAAAGGGTTCAACAACCACCGCCACAACAACAACAACAACAGCAACATCCGTATCAGCCGAGACAGAGGATCCCTGACCGACGTTTTGATCCTTTACCGATGACCTATGCTGAGTTGCTACCCGAGTTGCTCAGACTAGGGTTCGTGGAGTTGCGTACAATGGCTCCGTTGACAAAGATACCACCTGGGTATGATGCCAACGTCCGTTGTGATTTCCACTCTGGTGCTCCGGGGCACCACATTGAGAATTGTCGGGCTTTTCATCATAAGGTCCAGGACCTAATTGACGCTAAAACTATCAATTTTGCTCTTGTGCCGAATGTTGTAAACAACCCTATGCCGCAGCATGGTGCGCACAGGGTGAACAATGTTGAAGGGGGAGAAGCTGAAGACTTGGTGGTCAATGTTGAGGATGTTCAGACATCACTGTATGTTGTAAAAGACCGTTTGTTGAGCGGGGGCGTATTCCCGGGCTGTGATCAAGTTTGTGCAAATTGTGCTGGTTCAGAGAATGGGTGTATGCAGTTGAGGGCTGGTATTCAGAATCTGATTGATGAGGGTTGTTTACAGTTTGCGCGGGCTGTTAAAGATCGTGGGGTGGTGTCAACCGTCACTATTTACTTCAAACCGTCCGAGGGACGTGGTCAGAGGACTGTTAGTGCGCCTACAACTGGTGGTACTCCTATTACTATTTCCGCTCCTGTAACCGTCAATACTCCAACTACCATCATTGCTTCGGGCAGAAGGGTTGTTGATAGTAGGGTTGTGCCGTGGAAATATGGCAGTGCTTACCGCAGTAACAGAAGGGCTGAGAGTCAGATTAGGCCGGTGAATCAGTCTCCTGTGACAATTGGTGTGACTGGTGGAACTCCTGTGATTGCAAGTCCAGTTGTGGACAATGTTGGGGGACCCGGAGGTTTTACCAGAAGCGGTCGTTTGTTTGCTCCACAACCTTTGAGGGATAACAATGCTGAGGCTCTCGCCAAGGCGAAGGGTAAACAGACCGTGGTTGATGAAGAACCGGCTCAAAAGGAGGCGCCTGAGGGTTCGTTTGAGAAAGACGTGGAGGAGTTCATGAAAATAATCAAGAAGAGCGACTACAAGATTGTAGATCAATTGAATCAGACTCCGTCCAAGATTTCTATACTCTCATTGTTGCTATGCTCCGAGGCGCACCGTAATGCCCTGTTGAAGATGCTGAATCTGGCTTATGTGCCTCAAGAGATTTCTGTCAACCAGTTGGAGGGTGTGATCGCCAACGTGAGTACCAGGCATGGTGTGGGGTTCACAGATTTGGACTTGACGCCTGAAGGTCGCAACCATAACAAAGCCCTACATATCACTATGGAGTGCAAAGGCGCAATGTTGTCACATGTGTTGGTAGACACTGGTTCGTCTTTGAATGTGCTGCCTAAGAGAACTCTAGGCAAGATAGATGTTGAAGGGGTTGTCCTTACTCCGAGCGATCTGATTGTTCGTGCATTTGATGGATCCAAACGGTCTTTTTTTGGTGAAGTCACATTGTCGGTGAAGATTTTCCCGGAGGTGTTCAGTATTGTCTTCTATGTGATGGACATCCAGCTAGCGTACAGTTGTTTATTGGGGCGTCCTTGGATTCACGCAGCTGGGGCAGTTTCGTCAACTCTCCACCAGAAGTTGAAGTACGTCTGGAACGGTCAGATTGTGACCGTGTGCGGTGAAGAAGATATTCTGGTGAGTCACCTATCCTCTTTCAAGTATGTAGAGGTGGATGGCGAGATCCATGAGACTTTATGCCAGGCATTCGAGACTGTTGCTCTTGAGAGGGTGGCTCTTGCTGAGCAGAAGAAGCCAAGTGCCTCAATTGCATCGTATAAGCAAGCAGTGGAGGTTGTCAACTCTGGTAACGCTGAAGGCTGGGGCAAGATGGTGGATTTGCCTACCAAAGAAGATAAATTCGGAATTGGCTACCAACCTCTGCAGGCGGAGCAGGGAGTGCAAACAGGTCCGAGTACCTTTACCAGCGCTGGGTTGATGAATCACAGTGATGTCTTTGCAGCCAGTAGTGAAGACGGTGACAGTGATTGTGATCTAGACAACTGGGTTCGCCCGTGTGCACCAGGGGAGACGATCAACAACTGGACGGCTGAAGATGTGGTCCAAGTTACTCTTCAAACAGAGTAATTTTCTTTTGTTTTTTCATTTTGCACAAAACCCTGCGTTCTGCCCAAGGCGTATTGGTTCATTGTAGAGCCTCATCATGTTTTTTCAATGATATCATTAATAAAGGACGTTTTGCAAACAATTTTGTGATCCCTGTCTTTCTATTTTTGTTTTTCATTTTTCAAAAAATAAAAATGGCAATGTTTTTGTTTTTTGTGACTTTCTTGAACTCTTTTTTCTAAAACAAAGCATTAAACATGCAGAAGTGATCTCACGGAATCCACTATGAACAGTTATGTTATGGCTCAGTATGATTTCAATAATCCCATCTACCAAGATGAAGAGGAGAGTGAGGAAGACTGTGAACTCCCTAAAGAATTGGTCAGATTGTTGAAGCAGGAGGAAAGGGTTATCCAACCTCATCAGGAGGAGTTGGAGATTATTAATCTTGGTACTGAGGACGCCAGAAAGGATATCAAGATCGGGGCCGCTTTGAAGGAAGATGTCAAGAGAAGGTTGATCGAGATGCTGAGAGAGTATGTGGAGATATTCGCCTGGTCGTATCAAGATTTGCCTGGGTTGGATACCGATATTGGGGTGCATAGACTACCTCTCAGAGAGGAGTGTCCTTCAGTCAAGCAGAAGCTTCGGAGAACGAGTCCTGATATGGCGCTTAAGATCAAGGAAGAGGTTCAGAAGCAGTTTGATGCGGGTTTCTTGTCAGTTACGACTTATCCCCCGTGGGTGGCCAATATTGTTCCCGTGCCGAAGAAGGATGGCAAAGTCAGAATGTGTGTCGATTACCGGGATTTGAATAGGGCGAGTCCGAAAGATGATTTCCCATTACCTCACATTGATGTATTGGTGGATAATACGGCTTAATCCTCGGTTTTCTCTTTCATGGATGGCTTCTCTGGCTATAACCAGATCAAGATGGCGCCAGAAGACATGGAAAAGACGACATTCATTACACCTTAGGGCACGTTCTGCTATAAGGTGATGCCATTTGGGCTGAAGAATGCCGGTGCTACCTATCAGAGGGCTATGACGACTCTCTTTCATGACATGATGCACAAAGAGATTGAAGTGTACGTGGATGATATGATTGTGAAGTCGCAGACAGAAGAGGAGCACCTGGTTAATTTGCAGAAGTTGTTTGACCGATTGAGAAAATTCAAACTGAGGCTGAATCCGAACAAGTGTACGTTTGGTGTGAGATCCGGGAAGTTGTTAGGCTTTATTGTCAATGAGAAAGGGATTGAGGTTGATCCAGCGAAAGTCAAAGTTATTCAAGAGATGCCTGAACCAAAAACAGAAAAGCAGGTTCGTGGGTTTTTAGGGAGATTGAACTACATTGCAAGGTTTGTATCTCACCTAACTGCCACGTGTGAACCAATATTCAAATTGCTAAGAAAGAATCAAGCAATCAGGTGGAATGATAATTGTCAGAAAGCTTTTGACAAGATAAAAGAGTATTTACAGAAACCTCCAATCCTGATACCTCCAGTTCCTGGGAGACCTCTAATAATGTACCTATCAGTGACTGAAAACTCGATGGGGTGTGTGTTGGGACAACATGATGAGTCTGGTCGAAAAGAGCATGCCATATACTACCTTAGCAAAAAGTTTACCAACTGTGAAATCAAATATTCACAGCTTGAGAAAACTTGTTGTGCTTTGGCCTGGGCTGCTCGTCGACTGAGACAATATATGTTGAACCATACTACCTTATTGATTTCTAAGATGGATCCAGTGAAGTACATCTTTGAGAAGCCGGCTCTCACCGGACGTGTTGCCCGTTGGCAGATGATTCTAACAGAGTATGATATCCAGTACACGTCACAGAAGGCCATCAAAGGTAGTATTCTGTCAGACTACCTCGCCGAGCAACCGATTGATGATTATCAGCCGACGATGTTTGAATTCCATGATGAAGACATCATGTATCTTAAGATGAAAGATTGTGAAGAGCCTCTTGTCGAGGAAGGACCGGATCCTGATGACAAGTGGACACTGATGTTTGATGGGGCTGTGAATGTGAATGGCAACGGTGTTAGGGCAGTGCTTATCAACCCTAAAGGGGCTCATATACCTTTTTCTGCCAGGTTGACTTTTCACGTCACCAATAACGAGGCTGAGTATGAGGCTTGCATCATGGGGATAGAAGAAGCCAACGATCTGAGGATCAAAACTCTTGACATTTATGGAGATTCCGCTCTAGTTATCAACCAGGTCAATGGAGATTGGAATACCAATCAGCCACATTTGATCCCTTATCGAGATTACACTAGAAGGATACTGACGTTCTTCAAGAAAGTGAAGTTGTATCATGTCCCCCGAGACGAGAATCAGATGGCTGATGCCTTGGCTACTTTGTCTTCTATGATCAAAGTTCATTGGTGGAATCATGTGCCACATGTTGCGGTGAATCGACTCGAGAGGCCTGCGTATGTGTTTGCAGCCGAGTCTGTTGTTGATGAGAAGTCGTGGTACTATGATATCAAGAACTTCCTCAAGAGCCAGGAGTATCCTGAAGGTGCGTCGAAGAATGATAAGAAAACCCTGAGAAAGCTAGCTGGAAGTTTTTATTTGACTCAGGATGATGTGCTGTACAAGAGGAACTTTGACATGGTTCTGCTCAGATGCGTGGATAGACACGAAGCAGACATGTTGATGCAGGAAGTGCACGAGGGTTCGTTTGGTACCCATGCTGGTGGTTATGCAATGTCTAAGAAAGTGTTGAGAGCCGGTTATTACTGGATGACTATGGAATCCGACTGTTTCAAGTACGCTCGGAAGTGCCATAAGTGTCAAATTTATGCTGATAAGGTGCATGTACCACCAAGCCCTCTAAATGTCATGAATTCGCCGCGGCCGTTCGCCATGTGGGGCATTGATATGATTGGGAAGATTGAGCCTACTGCTTCTAATGGACATCGCTTCATCCTGGTTGCGATTGACTACTTCACCAAGTGGGTGGAAGCAGCTTCTTCTGCTAATGTTACCAAACAAGTGGTTGCCCGGTTCATTAAGAAGGAAATCATCTGTCGTTATGGGGTTCCTGAGAGAATCATTACTGATAATGGTTCGAATCTCAATAACAAGATGATGAAAGAGCTTTGTAGAGATTTCAAGATTGAACATCACAATTCTTCTCCTTACAGACCGAAGATGAATGGTGCTGTAGAGGCGGCAAACAAGAATATTAAGAAGATTGTGCAAAAGATGGTCGTGACATACAAGGATTGGCATGAGATGCTGCCTTTCGCTTTGCATGGGTACCGAACCTCAGCACGTACGTCGACCGGGGTAACCCCTTACTCCCTTGTGTATGGTATGGAAGCTGTCCTACCTGTTGAAGTGGAAATTCCTTCTCTAAGAGTCTTGTTGGATGTCAAGCTTGACGAGGCTGAATGGATTCGAACAAGGTTTAATGAGTTGAGCCTTATCAAAGAGAGACGGTTAGCAGCTGTGTGCCATGGGCAGTTGTATCAGAGAAGGATGAAAAGAGCCTTTGATCAGAAAGTGCATCCTCGAAGCTATCAGACTGGTGATCTAGTCCTGAAGAGGATCCTTCCTCCCGGTACAGATAACTGGGGCAAGTGGACTCCTAATTACGAAGGTCCATATGTTGTTAAGAAGGTTTTCTCCGGTGGAGCCTTGATGCTTACAACTATGGATGGTGAAGATTTTCCGTCCCCTGTTAACTCAGATGTAGTAAAAAAATACTTCGCGTAAATTGACCCGCTGGACAAAAAGAATAAAATAGTCCAGGCAAAAAAGGGCATCCCGGCGAACCAAGAAAAAAAAGAAAGGTTCGGGCAAAAGTTAGGGATAAAGAATGAAAAGAATTTGTACACCCGGTAAGTCGAAAACCCGCAAGGGCGGCTTAGGCAAAAATGGGTAACCCGGTGGATTGAAAACCCGAAAGGGCGATCCAGGCAAAAGAGGGATTAAAGCGAAGACTACAGTTTGTTCGCTTTCTAACCATTCCTTTGGATAAATAGAAGTGCGATGGCGACTCGACTTGTATGGTTTACCTTGGATTTAGTCAATATCTCTAATGGTAATGAATACCCCGCTACAGAAAAGTGGCGACTCTGCTGGGGACATTTGCCTAGTGGGTTTTGCCTACTTTTCACATTTGTGTTGTATTGTATTGTATATTATTTTGTGACATGTTTTTTGTGCAATTTGGGATTACTCTATTGTATGTAATGATTGAATTGCTTGAATATTAATTCCTTGTATGCTTGGTGATCTTTGTGAGATGAGTTCTATACCCGAACTCGAGTGCACTTAGGGTAGGAGAATGGCATAGTCTTGTTGACTTGTGTGGAGTTATTCCTTAGCAAGTTGACTTGCAAGCCCATTCACTTGGTGGAGGTCATGTTGGGATCAATAATGTCACACGAGTAGTCGTGGTTAGGCATTACTCTTTCCAATATAGACCTTAGAAGCCAAGGACCTTAGTCTACCAAGCCCATCTTGGCCTATTCTTAGGACGTAGTGCGAAGGTCGTTCAAGTGCAAGATTTGATACAATTGTTACGCGATACTACACTCATAAGAGTCTCTCTTGAGAATATTTTTGGAATACGAGTAGTCGTTTATCCGATAATATCCGAAAGATGGGATGATGACTATGGGAACCTCTTGTAGAACATGTTTGGCAGGTTTAAACCCTAGTACACTCCCTTTGGGTGGTTCTTAACCGAGACTCCACGCTCATGACTTGCAACAAACCCTTGATTCATGGTTGATCCGTTCTTGTATTCTTAATATCAATGGAACTTAGGTGTTGATAAGGTGTAAACCATAATCCACCAAAATGGATGATTGATATTAAGGATGACATGATCCATCCCATGACCTTTGTTTGGTGTGATTTGCTTGATCCTTGAGTGTGATTGTTGCATTCATGAATTCATGCACCCATTTGCATCCATATCATCAATAATGAGAAAATTTCAAGGAACTTAAGAGGTCTATTTGCAAATTTTCATACATGGAAAGACAAAGAAGGAATACGAAGAAGTACAGTTTCAGACAACCCGACTTGAAAGAGCTAAGGAATTTGACATCCTATGTACTAGATTCCTTGGGTTTCAAGGCTCGTTATGGGAAGCTTCTATCTATTCTGACTACTCAAGTGAACGAAGGATTGATGAGTGTATTGGTGCAATTCTATGATCCCTTGTACCGTTGCTTCATATTTCCGGATTTTCAGCTTTTGCCCACGCTTGAGGAGTATGCCTACCTTGTGGGTATACCTATCCTAGACCAGTTGTCGTTCAGTGGCTTAGAGAGTGTTCCTATTTCTCAAGAGATAGCTGATATGTTGCATATAGATGAATCTATGGTTGGTGCTCATATGACTACCAAAGGTGGAATTTGAGGTCTCCCTTCTGAGTTCCTCATTGCTCAAGCTACTATGTATGGGAAGGCCATGAGTAAGGACGCTTTTGAGGCCATATTTGTACTTCTCATCTATAGGCTAGTGTTATTCCCCAACATCGACAAGTTTGTGGATGTGAACGCTATTAGGATTTTCTCTACTCTTAATCCCGTTCCGACTCTGTTGGGTGACACTTACTTTTCTTTGCATATGAGGAATGCAAAGGGTGGTGGTACCATTGTGTGTTGTTTGCCTCTGTTGTACAAGTGGTTTATTTCGCACTTGCCGCAGACGGTCGCCTTCAAGGAGAACAAAGGATGTCTACGGTGGTCCACGAGGCTTATGTCTCTCACTAATGATGATATCTTTTGGTACAACCGTGTATATGATGGTATGCAGATTATCGACTCTTGTGGTGAATTCTCCAATGTGCCTCTTCTTGGTACATGTGGTGGGATTAACTACAACCCTATTTTGGCACGTCGTCAGCTTGGGTTCCCCCTAAAGGATAAACCTAATAACATTATGTTAGAGGGTGTGTTCTTTCAGGAGGGTAAAGATCCCCAAGGCTTGAAGGGCAGGATGGTCCGCGCCTGGTGCAAGATCCATAGGAAGGGAAGGAAGGAGCTGGGTCCGAAGAACTGTATCGCCTTGGAACCTTATACCTCTTGGGTTAGGAGGAGAGCTTCTGAGTGCCTCATGCCTTATGAGTATCCAAGACCTACACCTTTGGTTGTGGCTGGGCCTTCAACCCTCCCTAACCAAGGAGTAGAGGAGTTGAGAGACGAAGACTATTCACATGCATGGATTCGTGAACGAGAGGAGTTGCTTCAGCAAATCAGAGAGAAGGATGCTTTGATAGAGTTCCTTGAGAACCAGATTATTGATGAGCCTGATGATGCATTGACTTCTCTTCTTCCTCAGTCTTCCAAGTTCAGGAAGAAGAAGTATGATCGACTCGCCAAGGAGATGGCAGATATGGAGGCGGCCTACGAGAGGGAGGTGAAGAGGCTTCGTGCAGCTTATCTTCCAGTGCCCAGAGCTTTAGATGATTGTTTCTAGGGTTCCATAGGATGTTCATTTTCCTTCTCTCTTGTGTTGTATTTGGTTACCAAAACTGTACTTCTTTGGTGTAAAAATATTTTCCAGATATTATTGATGTGATATTTCCATATATGTCCAAATAATTAATTCTTTCAAAATATTTGCAAATAGGACTCTAAAGTTCCTCTGATATAAAAATTAAATCATATGCATTGTATGCATCATGTGCATAAGCAGGTTTTGCTCCAGGCTTCTTGTTCTATGGTCTAACTCTGTGCTCTTCATTTATTTTGAAGACAAGCTGACTCACCGGTACTACACCCGAGCCAACGCATCAAGACTAATGGATCATTTGGAGCAAGAGAAACGTGAACTCAAGCAGGAAGTGGCTAGATTGACTGCCCTGATGGAGTCATTCATGGAGTCATTCATCTCTGAGATTTCCTCATCAACCGTGCTTGTGGCCAGCGCCCACTTCGCACCGACAACTATGCCAGCCGGGTTTTCGTGGGGGATGCCTCCCAACTTCATTCCCGAGGGTCCTACACCCACCTTTGCTTCTCTGCCGATATCTAGCCCGGTCCTTGCCGTTCCACCTCCTGTCGTGCATACTATGCCTAGAGTAGACGACACCATATATCATTCTGAGTCGTCTGAGGGCCCAGATGTCTGTGAAAAGATGGATGTTGTGTATGATCAATTTCTTGAGCTCTGCAAGGAATTGAAAACTCTCAGAGGAAAGGACCTTTTCGGCAAGTCTGCTGCTGAACTCTACTTAGTCCCAAACGTCAAAATCCCCGTAAAGTTCAAGGTACCTGACTTTGAAAAGCAAAAGGGAAATACTTGCCCTCTCAGCCACCTGGTTATGTATGCCAGGAAGATGTCGACTCAGACCGACAATGATCAACTTCTCATTCACTACTTCCAGGACAGTTTATTCGGTGCTGCCCTGAGATGGTATATGGGCTTGGACAGCGCGAACATCCGATCCTTCAACGACCTTGGCGGGGCCTTCGTCTTGAAATACAAGTATAACGTGGATATGGCTCCCGATAGGGATCAATTGAGAGCCATGTCCCAGAAGGACAAGGAAACTTTTAAAGAGTACGCCCAGAGGTGGCGAGAGTTAGCAGCACAGATTATGCCCCCGCTGGAGGAGAAAGAAATGACCAAGATCTTTCTCAAGACCTTGAGCTCATTTTACTATGAGCGGATGATTTCCAGTGCTCCTTATGACTTCACCGAGATGGTGAACATGGGGATGCGTCTGGAAGAAGGAGTCCGGGAAGGGCGTCTGACCAGAGAAGAAGGATCTTCTGCCAAACGATATGAGGCATTTGGAAAGAAGAGAGATGGTGAGGCACATGCTGTGACCTCCCATGCTACACCTAGAAGACCCTCAGTGAGGAGGAAGACCGTGCGTTCTGCCGGTAACCCGCATCAGGTGGCTCACATAGCACCTGTTTTCAGAGAGAATCAGCAATATCAGCATCACAACAATAATCAGCAACAACAACATCCGCAATATCAACAACAACAACACCGTCCTCAACATCCGGCCTACCAGCCTCGAAACAATAATCAAGTCAGTACAAGCTATGAGAGGAAGAGGGTCACCTTCGATCCCATTCCCATGCCGAATTGTATCCCTCTTTAATAGAGAGGAAATTGATTACTCCACGAGACCCACCGGCTATACCTACCAACCCTCAGTGGTGGTATAAGCCCGAGCTACACTGTGTTTATCATTCCGGTGCTCACGGACATGACGTGGAAAACTGTTACCCACTGAAGACCAAGGTTCAAGACCTTGTGAGATGTGGTATCCTGTGTTTCGAGGATGTAGGTCCTAATGTGAAGAAGAACCCATTGCCCGAGCATGGGAAATCCTCTATCAACATGGTCCAGGGCTGCCCTGGTAAATATAAAGTCAAATATGTCAGCCATATTCGACAATCTCTAGTCGAGATGCACATACTGTTGTGTGAGTACAATCATTATGAGCATGACTATGATAGATGCCGAGTTTGCACTGTCAATCTGAAAGGATGTCGCCAAGTCCGCAAAGACATCCAAGAAATGTTGGATGAAGGAGTCATTGAGATACTTCAGAATCGAAATATTGAGGAGGATGATGATGAAGTCAACATAAAATCTCTGGTATTTCGGATCCTTGAGCCCGTTGTCATCAAGTATGATGGTAGCAAGAAGAAGGTTTCTCCCTCCTTGGTTATTAAACTAGCTGGCCATGTGCCATACTCTTCTGATAAGGCGGTTCCCTATCGCTACAATGTTGTCGCATTGGAGGATGGGAAGGAGGTGTCCCTGCCCTCTACTTCTGTTGTTAATATTGCCGATGTCAGCGGCCTGACCCGTAGTGGTCGTGTTTTCTCGGCTCCGCCGAAACCCCAAGCTGATGTTCGAAGGGCAGATGTTGCTGATTATGCTGAACCCTCGATTGGGAATGTTGTTAATACTCCGAATCCGGCACTTGTTGCCGTTAAACCTGCCTTTGTTGTAAAATCTCCTATCTCTGCTGGACAGAGTGGCAATACAAAAGAAGACTGTGATGAGATGTTGAGGCTCATCAAGAGGAGTGAATACAACGTTGTAGATCAGCTTCTACAAACGCCATCGAAGATCTTTGTATTATCTTTGTTGATGAATTCAGAACCACACCGAGAAGCTCTGCAGAAGGTGTTGGATGTGGCGTATGTAGATCATGACGTCACAATAGAATAATTCGACAGTATTGTTGCAAATATCACCGCTTGTAACAATTTGAGTTTTTGTGATGCTGATCTCCCCGAGGATGGAAGAGACCGCAATTTGGCACTACACATCTCTATGAGCTATAAAGATGATGCCATGTCCAATGTGCTGGTGGACACTTGATCATCGCTAAATGTGTTGCCAAAGTCCATTCTTGCTAAATTGTCATATTAGGGGCCTCCCATGAGGCAGAGTGGAGTAGTGGTTAAAGCTTTTGACGGGTCCCATAAAATTGTGATTGGAGAATTTGAGCTCCCAGTCAAGATTGGACCAAGTGATTTCCAGATCACCTTCCAGGTCATGGATATTCACCCATCATGTAGTTGTCTGTTGGGCAGACCATGGATTCACGAGGCAGGCGCCGTGACATCCACCCTACACCAGAAATTGAAGTTTGTCAAAAACAAGAAGCTGGTGGTGGTAGGGGGAGAAAAGGCTCTCCTGGTTAGCCATTTGTCTTCCTTTTCTTACATAGATGTTGAGGATGAAGTTGGAACTCCGTTCCAAGCTTTATCTATTACTGAGCCTACTAAGAAAGGAACTTCTTCATTTGCGTCCTATAATGATGCTAAGTTGGCCATTGAGCATGGTACAACTATTGGATTGGGGCAAATGATCAAGCTGGAAGACAACAAATCCCGGGTTGGCATAGGGTATTCTTCTGGCATTTTCAACAAGCATGGGTTGTTCAAGAGTGGTGGATTCATCCACACTATTCAAAACGAGGAAGCTGCTGCTATTGTGGAAGAGGATGCAAAGGAGGATTCTGGCAACTTTGTCATCCCTGGAGGGGTCTGCAATAACTGGGTCGCTGTTGATGTTCCAACAGTTATCCATAAGTCAAAGTAATGTTCATTGTGTTTAAAAACCCTTCTCCCATGCCAAAAGGAGGAGTGATGACATTGTTGGCTCATAAATACAATGATAATTTCATTCAATAAATTCATGTTAAATGTATGTTTTTCCAATTTTTTCCCTTTTCGCTTTTGTGTGAAAATGGTGATCACATAAAACCCTAAAAAAATAGAATAAAATCAATCTTTTCATCTGCATAATGATTTGCCTTGTTTGAATTCTAAAATCTCTTTATATCCTAAATCATTATGCAGGTTGATCGAACCCATTGAACATAATGATCCAACACCATGTCCCAACTTTGAGTTCCCTGTATTTGAGGCGGAAGAAGATGATGCTGAAGAGATTCCTGATGAGATCATCCGTTTACTTGAGCACGAAGAGAAGATCATTTAGCCGCATCTTGAGAATCTGGAAACAGTCAACTTGGGGTCTGAAGATTGTGTGCGAGAAGTGAAGATTGGGGCACTCCTGGAAGAATCTGTTAAGAATGGGTTGATTGAGTTGCTACGAGAATATGTCGACGTCTTCCCCTAGTCATATGAAGACATGCCTGGTCTAGATACTGATATCGTGCAACATTTTCTGCCTTTGAAGCCTGAGTATGTACCTGTAAAGCAGAAGCTCAGAAGAACTCATCCTGATATGGCAGTGAAGATTGAAGAAGAAGTTCATAAGCAAATTGATGCGGGGTTACTGGTGACTTCTACATATCCTCAATGGGCGGCCAATATTGTGCCCGTGCCTAAGAAAGATGGAAAGGTCCAGATGTGTGTGGACTATAGAGACTTGAATAAAGCTAGTCCGAAAGATGATTTCCCTCTACCACATATTGGTATGTTGGTAGATAATACAACTAAATTTAATGTCTTCTCGTTCATGGACAGATTCTCCGGATATAATCAGATTAAGATGGCACCCGAGGATATGGAGAAGACAACATTCATCACACCTTGGGGAATATTCTGTTATCGAGTGATGCCTTTCGGTTTGAAGAACGTCGGAGCTACGTATCAACGAGCTATGACTACCTTGTTTAATGATATGATGCACAAGGAGGTCGAGGTATATGTCGATGATATGATTGCGAAGTCAAAAACGGAAGTTGAGCATGTTGAGCACTTGTTGAAGCTTTTTCAGCGGTTGAGGAAGTATAAGCTTCGTCTGAATCCTAACAAGTTTACATTTGGAGTCCGTTCCGGCAAGTTATTGGGCTTTATTGTTAGCGAGAGAGGTATTGAGGTTGATCCCGTCAAGGTCAAAGCAATACAAGAGATGCCTGCGCCCAAAACTGAAGAGCAAGTCCGAGGTTTTCTTGGCCGCTTGAATTATATCTCCAGATTTATATCCCACATGACTGCCACATGTGCGCCGATATTCAAGCTCCTTCAGAACGATCAGTCTCATGATTGGACTGAGGATTGCCAAAAGGCCTTTGACAGTATTAAAGAGTATTTGTCTGAGCCTCCGATTCTGTCTCCACCCGTGGAAGGGAGACCATTGATTATGTATCTGACAGCAAGATGAAACAGGGAAGAAAGAATATGATGTATACTACCTGATATCCAAAATGGATCCAATCAAGTATATCTTTGAGAAGCCTGCTCTAACCGGGAGGATTGCCCGTTGGCAGATGTTGTTATCTGAGTATGATATTGAGTATCGAGCTCAGAAGGCTATAAAAGGTAGTATCTGGGTTGACCACTTGGCACATCAACCAATTGAGGATTATCAGTCAGTTTAGTATGACTTCCCAGATGAGGACATTCTGTATTTGAAAATGAAAGGTTGCGATAAGCCTACACTCGATGAAGGGCCAGAGCCTGGTTCCCGATGGAGCATGGTGTTTGATGGCGCTGGAAATCAATATGGAAATGGTATTGGGTCAGTGATTATTACTCCTCAGGGCACACATTTCCCTTTTACAGCAAGGCTAACTTTCAAATGCACGAATAATATGGCTGAGTATGAGGCTTGTATTATGGGAATGGAAGAGTGTATTGATCTTAGGATCAAGCATCTTGATGTTTATGGTGATTCGGCTCTTGTTGTTAATCAGATTAAGGGTGAATAGGAGACAAATCAGCCTGGCCTCATCCCATACAGAGATTATGCGAGGAGGATTTCAACTTTCTTTACTAAGGTTGACTTCCATCATATTCCTCGAGATGAGAATCGGATGGCAGATGCACTTGCTACACTTGCTTCGATAATCGTAATGAGACTCTGGAATGAAGTCCCCAATATCACTGTGATGCGCTTGGACATACCAGCTCATGTATTTGCAGTAGAGGAGGTGCAAGATGATAAGCCATGGTATCATGATATCAAGTGTTTTCTTCAAAGCCAGAGTTACCCGCCTGGGGCATCTGTGAAAGATAGAAAGACTTTGAGGAGATTATCAGGCAGTTTCTACCTCAATGGGGATGTGCTTTACAAGAGGATATTTGACATGGTTCGGCTCAGATGCGTGGATAGACATGAAGCAGACTTGTTAATGACTGAGGTCCATGAGGGTTCCTTTGGTACTCATTCCAATGGACATGCCATGGCTAGAAAGATGTTGAGAGCAGGCTACTATTGGCTGACAATGGAGTCTGACTGCTACAAATATGTGTAGAAATGCCATAAGTGTCAGATTTATGCGGATAAGATTCATATTCCCCCAACACTTCTGAACGTGATTTCTTCACCATGGCCTTTCTCCATGTGGGGAATTGACATGATTGGCATGATAGAGCCGAAAGCGTCCTACGGTCATAGATTTATTCTCGTAGCTATTGATTACTTCACCAAGTGGGTTGAAGCGGAGTCATATGCAAACATGACCAGGCAGGTGGTTGTGAAGTTTATCAAAAATCAACTCATATGCCGTTATGGTGTGCCAGATAAGATCATTACTGATAATCGATCTAACTTGAACAACAAGATGATGAAAGAGTTGTGTAACGAGTTCAAGATTGCACATCATAATTCTTCCCCTTACAGACCCAAGATGAATGGGGCTGTTGAAGCTGCTAATAAGAATATCAAGAAGATTGTCCAGAAGATGGTTGTTACGTACAAAGATTGGCATGAGATGCTGCCATTTGCCTTGCATGGGTATCGTACATCTGTCCGCACTTCAACAGGGGAAACCCATTTCTCTCTTGTTTACGGCATGGAGGTTGTGCTCCCAGTAGAGGTGGAGATCCCATCAATGAGAGTCTTAATGGAAGCCAAGTTGACTGATGCTGAATGGGTTCAGAGTCGTTATGACCAACTAAATTTGATAGAAGAGAAGAGATTGTCTGCCATGTGCCATGGTCAGTTATATCAGCAAAGGATGAAGGAAGCCTTTGATAAGAAGGTCAAGCCTCGTGTATTTCGAGAAGGTGACCTCGTGCTCAAGAAAGTCTTATCTTTTGCGCCCGATTCCAGGGGCAAGTGGACTCCAAACTATGAAGGTGTATATGTTGTTAAGAGAGCCTTTTCAGGCGGTGCTTTGATACTTACAACTATGGATGGGGAGGATTTCACTCGTCCTGTGAATTCAGATGCAGTCAAGAAATACTTCGCCTAAAATAAAAACAGAATAGCTCGCTAAGTTGGAAACCCGAAAGGGCGGCTTAGGCAAAAATGAGCGTCTCAGTGGATTAAAAACCCGAAAGGGCGATCCAGGCCAAAGTTAGGGACATAAAAGAATAAATATATATCCCGCTAGATTGAATACCTCACCTTGGGGAAATCTAGGCAAAAATTAGGGATTTGGCAAGTAACTGCATCCTGACAAGACTTTGTTCTACAAGCTGTCATCTGTCAAAGATTCTCGCTCAGTCATCGTCAACTGAAGCTTAAAATACATCAGATTCAGAGGTGGTGGAGAAATGGTCATTATGTTCAATGTACCCCTTTTCCAATATATATCACCAATTTCAAATTTGTAAAGATCTATGGAGTCTTGCCATTTGCGGACTACCATTCCATCAAATAAATTTGAGCCTTTATCAAAATCGTTACACTCTTATTTGTTTCTATTCAACAAATGTTTTGCATGTTTTAATTAAGAAATGTCATTGTTTTAAATAAATAAAATGTTCATAAATTGTTTTTTAAACAAAGTGAACATTCACAATGACAAAAGGATACTTGGGATGTCTTCAGTGCTCTCCCAAGGATGGTATGATTCCCAAAAGGGTAAGACATTTGTTCATATTCCCAACATTCTTGTATCCTCTTCATTTACCTTTCAGGTTGTTTCCTCCGCTGGCACAGAAGAAAGTTGTACTCCCCACCAAATGCCCAGGGAGTTTGGGAGTTCTGGGTGTGATCTCAATCTGCTAGACCCTCATTGAGTCTGGATTTAGCATTTGTGTTATCAATGATATGGTTGTCATCCCTTGTGTGGATTGACCTAAAATCCCTTATAGATTGATAAATTGAATATGTTGATCTTCCCGAAGGAGATGGTTTTCCCTCACTTCAAGTAAGAAATTCCCCTGCTGAGTTGTTTTCTTCAGCAGTGCAATATATGTGGTGACATTGGAATCTTCTGATTGGTGCTTGTCCCCTACAGAGTTCCATCTCCCCTTTGATAATTTCCCCAATAGAGTTGCTTCTACGGCAGATTTTATCCATGTGTTGATCCTGTCCTCAGTTGGAGTGATTGATTCTCTTTGCCCTGTAGAGATCTTTGTTTCCTGGTATTTTTTGCCCCCATCAGATTGGATGTTCTCCAGTGGGCCTGGCTTTCTCTCTCGAGATGTAGTACCGGATGTTTGATGATTCTTGGACCTGTTCGTGTTAGATATGTCTGTTTGTCAGCATTCATACATAAACCATGCATATACATGCATAAGTTTGACATCTAGATATTCATGTTGCATTCTTTGCCATATATCTTTGTTTGTTGTCTCCTGTTATTTGGTGATACATATTTCTCCAAGCAGATATTTGTGTCTGATCTCCTCATATAGAGTCAGCCCTATAGGCAGAAAGTGTCTACCCTTTTCCCATATTCCCCACTGAGTTATGTCCTCGTGGATGATTGTTGTTTTTGTTTCTTCCCAACACATATATTGGGATGGAGTTCCCCCTGAGCTATATCTTCATGGGGTTGAGTCTTGTTTCATTGTGTCTCTCTAGTTTGTTCCTAGATTGACTCCTTGTGATTTTCCCTGCACTTCCCCGTAGTTTAGATGAACAATTGCTCAGTAACCAGTAATTGTCCATCTTTTCCCTGGTGGAGCTTCCGTGACCTTCTACCCAGTAAACGGTAGTTATAAGTCCTATTTATGTGGTTTTCGACCCTTATACTGGTAGGTGTAAACCCCAATTTATCCCCTTGCAGAGTTAACCTTATTTTGTTCATCCTAACCGATGACAGTTACTCTTCCGTGGTTTTTTACCCAGTATCCAGTAGATGTAATCTCCTCTTTGTTGGTTATCTTTATCCAATATTCGGTATCGATATTCCTTCACTTTTGAGTATATCTCCCAGTAATCGGTGGTATATCTCACGGATCATTGCTTTTGTCAATGTATCCCCATCGAGTCACCTTTCATTTACCCTCGGTTGGTAATGATCGTTTCTCCCTTTGATTGGTCATCATTTTATACCTATTATTCCGATCTCCTTTCCTTTCGGTCGATTTATCCTTTATTAACCCAGTAACCGGTTGTGGATGATCTTCCCTGCGAGTATATTATCTACGTTCTGACGGTAATAGACAATATATCTCATGCGCTCTTTAGTCGAAGTCTTTTGTTCTTCCCCAATCGAGTAAGATTCGTATTCTCTTTGCGGAGTCGAATGTCCCTCCAGTAATTGAGTTTGCTTTTTTTTAGCTCTCCTGTTCAGATGATGAGTGTCTTGGAAATATTCCCCAATTCATGCCTTGGTCGGTCACCTATTATATGCCTAGTAACCGGTATCCCTGGTGTTCCTTCCTTTCTGCTCCCTGTTATGACTTTTTGTCCCCTGTGGAGTCAGATTTCCTGAATCAAAATATGCCCTTTTTGGTCTTCCTCAGATGATCTTGGATGTTTGATATCTCTCACCCTCATACCGGTCTTAGATACTCAGTCTCTCTGAGCGTGTGGTTCTCTCACCCTTATATCGGTGTTATGATCACATGTATCCTTGAGCTTATTACCCAGTAACCGGTAATACCTCATCTTGTTGTTTCATCAGATGAGTCTTGTTTGGACATTTCCCGGTAACTTCCTTAGTGGATTTTCCCCATCTGAGTCCGGATTTTCATCCGAAGTATCCTTTGTGGATAGTTTTTGCTGTATTGGCATATTCCCCAATGCATGCATCTTTGAGTCAACACGAGTCTTTCCATTGATTTATTTTCATGGAATTCCTCTCGTGTCTCAGCAAGTCTCAAGTCGTGACCTGCTCACGCATTTTATTCCCTTTCCTATCCCCACTGGAGTCCCGAGAGTCTTTGTCCCATAGAGTACAATACTCATATGGATTGTCAGTTTCTCCTGATTTCTTTTCTTCTTTGTGGGCACATATCTCCACAGAGTACTACCTTTTGCATACATACATTCACATCATGAGGTCTCTTAGGGGCCAAAATTTGTCTCTTAGTTATTATTTAAGCCCATTCTACCTCGTCGAGACGAAGATTTTAACCTTCACTTCTCCGACTAGAATGACCTTAAATAGGGGCATCTGTAAGACCCCAATTTTGACCCTAAGATCCCTCATGGCATCATAACATTGCATTTGCATTGCCTCAAGGATCATAAACATCTTGGCTCTTTACCTTTAGGGTGTGATCTCTTGTGAGTTAGTTTGAGATCACCAAGCATGCTTGAATTGTATATTATTTCTTTTCTCATTTTTATTTACTAACCAAAAGCACAAAAAAATATGTCACTAACATCTCTTGTTTGTAGCTTGAGTAGTTACAAGGTCCCAAGCTTCTAGGAGATCCTATGTGCATTGATATGGTCAAGAGGAGATGAAACCAAGCATGGAAATGGTTCCCAAATCTCTCATCCATCAAATATTCCTCCCAAGTGTCTCAATTCATCATTTTGATCAAAGCAAATCAAGGGGCTTAGGGCTTGTTTCCCCAAGGAAACCCTAATTCATCTGTTCATCAACTGTGCCTTGCTCATGAAGCAACCTCAACCCATGATCAAATACAATCAAGGGAAGTTCTTTAATTCATAATTTCATGCATATTTGAACTTATTTGAGTTTCCTCAATCATCAATTCATCAAGATATGAGACATGGACTTGAGAAGTTGATTAGTCAATTCATCTGACTATTTTGAAATACACTGAGACCTAACTTTTTTTTTCCAAATGGAGATGACCCCAAGAGAAAAAAATTTCTTAAGGACCATATGAAGAAATTTCATGTTCATCAAAAATTGGTTTGAAGCTTGGAAGGTAATCATCCATTCCAAAACATTATAGGTCATTTTGACTGAAACCCTAATTTTGGGACAATTTCCCAAGGACATAACTCCTTAATTTTTCATTATTTTGAGGTGGGATAAAATGAATTGGAAAGCTAAAGATGTCTACTTCAAATGTTATATTGAGAAAAATTTCAAAATCCTAAAAGAAAATCATGTGATAATGCAAAACATTATAGGTCACTTTGGACTAAATGCATTGAAATGTGAAAAAGTCCAACTTCAAGTGCCCATAACTTCTTCATCAAAAATCCAAATCACGCAATATTTAAGTCCAAAATTATTTTCTTGAAAAGATCTACAACTTTTATATGGAAGATTTTGTCATTTGGAGCTTCCATCATTGAGACAGAAGGGCTTGAACTTTGGCCAATTTTGAAAATCTCACATGTGCATGTTTTGCACCCTACACTTCATGTCCAATTTTCATCAATTTCCAAGGCCCAAATGGAGTTTTGATCAACATAACAAATGATCCTTATGCAATAAGCTTTCCAACCATTACTCATGAGATGGTGTTTCTATTTTTGACATAGCATTTTCGAAGGCTTGAACCTAATAGTGCAATTTTGGAAAATCATTTAATTTGCATTGCATGAGCTATTACCATCCAATTTGCACGTCCAATTTACTTTCATCATGCATCAACTACCAAATCCAATTGGAATTGGGCCCTCCATGCGCCTGTACAAGCCCATGCATGGAGGCCCTTTCTATTCATGCAAATTTGAGATCATGCATTCAGCATTGCCTTGCCTATAAATACAATGCCATAGCTTCATAATTCCTCAACCTGAAGGCGCCCCAAATGCTATTAAACTGAAATCACAACCCTCACTAAAGGAACTAGCTCACTTTTCTCTCAAATTTCAGATCTGAACTTTGGTTTCCTCGATCAATTTTCAGATCTTAAAGATCTTAAACCTTCTTCTCCTTGATCTATAGTGTGGACTGTAAGCAATATCATCAAGAAATTATGACTCAAAGCCCTGCAAATCAGAGGTTTACCTCAACTGTTATTTTCTTCGAATCAGCTTGTATAGTGCTTACTTCTCATTGTTGTTGTGTGATCTGAAGTCCTCTGCATAGAGGCAACATTATTGTGCTTTCAATTTTCAAAAATCATGAAGTTCATATGAACACCACAGATCTTCCACTTTTGATTTCTTTCAATATAGAGATCTAGAATGGACTTTGTTGGTACAGGGGTGATGTACATCACCCCAGCTCTCGATTGATGCCTGGATCGTGTCTTTTCGTTACCATTTGAATCTCTGCAAATTTGGACTTGGCCGGAGCTTGGCCGGAGAAGACGGTGGCGGTGGCCACCGTCTGGTCTCTAGATTTGATCTGGATCGTCCATTCCTTTTTCCAGATGCAATCTCACACGTCCAACCTTATGACTTTATTAATGGCATGGTGTATTTCGTTTGACTCACGCATATGGTGAACGCACGCCTCTTAGCCGTGTGATGATCCACGTCAATTAATGAAGCTTCATCAAGCGGTCCACGTATTTCCTTATTTTATAATTTCTGATTTTAATTCTTTTATTTCTTTTAATTCCCTTTCTTTTTAAAAATTCATATCTCTCTCTTTATTGGTCCAAAAAATATGAGACGAATTTCATTTTTCTCCTTTTAATTTCTACTTTCTAAAAATGATTTTTAATATTTTTTATTTTAGCATTTGATATTTTTTAGTAATTTTCTCTTTTCTGGTTATTTTTAATTCATTTAAAATAGTTTTTGATATCCAAAAAATACAAAAATATTTTTCCAACCTCTTTGAATAATGATAGATCTATGAAAAATATTCTCATATATTTACTAATTGATTTGAGATTTATTTGAGATTTTAGTTCAATTAGGTTATTTTTATGCATTTTTAATTGATTTAAAATAGTTTCTGACTTCTAAAAATGCTGAAATTTTTTGTCAAACTTTGTTTGACTTTGTTGAACTTGGGATAATTCACTTGGACTTTTCAAAGTTAATTTTGAAGTGAGTTTGAAGTTTGACCTTTCTTTATTATTTTAATTCAATTTTTATTTTAATATTAAAAAAATACCAAAAATATTTTATTTGTTTCTTTACTTCTAATCTTAATTTTGCTTCTGTTTTCTATTGTTTGACCTTGATCTTCTCTATCTTTGGTCAATGATTGTTGATTATCTCATTCCATTTCCATTAATGCACTTTAATTCTTCATCTTCTTCTTCTTCTTCTTCTCTTTCTTTTTTGATCAATGAGTTAAAGATTGGTGGTTAGCATTGATACATGGAGGTTTAATCTTCCTTGATTCAAATCTAATTCATCTTGATCATGGATCAAGTGAATGGCTTTGCATTAAGGATAGGTTGCTTCCTAATTCATGCAAAGAACCTAAATCAATACAAGATCATTTTCATCTTCCTTTTTGGCATGGAAAATTGTTGGAGTTTGATACACTAATCAAAATCTCTAACTTGTGTTGTTGCCTACATTATTATTGACCGACCTCAGATAGTTGTGACTTCTACATAAGTCGAATTACTATTGCTTAACATAGCGCTAAATTGCCTTATGGCACACTAACTCTAACACTAACCATTAACCATTAACATTTACTTCTTGCTCTTTACATTTATGCAATTTACTATTCTTGTACATACTATTCATTTGCTTTTTCCTTTGCTCATTTGAGCTCATTTTTATGTTAATGCAATTTTCCTTTTGCTCACTTGAGCACCTAATTGTGTATATATTGTTGTGCTTGTGTTTTGTTTTGATTGTTGTGGACCAAATGAAAAATGGACAAATGGACTTAGATTCTAGGACATTCCCTATGCAAAATGGAGTGAAAAGGCCTTAATGTGGAAGATGGATTAGAAGGACCAAATCTCTAAACTCACTCTTGTCCATTCTTGATTTACTTCATGGAACTTTTTGATGTGTGTGCTTTTGTGCTAGGGAATCCTATGTGAGCCAAATTGAAGAACCATTGCCATGTTCATCCAAAGTGAAAGATACAAGAGCCATTGGGGATCTTCTAAGAGCTTGTTTGATTATGTTGATTGCTTGAGCTTACAATTATTTTGCTTGCTTATTCCAAAGGATGGGAGCTACTTGGATCATCAATATGATCTCAAGAGAGGAACTCCATTTGTGGTCTTGTTTCTTATCCTTCATCTCTTGTATGATTAGGACTTTAGCCATTCTTCTTCTTCCCTCCACTCTAACCCAAGCCAAAACTTTTGTGCAAACATTAACACTTGTTTTCAAACATTAGAAACCTAAGCCTTATGCTTTTGATTTTTCAAACTTTCTTTTCATAACACTTATTTTGAATTGAATCTTTAAGTCAACTTTGACCATATTTTGTATATACTTTTCATTGGTAAATATAACCCATTCAAGTTTTTTTATGGTTTCAAGGGCCACTTCTTATTAAAACTTTTCCATAACCCTAACTATTATGTTTGAGTTATTCTTGAGGTAAATGTAATACTCACTTATATCCTTAGTGATGGACAATGAGTCTTCCATGCTTATTATAGGGTTAACCCCTCACTAGCATGTTGAAGCTATCCTCACATGGTGGATTTGTGGTTTTAGGTTGAGTTTTCTCCCTTCGATAACAAAAGACCTTAAGGATTTTGGAACAATCAATTCACCAACTCATTTTGAGATTTTTACCCCGAACTACGAGGTTTTGATCCTAATCTTTTTTAAGATGGTACGTAGGCAATGGGTTTATCCATCCAAACATAAATTGTAATTAACTTGTATATTCTCTTCTCACCTCTTCAATCATGTTTGCACAAATAATTTTTCACAAGATACCAACCTTACTACAAGTGTGAAAAGGGCTCCCTAGGAGTACCTAGGATGTTTTGGGTGCTTAAACCCTTCCCGTCGCATAACCAACCCCCTTACCTCGATCTCTGACATTTTTACTAGTTTTGATTCGATAAAACTTTTAGGTTTTTGTTCGCTTTCTAACCATTCCTTTGGATAAATAGAAGTGCGGTGGCGACTCGACTTGTATGGTTTACCTTGGATTTAGTCAATATCTCTAATGGTAACGAATACCCCGCTACACCTTCCTTAGCACATTAATAAAAAAAATCCAAAAACATTTTCTCTTTTATTTTGGTCATATTCTTATTTCCCACTTAATAACTTGAGAAGCCTATCATTTCTAAGCTAACACTACTATGCACAACTAACCTATCGATTCCCATTGAATACAACAGACATGAGGGGTGCTAATACCTTCCCCTTGTGTAATCGACTCCTGAACCATGATTTGGTTGCGACGACCATAATCATTGTCTTTCTTTTTTGGGTTTTATCGATATTTCCCCTTTCCTTTTTAGGAATAAATAAAGTTCGATGACGACTCTGTTTAGTCTATCCCACGAGCGTGCGATTGCGCTTCACTAAGTCATGTTCTCATTTTTCGAGGTATGACACAAGGCAACATCAATCTCAACACAAACAACACAAAGGTTAGTGTTAGTACAATCATCACATGAGTAAATATCATCAAAACCAGATAAAGTTGGAAAATCAGCTGAAAACAAATCAGAATAAACTTCATCAACAACTTCAAAAAGAAACTTATTTGAAAACTAGAATGTTCTTCTAAGCGATGTTTCATAGCATAAAAATGTTGAATTTTGCGACAATGTCACCAAATTCCATGGACATGGTTCCATCGTCAACATCAACTTTCATTTTCGCTGCTCTCATGAACGGTATGCCCAAAATGATTGGTGATCTGGTGGAATTTGTTTCTCCATACATGTCCAAAATGTAAAAATCTGGAGGAAAAATCAAGTCATTAACTTGAACAAGCACATCTTCCACTACTCCAATAGGGCGAGCATCGCTCCTGTTTGGCAACTGAGTAGTAAGACATGTATGCTGCAAAGGACCAAGATCAATATTGTTAAAAATAGAAGTAGGCGTAACATTAATAGAAGCTCCTAAATCTAACATGCAATTTTTGAATTTACTATTTCCGATGGTACATGGAATAGAAAAAGTTCATGGATCCTTTCATTTTTATAGTGTGGCCAGATTAAGGGTTGAACCGGTAGGTGAAGGTTTAGGCTGAATAAGGGCCATAACATTTCGTCCCAAATTCACTCTCTCATTTTCGGTAAGCCTCCTCTTGGGTGTGCATAAATCATTCAGAAATTTTGCGTATTTCAGAACCAGCTTAATCACATCAAGTAGTGAAATATTCATTTTCACCTTTCTGAATACATCTAAAATCTCTCTCTCTCTCTCTCTCTCTCTCTCTCTCTTCCTTATCAATCTTCTTATTTTTCAGTACTCTTTGTGGGAAAGGGATTGGTGGTACATACTCTTTTTCAGCACTAATTATTTTTATTTGTTGGGGGGGCTTGTTCTGCAACTTTTCCAGATCTCAAGGGAGTTTCACTCACATTAGGGCCTTTTGGGTTCACTATTGTTTGGTCAGGTAGTTGGTTCGATCTTTGAGCTTGCTGCATGGCATTCATTGAAGTGGCAAGTTATCCAATTTATGTTTGCAAAGTCTGAATACTAGAATCGTATCTTTGTTGAAACTGAAGATTATTTATAACCATTTACTTGATAAGGTCCTCAAGTGAAGGTCTAGAAGATGCAAAGGTGGTTACCTATGGAGGGTTTTATGGTGGCGGCAGGGGTAGAATCAAATTGTTGTTAGCTAGGTTGTGGATTCACATACCAAAGGCTTGGTTGGTTTCTCCATTTGGGATGGTACTTGTTAATGGATATGTCAAGAGTTTTGTACATATTCTGATTGTTGTCTTGATTATAAAGGGTTGATGTGTATGGTTGAGGAAACTCATTGACCGAATCATCTTGCAGAATAGGACATGTATCAGTTGGGTGTTCAAGAGAAGTACAAATACCAAATAATTTTGTTGTTTGAGCTTTACCAACTGCCAACTGTTTCACTAAAGAATTAAGCTCGTCAATTCTAGTTTCTAGAGCCTTGTTTGAAGAAAAAGCTTGGATCTCATTCACACCTTTAGTTTGGACCACATAATTGTTTCTAGTTATGAATTGTTGGGAGTTGAGTGACATGTAATCAATCAAGAATTTGGTAGCAGCTGAAGTCCTCTCAACAAGTGCTCCACCACTAGAAACATCTAAAATGTTTATGTCCATTGGTAGTAACCCTTCATAGAAGTACTGAATAAGCAACTACTCTGTGATTTGGTGTTAAGGATAACTAAAAACTAAATGTTTGAATCTCTCTTAATGCTCAGGCAATGATTCATTTCCCTGTTAATACCACATATTTCTTTTCTAATTGATGCAACTCTAGAGATAGGGAAGCATCTTTCTAGGAAGACTTCCTTTAAATCATTCCATGTTGTAATAGAATTTGGCTCAAGATAGTACGACCAGCCTTTTGATGCACCCCATAGTAAGGATGGAAAGTCTTTAAGTTTGATATGATCTTCTTTTATTCCTTCAGGTCTCAAAGGTGTAGAGAAAACAACCTGGAATTCCTTTAGATGTTTATGCGGATCCTCACCTGCAAGACCACTAAACCTTGGCCACAAGTGTATTAAACTAGATTTTAATTTGAAAGGAATACAACATCAACATATTCAATAGATAAACCATTATAATTAACACCAGGAGCATCAAGCTCTCTTAATGTCCTTTGTTCAACCATGTTATTATCAAAAGAAAGTTCAAAATCAAATAAGTTATGCACAAACAAAGAGTGAGAATCAAAATCGTTAATAAATGATGAACTAGTGCTAGCCTGATTTGCTCTACGGAATGTGTGCAAGGTTTTTTCAACTTCAGGATCAAAATCAAACAAGTCAGAATAACCAGATATAGTCACTAGAACTAATTCAGCAATGCAACAACAAATATGAAAATACCAACAATGTCCCTATAGAGCAAAATAGTTGGAAAACACAGAAAATCGTTTTTTCTAAATACAAAAACACAAAATTTAATCTAATGAAGCCAATTAAGAATTTTGAGATTTTTTTTGGATTTTTATGAAACTATAAAAACACTAAAAAAATGATAAAAAATAGAAAAACAATGAATTTTTGGTTTTGAGGATGGTGACCCGTAACTCTTTTCAAGAGTACGGGACTTTGACTCCTAATTTTTTTCTATTAAATTGGTATGGAAAAATTTCAAAACGAAAACATTTTTTATGAAACTGGGTTTTCATACCACTTTTGACGGATACGCAAGAATCGCCCAAAACAGCAAGGACAGATGGGCCAAAATGCAACAGAAAAACACTTAAGACTCTAATATTGGTTAAAAACGACAAGAGTCCCCAACAATGGCGCCGATTTGATCCTCTATCGTGCACGGCTCAAAAACAAGTTTAGAAAAAATGTAGTAAATGGGAAGCGACACTTGATTCTCGTATCACAAGGACTCTTAATCAACTTAACCAATCGATTTGAAGAAAATATGGGTTTTGATTTTCGATTATGCTACTGAATAATAGAAAAACATTGTGAATATGATGAACAGAATGATCTACTGCTTTGATTTCCTAACTTATCATTGGTTAATATAATTTTCATTCCCTAAGTGGATTCTAATTCCTTTTCGAATACAACATCAATCAGCAAGAGTAATTAACACTATGTGATTTACACTCCTATTTCCCGAGTTAAGCAAACAGAATAAAGATTGCACGAATTAACATAAAAGCTACGGTAACACGCGATGACGATTAGTGAATGTAAATCAATCAAAATTAATCAACATATATTCCATAGAACTCAAATAAAGTATATAAGACATAGAACATAATATTGAAAGGGAAAGGAAATTTGATTGAAAAATTATAAAACCTCAAAGTATCGGTAGAAACCAAATACAACGGATCAACTGTGTGAACTTTAGTTCTCCATGAAATTCGTATCCTAGCCTCTAATTTTTGTGAATGCATAATAAGGTTATTGTAGAAATAAAAATCCTAATATAACAAAAGGGTAATTCGGGCCCTTATGGAAACCGACCCTAAAATTACAAAAACCGACCCAAACTAACTATTTTAATTAAGTCTGAAACATCAACGTATTATTCGACCATTCTTCACTCCGAATTAGCTTTTGACTTCAACATGGTACTTGTATCTCTTTATCTTAGCTTTCTGATGCATATCATAACGCATTAATATGATTCTCGAAGCTCAATTTATGATCTGCATAGTACAAGGTATCAAATAGTTGTTTAAACTGAAAATAAAGTATGAAAATAAAATAAAGCCAGAAATAAACTTAAATATAAAAACACACTAAAATAGGAAAAATAATATAATTAACTATAAAGTTTCCTAATTACAATAGTAGAATAATATGCATCAAAATTCACTGATCAACGAGGTAGTCGCAGATATTACAGCCAAATGTTACCTAGGAATCAATGATGTTGAACTGCCAATTGGATGAGCTTCCCACAACAAGGTGTTGCATGTCTCTGTTACCTGCATGGACACTCTCATATCCATAGTTCTGGTAGACATTAATTCCTCCCTCAACATAATGCCAAAGCACATGTTGAATCAACTATTAGTCGAAGGAGCATAAATGAGAGCTAGTGCATTAATTGTAAGAGCATTCGATGGTTCCAGAAGACAAGTGATCGGTGAAATCAATTTACCAATCTGGGTTGGACCCCATTTATTTACTATTATGTTCCAAGTGATGGACATTAACCCTGCTTATAGTCGTTTACTTGGGAGACCATGGATTCATGCTGGGGGAGTAACTTTTATGCTACATCAGAAGCTGGAATTCATGGTGGAAGACAAGTTGGTTATTATCTTCAGTGAAGAAGACCTACTTATAAGCAAGTTGTCGTCATTTAGATACATCGAAATCAGTGAGGGTGTAATAGAGGTCCCATTTCACTGCCTGGAATTTGATAATGTCAATAACATTACATATAATCTTGACAAGGTTCCAGAAATGATAATGTCTTCACTGAAGAGTGTTAAAAATACCCTTGAAAAGGTAACCCTGTTGGTTAGGGACAAGTGTTAGACATCACTAAGAATAATAACCGTTTTGGTATAGGCTACGATCCATCATCAAGCATGCCTAATCCTGAAGACCAGAAGATATTCTACCATATCCAGGAGGTGTTCAACAGTGTTGGGTTTCAACATGACAACCTAGTGGTAGTCGTGGGAGAAGCAAGTGAAGAAATTCCAAGCTTCATACGCTGCAATATTTTTAATATCAAAGTAATGCATTTGTATTTTCTAAATCCCTTGTCCCCGCCCGAGGCAAGATGATAGATTTGTAAAGGGCCTCTATATGTTTAAAATCATTATATTTCAATCAATAAAAAGTATTTTTCATTCAAAACCGCGTTCCTTTTCTTTCCTTTATTTTTATTATTTCACAAATAAATGGCAAAAACTTATTTTCCTTTACCTTTTCACTAGCATACTTCTAAAATAAAATCCTATAAACATGTAGAAATAATGATTCCATTGATAACAAAACGACTATAATCCCTTGTAACTCTGGGATCCCAATTAACCATGCCGAAGACGACGATGATGAAAATTATGAACAACCAATTGAACTAGCTAGGCTTCTTGAGCAAGAACAAAAATAAATTTGGCTGCATCAAGATCCAGTATAGGTCATTAATATGGGGACTGAAGAAGCCAGAAAAGAGGTAAATATTTGGGCATCTCCCCGAGAAACATGTGCATACAGAGTTGGTCAAGTTACTGCAAAAGTATGTGGATGTCTTCGCCTAGTCGTATCAAGATATGACTGGTCTATACACTAACAATATTGAGCGTCACTTACCACTCAAGCCTGAATGTTTTCCTGTTAACAAAAAGGTCAGAAGGATAAGACCGACATGGAACTCAAGATCAGAGAAGAGGTTAAGAAACAATTTGATGTCGGCTTCTTAGCTATATCTGAATATCCTCATTGGGTTGCAAACTAAGTACCAATCCTGAAAAAGGATGGTAAGGTTAGAATGTGAATGGACTACAAAGACTTAAATAAACCAAGCCCGAAAGATGATTTCTCTTTTCCTCATATTGGCGTCTTAGTTGATAACGTCGCTCAATTGTCTATCTTTTCGTTCATGGATGATTTCTCTGGGTACAATCAGATAACGATGTTTCCTAATGACATGGCAAAAAACTACCTTTATCACCCTGTGGGGAACGTTCTGCTATAAAGTCATTCCTTTTGGTTTGAAAAATGTAGGGAAACCTATCAAAGGGCCATGGTAACCATCTTTCACAATATGATACATAAAGAGATAGAGGTTTACGTGAACGGCATGATTGCCAAGTCCAGAACTGAAGACGAACATATTGACCATCTAAGAAAATGATTTTCTAAACTCAAGAAATACAAGCTACGATTGAACCCTGCAAAGTGCACCTTTGAGGTTAGGTCCGGTAAACTACTGGGATTCATCGTCAGCCAACGAGCCATTGAAGTTGACTTGAAAAAGTTCAAATTATTTAGGATACGCGATCTCATAGAACAGAAAATGAAGTTTGAGGATTTCTGGGTAGACTAAATTACATCTCGAGGTTCCTCTCTCATCTAATAGCTACCTGCAAACCTATATTCAAATTGCTAAGAAAAATCAAACGATCAAGTGGAATGACGATTGCCAAGGGGAATTTGATTGAATAAAAAATACTTGCAATAACCATCGATCTTAATACTACCAGTTCCAGGTAGACCACTGATAATGTATCTCATAGTGCTATATGAATCAATGGGTTGTGTACTTGGTCAACATGATGATACATGAAGAAAAGAGCACGCTATCTAGGCATGGCAACGGGGCGGGTCGGGAACGGTTTTTACATCCCCAAACCTAAACCCGAATCCCTAAACAATTCTCATTCCCCTCCCCAAACCCAAACGGGGATGGAGAATTAAAATCCAAACCCATCCCAAACGGGTTCGGGTATCCTCGTCCCGCCACCATCCATTTAGTGAAATCAATTTTTTTAATAGAAATATTTATTTTTTTAAAATCAAATTACATTATAAATAATAAAATAGAACAATCTAAAAAAATTCCATACATACATTTTAAATATTTTAAATAATTAATACAAATCAAAATATTAAAACATTGGCCACTTATTTAATATTCTAAATCATCAAAAATAAATAATAATGTACATAATAAAATAAACGGGGTGGGTTCGGGGGAGGGTTCAGGGTGGGTACTAGTGTCCCTATTACCCGACCTGTCCCCATATTTTATAATCGGGGAAAACCCAAACCCAAACCCAGTTAAAATGGATTTTCCCCGTCAACTTCGGGGAGGGTTCGGGTGGGTACCCGCGGGTACGGGTTATGTTGCCATGTCTAACGCCATCTATTATTTGAGCAAGAAATTCACTGATTGTGAGACCAAATACTCACTTTTGGAGAAGACTTGTTGTGCTATAGCATGGGTTGCTCAATGCTAAAGGTAGTACATGGTATTTCATACTACTTTATTGATATAAAAAATGGATCCAATTAAGTATAGATTTGAAAAACCTACTGTCACTAGAAGAATAGCTCATTGGCAAATGCTATTGACTGAATATGATATCCAATATGTTACCCTGAAGGCAATCAAAGGAAGTGGGTTAGCAGATCATCTTGCCCACCAGCCTTTAGAAGAATGTCAATCAATGTAATTTGACTTCCCTGATGAGGATGTAATGCTTGTAAAAGACTATGAAATTCCTAGTCCATATGAGGGACCTGAACCAAGGGCTCAATGGAAGCTCGCATTCGATGACGCCTCCAATGTTATGGGGCATGGAATTAAGATCGTCTTGATCTCTCCAAATAACGGTTATATTCCTTTTTCTTCAAGATTATACTTTGACTATACGAATAACGTGGCTGAATATGAAGCTCGTATCATGGGTCTCGAAGTTGCTAGCGACCTAAGGATCAAAACTCTAGAGGTGTACGGAGACTCATCGCTCATTATCTGTCAAGTAAAAGGTGAATGTGTAACCTGTCTCCCAACTTTGATTACTTACCATGATCAATTCTTAGAATTGATGAAGAATTTTGAAGAAATTACCTTTCATCATATTCCCAGAGAATAAAATCATGTGGCAGACGCTTTAGCTACATTATCATCAATTTACAAAGTAAACTAGCTTAATGAAGCACGAGTAATAAAGATGGATCTTAGAGATGAACCAACAAATTTTTTTGCAGTCAAAGAAGAATCTGATGGAATACCTTGGTACCATAACATCAAGTGCTTCCTTAAAAAACAAGAGTATATAGCAGGGGCATCCAACGGTAACCAAAAAACTTTGTGAAGACTTGCTTCCAAATTTTTCCTCAACAAAGATGTACTCTACAAAAGAAACTATGACATGGTCTTACTCAGATGCATGGATAGACACAAGAAAAATATGATCGTAAAAGCAAACCATAGGGTTTTTGAAGGGATCCACGCCAACGGACATGTTATGGCCAAGAAAATTCTTCGAGTTCGCTATTACTGGACGACTATGGAGTTTAATTTTTTCAACTACATCAAAAGTTGCCACAAATACCAAATCTATCATGACAAGATTCATGTGCCACCAACTGACATCACCATGGCCCTTCTCTATGCGGGGAATCAATATGATTGGAATGATCAAAACCGAAAGCTTCGAACATTCATCACTTCATTTTAGTCATCATTTATTACTTCACTAAATGGGTGGAAGTTGATTTATACACTAATGTCACTCGATAAGTGGTTACGTGGTTTATCAAAAAGGAAATAAGCTATCGCTACGGAGTTACTAGCAAAATTATTACTAACAATTCCAATAACTTGAATAATAAAATGATGAAAAAACTGTGTGAGAGCTTCAAAATTGAACACCATAAATATTTTCCATATCGGCCCAAGATGAGTGGCAACTTGGAAGCAGCGAATAAGAACATAATTTTTTTTGTCTAGAAAACGGTAAAAACCTACAAAGATTGGCATGAGATGTTTCCCCTTGCTTTACATGGCTAAATAACTTTGGTACGTATCTCAACTTTGGCAACTCCATTCTCACTTATATATGGCATGGAAGTTGTCCTTCCAATCGAGGTTGAAATTCCTTCAATGAGGGTCATCATGGAAGCTAAGCTTGATGAAGCAAAATGGATCCAGACCAGGTTTGATCAGCTGGATCTCATAGAAGAAAAATGCTTGACTGCTCTCAGCTATGGTCAGTTATACTAGGGATGACTCAAGAATGCTTTTGACAAAAAGGTTCGCCTTCCGAGAAGGTGACATGGTGCTCAAGAAATACTTTCCAATACATTTGAATCCATTAGACAAGTGAAATCCTAACTATGAAGGACCATTTATCATAAAGAAGGCCTTATAAGGCAGGGGCCCAATCCTCACCACCACGGATGGGAAAGAGTTTCCACTTCCAATTAACTCTAATGCAGTAAAAAAATATTATGCCTAAAAATATCCAGAGAATCAAAGTTCACCACCATACCAAAAAACCCAGAACCAGAGTCTCGTTCTTGTAGATACAAGTCATTTCCTTCACAAAAATAGCCTACATTGCTACATAACATGCATAATCTTGTGCATCATATATTCAAACATAAGCATTGTATGCATAATGTATAACATAAGTCAAAATATGACCACATGCATCTCTTTCACGACTGATCTATTCCCCAACAAAGTATTTCAATCAATCCTCACCAAATAAATCTCCATCTCTTTCACGACTGATCTATTCCCCAACAAAGTATTTCTACCTCGAATGCTCGAAGATCGTCGTTATTTGTACATTCAAGTTTAAGATGATTAAATATAAGCAACTTCCATACCCCAAAATTTTCCCTACCTATTCTCATTTTATCTAGCTTATGATCTCCAATTCATATGCATAGTCCTCTTAACATTCATTTAGAAATCATTCATTTTCGCTCATTTGCATAGGGTAACATCATTGGTTCAAAAGGTTCATCATTTCAACTAGTTTGTCTCAACATTTGGGATATTGAGGATTTGATCAAATGACTATGATTGGTGCTCTTATTGTTACTTATGTAACAAGATGTTGTGAATTTCAAGTGAATGTTATTGGTCTCATGCACCAGAGTTTTGTTATGCTAGCTTATGGTGCTAAAAGATACTATTAATCTCCATGGACTAGGGTCTTGTTGTGCTTACTCATGGATCAAGTCATTTTGGACTGTTACTTGGAGAAGAAGAAAGAGTGCGCTTCAGTTGATTTTTGGTCAAAGTCAACTATGGGAGATTGACTTTTACTGACCTATTTATTGGACTTTCTTATTCAAGTTGGATCATGACTACATTTTTTGATGCATTTTTCAAAAAGGAGGGGATTAAATTCATTCGTACAAGAGTTGACTTTTGGTCAACAAAGTCAACCCTAAAAGGTTGACTTTTTGTTGACCAAGTCATATTTCAATACGTTGGCATTATTCAAATGTATAACAGATTTGCAATTTTATGTTTTTTCTAGGGAAGCCATAACATCTCTAATATCATCAATATTAGAGCAAGCAAGTGTGATGTTACAGATTTGAGAGAATGGTTGCATCAGATCAATAACCATTGCAAAATCCACATGCTCGCCCTTATTAGCCTATATACAAACACCCAACTCCATATGCCAATATAGATCCTATAGGAAGAAATGATGCTCCCCTAAGGATAATTCCAATATCTATATTGAATCAATTTCAAAATATATGGACAATTAAAGCTAGAGTAATTACAAAGAGAGAACTTAGGCTCTATAACAATGCCCAAGGTGAGTGTAAGACCCCAATTTTGACCCTAAGATCCCCCATGCAATTTCATCATAAGCATCAACATTGGGATAATACCTTGGTATCCTCCTTACCCCTCTTTCATTGGGTTTGTTTTAGGAGAGATCACCAAGCACTTTGTGATTATATCATACCTGTATTTTATCATTTTACAAACTAAAATACCAAAAATATGTCTTTGCATTTGCCTAACTCTTTTGTCGGTAGGGCATGATCTCATTAATTCATCAAGTTCACATCTAGGGTTTGAGACCCTCATGAACAAAGAGCACAACCATGGATTGATTCAACAATGGTTATGAACATAATATATGAGTCCCAATGATCTCTACATGTTATATTGATCAAGTTTTCTTCAAGAGTTTGATGGTGATTTGCCTTGGAAACCCTAGTTTGATTGGGTATCTTGAGTAACTTCTCTAACAAGCTATCTCACAAATTGATAAAAATTCTTAAGTTACACTTCAAAATTCATCATATTATGCATATATGATCTACCATGAGCCAAGAAAGTCAAGAGAATTGGAAATTAGCAAGTTGGTTGATGGTGGTTGGCCAGATGAATTCATCTGATCAAAACTAGGTCTCCATAGACCCTATCTCCTACAATTTTCATCATATGAAAATAATTCCATGAGAAAACTTACTCTAAATGACATTCCAAACAACTTTCATGTTGAGACCTAGAGCTAGTTTTGCTTGGAAAATCATTTTCTATGTTGAAACATTATAGGTCATTTTGTCTAAACGCTAATTTGAAAGTAAACTTCCCAAGGCCATAACTTGCTCAATTTTTATGATATGAAATATTTCCAAGTTTCATAATCAAATTCAATGTGTCTACTTCAAATTTTATGTTTGGATTGAGAGCTAATTAAACTCTTTTGAGCATGTGATATGAGGTTACATTATAGGTCACTTTTGACCAATACCATTGATCAAGTGATTTTTCCAAACTTCAAAAATGAATAACTCTATCATTTCAAATCCAAATGACATGAAATTAATGACCATTTTGAATTTATTTGAGAGAGCTACAACTTTGATGAAGACCCTTTCCTCATTTGAAGCTCATAAAAAGTTAAGCAAGGTGGAATATTGAGACATATGGCTTGACACTTAGAAAAACTTTGATATGTCAAAAATTTCCAAACTTCCACCTCAAATTTCTCCAAGTTCCAAGCTCCAAATGAAAAAGTGTTGAACATGAAAGTTATTCCTCTTGATCTCACCTTTCCGGAGAGCTCAAATTCATTCATTTTGGATAAGAAATGCATGGCTTAAATAGGGTGACATCACTTGGCAAGGATCAAACTTCAAACATCAATGTGCATTTGCCTTGCAATCCAAGCTTAGTTTAGAGCATATGATATTCATTGGTGGACCTCAAGAAATCATTTCATGGGCTTATGCGCGTCCATGCACCATTGCATCACCATTTTCCAAAATTGGAAAGTGAATTGGAGTGTGCAATTATCAACCATTTCAGCTATAAATAGAGCTTCAATTGCTCAGAAATGAAAACACCTTCGCGCTAGCTTTGATCCCCCATTTCAAACCCTTACTTTGCAATGGATAAGCCTAAAAAATTCTCTTGAATTTGAGCTTGAATTTCCACTGTTTTGAAATTCAATTCTCCAGGAATCCATAGCTTCTTAACCATTCAATCCTTCTCCTGCAAGCAAGTGGAGTAAGATCAAGCACAAGCAATATCAAGATCAATCGAATCCATACCTACATTGAAGGTATTTTCCAGAAATTTTAAACTCTTCAATTCTCTCAAATTATTGCTCAGTTCTATTTATTCTTTGGTTGTCTGAAGGCCTACCAATGTAGGCAAGAAGTTTGAGTTGCTTTGAGGTCAAATCGAAGCAACTCAGTTCATGTACCTCAAATTTCAACTCCACGTATCTCTCAATATACTTGGAGTTGGAGTGAATGGAGGTCAGATTCGGGCTCAGTGACATTTTTTCTTTAAGATCATGTCCCTGTTTTTCATTTTGGTGATGGTTCATGGTGGACCAGTCCGGTGAGGTCCACCGGAGAAGATGATCGGAGCTCTGTCTCCGGCGATGATTTGGCAAAGCTCTGAACCACATGATTCGTTCCTTTTGTTCCAGTCTTGATCGTTGGTTTCAATTACCACATGTGCAGCGCTGTTGACTCAGGACCATGTGGAACGCGCGTTAGGGACCATCTGATCTGCCACCTCAATTAATGAGGGAGATCAGATGGTCCACTTATTTTTGATTTTTTGAATTTTTATTTTTATTTTATTATTCTCAATAATTCATATTAAAGTCAATATTGATCTAAAAAATATGGGACTTTCACCAAAAAATTTCAAATATTTTTCTCTTTCATATTCAGAATTTAAATTATTTTTTTGGATCATTATTAATATTTTTCGTGAATTAATTGATTTTTCATTTGTTTTTAATTATTTAAAAAATATTTTTAAATGTCCAAAAATTATGAAATTTTTTCTCCAAGGTCTTTTGACCTTGTTTGACCTATGACAAATCTCATGGCCATTTCTTTGGTGTTTTGATGAGATTTTAGGAATTGGACAAAACATATTTGATTTAAATGCACTATTTTATTATTTTTAATTAAATAAATGCCAATTATTTTTGTTGACCACTTGTATTGACTTGTTTGAGTTTGCTTGCTGATGTTGGGCCTTGGTCAAAGTTGATTTGACTTAGTCAAATTAATATCATTGGATTTAGGGGATTGTTGAAATGTACATTCCATCTCCCAAAACGAATGAACGATATTAATTTGGTAAAAGTCCTCCTTTGACTAATGTGTGATTCAATTCATCCCCTCCCCACTTCATCTCACTCCTCTTCTTAATTCATTCATTCCATTTGGCCTATGACATCTAAAAGTCCTAATGCTAGTTGATTGAAAAATTGAGATGAGTATGGATGAGATTAGGCCACACCTTTTTCATATTCTTTTTTGTGTGTGGTATGCTTCATGAGCATAGTCCATTATACTATGTCTCTAACATGCATTTACACCAAAACTACATTGCCCGACCTCAAATAGTTGTGACTTCTATATAAGTCCAATTACTATTGCTTAACATAGCGCTAAATTTGTGATATAAAAGGCATAAACATTCTAGTTAGTGAGATTGCAAGTCTCCCCTCTTTCATGGTATTATGTGGAAACTTGGCCTTCTTTCCTTCCTTTGGAAGATGTTTTGGTTCAAGGATCCATGCTTGTGATAAGTGGGTTGAGTGTTCTCCAAAGAATGTCTTGAAAAGCAAAAGTAAAACAAAACTAACTTTTAACCTACTAACTACTAAATTTTAATTTCAAGCTTTTACTTTAATGCAATTTTTTTAGCACTTTATTTCATTTGCCATTGTTCATATCATTCTAATTGTTTATGTTAATGTAATCTTCATTTTGTCCATTTGGACCATATTGTGTGATATACTTTGTTTGTATCTACTTGGCTTGTTTGTGTGGTCTTTGACCATTAATGTACATAATAATAATAAAAACCCTAAAAAACTTTTTGAGCCGACTATTGGCTTGATCTTGGACAAATTGACTTAGAATCTAGGCAACCTTCCTATGCTAATGGACTTGGCCAATGCCAACTTGTTGAAGAACCAAGTGCTTGCAATTTGAAATTCATCTGATACATCTTTGAAGATCTCTCTAAGATTCATCTGCAACATGATCATTGTGGAGCTGTTATTTTAAAGAAGATCATGGAATGGATAAGCTTGGATGAGGCCATCTTTATTTGATGCTTTTCTCTTCGAGATAATATAATTGTGCATTTGTGTGTTGCTTGCTTCTAAAAGTCCGAGGGAACTTTGGGCTTCTATTGACATTTTTGTCTATTGGATTGCTACCCACTTGGTCAGATCTTTTCAACTCTAAACTTTTAAATTTTGTGCATAGGGTAGTCTCTTCATCTTCTCCCCATTTCTTTAATTTCAAAATCTCTCCCACCATTTTCAAACTCTTCTTTGTGTGAACTATTTTTGTTCTAAACTTTGACCACTTTTGCAAAAAGATAGAAACTTTGGCCTTATGCCATTGCATTTTCAAACTTTTTTTCTTAAATCAAACTTGTAAATAAATTTAACTATACTTGACTTAAACTTTCAAAAAGCCAAAAAGAACTAACTCATTCAAACCTTTTTAGGACTTTGTGACTTTCAAACTTAAATTTGTTAAAATCAATGCATCCACTTTGAAATTTGTATCACGAACTACGAGGTTTTGATCCCTCATTTTTATGTTGGTACGTAGGCACAAGTCCGAAGGTCTTGTCAAACACAAAAATATAATTAATGAATTCTTTTCTCATACCCCCATTTTGTTTCTTTGTAAACATCACTTTGTACAAAATACATATGCACACAAAAATGGCTCCCTAGGAGAGTACCTAGGACACTTTGGGTGCTAACACCTTCCCTTTGTGTAACCAACCCTCTTACCTGTGATCTGACTTTTATTAGTTTTTATTTGAAAACTTCTTACTTTTTGGGTTTTGTTCGTACTTTTTCCCTTTTCCCTTAGAAACAATAAAAGCGCGGTGGCGACTCTTGTTATTTGATCTCTAGCTTGTCAATAGCTTGATGATCATGAATTTCCCGCTACAGAAATTAAGTGGCGACTCTGCTAGGGAGTAGTCTCTAGTGTGTTTAGCCTACTTTTTGTGTGAATATATTTGTATATATGTGATGTTTGTATATATATGTATGTGTGATATGATATACTCGGTGTGCTTGGTGATCTCTGAGTGGTGAGATAAGTTCTAACCCGAACTTGAGTGCAATTAAGATAGGAGGATGGTATAGTCATGTTCGACTTGTGTGGAGTAGTCCTTAACAAGTTGGCTTGAGATCCATCGACTCAGTGGAGACTCCTTTGGATTTGGAAATGTCACACAAGTATTTGTGGTTAGGCATTACTATTTCTAATGGGGTCCGAGAAGCTGAGGAGCTTAGAACATTTAACCCATCTTGGCCTATTTAGGACGTAGTGCGGAAACTGTTCAAGTGTAGACTTGATAACAGTTGTTACTCGATACTACACTCAGACTATGATCTAAAGGTTTTTATCCTTAGTTCACTCCTTTGGGATGGTTCGTACCCACACTCCATGCTCGTGACTCGCAACAAACCCTTGATTCTTGGTTGATCCAATGAAGTCTTGTCAATATCAATGGAACTTGGGTGTTGATAAGGTTTAAACCATAATCCACCAAAATGGATGATTGATATTGACAATGACTTGATTCATCCCTTGACCTATGTTTGCCTTCTGTGTGGTCCCTTATTTGTGATTGTTGCATTCCTGCATTCATGGGCATCATAACATTCATCACACGAAAATTTCATGGAACTAAGGTATCATTTGCAAATATTTTCAGACCATGGATTGTGGGCGAAGGAACACTAAGAAGTACAGTTTCAGATGTCCAAATTTGAAAGAGTTAAGGAAGCTAGCATCTTTTGTATTAGATCCCTTGGACTTCAAACAACGTCATGGGAAGCTTCTATCCATCTTGTCTGCTCATGTGGTTGAAGGAGTTTTGAGTGTGCTAGTGCAATTCTATGATCCTCTCTACCATTGTTTCACTTTCCCAGATTTTCAGCTTGTGCCTACTTTGGAGGAGTATTATCATCTTTTGGGGATACCTGTTTCTAGTAAAGTGCCTTTTAGTGGATTGGAGGAGATTCCCCGATCTAGTATTATTGTTGAAGCTCTTCACTTAAACAAGTCTGAGATAGAGGCTCATTGGGTGAAGAAAGGAGGGTTATTTGGGTTGCCATCTGTTTTCCTCATCAAGGAAGCTACTAATTTTGCTCAAGGTGGTAATGTGGACGCTTTTGAAGCTATCTTTGTGTTGCTCATCTATGGATTAGCTTTGTTCCCTAACATTGACGGTTTTGTTGATGTTAACGCCATTAGAGTTTTCTTGATTGGGAATCCTGTGCCTACTTTGTTGGGAGATATGTATTTCTCTTTGCATCTAAGGAATTCTAAAGGTGGTGGAACTATTGTCTGTTGCATTCCTCTTCTGTACAAGTGGTTTATTTCACACTTGCCTCAGACACCTACTTTTGTGGAGAACAAACAATGTCTAAGGTGGCCTCAGAGACTTATGTCTCTCACTAATGATGATATAGTTTGGTATGACCCATCTTTGAGAAGTTTGGAGATTATTGATAGTTGTGGTGAATTCTCTAATGTGCTTCTCATTGGTACACAGGGAGGAATTAACTACAACCCTGCTTTGGCTCGTCGTCAACTTGGTTTCCACTTGAGAGACAAACCTAATAACATGTTGTTAGAAGGTCTTTTCTATCAAGAGGGTAAAGATCCCCAACATTTAAAGTAGAAGATTGTGCATGCTTGGAATAATGAGCATAGGAAAGGAAGATTCGAGCTTGGTCCGTGCAACTGTGTAGCTTTGGAAGCTTACATTCTTTGGGTGAAGAAGAGAGCTATGGAGTTGAAAATGCCTTATCCTTGTGAAAAACCTGTGTCTATGGTTGTGGTTGAGCCATTAACTCTCCCTAACCAAGATGTAGAGGAGTTGGAAGACGCGCTCGCCAAGATGAAACAAGAGAAGGATATGGGATATGTGGGAAGAGTGTTTTCGTGCTTTGAGCAAGAAGCATGAAGAGTTGCAATTGGAGTCTAAGGACAAAGATGCACTAATTGGGCTACTTGAAGACCGAGTGACGAAGAGACAGAGAGAGCCAGAGGTTTCATCTTCTAGCATGCCTCGGCCTTCCGTTGCTTGGAAAAAGATTGTTGACCAGCTTGTCCTCGAGAAGACTCAGATGAAGGCTTCTTTTGAGACCGAGATCCGTCACATTCGAAGGAAGTAAGCGCCTTCAGCCAGATCTTCTGACATTGTTATTAGGGATCCTTAGGATGACTAGTCTCCTTTTCTCTTGTATCTTTTTATTTTGGTTTCTAAAATTGTACTCAGTGTAATCCTTCCAATTTACATAAATAAAAAGAGATTTTTGGTCATATCAAATCGTTGCAATCGGCATTTAAATATTATATATATGAAAAAGATATAGTAAGTTCCTTGGAAATAAAATTAATCAAGCATTGCATTTCATGCATCATTTGCATCAGCAGGTTTTTGCCAGATGTCTGATTGGTGTTTCTTCTGTGTTTTAGCCAAGCTGACTCACCGGTACAATACCAGAGCCAATCATCTGAAAATTTTGGAGCATTTAGAGCAAGAGAACAGAGAGCTGAAGGACGAGATCGCCCGACTGAATGCCATGATGGAGTCAGTTCTTGCAACTCCTCCCGCGAGGATTGTTACTTCAGAAGTGGTTACCTCTACCGTGCCTGCTGCTACCACCCACTTCGCGCCAAACCTGCCTGCCGGATTCCTGTGGGGAATTCCGCCCAACTTTGTGCCAGAAGGATTTGCGCCTACCTTTGCTTCCATGCCGGAATCTAGCCCGGTCATGTCCGTGCCACCTCCCATTGTGCACACTTTGCCTCTCGTAGAGGATACCATCTATCATTTCGAGCCGTCTGAGGGTCCGGATGTGTATGAGAAGATGGACGAAATGAAAGACCAATTTCTTGAGCTGCGCAAGGAATTGAAGATGTTGAGAGGTAAAGATCTGTTTGGGAAGAGTGTTGCCGAGTTATGTTTGGTACCCAATGTCAAAATCCCGGTGAAGTTCAAAGTGCCTAACTTTGAAAAATATAAGGGGAACTCTTGTCCACTCATTCATTTTGTGATGTATGCCTGCATGATGTCAACTCACACTGATAATGACCAATTGCTTATTCACTACTTCCAGGATATCCTGACTGGTGCTGCACTCCGTTGGTACATGGGGTTGGATAGTGCAAGCATCCGCACTTTCAAGGACTTAAGAGAGGCTTTTGTGAAGCAATACAAGTATAATGTTGACATGGCGCCGGATAGAGACCAGTTGAGGTCTATGTCTCAGAAGGACAAAGAGACATTCAAAGAGTATGCACAAAGATGGAGAAAGAGATGACAAAGATCTTCTTGAAAACCCTGAGTTCATTTTATTATAAACGCGTAATCACTAGTGCCCCTAGTGATTTTACCGAAATGGTAAATACAGGGATGAGACTTGAAGAAGGAGTCTGTGAAGGAAGTTTGTCAAGAGATGAGGCGTCAACGAGTAAGAGGTATGGCAGTAGTTTCAGCAAGAAGAAAGACAGTGAGACCAATGCAATTTCCAGTGGGAGGCAGAGGAGGCCTCAAATCAGAAGAAATCCACCACCCCGTCAACATCATCATCATCAAGTGTCATCAGTAATTTCGGTATTTTCTAATCAACAAGCAACACCAATTCAACAACTACAACAAAATCAACATCAACAACAACAACCGCAACAAAGAACAAACACCTACAACAACAACAATATCAACAACAATCAGCATCAGCAAAACTTTGAGAGGAAGAAGGTCTCTTTTGACCCGATTCTGATGTCGTATGCAAATTTGTATCCCTCGTTAGTTCTCAAGAACTTAATTCAACCGAGGAACCCACCACAGATCCTAGAACCACTTCCCTGGTGGTATAAACCTGAGCTTCGTTGTGCTTTTCATCAAGGAGCACCCGACCATGATATTGAAAATTGTTATCCATTGAAATATAGGATTTAAAAGCTTATGAAGAGTGGTATGGTGTCCTTTGAGGACCGCGTGCCAAATGTGAAAGCAAACCCTTTGCCCGCTCATGGGAACTCTTCAGTGAATATGGTGGACGGTTGTCCTGGAGAATTCAATGTTTTTTATGTCCGATTTATCCGAAGATCCTTGGTGCAGATGCACAAGGATATCTGTATGGTGAGTGACTGTGAACATGACCATGATGGCTGTGTTATTTGTAGTGTGAACCCCAGAGGGTGTGATGTGGTGAAAAGGGACATCCAGCGTCTGATGGATGAAGGCATGATCCAGATTGTTCAATCCCGTCATGTGGATGATGACGACAATGTCATAGTGCCCGTTTTTAAGCAACAAGAGTGGTTGGTAATTCAGTATGATAGCAGCAACAATAAAAATGTCAGTCAAAGATTAGTATCGCCGTTGGTAATACGGTTAGCAGGCTCAGTCCCGTACTCATCTGATAAGGTTGTATCGTACCAGTATAATGCTATAATGATGAAGAATGGTCAAGAGGTCCAGTTACCTACGACTAGTTCAGTGGTGAGCATTGTTGATGTTACGAAGGTGGCCCGCAGTGGTCGAGTGTTTGGGCCGGTGGTCCCAGAGGAAACAATTGTTGGTAAGAAGGCGGAGGTACCTTATGTAGAACTAGTTGGTTGTCCAAAGGATAAGTCTGGTGAATCCAGCAACTTGAAAGCCAATGATGACGATGAGGTACTCCGATTAATCAAAAGGAGTGAACTTAATGTGGTTGAGCAGCTGCTCCAGACTCCCTCAAAAATCTCAGTGTTGTCTCTGCTTTTAAATTCTGAAGCACACAGAGAAGCACTGCAGAGAGTTCTTGAACAAGCATATCTAGAGCAAGATGTTATTGTGGATCGGTTTGATCACATTGTGGCTAACATCACTTCATGTAATAATTTGAGCTTCTATGACGAAGAACTTCCTGTGGAGGGAAGAAATCATAACCTGGCTTTGCATATTTCAATGAACTGTAAGGAAGATGCTTTGTCAAATGTGCTAGTTGACACCGGTTCATCACTCAATATGCTTTTGAAGTCAACTTTGTCGATGTTATCATACCAAGGAGTGCCCATGAGGTATAGTGGGGTAATTGTCAAAGCCTTTGATGGCTCGCGCAAAAAGTAATTGGTGAAGTGGACCTTCCAGTTAAGATAGGTCCGAGTGATTTTCATATTACTTTTCAAGTAATGGATATCCACCCGGCCTACAACTGTTTATTGGGAAGGCCATGGATTCATGAGGCAGGAGCTGTTACCTCCACTCTGCACCAGAAGCTCAAATTTGTCAAGAATGGCAAGCTAGTGATTGTGGGAGGAGAGAAGGCACTGTTGGTTAGCCATCTGTCATATTTCTCGTATGTTGGAGCTGAGGATGAGGTTGGAACTCTGTTCTAAGCCTTGTCTAGTACTGCTGAAAAGAGAGTTGGGGCACCTATATCCTCGTTGAAAGATGCTCAAAAGATTGTTGAAGAAGGTATTGTTGATCAGTGGGGGCGCATGGTAGAGGTCTCCAACAACAAGGGCATAACCGGTTTGGGGTTTTAGAAAGGCTCATCAACTGTTAGATCTGAAGATATGCAACTTAGCTTCCATAACGGAGGGTTCATTATTGGCAATGAACAACACTTAGCTCCTGTGCTAGAGGATAGCGAAGAGGAAGACTGCACCAACTTTGTAACGCATGGAAGGACATGCAACAATTGGATTGTCGTTGATATTCCTGTTATTTTGCATCGATCTAAGTAATTACTTTCATATTTTAAAAATCATTCTCCTATGCCTAAGGGAGAAGTGAACATTGTTTGGGCATTTTAAATTGATCATCAATCAAATTAATTTTATTCATCCACATCTTTGATGTTTGTTTTTACTTTTTGCTTTATTCTGAAAATGGTAATCACAAAAAAAAACATAAATAAACAATATAATTGTCCATCTCCATAATATTTGGTCAAAAATTCACTTTTCTAAAATCAAAATATCAAATCATTATGCAGGTTGGTTCCTAACCCCATTGAATACAATGATCCTTCTCCTTCTCCAAATTTTGAATTCCCTGTGTTTGAGGCCAAGGAGTAAAGTGATGTAGAAGTGAGTGTTGAATTGTCTCGTCTTCTTGAAGAGCAGATTGAGCTAGTCAACATGGGTTCCGAGGATGATGTGAAGGAAGTAAAGATTGGGTCTCGATTGTGTCCAGATGCTAAGAAGGGGTTGATTGATCTTCTTCGAGAGTATTCAGATGTGTTTGCTTGGTCCTATCAAGACATGCCTGGGTTGGATTCTGAGATTGTGGAGCATAGATTGTCGTTGAAGCCACAATGCCCGCCAGTCAAGCAGAAGTTGAGAAGAACGCATCCTGATATGACTGTGAAAATCAAAGAGGAAGTTCAAAAGCAGATTGATGCCGGTTTCCTTGTGACCGTTGAGTATCCGCAATGGGTGGCCAAAATTGTGCATATGCCGAAGAAATATGGAAAAGTCTGCATGTGTGTCGACTACAGAGATTTGAATAAAGTTAGTCCGAAAGATGATTTCCCTCTGCCACACATTGATATGTTGGTAGACAATACTGCTAAATTCAAAGTCTTTTCGTTTATGGATGGATTTTTTGGATACGATCAGATCAAGATGGCACCCGAAGATATGGATAAGACCACATTCATTACACCCTGGGGAACATTATGTAATAGAGTGATGCCTTTCGGTCTAAAGAATGCTGGTGCAACTTACCAGAGAGAAATGACTACTCTTTTCCATGATATGATGCATAAAGAGATTGAAGTTTATGTCGATGACATAATTGCTAAATCAATGTTAAAGAGGAACATGTTGAGCATTTGTTGAAGCTATTCCAGCATTTGAGGAAGTATAAACTCCGCTTGAATCCCAATAAGTGTACTTTTGGTGTTCGTCCTGGTAAGTTGTTGGGCTTTATTGTCAGCGAGAAGGGTATTGAAGTTGATCATGCCAAGGTCAAAGCAATACAAGAGATGCCTGCGCCCAAAACTAAGAAGTAAGTCAGAGGTTTTCTCGGTCGCTTGAATTATATTTCCAGATTCATTTCCCACATGACTTCCAAATGTGCGCCTATATTCAAGCTTCTTCAGAAAGATCAGTCTTGTGATTGGACCGAAGATTTCCAAAAAGCATTTGATAGTATCAAGGAATATCTGCTTGAGCCTCCGATTTTGTCTCCACCTGTTGAAGGAAGACCGTTGATCATGTATTTGACTGTGCTCGAAGATAGTATGGGTTGTGTTCTTGGTCAACAAGATGAGACTGGGAAGAAAGAATTTGCAATTTACTACCTTGGTAAGAAATTCACCGACTGTGAGACTCGGTATTCTATGCTTGAGAAGACTTGTTGCGTATTGGCTTGGGCTGCTAAGCGTTTGCGTCAGTATATGTTGAATGATACCACTTGGTTGATATCCAAAATGGATCCAATCAATTGTATATTTGAGAAGTCTGCTTTAACTGGGAGAATTTCCCGGTGGCAGATGTTGTTATCAGAGTATGATATCGAATACAGATCTCATAAAGCAATCAAAGGTAGTATCTTGGCTGACCATTTGGCTCACCAACCAATTGAAGATTACTGGTTAGTGCAGTATGACTTCCCTGATGAAGAGATTTTGTACTTGAAAATGAAAGATTGTGATGAACCATTGTTTGAAGAAGGGCCAAAGCCTGGTTCCCATTGGGGCATGGTATTTGATGGAGCTATTAATCAATATGGAAATGGCATTGGGTAAGTGATTATTACTCCTCGAGGCACACATCTACCATTTACAGCTAGGTTGACTTTCAAGTGTACAAATAACATGGCAGAATATGAAGCTTGCATTATGGGGCTTGAAGAGGCCATGAATCTCAGAATCAAGTATTTGGATGTCTTCGGTGATTCGACTTTGGTTGTGAATCAGATCAAAGGAGAATGGGAGACAAATCAACTTGGTTTGATACCATATAGAGATTATGCGAGGAGGATTTCAACTTTCTTTACAAAGGTTGAATTTCATCATATACCTCGAGATGAGAATCGGATGGCAGATGCTCTTGTAACATTGGCATCAATGATTGTAGTGAAATATTGGAATGAAGTTCCCAATTTATCTGGGATGTGTCTTGATAGGCCAGCTCATGTGTTTGTTGTTGAAGAGATCAAAGATGAGAAGTCGTGGTATTACGACATCAAATGTTTCCTCCAAAGTCAGATTTACCCACCTGGGGCATCTTTGAAAGATTAGAAGACTTTGAGAAGATTAGCCGGTAATTTCTACTTGAATGGTGATATACTGTACAAGAGAAACTTCGACATGGTTTTGCTCAGATGCGTGGATAGACACGAAGCAGACTTGTTGATGACTGAAGTGCATGAAGGTTCCTTTGGTACTCAATCCAATGGACATGCAGTGGCGAAGAAGATGTTGCGAGTAGGTTACTATTGGCTGACAATGGAATCTGACTGTTGCAAATTTGTGAAGAAGTGCCATAAGTGTCAAATTTATGCTGATAAGATTCATGTTCCTCCAACACTTTTGAATGTTATCTCTTCCCCATGGCCCTTCTCCATGTGTAGAATTGATATGATTGGGTTGATTGAGCCCAAAGCTTCGAATGGACATCGTTTCATTTTGGTGGCAATTGACTACTTGACAAGATGGGTTGAAGCGACATCGTATGCAAATGTAACCAAGCAAGTCGTTGTAAGATTCATCAAGAATCAGATCATATGTCGGTATGGTGTGCCAAGTAAGATCATTACTGACAATGGATTGAACTTGAATAATAATATAGTGGAAGCTCTTTGCAAAGACTCCAAGATTACACATCATGATTCTTCTCCCTACAAATCCAAGATGAATGGGGTTGTTGAAGCTACGAATAAGAACATCAAGAAGATTATTCAAAAGATGGTTGTAACATATAAGGATTGGCATGAGATGCTCCCATTTGCTTTACATGGGTATCGTACATCTGTCCGCACTTCAACAGGGGCAACCCCTTTCTCTCTTGTATATGGTATGGAAGCAGTACTCCCCGTAGAGGTTGAGATTCCTTCATTACGTGTGCTTATGGAAGGCAAGTTGACTGAAGCTGAATGGTGTTAGACCAGGTTTGACCAGTTGAATTTGATTGAAGAGAAGAGATTGATTGCCATGTGTCATGGTCAGTTATATCAGCAAAGGATGAAGAAAGCTTTTGATAAGAAGGTCAAACCTCGAGTATTCAGAGAAGGTGACCTTGTGCTCAAGAATATTTTGACATTCAAGCCAGATTCCAGAGGAAAATGGACCCCTAATTATAAAGGCCCATATGTTGTCAAGAGAGCCTTTTCAGGCGGTGCATTGATTCTTACAACTATGGATGGTGAAGAGTTCACTCGTCCTGTGAACGCAGATGTAGTCAAGAAATACTTCGCCTAAAAAATTAAAAGAACAGCTCGCTAAGTTGAAAACCCGAAAGGGAGGCTTAGGCAAAAATGAGCGTCTCGGTGGATTGAAAACCCGAAAGGGCGATCCAGGCAAAACTTAGAGACATAAAACAGGAAGAATTTCCCGATAAGTTTAGTACCCCACCTTGGGGAAACTTATGCAAAAATTAGGGATTATGGCAAGTAACTGCATTTTGCTGATCTTCAGTGTTTATGAGACTTGGTTGAGCACGAGGGTTGACATCAATTTATCATCCCAGCAGCGGTCAAGAGCACAGTGGATATCAAGATTTGGTAGAGGAATTAAGGATCATTTGTATTCAATGTAACCCTTTTCCATGTAAATAACCATTTTCAACTTTGTAAAACCTGTGGAGTCTTGTCATTTACAGACTACCATCCCATTAAATAAAGTTTAGCTTTTATCCAATTGATTCTACTCTTATTTATTTCACCCAATAGTTTTAAATTTTATTATGATCATTTTAAAATTTAAATTTTAAATCAAAATCAAGTTTTCTTTAATATATAAAAGCAAGGATTTTGTTTTCCAAAGCAAGTAAAAGGAATATCAACAACATTTTAATAAATAGGAAGTCCTTAAGTGCGAAACATTTGTGGTTCCCCAAACAGTTAACCCTTTTGGTATCCCTAGACGTTTGTGTTGATTCGGTTCCTCGGTGGATTGTTTGATCCTCAGTAGATTCCTTTCCTCGTCCCCAGCTGAGGTGGTTGATTTAGATGCCCTGCAGCGTATCCTTGTCTCCAACAGAGTTTCGTCCTTCCCCAGCGGAGTTCGCATTTCCTCAACAGGTGGATCTTCATCAGAGATGTTTGATCTTCCCTAGTAGATCGCTTTGGTGTCCCCACCAATCGCCATTTATCTTTTCTCCCAGTCAGAGTTTCCTCCTGGTTTCTGAGCAGCTTTTGTTGATTTATTCCTCTATAGGGTTGTCTCTCATTTTTAGGGTGTTGACCTAAAATTCCCCACAAATTGGATGTTCTATCCTCAGCAGATCTCCTCCGTCCTCAGCTAGGGTTGAGCCCTTTGGGATGGTGATCTCTCTTTTATCCGGCAGTTGTCTCCATATTTTGTGGATTGACCGAGGATTGTACCGGTGGTTCAAATTCTTTGCGACACCTCTGTATCCTTTGTGATCGTTTTGTCAGCATAATCATCATATACACATATACATATACATTCATAAAATTTCATAAGTTGCATATCCTGCATCCTCATATTTGATTTGTTTGAGATTCTTATTCTCTGTTATGGTGGTATTTTATCCCCCATATCAAATCTGGTGTCTGTCCTCCTTCAATTGTAGAGTGCCAGCCCCTTAATCAAAAAGACTTTAACCTTTCTCCACTTCCCCACTGAGTTTGTTTCCTCGTGGATGGTTGTTATTTCAGTTTCCTCTCCAGTAAATTTTCTGGATGGAATTACTCCCCTTTAGTTATGTCCTCAATGGGTTGAGTTTTGATTGATTGTTTCTTTCTAGCTCTTACCTAGATAGATATTTTGGTCCCCTAAGAGTCTATTACCCAGTAAATGGTAATATTCTTCTTAGTTTGGAGTTTGTTACTTCTTGCCCAATACCTGGCAAAAGTACCCTTTTTTCTCCCCAGTGGAGTCCCCAGAAAATATATCCTTGATATGTTCATCCTAACCGGTGACGGATATCTTTCTTTTCCCCGCAGGAGTCTATCCTTGATATGTTCACTTTAACCAGTGGTGGATATTCTCTTCTTTGGTATTCTAACCAGTAAAAAGGTAGTTGTAATCCCTACTTTGTTCCTCAGAGAGTTAATCCTTGGTATGTTCATCTTAACCGATGACGGGTTACTTTCTCTTGGTGGTCTTCTACCCAGTAACCGGTAGTTGTAAACCCTACTTTTTCCGTGTGTGGAGACTATCCTTGATATGTTCACTTTAACCAATGGCGGATTTTCTCTTCTTTTGTATTCTATCCAGTAACTGATAGATGTAATCCCTATCTTTACTCCCCTTTTCAGAGTCTATCCTTGATATGTTCATCTTAACCGGTGACGGATTTTCTCTTTGATTGGTCTTCTACCCAGTAAACGGTAGTTGTAAATCCTACTTTGTCCCCTCGCAGAGTTAATCCTTGATATGTTCATCCTAACCGGTGACGGATTCTCTCTCTGACGGTTTTCTATCTAGCATTTGATAGATGTAATTCCTACCCTTTTTGTTCAGTTGGTTTATCCTTGATATGTTCATCCTAACCGATGACGGGTATCCTCCTTGACATTTTATAGGCAAGTCTATCCTTGATATGCTCATCTTAACCGGTGATGGATTTTCTTCCCTATTGAGTTTATCCTTGATATGTTCATCCTAACCGATGACGGATACTCTCACCCTTGGTCTTCTGCCCAGTAACTGGTAGTTGTAAATCCTATTTTTTCCGCATTTTATCCCCAGTAAGGCTATTCTTACCCAGTAACCAGTAATGAATACTCCCTCCTGGCGATCCTCAGCAAGTCATCCTTGATATGTTCATCCTAACCGATGATGGATGGTCTCTCTGACAGATCTTTATTATCTCCTTACCCAGTAACAGGTAGTAGATAATAGGTTTTTACTCCTCCTGTGTTGAAGTTTATTGCTTCCCAGTTGAGTTGAGTGCGCATTTCCTTAGTGAAATCGCTTTCCCCTGCATGAGTCGAGTATTTCAGTTTTATCCTGACTTACTCGTATCCCCTACAAATGTTGTTGTTTCCCCGGCTGAATTTGTCCATTTTGTATGGAATCCCTCTAGTTCCCCAGTAGTTTTAAGACATAGCCTGGCCTACGCGTAACTCCTTTTTCCCCTAGAGTCTTTGTCTCCCTAGTGAGTTTTCCTTACAAAATGCATTATACTCCTATGGAGTTTTGGACTCTCTGATTTCTTTGTCCTTTGTGGCAATATTTCCCCACAGAGCATTAACTTTTGCATTCACATCATATGCATAATGAGGTCTCTTAGGGACCAAAATTTGTTTCTCTATGTTGTTATTTAAGCCCATTCTACTGAGTCAAGCCGAAGATTTTAACCTTCACCTCCTCAGTTAGAATGTCCTTAAATAGGGGCAACTGTAAGACCCCAATTTTGACCCTAAGATCCCTCATGCAATTTCATCATAAGCATCAACGTTGGGATCATACATTGGCATCCTCCTTACCCCTCATTCATTGGGTTTGTTTTAGGAGAGATCACCAAGCACTTTGTGATTATATCATACCTGTATTTTATCATTTTACTAACTAAAATACCAAAAATATGTCTTTTCATTTGCCTAACTCTTTTATAGGTAGGGCATGATCTCATTAATTCATCAAGTTCACATCTAGGGTTTGAGACCCTCATGAACAAAGAGCACAACCATGGATTGATTCAAGAAGGGTTGTGAACATCATATATGAGTCCCAATGATCCCTATATCTTATATTGATCAAGTTTTCTTCAATAGTTTGAGGGTGATTTGCCTTGGAAACCCTAGTTTGACTGGGTATCTTGAGTAACTTCTCCAACAAGATATCTCACAAATTGATCAAAATTCTCAAGGGACACTTCAAAATTCATCATCTTATGCATATATGATCTACCATGAGCCAAGAAAGTCAAGAGAATTGGAAATTAACAAGTTGGTTGATGGTGGGAGGCCAGATGAATTCATCTGATCAAAATTGGGTCTACCTAGACCCTATCTCCTACAATTTTCATCATATGAAAATTATTCCAAGAGAAAACTTACTCTAAATGACATTCCAAACAACTTTCATGTTGAGACCTAGAGCTATTTTGAAAGTCAACTTCCCAAGGCCATAAATTGCTCAATTTTTATGAGATGAAAGATTTCTAAGTTGAATAATCAAATTTAATGTGTCTCCTTCAACTTTGATGTTTGGAGTGGGAGCTAATTTAACTTATTTGAGCATGTGATATGAGGTTACATTATAGGTCACTTTTGACCTATACCATTGATCAAGTGATTTTTCCAAACTTCAAAAATGAATAACTCTATCATTTCAAATCTAAATGACATGATATTAATGACCATTTTGAATGTATTTGAGAGAGATACAACTTTGATGAAGACACTTTTCTCATTTGAAGCTCATATAAAAAGTTAAGCAAGGTGGAATATTGAGACATATGGCTTGACACTTTGAAAAAATTTGATATGTCAAAAATTTCCAAACTTCCACCTCAAATTTCTCTAAGTTCCAAGCTCCAAATGAAAAAATGTTGAACATGAGAGTTGTTCCTCTTTATCCCACCTTTCCAAATAGCTCAAATTCATCCATTTTGGACAAGAAATGCATAGGCTGCGCATGGCTTAAACAGGGTGACATCACTTGGCAAGGATCAAACTTCAAACATCAATGTGCATTTTCCTTGCAATCCAAGCTTAGTTCAGAGCATCTGATATTCATTTGTGGACCTCAAGCAATCATTTCATGGGCCTATGCACGCCCATGCACCATTGCATCACCATTTTCCAAAATTGGAAAGTGAATTGGAGTGTGCAATTATCAACCATTTAAGCTATAAATAGAGCTTCAATTGCTCAGAAATGAAAACACCTTCGTGCCAGCTTTGATCCCCCATTTCAAACCCTCACTTTGCAAAGGATAAGCTTAAAAAATTCTCTTGAATTTGAGCTTGAATTTCCACTGTTTTGAAATTCAATTCTCCAGGAATCCATAACTTCTTAACCATTCAATCCTTCCCCTGCAAGCAAGTGGAGTGAGATCAAGCACAAGCAAGATCAAGATCAATCGAATCCAGACCTACATTGAAGATGTTTTCCAGAAATTTTAAACTCTTCGATTCTCTCAAATTATTGCTCAATTCTATTGATTTTTTGGTTGTCTGAAGTCCTACCAATGTAGACAAGAAGTTTGAGTTGCTTTGAGGTCAAATCGAAGCAACTCAGTTCATGTACCTCAAATTTCAACTCCACGTATCTCTCAATATACTTGGAGTTGGCGTGAATGGAGGTCGGATTCGAGCTCAGTGCCATTTTTTCTTTAAGATCATGTCCCTGTTTTTCATTTTGGTGATGGTTCACGGTGGACCAAGTCCGGTGAGGTCCACCGGAGAAGATGATCGGAGCTCTGGCTCCGGCGATGAGTTGGCAAAGCTCTGAACCACATGATCCGTTCCTTTTGTTCTAATCTTGATCGTTGGTTTTAATTACCACCTGTGCAGCGTTGTTGACTCAGGACCACGTGGAACGCGCCTTAGGGACCATCTGGTCTGCCACCTCAATTAATATGGGAGATCAGATGGTCCACGTGTTTTTGATTTTCTGAATTTTTATTTTAATTGCTTTTTTTTCAATAATTCATATTAGATACAATATTGATCCAAAAAATATGTGAATTTCACCAAGAATTTTCAAATATTTTTCTCTTTCATATTCTGAATTAAAATTATTTTTTGGATCATTATTAATATTTTTCATGAATTAATTGATTTTTCATTTATTTTTAATTGTTTAAAAATATTTTTAAATGTCCAAAAATTATGAGATTTTTTCTCCAAGGTCCTTTGACCTTATTTGACCTATGATAAATCTCATGGCTATTTCTTTGGTGTTTCGATGAGATTTTAGGAATTGGACAAAACATATTTGATTTAAATGCACTATTTTACTATTTTTAATTAAATAAATGCCAATTATTTTTGTTGACCACTTGTATTGACTTGTTTGAGTTTGCTTGCTGATGTTGGGCCTTGGTCAAAGTTGATTTGACTTAGTCAAATTAATATCATTAGATTTAGGGGATTGATGGAATGTACTTTCCATCTCCCAAAATGAATGAATGATATTAATTTGGTAAAAGTCCTCCTTTGACCAATTTGTGATTCCATTCATCCCCTTCCCACTTCATCTCATTCCTCTTCTTAATTCATTCATTCCATTTGGCATATGACATCTAAAAGTCGTAATGCTAGTTGATTGAAAAATTGACATGAGTATGGATGAGATTAGGCCACACCTTTTTCATATTCTTTTTTGTGTGTGGTATGTTTCATGAGCATAGTCCATTATACTATGTCTCTAACATGCATTAACACCAAAATTATATTGTCCGACCTCAAATAGTTGTGACTTCTACATAAGTCCAATTACGATTGCTTAACATAGCGCTAAATTTGTGATATAAAAGGCATAAGCATTCTAGTTAGTGAGATTGTAAGTCTCTCCTCTTTCATGGTATTGTGTGGAAACATGGCCTTCTTTCCTTCCTTTAGAAGATGTTTTGGTTCAAGGATCCATGCTTGTGATAAGTGGGTTGAGTGTTCTCCAAAGAATGTCTTGAAAAGCAAAAGTA